>NC_141001.1:75868424-76550978 GCF_052327205.1 Somniosus microcephalus | reverse complement strand
GAGGTGGCAAGGCCCTCCCTGTGTGTTGTAAGGTTCGCAAGAATTTTGGAAAATTTCTACAGCCCCCGAAGATTATTTTTTTGATAAAAGAAAACCTGGGTGGAATATACCTTAAAAACCCAGGGTATCAAAATGGCTGTCAGGCGTCGTGGCAGAAGACAAAAGGCAGCCTGCCTGAATATCTCCCATCGCTGGCTGACAAAAGGATTTGAAAACACCAGCCTTTGTGAATATGTTGAAGTACTTGAAACTGTCAATCTACTGCAGTTTAGGAAGTTTCACTCACAGGACAAAGGGTGTTTGTTTATAGGCCCGCTACAATTTTGACTCAAGGGCTTTAGTACTTAAAGCTGTCAATCAGTTGCGGTTGGGCGGTGACCGCATGACAATGGATTGTTTACAAACCACTTGAGTGCTGTTGACTGAACACTTAAGGATTCAGTGGGACATTTCAAACTGGTCGCAAACCAGTTAAAATGAATGGGTAACACATTCAAACCCATTACAGACAATGGGGACAGTTCGGTCCCTTTTGTATAGCCCAGATACATCCAGATTTGGGCGCGAAGATTACGGCTCCCAATGGGGTATAAAGATAGCCCCTCAGGAAGCCATTCTCTCTCTCTCTGCCACCTCGCCTCCATGCCCTGCCTACAAGGGGAACAGCTCAACAGCCCACCCAAAGAAGTGGAATACCAGCAGTTACTTTTGAATTACTGGGGTATCTCTACTTCGGGGCGGTGAAGAATCTAAGACAGACTGCAGGGGCATGGAGCAGGCGTTTACTGGTGAGCATAAAACTTTCTAGCCCATTACAAGGCAACCTAGATAGGTATTAGGGGTGGGAATTAAAGGGGGATTTTGTTAAATTGTAATTTTCGTCAATTTTCCCTCGATCTGTCCATTTCTCCTCCCCTATTAAGTAAAAGTGTGCTGTATTAAGCAAAAGTCTGCTGTATTAAGCAAAGGTGTGCTGTACTAAGCAAAGGTGTGCTGTATTAAGCAAAGGTGCGCTGTATTAATTAAAAGAGTGCTGTATTCATCATTATTTTCAATTTATTCTTATTTTCAATAAATACTGGTCTTCTTTGCACCCAACCATGAGTCTCATTTTGTCTACATCGCTACTGAAATAAGTCCGGTGGTCAGAACCAGAAAAGGGGAGTGATTCGAAACCGCACGGGGCTTTGGAGCAGCTCAGATACTTCTGACTGGCCAGAGACAATAACCCCATTACACCAAAAACACCCCCTGTATTTTCTACAAAATGGCAAACGCAACAGGACCATCGGCAACAGTGTGCGATGTAGCAGACGGTGGTCTGGGTCTGGAGAGAGCAGCAGTTATTGGTTTTCTTTTTATCCAACTGATCTGTTTGTGGTTAGGTTCCTGCAGGCTTAGGGAGGTTAGAGCAGAGAGTTGGGATCGGGAAATGAAGATCGAAGACTACTAGGCCAAGATAGCGCGCCTGGTGGACCAGCTTAGTGAGGGCAAAAGCCACACGAGGTACGAATTAGAGTACCTGAAGCGCCTAGTTGCAGAGGCCAAGAGCAATGAGATGAGGATGCGTGAGGAGAACGCCCGCCTCATACAAGAAGTAAAAGAGCAGGAGGAAAAGGTTAGGGAGATAAAGGCAGCGTATAAGCTGGCCTGCGACCAAGGGTTTGAGGAAGCAGATCATGGCCCCTGCAGGGAAGAGATAGAAAGCTTGAATACGGCTTTAAAGAGGGCAAAGGGGATGATATGTCTTATCAGCCCGAAGGCAGGTCAGTCGGACTTTACCGGCAACCCAAATAGAACCGTCCCCCAGGCTACACCCAGAACAAGGTTGGTTAGGGAATCAGAGGTCCCATGACTGCCACCCACAGCTCCGAGAAACATGAGGGGTATCGAGACGCCCCAACCCAAGGGAAAAGTCCATGAGGTTAAACCTGGGAGCCAGAGTAAGAAAGAGTGGCACCAGGAGGGGAACCGTCCCTCTCAGGCTGAGTTAAATTGTTGTGGGTGCGGGAAAGACGGTCACTGGAGAAAAGACTGTAAGAATCGCTGGAAGGATAACAAGGGAAAGGATCCCACAGCCCCAGCCCAAAAGACAGGGCCAGATATCTCTCCCGCAGTGATTGAGTCATTTTTACAGTCCCTACGATCTCTCCTCCTGGCCAGCCAGGGAAAAATAGCTGCCACCACCGGTGCTGTAGTTCCCTCGGCCCCCTCTGCCACCCCACTATGACTAGAGCCCGCGCAGCCTGTCTACCTGTGTGACCTCCAGTATGACGGATGGAAGAGACCGCTTGTACAGATGAAGGTAGAGGAGGTTAAAGGGACCTATCTATTGGATACGGGAGCATCATGCACCGTGATCCACGCGGCTAGTCCCACCACCTCACCTCTGTCTAGCGGGGTTCCATACACCTTATCGGGGTTCACCGGTAAGGAACAGGCGGGAGTATTCTCCAAGCCGCTCTCAATCCACCTGGGCATGATCCGGACCAAATGGACGTGCATCCTGGCAAGGTGGGAGGTGGAGGGAGGGAAGGGGTTCCTAGGATCCGACTTCCTGGTGGGCCACGGGATCCTCGTGGATCGCCACAGTCATTGCCTGTGGGGAGCCAACACGGGTGAAGAGGGAGGTGTAGTAATCATCCCGAGCAAGGAAGAGAAGGGGACCCTGTGTACTGTGAAGCCTAAAGAAGGTTGCGACCTCGGGCTCATGGTCGATGGTGTCCCGGGGGAATTTCAGGCAGTCGTGCAAGCTAATCTAGCTGCGTTTGCCACGCATAAACACGACTGCGGGAGGGTCACAGGGTTTGAGGTTAGAGTGGACGGGAACCCCATGGCCCAGCCCCAGAAGCAGTATAATTTCCCCAAAGAAGCAGAACCCGACATGGAGGCAGCCATGTCCTCTCTAGTACAACAGGGAGTGTTGAGGCCCCTAGCCACCCATGTTAACTCTCTGCTTTGGCCGGTCAGAAAACCGGACAATACATGGAGAGCCATGGTGGACTATCGGGTGCTTAACAGCAATATCTCAGCCTGTGCACCCACGGTGGCAGCAGTTGCTGACCTGATAGGGAGTATTCCAGCATCTGCGACCACTTTCACGGTGCTGGATATTTCTAACGGGTTTTGGTCCATCCCTTTAAGGAGGGAGGATCAGTACAAGTTTGCTTTTACCTTTAAGGGGCAACAGTACACATGGAACTGCTTGCCACAAGGTTTTCATAACAGCCCCAGCATTTTCCACCAGTGTATGGCAGATAGTTTAAAAGATTTTAGCCAGCCCACACAGTTGGTTCAATACGTGGATGACCTGCTCCTGTTCACTGATTCAGGACAGGAGCACGGCCCACTATTAGCCGAACTGCTGGAGATGCTCGGGAAAAGGGGTTTCAAGGTAAACCCAAAGAAAGCGCAGATCGGCCAGCAGGAGGTCAAATTCCTGGGTCTGACCGTCTGCGCTGGAGAAAGGGCCATAGATAAGGCTAGGAGGGAAGCGGTACAAGGGTTACCGGTCCCTAACACAGTCAGGGGTGTGTGAGGTCATTTCTAGGGCTAACAGGGTACTGCAGAGACTTCATTGAGGACTATGCAGCCACAGCAGCCCCTCTGCTCCGACTCCTCCATAAGGGAGTGGAGTGGCTTTGGGATGAGGGTTGCCAGGCAGCGTTTGTTAAACTCAAGGGAGACTTGCAGACCGCACCAGCTCCAGGGGCCATAGATGGGGGGAAAGAGTTTTTTCTGGAGGTAGCGGCTAGCGGGGATAGCCTAAGTGCGGTGCTGCTCCAAGAGCGGCACGGCAGGCTGAGGCCGGTAGCCTACTCTTCCAGGGTACTCGCGGATGTGCAGAGGAGCTACTCCAACTGTGGGCGGCACCTTTTGGCCACACATTGGGCCATGAAAAGATCTTTGATTTTCACAGGCACCTCTCCCATCACCCTCCTCACACACCACACACCCACCCAGATGCTTCTGGATGGGAGGATTAAAGATGGGACAGTGAGCAGTGCCCGCATTGCTCGCTGGACCCTCCTCCTCTCGCAGATGGATCTGAGGGTGAGGGGCCTTTGCGAGCCAAAGCTCGCGGCCAATATGGTATATCCTGGAACAGCCCATCGGTGTTCCATGGAAGGGTTATGGGAGGTGAACATAGGTTTACGGGCCGGGATACATCCCTCAGGCCGCGAGATCTATGTAGACGGTTCCAGCATGGTATCTGCTGGCAAACGACTCACGGGTTGTGGATTCTATGACCCAATGGCAAACATTGCCTTGGCAATCAAGCTCCCCAACACCATGAGCGCCCAACAGGCTGAACTGTCCGCGGTGATGTACGTGGTTACCCACCCCGAAATCTTCCCTACCCCGTACACGATTTGCTTCGACAGCATGTTCACTTGCAACTCGTGTACGGAATACCTGGCCATCTGGTCCCGTCGAGGGTATACTTCCGCCAACGGGAGGCCCTTAACAGTAAAGCCCCTGCTGGAGAAAATCCTGGCAGCTGTGGGGGAGGAAGGCGAGGTCTTCATCTTTTGAGGATGTAACTGGTAAAATAGATAAGGGAGAACCAGTGGATGTGGTGTATTTGGACTTTCAGAAGGTTTTCGATAAGGTCCCGCATAAGAGATTAGCGTGCAAAATTAAGGCACATGGGATTGGGGGCAAGGTATTGACTTGGATAGAGAACTGGTTGGCGGACAGAAAGCAAAGAGTTGGAATAAACGGGTCGTTTTCCGAGTGGCAGGCAGTGAACGGTGGGGTACCGCAAGGATCGGTCCTTGGACCCCAGCTGTTCACAATATATATTAATGATCTGGACGAGGGAATTGGATGTAATATCTCCAAATTTGCAGACGACACAAAGCTGGGTGGGAGGGTATGCTGCGAGGAGGATGTCATGAAACTCCAGTACGATTTGGACAGGTTAGGTGATTGGGCAGAAACATGGCAAATGCACTATAATGTGGATAAATGTGAGGTTATCCACTTTGGTGGCAAAAACAGGAAGGCACATTATTATTTGAATGGCAATAGATTGGGAGAAGGGGAAGTGCAGAGAGACCTGGGTGTTCTTGTGCACCAGTCACTGAAGGTAAGCATGCAGGTGCAGCAGGCGGTTAAGAAGGCAAATGGTATGTTGGCCTTCGTAGCAAGAGGGTTCGAGTACAGGAACAAGGATGTCTTGCTGCAGTTGTACAGGGCCTTGGTGAGACAGCACCTTGAGTATTGTGTGCAGTTTTGGTCACCTTATCTGAGGAAGGATGTTCTTGCCATGGAACGAGTGCAGCGAAGATTCACCAGGCTGATACCTGGGATGGCAGGAATGACGTATGAGGAGAGATTGTCGGTTGGGCTTATACTCACTGGAGTTTAGAAGATTGAGAGGGCATCTCATCGAAACCTATAAAATTCTGTCAGGCCTGGACAGACTAGATGCTGGAAGGATGTTCCCGATGGTCGGGGAGTCCAGAACCAGGGGTCATAGTCTAAGGATAACGGGTAGGACATTTAGGACTGAAATGAGGAGGAATTTCTTCACCCAGAGAGTGGTGAACCTATGGAATTCTCTGCCACAGAGGGCGGTGGAGGCCAATTCATTAAATATATTCAAGAAAGAGTTGGATATATTTCTTAAGGCTAAAGGGATCAAGGGATATGGGGAGAAGGCAGGGACAGGGTACTGAATTTGAATGATCAGCTATGATCTCATTGAATGGCGGAGCAGGCTCGAAGGGCCGAATGGCCTACTCCTGCTCCTATCTTCTATGTTTCTATGTTTCTTTATCCACAAAGTGAAGGCCCATTCCTCCACAGAACCCCGCAGCCAGGGTAACCAGCAAGCCGACATGCTGGCCAAGGAGGGTGCACACACAGGCATTTTCTGAGACCCATATGAGTCCGGGCCCATGGCGGCAGTTAGAGGCAGGGATGGGACCCAAGGGAGCTTAGGGTTAGTGTTAGCCCTGGATCTTAAAATGGTACAAGCCCAGGACCCCGTCCTGAAAACTGTCATTAGTGCAGTAATGGAGGGCAGGAAGTTCGAAGGTCCTTACGGCGCAGCCCCCCTCTCCATAACGGAAGGCATGCTGTTCAGAGAGGAACAGTGGGTAGTACCCCAGCAACACCGGAGGGAGTTCCTTCAACTGGCCCATGAGGGGCCGGGAGCGGGACACCCCGGGCCTGAAGCTACCTGGCAATGGTTGGAACAGGCGGGATGGTGGCCAGGACTCCGGGAAGACGTCCGCGAGTTCTGTGCTAGCTGTCTTGTGTGCACCGCAAATAACCCCGACTCTCACAGAAGGAAAGTACCCACGGGACATGTTAGGAGGGTAGAGGGACCATGGCAGTCGATCCAGATTGACTACATTGGGCCCCTGCCCACCGCCCAGGGAGGCTACAAATATTGCCTCGTCCTGGTAGACGTGTTTTCCAAGTGGGTGGAAGCCTTCCCCTGCAAAACGGCCACAGCATTAGGGACTGCAAGGATCTTGGTGCGAGAAGTGTTCTCGCGGTGGGGACTACCCCAGTTTTTGGAGTCCGACCAGGGAAGCCACTTCATCGGCCAAGTCATGCAGAACACCCTTATGCTGCTCAGCATCAAGGGGAGGTGGCACGTAGCTCACAATCCACAGTACTCAGGGATTGTGGAGCGCATGAACCGCACCATTAAGGAAAAGTTGAGGAAGGAGACGGTGGAGTCACCCCAAAAGTGGGCAGAAGCCCTGCCTCTAGTCCTCATGGGGATCCGGGCCAGCCAGTCCAAGAGTACAGGGTATTCCTCGCAAAAAACTCATGACCGGTAGGGTTATGAGGACCCCCACACATGTCCTAGCCCCAGTCCTTACTGAAGGGCAGCTTCAAGAAGTAAATCAGGACAAATTTGCCCGAGCACTCCTCGAGCACCTAAAACAGGTTTATGGGCAGGCAGCAGGTAGTATGGGGAAGCGGCATCGGAATAACCGGTTGCTGCTCGAGCCTAACAAGAGTCATCAGTGGGAAATAGGGGACCAGGTGATGGTTAGGAACTACGCCCGGGTGGGGAGTTTAGAGCCACTGTACATGGGACCCTATAGTATAGTCGATAGAGCCAGCCCCATGGTTTATGCAGTATAACTGCCCCGGCGCACAAAATGGTTCCATGTGAATCAATATAAATTGTTTAAGCCGGAGACAGGGAAACAGGCAGCTGGGATTGAACCTGAGGTCAGAAATCCTCAGCCCGCAGCGGGTACAAGCTCACAGGCTGCACAGGCAGGCGCTGTGGCTTGTGTTAGGGGAGGAGCCATTCATGACCAGTGTAAGTTGTTTAAGCAGGGGGACCCCTGTAGAGCAGGCCCGGTAGCAGCAATCCGGGACAAGGGAGGCACAAAGGGGATAGTTTTGGCCCCGGACCAAAAGCAGTTTCAAGCCCAAGATTCCGCCTTTAAGGCCACCCTGGTAAGGGAAAAGGATTTAGAACAGGGTTACTGGCAGGCTGCCAGTTATATTAAACAATGCAGGTTGTTTAAGCTGGAGGCAGGGAAACGGGCAGCTGGGATTGAACATGAGAATAGAAATCCTCAGCCTGCAGTGCGTACACTCACACAGAGTGCACACGCAGGCGCAGTTGCATGCGTGAGAGGAGAAGTTCCCCAGCAATTGGCCCGAGCGATTCCCCCTCTCTTATGGGACTCCGGGGAGAAGCCTGAACCAGGTTTTAGACCTGAAGGGGAAGACTGCCAGCCACCGGCAGCCAGTGGCAAGGGATTGCCTGTCCCCAGCCCAGGTTTGGGAAGGGAGGGACCCAAGGGAGAAGATCCACAGCCAGCAAGGTGTGTGACCCGAGCTAAGGGTCCGCTCGCCAGGGTAGCCCCACCAGCGACACTCCCTAGGAGGTCTCTTCAGGTACCCCAGCCCAAGAAAGTATGGTCACCCACTTTCCAGTGAAATAGGGCGGACTCCCGAGTCAGGGAGAAGCCAAAAGACAGAAGTCCCCAACCAGCAGCCATAAGCTGCGAGGGATTAGAAGTTGGAATCAGTCCAGCTTCGCCGCAGGGAGCAGCCTGTAACAGTCCAAACAGGGATTAGGCTGGCCGCCCGGAGATGGGCGGCGCTTGTATATAGATTTGTTTAAGTAACGTGTATAGAGGATTAAGTTAGAATGTGTTAATTTTAATCTTATATTACAATTCGGTAGTGTTACTTATTAGAGTACAAGTTTTAAGTATGGTACCATTCCAGAATGTTGTCTATGTGAGCTGAGGTCGCGGGACCCGATCACATTCCCCAAGCCAGGGAACCTGGCTAGATGGGGGGTTTTTTAAGTCTTTTTCAGAGTTTTGGGAGGTGCAGAGGACCATCGTATCTTTGAATGCTTGGGGAAGGGAGCACCCCTAGCCCACGAAGGGAGGGGTCTGCAGGAGGCAGATGCCCACAGCAATTAAACTGTTATTGGAAATCCAGATTAAGATTAAGAGTTTACAAAAAGCCTGTTAATTATTTTATATTTTGCATTATGTACTGGTACCAACTCCAAAGGAAATAATGTGTGAATTTAGTTCCTAACTGTGAGATTGTACTACTTGTTTAGAGTTAATTGAACAAATTGCATATGCCTATGAATTGTTGTGTCCATAGATTGTGAAAGTTTGAAATACGTTTATGGCTGAAGAATGGTGCCACTTATTAAAGTGTCAGGCAATTGCATTATAAAAAAGAGGGAAGCTCGTTTTCTTCCATTTGTATTTTTATCAGATATGTTTTGGCTTGGTGGTAATCCCATTAAAGATGTTGTATCGTGTTAAAACTATGTCACAAGTGGTGTAGGGGCATTGGACCCCCTCCATGCTTGAATTATTGTAAATACTCAGTGGTGCAGGGGCATTGGAACCCCTCCATGTTTGAATTATTGTAACTAATCATGTTTTTCTATCGATAGATGCCTACCGTGTACTGCGATTCTCTCTGGGTAGGGGAGATGGAGGTGTTGGGGGATCAGAGATAGATATAGATAAGTATGATGGAAGGTTGTTTGTGGGGGTCAGAAATTATTGCTCACCGTTAAACAGGATACTACAAGCAAGTTTTAGTATCCGATGGGGCACTGTAAGGTTCGCAAGAATTTTGGAAAATTTCTACAGCCCCCGAAGGTTATTTTTTTGATAAAAGAAAACCTGGGTGGAATATGCCTTAAAAACCCAGGGCCTCAAAATGGCTGTCAAGCCTCGTGGTAGAAGACAAAAGGCAGCCTGCCTGTATATCTCCCATGACTGGCTGACAAAGGATTTGAAAAAAATACCAGCCTGTCTGAATTTGGTGAAGTACTTGAAACTGTCAATCAACTGCAGTTTAGGAAGTTTCACTCACAGGACAAAGGGTTGTTTGTTTATAAGCCCTCTACAATGTTGACTCAAGGGCTTTAGTACTTAAAGCTGTCAATGAGTTGTGGTTGGGTGGTGACCACAGGACAA
The DNA here is from genome assembly GCF_052327205.1 of Somniosus microcephalus. NCBI lineage: Eukaryota > Metazoa > Chordata > Chondrichthyes > Squaliformes > Somniosidae > Somniosus > Somniosus microcephalus. The sequence continues at coordinate 76,541,529 of NC_141001.1, read as the reverse complement.
TGGATTGTTTACAAACCACTTGAGTGCTGTTGACTGAACACTTAAGGATTCAGTGGGACATTTCAAACTGGTCGCAAACCAGTTAAAATGAATGGGTAACACATTCAAACCCATTACAGTCAATGGGGACAGTTCGGTCTCTTTTGTATAGCCCAGATACATCCAGATTTGGGCGCGAAGATTACGGCTCCCAATGGGGTATAAAGATAACCCCTCAGGAAGCCATTCTCTCTCTCTCTGCAGCCTCACCTCCGTGCCCTGCCTACAAGGGGAACAGCTCAACAGCCCGCCCAAAGAAGTGGAATACCAGCAGTTACTTTTGAATTACTGGGGTATCTCTACTTCGGGGCGGTGAAGAATCTAAGACAGACCGCAGGGGCACGGAGCAGGCGTTTACTGGTGAGCATAGATTTTCTGGCCCATTACAAGGCAACCTAGATAGGTATTAGGGGTGGGAATTATAGGGGATTTTGTTCAATTGTAATTTTAGTCAATTTTCCCTCAATGTGTCCATTTCTCCTCCCCTATTAAGTAAAAGTGTGCTGTATTAAGCAAAGGTGTGCTGTATTAAGCAAACGTGCGCTGTATTAAACAAACGTGTGCTGTATTAAGCAAAAGAGTGCTGTATTAAGCAAAGGTGTGCTGTATTAAGCAAAAGAGTGCTGTATTAAGCAAAGATGTGCTGTATTAGGCAAAGGTGTGCTGTATTAAACAAAGGTGTGCTGTATTAAGTAAAAGAGTGCTGTATTCATCATTATTTTCAATTTATTCTTATTTTCAATAAATACTGGTCTTCTTTGCACCCAACCACGAGTCTCATTTTGTCTACATCGCTACTGAAATAAGTCCGGCGGTCAGAACCAGAAAAGGGGAGCGATTCGAAACCGCACCGGGCTCTGGAGCAGCTCAGATACTTCTGACTGGCCAGAGACAATAACCCCAGTACCCCCCTGTTTCTACAGTGTAGTCAGTTGTTTTCATAGCATCACAGTGATAGGGAGTGTGAGGGCTGCATAGTCGAAAAGTTATGTGAATGTGACCATAGAGAGAAAGGGAATGAGTAAGGGTGCATGGATGTCAGTGTCAAGTGGGATGTTGAGGAAGAGATTGCTAAAGCTGAGTGCTGTTGAGGAAAGGCAATGGAGATCAGATTGAGGGTGATGGGAAATTCATACCCACTTTTCCAGTGCGCAGAAGGTCATGAAATCTCTTCCTGCACTGAATCCAGGTTCTGCGGGTTACTTATAAGAATTGACCTCCTCTGCCACTTGGATCCATACAGCCTTGGTCTGCTGGGGAGACTTCTTCCTCCCTGAAGAAGGGAAGAGCACCTCTTTATGAGCTCTTGCTCCCTCAACTAAAGCCTGCAAGGCAACATCATCAAACCTGGGAGCAGACCTAGGTCTCTCGCTGGTCATTCTGCCTCCAGGTCCCTCTAGCATGAAAGGCCAAAAGGTTGGCAGTCTGCAGAAGAAGCAAGGCTTGTTGCAGACCTTAAATGCAGCAGCAATGATGATGTCATTGGAGGCGACTTTCAGACTGGAAAAATTCATTTGCCATGGGTTCCCACACGGTGGAACTCAATTTGCCAATTAAGTTAAAATCACATCAATCTCCCACATCGATTTAGATTCAGGTGGATAACACGAAATGCAGATTACACGACCCCAGCCTGCCCCTGAATCAAAATCCAGCCCAATTTTCAGAGCTTGAGTCGAACTAATTGTGGACGGGTCAGATTAGGGACATTAAACAGTTATTTCTCAGTGACTGGCACATCATTCTGCTCGACTGCAAGTCTAGTTCCTCCATTTCTTCTTCCTCTTCATCATTCTCGCAGTGAGTGGTTATGATCTGGAATGCACTGCCTTAAAGGATGGTGGAGGCAGACTCAATCAAGGCTTTCAAAAGGGAATTCGATAAGTACCTGAAGAAAAACATTTGCTGGGCTACGGGGAAAGGGTGGGGGAGTGGGACTAGCTGAAGTGCTCTTGCAGAGAGCCGGCGCGGGCTTGACGGGCTGAATGGCCTCCATCTGTGCTGTAACCATTCTATGATTCTATGATTCTCCTCTGGAAATGGTTTTGCCTCAGCTTCCTCTTTGTCCTGCCGCATATTTACTCCTCTTTGCATAGCAAAATTGTATAACATGCAGATGGTAATGATTTTGACACCTTTGCTGGGGTATTTTTTTGTTATTCGCTTATGGGATCTGGGCAGCGCTGGCAAGGCCAGCATTTATTGCCCATTCCTAGTTGCCCTTGATGTGCCAGTATGAGGCAGGATCATCCTGGTTGGTTCCAGGAATGGAATCGTTGCTTGAGTAAACCTATGCTGGACTGAATGCTAATTCTAGTTATGCAATGTGCCTCATTGTATTCACATTCAATTGTTGTGGTGAAGTATCTCAGGGTGATTATCAGCCAGTACTGAAGAGAGACGCTCTGATCTCCTAGTAGCTATCTCCCCAATCTCGATACACCATCACATAATGCTAGAATGATGATCTGGTGCAAAATTAAGGTGACATGAGTACTTCCAAGATATTGGGCATTGACTTACATGATGATGTTTCTGTGATTTAACATCACCTGGCTATTAAGCGAATGGAATCCTTTCCAATTCATGTAGTAAATGGAGTTGTTGTGAGGAGACCGGATTGGCACATAGATGCCACCTACATTGCCCAGCAATCTTGGGAACCCTGTCACCTGGAAAAAACTCGGTGCCCTGCTGATCTGATGCCTCTTTCCACAGCGAAAGTGATGAAGGTATTAATATGAACATAAGAACATAAGAAGTAGGAGCCGGAGTAGGCCATATGGCTTTTCGAGCCTGCTCCACCATTCAATAAGATCATAGCTGATCTTCGACCTCAACTCCAATTTCCTGCCTGATCCCCATATCCCTTGATTCCCCTAGAGTCCAAAAATCTATCTCGCTTACCCTTGCAATCACGGTCTCTATCACTTGCTTGATGCGACTATGGACAGCCAACTGGCTTAGTTGGCATATGTCGCATCTGGTTGAACAAAAGCTTAATGCACTGAGGACCTTCTTATCCATCTGTTGGGATTGGTCCCGAGTCCAACAAGGCTGCTGGATCTGAGCATAGACTACTTAGCTATTGCATTATATTCTAAACAAATGTCGGCAAGATGTTGGTTACATACTCACCACAGGAACACTCACAGTAGGTCTTGGATTAGCCCTTTAACCTCACCAAGCCACTGAACCACAAGGTAAAAAAAAACATCAGTAGTAAATGAGAGTGGGGAACAACTGACAGGATAAGAAAAATAGCAGTGCACATGTGGAAAGGATAATTTTGTGCCACATGTTTGAAAACAGCTTATTGTATCATAGCCGTACTTTGCTGTATAAGAGTATTAAATAAACCAGACAATGAAAGTATCTTGGCTGAGGAGAAGCATTCTATCTGGCACATCGTAACTTTCTGAATTTCTTCATGATTTTTCAGTGATCTTAAAGATACAACATAATAAAACATTCAAGCCTTCCCTCATGCCATTAGCGAATCATTTACTGTACAATATGAAGTAGTTTGAAGGTAACTTCCTAATCAGCAGTGTAAACCAAATTTCTATGTTCACAAGAGATCTATAAAACTATTTAAGCTCTTTCCCAAATATAATCTATGGACCTCAAAGCAGCCACTACACCTCACTGAGGCAAATCTGGTGGGTCAAAAATGCATCATTACATAGGTTTCCTTTTCATTTGTTTCTTCCCTACTTCCAGCCCACATCCTCCATTCCTTTTAACACTGGATTACTGCATGATTCCCACTGTCTCTGCTCCATCTTCAAAGGCCAGTCTTTTAGCCATTATGCCCATACTTGCTGGAATTCAGTTTCAAACCACTATTCTTGCTACTTCTTTCCCTTCCTTCAAAATCTTTTGGAATGCCCATCAATTTGACTGTGACTTCAGTCTTTCCACTCTCTCAAAATTCCTTAACTGCCTGCTCAGCATATACCTCTGTCTGCCCTGAGGCATTCACTTGTGTAAGATGCCCTGTAAAAATGTAGGAGGGTAAAGTTCCCTCTCATTTACACGAGTAGTATCAGCATAATCTGGAATCAGCTGAACCAGCGCATGAGATCGGGGAATTTTAAATAGAAGTGAGTTGCAGTCAAAGCCACTTACGTTCGTGTTTTCCGCAATCTTTTACACTGGTTTAAGATTCAATTCTCTGGATCAGGCCCCACCCACAAAACAGGCCACGCACCCAGGTTAAAATTGCGAGATTGTGCGGGATAGGGAAGGCTTGTAGGGATTTCGCAACAATTTTGAGATTTCCTACATTTCTGAAGATTTTAAATTTTGATTAAAAGAATACCTGGGGTAATATACCTTTAAAAATCCAGGGATCAAAATGGCCATCAGACCACATGGCAGAAGACAAAAGGACTTGAAAAGGCAGCCTGCTGTGTCTGTGAGAAAGGTTCAATGGAGCAGTCAATCTGCCAATCAAAGGGGAGTTCCCCTCCCTGCAGGAGACAATCGACAGAAACTGTGTTTATTTATTCAAAGGATTAACCACTTGACTGCGGTTTCAGTTTGACCACAGGGCAAAGACTTTTGTTTACTCAAGCAATCAAGGAAATAGACATGTTTTTTTCAAACTACTGCAGCTTTATTCAATAGCCCATCACAGACAATGAGGACACATTTCAAACCACTGCAGCTTTATTCGACAGCCCATCACAGACAATGAGGGCACATTTAAACTGAAAAGAAAAACAATTTAAATGAATGGGTAATTCATCCAAACCCATTCCAGACAATGGGGACAGTTTGGATCCCTTTTGTTTAGCCCAGATACATCCGGATTTGGGCGGGCCCCAAATGGGGTAAAAAAGATAGCTTCTCAGAAGCCTCTCTCTCTTTGTGGCCTCGCCTCCGTGCTCTCTACAATGTGGGAGCCTGCCTAAAGGAGTGGAACACCAGCAGTTTACTTTTAAAATACTGGGGTGTTTTTACTTCGAGGCAGTGAAGATCAAAGATCACAGTGCATGGAGCAGGCATTCTTCATTGGTGAGCATATATTTTTCTGGCCCATTGCAAGGCAACTTAGAATAGGTACAGGGGTGGGAATTAAGTGGGAATTTTGTTAGAACTGTGATTTTAGTCGATTTTCCCTCGTTGTGTCCGTTCTCTCCTCCCCTATTTATGTAACAGTGTTTCACTAGCAGATAAGGCTGTAGTGAACACTGAGAGTAGCTGTACTAAAGTGCTGTTTTTAAGTAAAAGCCACTAAGCAAAGGTGCTGTAGTGAGCAAGGTGTTTCTATATTAAAAAGTGCTATTAAAAAGGGTGTTGCACTAAGCAGAGAAGTGCTTCAGTGAATACAGAGAGTAGCTGTATTAAAGTGCTGTTTTTAAGTAAAAGCCACTAAGCAAAGGTGCTGCAGTGAGCAAGTTGTTTCTATATTAAAAGTACTATTAAAAAGGGTGTTGCACTAAGCAGAGAAGTGCTTCAGTGGACACTAAGGGTTCTGTACTAAAGTGCTGTTTTTAAGTAAAAGCCACTAAGCAAAGGTGCTGTAGTGAGCAAGGTGTTTCTATATTAAAAGTGCTGTATTTAAGTAAAGGAGTGTTGCACTGAGCAAAGAGCACGCTAGTGGACACTAATTGTACTGCGTTGAGTAAAAGTGCTGTATCGAGCATAGGAGTGTTGTATTGTTTATTTTTAAGTTGTTTCTTTCTTTTTGTTTCAATAAATACTGGTCTGTTTTGCACCCAAACCACGAGTCACGTTTTCTGTCTACATCGCTACCGAATAAGTCCGGCGGTCAGAACCAGGAATAGGGGAGCGCTTCGAAACCACACGGGGTTCCTGGAGCAGCTCAGTGGCTTCTGACTGGCCAGAGACAATAACCCCAACCCTGCTGTTAATTCCTACAAAATGGCGACCGCGGCAGGACTGTCAGCAATGGTGTGCGATGTGGCAGACAGTGGTTTGAGTCTGGAGAGAGCAGCAGTTATTGGGTTTCTTTTTATCCCACTGGTTTGTTTGTGGTTATGTTCCCGCAGGCTTGGGGAGGTTACCCGCAGGCTTAAGGAAGCCAGGGCAGAGAGTTGGGATAGGGAAAGGGAGGTTGAGGAATACCAGGCCAAGGTAGAGCGCCTGGTAGTTCAGTTTAGTTAGGGCAAAAGCCACACGAGGCATGAGTCAGTGTACCTGAAGTGCCTAGTTGCAGAGGCCAAGAGCAATGAGATGAGGGTGCGGGAGGAGAATGCTCGCCTCATACAAGAACTAAAAGAGCAGGAGGAAAAGGTTAGGGAAGTAAAGGCAGCATATAAGCTGGCCTGCGAGCAAGGGTTTGAGGAAGCAGATAATGGCCCCTGTAGGGCAGAGATAGAAAGCCTGAATATGGCTTTAAAAAGAGCAAAGGGGATGATATGTCTGATCAGCCCAAAGGCAGGTCAGTCGGATTTTACTGGCAACCCAATTAAAACCATCCCACAGGCAACACCCAGGGGAAGGTTGGTCAGGGAATCAGAGGTCCCATGACAGCCACCCACGGCTCCAAGCTTTCAGGAGCTCTGGCAGCAAAGGGGGGTGGAGGATGAGGTGGTAGAGGAAGCACAGCCGGCCCCGCTAGATAGGCTGGGACCAGGACCAGTGTACCCCCTCCGACAACGGAGGTACAGTCTGCCCGTTGATGAAGATGACCCAGGGCCATCCAGAATCGGTTTCTGGTGCCTTATGGCACCCACCAGCTCAGGGACATGGTTAGCCACATCCCCAAGCTCACTAAAAAGGGAGACCCCTCTCTGCACTTCAGGGAGATAGAGCAAGCAGCTTGTGTAAATGATTGCGATGAGGCAGAGCAAGCAAAAATGCTGCTGTATTCCCTGGCAGGTGATCTCCTCCAGTCCCTATCTGGTGATTGCAAAAGGGGGCAGAGGGATTATGAGGGTCTTAAGAATGAGGTATTGGAGGCCATGGGACTCAATGATGGTAGCCTGTTCGCTCGGGGGGAAAGAACAGTGCAGCTCCCAACGGAGTCCCCGCAGGTGTTCGCAGACAGGCTGTGGCCAGTCTACCGGAGCGCATGCCCGGGAATGCCAGGGCGGGCAGCCCTGGACCCAGTCCAATTGATTCACTGGCTCCGGTGTCTCATGACAAGCAGCCTACCACAGATCCAAGCCCAGGTCATGGCTTGGTTTGACCCCCGAAACCCCCAGACCACTGAAGTAGCGGTGATCCGTCGGCTCACAGTAGCCTTCAGGAACATGAGGGGTATCGAGGGTCCCCAACCCAAGGGAAAAGTCCATGAGGTTAAACCTGGGAGCCAGAGTAAGAAAGAGTGGCACCAGGAGGGGAACCAGCCCTCTCAGGCTAGGTTAAATTGCTATGGGTGCAGGAAAGACGGTCACTGGAGAAAAGACTCTAAAAATCCTTGGAAGGACAAGGGAAGGAATCCCACAGCCCCAGTCCAAAAGGCAGGGCCAGACTTCACTCCCACAGCAATTGAGTCATTTTTACAGTCCCTACAGTCTCTTCTGACTGGTCAGGGGAGAGTAGCATCCACCACTGGTGTTTTAACCCCGTCTGCCCCACCTCAGTCCCAGCAATGACTAGAGTCAGCACAGCCTGTTGACCTGTGTCCCCGCGAAAATGCTGAGGGGAGCAGGCCCTATGTTGAGATGGGGGTAGAGATGGTGCAGGGGAGATTATTCAGTGGACATGGAGCCTCCAGCACTGTGGTCCAATCGGAGGATCTGACCAATTCACCCCGGTCTAACGGGGTCCCATCTAGCTTAATGGGACCCACAGGGAAACAGGCAGCTGGGAGTGAACCTGAGAATAGAAATCCCCAGCCCACAGCAGGTACAAGCTCACAGGCTGCACAGGCAGGCACTGTGGCTTGTGTCAGGGGAGGAGCTATTCATGATTTTGAACAGGATTACTGGCAGGCAGCCAGTTATATCAAACAATGCGGGTTGTTTAAGCGGGGGGCAGGGGAAAAGGCAGCTGGGATTGTAGAAGCTCCCCAGCACTTGGCCCGAGCGATTCCCCCTCTCTTGTGGGACTCCGGGGAGGAGCCTGAAACAGGTTTTAGACCTGAAGGGGAAGGCTCTCAGCCACCGGCAGCCGGTGGCAAGGGATTGCCTGTCCCCAGCCCAGGTTTAGGAAGGGAGGGACCCGAAGGAGGAGGTCCCCAGCCAGCAGGGAGTGTGACCTGAGCTAAGGGTCTGCTCACCAGTGTAGCCCCACCGGCGACACTCCCTAGAAGGTCTCTTCGGGTACCCCTGCCCAAGAAAGTGTGGTCACCCACTTTCCAGTGGAGTAGGGCGGTCTCCCGAGTCAGGGAGAGGCCATAAGGCAGAGGTCCCCAACTAGCAGCCATAAGCTGTGAGGGACTGGAAGCTGGAATCAGTCCAGCCATGCCGCAGGGAGCAGCCTGTGGCAGCCCAACCAGGGATTAAGCTGGCCGTCCGGAGATGGGCGGCGCTTGTATATAGTTTTGGGCAAGTAATGTATATAGGATTAAGGTAGAATGTGTTAATTTTGTTTTTATATTGCAATTAATATTAGTGTATAAGTTTTAAGTGTGGTACCGTTCCAGAATTGTACTGTGGATCAAGGTTGCGGGACCTGATTACACTCCCCCCGAGCCAGGGGACCTGGCGAGATTTTTTTTTAAGTCATTTTCAGAGCTCCGGAAGGCGCAGAGGACCAGCATGTCGTGGGATTCGAGAAAGAAAGCACTCCTAGCCCGCGAAGGAAGAGGGTCTGCAGGAGGCGGATGCCCACAACATTTGAACTGTTACTGGAAATACAATTTAAGACTAAGAATTTACAAAAACTTGTTAATTATTTTACTGCTTGTTTGGAGTTAAGGGAACAAACAGCATATGCCCAGGAATGGTTGTGCTTGCAGTTCAAGAATATTTAAAATACGTTTATGGCTGAAGAATAGTGCCATTCAATATAGTGCCAGGCAATTGCAATGTAATAAAAAAAAGGGGGGAAGCTCGTTGTCTTCCATGTGTATTTTTAGCAGATATGTTGGCTGTGTGACAAACACATTAAAGATGTTGTATCATGTTAAAATTATGTTACAAACGGTGCAGGGGCGTCAGACCCCCTCCATGCTTGAGTTACTGTGAATATAAGTGGTGCAGGAGCTTTGGGCCCCCTCCGTGTATTGATTATTTTATTTAATTTTGGTTTTCTGTCGATAGATGCCTACCGTACTGCGATTCTCGCTGGGCAGGGGAGATGGAGGTGTCGGGGGGGCAAAGATAGATTTAGACAAGTATAAGGGAAGGTTGTTTGTGGGGGGTCAGAAATTTTTGCTCACCTTTGGCCAGGATACTACAAGCAAGTTTTAGTATCCAATGGGGGACTGTAGGGATTTCACAATAATTTTGAGATTTCCTACAGTTCTGAAGATTAATTTTGATTAAAAGAATACCTGGGGTAATATACCTTTAAAAATCCAGGGATCAAAATGGCTGTCAGACCGCATGGCAGAAGACAAAATGACTTGAAAAGGCAGCCTGCTGTGTCTGTGAGAAAGGTTCAATGGAGCAGTCAATTTGCCAATCAAAGGGGAGTTCCCCTCCCTGCAGGAGACAATCGACAGAAACTGTGTTTATTTATTCAAAGGATTAACCACTTGACTGCGGTTTCAGTTTGACCACAGGACAAAGACTTTTGTTTACTCAAGCAATCAAGGAAATAAACATGTTTTTTTCAAACTACTGCAGCTTTATTCAATAGCCCATCACAGACAATGAGGACACATTTCAAACCACTGCAGCTTTATTCGATAGCCCATCACAGACAATGAGGACACATTTAAACTGAAAAGAAAAACAGTTTAAACGAATGGGTCATTCATCCAAACCCATTCCAGACAATGGGGACAGTTTGGATCCCTTTTGTTTAGCCCATATACATCCGGATTTGGGCGGGCCCCAAATGGGGTAAAAAAGATAGCTTCTCAGAAGCCTCTCTCTCTCTGTGGCCTTGCCTCCGTGCTCTCTACAATGTGGGAGCCTGCCTAAAGGAGTGGAACACCAGCAGTTTACTTTTAAAATACTGGGGTGTTTTTACTTCGGGGCAGTGAAGATCAAAGATCGCAGGGCATGGAGCAGGCATTCTTCATTGGTGAGCATATATTTTTCTGGCCCATTACAAGGCAACTTAGAATAGGTATAGGGGTGGGAATTAAGTGGGAATTTTGTTAGAACTGTGATTTTAGTCAATTTTCCCTCATTGTGTTCGTTCTCTCCTCCCCTATTTATGTAACAGTGTGTAGCAGATAAGGCTGTAGTGAACACTGAGAGTAGCTGTATTTAAAAGTGCTGTTTTTAAGTAAAAGCCACTAAGCAAAGGTGCTGTAGTGAGCAAGGTGTTTCTATAATAAAAAGTGCAATTAAAAAGGGTGTTGCACTAAGCAGAGAAGTGCTTCAGTGAATACTGAGAGTAGCTGTATTAAAGTGCTGTTTTTATGTAAAAGCCACTAAGCAAAGGTGCTGGCGTGAGCAAGGTGTTTCTATATTAAAAGTGCTATTAAAAAGGGTGTTGCACTAAGCAGAGAAGTGCTTCAGTGGACAATAAGGCCTAGAAATTCAGTTGGGCGCGCCAGCCGTTAGCGCCTTAGGGGGAGTAGATCTCGAGCGCTAGGCGCTTATCGCCCAGGCGCAGCGCGATCTGCGCCTCTCCCCAACTTCAGGAGACATTTAGCGCCGGCGCAAAGTCTTAGCGCGCGCCCTGCTGCGCGCGTAGATCATGACGTCATTTAATAGGGCAACACCCTTTGTGCACCCCAAACCGGAACTTCACTCGCGCCGGCCCATTGTGCGCCGGGCGTCCCGAGCGACTGTGAAGTGGAACGGTACACAGGCCAGCCGGGCCGGGGGGAGCGCTAATTAAAGGGCACTTAGCCAGCAGTATAAAGGCCAGCCATTTTGCAGCATTCACTCTTGTGCAACGGTTTTTTGGACAGAGACCAAGGAGGAGAGTTTACTGCTTTGGACCAACACTTGGACAGGTATTTTTGGCTCAGGCCAGAGCTTACCAATTATCTTTGCCTTCATTCAGAGCTCAGTGTTTGCCAGCATATAATGGGGGCTGCATTGGGTGGCAACGCAGAATTTCAGCCTTATGCCAGAAGGGCTTACAGACGCCGTGAGAGAGTGGCAGCCCTGGCTAGACGCAGAGGGGGCAACAGGCGTCGCCAACTGAGGCCTTACCCACGCAGGGTATACCGCCCGCAGACCTCCTATCTGACCATGTCTGCCGCGATGTGTGTTAGGAGGCTGCGATTCCGAAGGGAGGTGGTTGCAGACATCTGCCGGCTGCTTCAGAGAGATCTGCAGCCACAGCTGATGTGCAGGACTTCTCTGTCGGTGGCAGTGAAGGTGGCGGTGGCTCTCAACTTCTATGCCTCCGGCTCCTTCCAATCTGCTACTGGGGACATCGCTAACATCTCCCAGTTCGCCGTGCATTGCTGCATCCGCCAGGTGACCGAAGCCCTTTTCAGAAGGAGACATCAATTCATCTCCTTCCCCATGACCCTGGACAAGCAGCAGCAGTGTGCAGTGGGGTTTGCAAGAATAGCGGGCTTCCCCATGGTGCAGGGCGCCATTGACTGCACGCATGTGGCTTTGCAGGCACCTCTTGAGCATGCCGAGGAGTACCGCAACCGGAAGGGCTACCATTCCCTCAATGTACAGCTGGTGTGTGACCACAGGCAGCGCATCCTAGCTGTCAATGCCCGCTTTCCAGGCAGCAGCCACGATGCCTTTATCCTGCGACAGACAACTGTGGCTGACATGTTCCAGGCACAGCCTCCCCCAAGAGGATGGCTTATCGGGGACAAAGGCTATCCTTTGTGTACCTGGCTCATGACCCCGCTCCGCGCGCCCACGACCCCTGCTGAAGAGGCATACAACGAGAGCCATCAAGCGACGAGGAACCTCATAGAACAAACAATCGGCGTGCTCAAGCAATGGTTCCGCTGTCTCGACCGCTCCGGGGGAGCCCTCCAGTATTCGCAGGATCGAGTCTCCCAATTCGTCGTCGTTTGCTGCATGCTGCACAACCTGGCTATCCGCAGGACTCAGGCACTGCCACCTCACGTTGGACCACCACCTCAGGAGGAGGAGCAGGAGGAGCATGAGGACGACGAGGACGAGGAGTACCAGCCCAGGAGGGATGCACAAGGTCCAAGGGCCGCCCGTCGTCGGCTTATTGAACGTCACTTCTAGGCCCCCTGTCAGGGAATGGCTTGTGCCAATGATAGAACATGATTGCAGCCGCTCCGCAAGCCCTCAGCCGGTTAAGGCAACAAACACTTCAAAGATCAAACATGGACAATGTGAATAAATAAAATGCTTTATTGTACAAACTCTGGGCCCTTCCCACATGAAAACCAAAAACAGATGAAACCCCCAAAAAACACTCAAACACATTACTCGCTCCCACAACCTGGGGAGGATTAACAAAATAGGGCAACTAAAATGGCCGTCATTCTCGGCCTTCGTCCAAAACAAACATCACATCATCGGCCTTCAAAAAACAAACATCCAATTCTCAGCCTCAAGAAACAAACACAAATGGCCACACATTCGACTATTTGGCCCGCTATGGCGATGCCTTGGCCATCTTTGGGTGGCCCCTGCCCGCCCTGCTGCTCCGCCTCAAAGTAAGGCCATTGGCTGCTGCAAGGCTGGGGGCAGGCTCCTGAAGGGCACATGTCGTGACGGCAGATGCCCTTGGGGGTCGGCCTAGTCGAGGTCTGGCTGTCGAGCGGCCGGCTGTTGATTGCTGCAGCTGTGGCTGGCCAGCATCAGTCGCTGCAGCAGCTCCTGGCAGCTCCACTGGGGGAGTGGCAGTGGCGGCTGGAGGAATGGTGGCAAGCTGGCGGATGGCAGGCGCTCGCTGGTCGCCTGAGACACTGGCACTCGCCCAGGCCAGCACTGCAGCATTCGCACCAATCTGCCGAGGGACAGACCGATGTGCTGCTGCAGCGCGCCAGGTGCCCTGGCGATGCCTGGCTGACACCGCGAGTGTGGCAGCAGTGAGTGCCCGTGTTGACCTGTTCACTGACCGCAGCAGAGCAACCAGTGACTGGACGGCACCACTAATCACCTGGCCAGTCGCTGACAGATCTGCCCGGTATTCCGCCCGACTGGCGGCCTCTGAGGGCCCGAACTCGGCCACACTCCGAGAGAGCGAATCGATGGACTCAGGCAACTGTGCCACTGCCGCCATGAGCTCCGTGTGCCGGCGCTCCGAATCCGCGGACAAGTCTTCGAGGCGTTCCATCTCCTCGGCGAAGAGCATCTCCTGACTGGAGGCCGGACTCTCCCTCTGGGGAGAAGGCCGCCGAGCTGGCCGACCCTTCCTCCGTTGCTGGAGGCCGCTGGGCCCAGCAATTGGACTCCCCTCCGACGCATCCCCCCTCTGGGGAGAAGGCCGCCGAGCTTCCACCCCCCTCCCGCCTTTCTGCAGCACGCAGGTCCCAGGAGCTCCCCTCCCCTTCGACACTTCCACCACGCTGCCCTCCAGGGAAGACGTGTCCCCTACATTGGCCTGGGTGGCCGCGGCTGAGGGTTCCCCTGATGGGCCGCCTTCCTCTTGCTCCTCCTCCTGCTCCTCCTCGGAGGGTCTGTCACTGGCAAGTTGAGGGACCTCCTCTTGACCATCTGAAAGCAGGAAGGCACAAGAGTAGCTTTAGAGTGAGGAGAGGGCGTCAGTGCGGGATGCATGAGTGGTGGCATTCAGCGCATTGGTCGGACAGTGGCAAAGGATGTAGATCTGATGCGCAAGTGGGACGAGAGAGGTGCAAAAGGTGATGTCCTTACCATTGCTGCCCAGAACAGGGTCGGCATCTCCACATGCAATGGGCCCAATCACCCGGCCACCCATGAGGCGCTCCATGCGATGTTGCAGGTCGGTGAGTGGCTGGATATGGGGTCGTCCTCCCCCGGTCGCAGTCCGGCTCTTGCGATTATTCGCCAGCTTGGCCTGCAAGAGAAAGGACGGCCTCTAAGTACAGTGTGTCGCCGTGATCTTGTGTGCACTGCCTCCCATGGTGGAATAGCCTGGCCAGTGTGTCGCCATGATCTGGTGTGCACTGCCTCCCATGGTGGAATAGCCTGGCCAGTGTGTTCAGTGCAGAATGTGCAATTGATGCTCATGCCTGTGCCATAGCTGCTGGATGAAGGCTGGCCATTAGAGCTTTCAGGTCCCTTTGCCCATAATGTGAGGTGCACATGCAAGGATGAGGAGGTCATTGGAAAGGGTACTCACCCTGACAATGCGTGTGAGGTCATTTAACTTTTTGCGGCATTGGGCACCGGTCCTGGGGACGTCGCTGTTGGCTGACAGCTTGCTGGCGACATGCCTCCAGGCTCTCCTGTAGACGCGGACCGTCGCCTTCTTGCCATTGTCCGGGTACAAAACATGGTGCCTCTTCTCCACAGCAGCAAGCAGCACACTCAGATCACGCTCTGAGAAGCGCTGCGCACGTTCACGGGCCTTCTCCATGTCTTCAGGCGCTATTTGGGTCCAGCAGCAGTGTTCAGGCCTAGCTGGAGGGCTCCACTATCCAGGGCGTGGCAGCGGACACAGTCGACCCTTCCCCCTTAAGAGCTGGCCGGCGCCAGGGTGTCTGCTGTCAGTCACGAGATGGCTGCACCTGCGCTGCGCCCGGCCTCGGCGCTATCGATCACCACCTCCGGCTTAGCGCCCAAAGAGAGGCGTCCAGCAGCAGTTTTAGCGCTCGCCCGAACTAGTAGGGCGAAGCTAATGAATATCGGAGAAGTGGCCTAGATTTGGCGGCGGCCGCAAACTTTAGCGGACGCCCCACTTTAGCGCCCCAAAAGTGGCGGTAATGAATTTCTAGGCCTAAGGGTTCTGTATTAAAGTGCTGTTTTTAAGTAAAAGCCACTAAGCAAAGGTGCAGTAGTGAGCAAGGTGTTTCTATATTAAAAGTGCTGTGTTTAAATAAAGGAGTGTTGCACTGAGCAAAGAGCGCTCTAGTGGACACTAATGTACTGCATTGAGTAAATGTGCTGTATCGAGCATAGGAGTGTTGTATTGTTTATTTTTAAGTTGTTTCTTTCTTTTTGTTTCAATAAATACTGGTCTGTTTTGCACCCAAACCACGAGTCACGTTTTTTGTCTACGTCGCTACCGAATAAGTCCGGCGGTCAGAACCAGGAATAGGGGAGCGCTTCGAAACCGCACGGGGGTCCCTGGAGCAGCTCAGAGGCTTCTGACTGGCCAGAGACAATAACCCCAACCCCGCTGTTAATTCCTACAGGCTCTTCAAATTGTGCTTATTTTCTTAGGCGCACAGGCACTCGAATCATAGAATGATAGAATCATAGAATGGTTACAGCATGGAAGAAGGCCATTCGGCCCATTAAGCCCATGCTGGCTCTCTGCAAGAGCACTTCAGCTAGTCCCACTTCGGCGCTCTTTCCCCGTAGCCCTGCAAATTTCTTTCCTTCAGATACTTATCCAACTCTCTTTTGAAAGCCGTGATTGAATTTGCCTCCACCACCCTTTCAGGCAGTGCATTCCAGATCCTAATAACTCGCTGCGTAAAAAAGTTATTTCTAAAGTCACCTTTGGTTCTTTTGCCAATCAACTTAAATCTCTGTCTTCTGGTTCTCGACCCTTCCTGCAATGGGAACAGTTTCCCTCTATCTACATTGTCCAGACCCCTCATGATTTTGAACACCTCTATCAAATCTCCTCTCAGCCTTCTCTGCTCCAAAGAGAACAACCCCAGCTTCTCCAGTCTATCAACGTAACTGAAGTCCCTCATTCCTGGAATCATTCTCGCAAATCTTTTCTGCACCTTCTCTAAGGCCTTCACATCCTTCCTAAAGCGTGGCGTTTCCACACTTTTGTACTCTATACCTCTATTCATGAAGCCCAGGATCCCGTAAGCCTTTATTACTGCTTTCTAAACCTGCCCTGCCACCTTCAATGATTTGTGCACACTTACCCCCAGGTCTCTCTGTTCGTGCACCCCCTTCAGGATTATACCATTTAGTTTATATGTCCTCTCCTCATTCTTTCTACAAAATGTATCACTTCACACTTTTCTGCGTTAAATTTTATCTGCCACGTGTCTGCCCATTTCACCAGTGTGACTATGTCTCCCTGAAGTCTATCACTATCCTTCTCACTGTTCACTGTACTTCCAAGTTTGTTTCATCTGCAAATTTTGAAATTGCGCCCTGTACATCCACATCCAAGTCATTAATATATATCAAGAAAAGCAGTGGTCCTTGAACTGACCCCTGGGGAACACCACTGTATACCTTCCTCCAGTCTGAAAAACAACTGTTCACCACTACTCTCTGTTTCCTATCACTTATCCAATTCCGTATCCAAGCTGTCACTGTCCCATTTATTCCATGGGCTTCAACCTTGCTGGCAAGCCTATTATGTGGCACTTTGTCGAAAGCCTTTTGGAAATCTATGTAAACTACATCAACTGCATTACCCTCATCAACCCTCTCTGTTACCTCATCAAATAACTCAGGTTAGTTAAACATGATTTGCCTTTAACAAATCCGTGCTGGCTTTCCTTAATTAATCCACACTTGTCCAAGTGAGTGTTAATTTTGTCCCTGATTACTGTTTCTAAAAGCTTCCCCACTACTGAGGTCAAACTGACTGGCCTGTAGTTGCTGGGTTTATCGTTACACCCTTTTTTGAACAAAGGTGTAACATTTGCAATTCTCCACTCCTCTGGCACCATCCCTGTTCCTGAGGAAGATTGGAATATTATGGCCAGTACCTCTGCGATTTCCTCCCTCAATTCCCTCAGCATCCCAGGATGCATCCCATCCACTCCTGGTGACTTATCTACTTTAAGTACAGCCAGCCTTTCTAATACTTCCTCTTTATCAATTTTTATCCTATCAAGTATCTCCACTACCTCCTCCTTTACTATGTCTATGGCAGCATCCTCTTCCTTGGTGAAGACAGATGCAAAGTACTCATTTAGTATCTCAGCCATACCCTCTGCCTCCATGCGTAGCTCTCCTTTATGATCCCTAATCGGCCCCACCCCTCCTTTACTACCCTTTTACTATTTATATGCCTATTGAAGACTTTTGGATTAACTTTTATGTTGGCTGCCATTCTATTCTCATACCCTCTCTTTGCCCCTCTTATTTCCTTTTTCACTTCTCCTCTGATCTTTCTATATATAGCCTGATTCTCAGATGTATTTGCAACCTGACATCTGTCATACGCGCTCTTTTTCTGCTTCATCATATTCTCTATCTCTGTCGTCATCCAGGGAACCCTGACTTTAGTTGCTCTGCCTTTTCCCCTAGTGGGAATGTACCTCAACTGTACCTGAACTATATCCTCCTTAAAAGCAGCCCATTGTTCCATAACAGTTTTGCCTGCCAATCTTTGATTCCAGTTTATCCAGGCCAGATCCATTCTCGTCCCACTGAAATTGGCCTGTCCCCAGTTAAACATTTTTAATCCAGATTGCTCCCTGTCCTTTTCCACAGTTAATCTAAACCTTATGATACTATGATCACTGTTCCCTAAATGTTCACCTACTGACGCTTGCTCCACTTGACCTACCTCATTCCCCAGAACCAGATCCAGCAATGCCTCCTCCCTCGTTGAGCCGGAGACATACTAATCAAGAAAGTTCTCCTGAACACACTTCAGAAATTCTTCCCCTTCTCTGCCCTTAACACTATTACAATCCCAGTCTATATTAGGATAGTTGAAGTCTCCCATTATTACTACTCTATAGTTCTTGCACCTCTCTGTAATTTCTCTGCAAATTTGCTCCTCCATATCTTTCCCACTATTTGGTGGTCTATAGAATACACCTAGTAGTGTAATGGCACCTCTATTATTTCTTAACTCTAGCCATGTAGATTCTGTCCTTGACCCCTCCAGGACATCCTCCCTCTCCAGCACTGTAACATTCTCCTCGACCAATACTGCCACACCACCTCCTATCTTTCCTTCCCTATCTTTCCTGAACACTTTATAACCAGGAATATTTAATACCCAATTCTGCCCTTTTTTTAGCCAGGTCTCAGTTATTGCCACAACATCATATTTCCATGTGGCTATTTGTGTCTGCAGCTCACTTACCTTGTTTACTACGCTTCTTACATTCACATACATACACTGTAAACCCATCTTAGACCATCCTGTATTCTCTCTTAGTTTGACCCCACCTAATCCTTTACTATTTATTTAGTGCTCTCTGCCTCTCCCAATCCTTTGAGCACTTTATTTCCCCTTTCGAATGTTACATCCTGGTGCCCACCCCCCTGCCAAATTAGTTTAAACCCTCTCCAACAGCACTAGCAAAACTCCCCGTGAGGATATTGGTACCGGTTCTGTTGAGGTGCAACCCGTCCAGCCTGTACAGGTCCCACCTCCCCCAGAACCAGCCCCAATACCCCAGGAATCTGAAGCTCTCCCTCCTGCACCATCTCTCCAGCCATGCATTCATCTGTTCTATCCTCCTATTCCTGTACTCACTCGCGCGTGGCACCAGGAGTAATCCGGAGATTACTACCTTTGAGGTCCTGCTTTTTAATCTCTCTCCTAGCTCCCTGAAATCTGCCTGCAGGACCTCATCCCTCTTTCTACCTATGTCGTTGGTACCGATATGAACCACGACCTCTGGCTGTTCACCCTCCCGCCTCAGAATGTTTTGCAGCCGCTCAGTGACATCCTTGACGCTGACACCAGGCAGGCAACATACCATCCTGGAGTCATGTCTGCTGCTGCAGAAATGCCTGTCTGCTCCCCTAACTATCGAATCCCCTACCACTATTGCTTTCTCACTCTTCTTCCTCCCCCCCGTACAGCTGAGCCACCCATGGTGCCGCAGACTTGGCTCTGGCTATACTCCCCAGAGGAACCATCGCCCTCATCAGTACTCAGAGCCGAATACTGGCTGGAGAGCAAGATGCACTCAGGGGACTCCTGCACTACCTGCCTGGTCCTCCTCTTCAGTCTGGTGGTCACCCATTCCCTCTCTGCCTGCACACTCTTTATCTGCGAGGTGACCACCTCCTGAAACATACTATCCACGTAGCACTCAGCCTCACAGATGCACCACAGTGACGCCAGCTGCTGCTCAAGCTCCAAAACCCAGAGCTCGAGCTCCTCCTGCTGACGACACTTCCTGCACATGTGGTTGTCCAGGACACAGGAAGCATCCTGGAGTCCTCACATGACACAGGATGTGCATTCCACGGGACTGAGCTGCCCTGCCATGCCTTTATTTAATAGACTATTAACTAGAAACACTTACTTACATTACTTATTCCTGCTGGCAGAGCTGAGGTCAGGAACCTTCCACATAGAGAATTGTGTGGTTGAACCTGTAGCCTACAATTCTGTGAAATTGTGCTGTGCCATCACTGTGCTGTGTGACCACTATGGTGTGGCACAGACTAGGATTGGAATATCGTAGCAGGAGATCAGTTTCTTTAGAATAGATAAAATAGGGTTGTGAAGAAATTTGCCTCAGCAATGGATAAATCAGGAAGAATTGGGTTAAATGATTTATCTTCAATAGGCTGATAGGGGTGTATCAGTCTGGGCTATGACTGAAATGACCAGAATCCCAAGTACATGCAGTGAGCTAATTGTATCAATTCTAAATTCAATCTTTTATTTAATCTATCCCATGATAAACTATACATCTTCTATGGGCAATGTTGCTATTCAAGACCTTGAGTTTCTAGATCACAAACAGAAGGTAGCCGTCAGACTCCAATCAGACATTAGCGACCCTATCAATCAAATGCAGCATCTGCTTGCTGGTGCTTGACAGTCTGCCTCACAGCTCACTGACTCAACCTTCTGCAAGGCTTAGCCTTGAACCATTCACCTTGCTGAGCTAAACACCCAGCAGTAACCCTTTACAGCTTTTATTATATTATATGACACTCACCACATGCAGAAAATAAAGATACTGAATTCATGCCATTAACAATCTGGATTAAAAATTGCTTTTGTAAATACAAAGAAGAATGTGATGATCAATGGACAGGATTGTGTGAGAAGCATTGACTTAGTGAAGTCTGTAATTTATACCATTCATTCTGATATTCGTAAATGAAGAAGGTAATTACTAGTCATAAATTTTCTGATAGCAACCTGTATGATCACAGCAGCAGTGTAATAGATTCAAAGAGTTCTGGAGGAATTAAATAGCTGACCTGAGGAATGGCATATGTAACTTAATGCAGAAAAAAATGAAAGTTGAAAAAAATTAACAGAGACACGTTGCAAATGGCACTAAGCATGTTCAATAATGTTGCTTGAGGATGTTGTACGATAAAAAACAGAAACCGTTATTTTAACTTTTGATTTTATAATGTGTGGAGTTTTGGGCACCTATCTTCAACAAGACATTGATGCTTTGGAGATAGGGCTTAGAGAAAAACAAGAATAATGCCTCTGAAACGCAAACCACTTATCGATGAAAGCCCCTTTAGAGAATAAAAGATTGAGAGGGGACATGATCTTCCTCTTTACAAAGAGTAAAAAGTATGGATATAGGTGTAAACTTTTTAAAAAGGGCATAATCAATTTTCAAGCAACTTAAGAGTCACAAAAACATTTTTCCCATGAAGTAGCAAATTATGTGGAACAGGCTCTGATAAAAGGCAATTATTGCTATGTCAATTCATGGGATACGGTAGTATAGTGGTTATGTTACTGAACTAGTAATCCAGAAGCCTGAACTAATAATCCCGAGACTATAAGTTCAAATCCCACCACGGCAGCTGGGGAATTTAAATTCAGTTAATTAAATAAATTTGGAATATAAAGCTAGTGAAAGTATCAGATTGTCATAAAAACCCATCTGGTTCACTAATGTCCTTTAGGGAAGGAAATCTGCCATCCTTACCTGGTCTGGCCTATATATGACTTCAGACCCAGAGCAACAGGCCACTCGGCTGTACCAAACCAGTGGACTGCAGTGGTTCAAGAAGGTGGCTCACCATCACGTTCTCAAGGTGGAATTCTCTACCACAGAAGACAGTTGAGGCCAATTCATTAAATATATTCAAGAAGGAGTTAGATGTATTTCTTAAGGCCAAGGGATATGGGGAGAAAGCAGGGACAGGGTACTGAATTTGGATGATCAGCCATGATCGCATTGAATGGTGGAGCAGGCTCGAGGGGCTGAATGGCCTACTGCTGCTCCTATCTTCTATGTTTCAAGGGCACTTAGGATGGGCAATAAATGCTACACCCACATCCCATGAACCAATATTAATCTTAAAAATTGATTACTTTTAAAAACATTCTGGACTTTGAGGGTTGCTGCTGCCTTGGCCAATGGAACCATACTGCAGCAGCTGGCACTTCCTTCAAGACTTCAGGATGACCAAAAGAACTTTACAGCCAATGAAATACTTTTGAAGTTTAGTCACTGTTGTAATGTATAAAACATGGCAGCCAATTTGTACACAGCAAGGTCCAATTAACAGCAATGAGATAATGACAGGATAACCTGTTGTTTTTAGTGATGTTGGTTGAGGGATAAATATTGACCAGGACACTGGGAGAACTTCCCTGCTCTTCTTTGATATAGTGTCGCGGGGTTTTTTTGTCCACCCAAGAAAGGCAGACGTCGGTTTAACATCTCATCTGAAAGACGGCACCTTTGACTGCACTAAAGTGTCAGCCTAGATTATGTGCTCAAGTCTCTGGAATGGAACTCAGAGGCAAGAGTATTACTACCGAGCCAAGGCCAGCACCTTAATAGTTATAGGGATAATAGATAGTCAAGCACATTTTGCAGCACGACTGCCCCAGTCTTGTTGGAACCATGAAAATATCTGTCAGAGTTGAATAATGCAGATTGTAATGTTGGCTCAATTTCTTGCAGTTTCATTCAATTACCTTCAGAGGTCAGAGAGACAGCTCTTGGAAGAGATGCATTGTGCCCCTGTTCAGTGTCTACCACAGATGGCCCAATTGATTATGTGCACAAATATGATCTACAGTTCCACAGCACAACATATTAACACATCATTGTGCTGTGCCAAAGCTTACATTTTCTATTTATTCCTTGGCATATTTCTCCTAATTTTGTTTTACTGCATGTACCATTGTGTAAAATATTGCCTGAGCAGTCACTGCATGGCCAATCAGGCATTGGCAAAGGTCTGGAAATAAGCTGCTACCTGCCCTCTCTGTCAGGAAAGCCTTTTTGGGGTTTTTGGTGTTGTGGACATTAAATAACATCATGTGCTCAACTACATTTACAGGATATATTTGGAAATAAGAGGAATTTTGGAGTTAGTGGCATCTTCTGTCAGCTGTGGCTCAGTTGGCAGCACCCTCGCCTCTGAGTCAGAAGGTTGTGGGTTCAAGTCCCACTCCAGGAACTTGAGCACATAAATCTAGGCTGACACTCCAGTGCAGTGCTGAGGGAGTGCTGCACTGTCGGAGGTGCCGTACTTCAGATGAGATGTTAAACCGAGGCCCCGTCTGCTCTCTCAGGTGGACGTAAAAGATCCCATGGCATTATTTCAAAGAAGGGCAGGGGAGTTATCCCTGGTATCCTGGTCAATATTTATCCCTCAATCAACATCACAAAAAACAGATTATCTGGATTATTGCTGTTTGTGGGAGTTTGCTGTGCGCAAATTGGC
The DNA here is from genome assembly GCF_052327205.1 of Somniosus microcephalus. Lineage (NCBI taxonomy): Eukaryota > Metazoa > Chordata > Chondrichthyes > Squaliformes > Somniosidae > Somniosus > Somniosus microcephalus. Next base: position 76,518,841 of record NC_141001.1, on the reverse strand, counting down.
TGCTGCGTTTCCCACATTACAACCGTGACTACACATCATAAGTACTTAATTGGCTGTAAAGTGCTTTGAGATGTCCGGTGGTCGTGAAAGGCTCTATATAAATGCAAGTCTTTCTTTTTTCTTTTTACATAATTTTAACTGCTATTGTCCAATACCATGCAGTATCAGTGGTACTAGATAGCTTACCAAGCCAATAGTAATTAACACTTTATGAATTTGTGGTTATCTTAAAATGAAAGAAGTCACAAGGAGATAAGGAATGGCTTTGATATATTTTTTCAATTAAATGCACTGGGGCTAAAAATTACTTGCACTATTAAATGTTTCAGTGGTAACTGATGTATTTCGCTGAGCTAAAAGTATATTTGCATTTCTTTACTGGTTCACTATCAGATCATTATGTTGAAGTTGTGTCAGGGTTTTAATGAACTAATTTGTGCTTCTTTAATTCAGAACATTTTAAGGGCAATCATTATGTATAAGGCATTTTGCACTATTTATCACTGATTCATAAGTTTGGCCTTGTCTTCGTTCTAACCTGCTAATTTACTACTGATGAAAGTTTACGACATCTAATGATGAAATGATGCTAATTTACCACCTTAACAACTAGGAAATAATCAGTTAACATTCCTTAATAAGTGTGGCTGGCAGTGAATTGGTCAAAATTGCACACTCCACAAAATTCACTGGGAAGTTATGTTTCAGGAAAAAAGAATCAAAAGTTTTGGGGAAAGAACATATTAAAACATAAGAACACAACATGAGCTTGGATGGTAACTGTTGGCATCACAGCAAAGACTGATCCTGTCATTTTCAATGTGCATTTTCCAACCTGGGTCATTGAATAGAAATCAAGAGCAGGAACTCCGATTTATTTTTCCTTTCCCCTCCGTGACACAGGATTGGCCCTATTGCTACTTCAGCTAAGATCAGCGTACAGTACAGACTGAGGATGAAATCTGGGATCTGACTGATCCCTATGGCTTATGATTGATTTCACCCATGTCATTTTAAAGCACTTTGTACATGCCAGGTGAAGACAAAGGCGATGGGTGAGTGAAACCTGGTGCAGGATAGAATACAGGCAGTAAATTGTGTGCCAGGTCTAACTGTTGCCTCAATAAGAAAAGCATGTGTAGTGGCAAGCTGCTATTCTTTAATGGGAGCCTCATGGGATGCTAGTGGCCCTGCACCTCTTGGTGTTGGGTCATCAATCTGCAACTCTGGCACCAGTAGAATCATGTAGCAGCTGTCTGCAGCTGCCTGCTACACGACATTCCTTCAGTCCTCTGAGGGAACTGGCTGTGTTAGTCGAACGTGCCGTTGACTTCAGTTACAGCTGACTCATCTGTTCCTCCTTCTGCTATTCCCCCATTGCTGGATGCACCTTCAGGATGACCAGGATCTGCATAGGAACAGCTTGTAAGACACCACAGAAAAGTGTGAAATCTGCCATCAAGGTTTTCTCAAGCCAATCTCCTGTCTGTCAATTTCAGCACTGAGATACTCCTGTTGACTGGAATCCATAGGGGGTGTGTTAAACCCCAAGAATGGGTGGGTAGATAAAATAAGTTATTTTTAGATCGCGACTGCAACCAGGCTCCAACTATCGGGTTTAACGGAGGCACGTTTGGGTGTCTGCGAATAACCTACTCACTGCAGTTAGGACTTTAATTAGTGCAGGTGGGCGGGTACTTTTCACAGCAATTAATGTCCTTATGAGATGTTAATGAAGTCTTTTTGCATTGAATTTTACATACCTTTAAAATTAACAGCTCCAGCACGGGTTTCCCGAGGCTCAGGAAACCCGGTAGCTGAAGGGAGGCAAGAAGGGCTAGATCCAGCAGGTAAGTGCCTTTTCCAAACTGCCTGTAGGCCAGGAGGAGCAGGAATGCTTCCCCCGGTCCCTCAAGAAAACCTGCTTCCCTCCCTGGGATCGGCCTCGCTCCCCCCCACTCCCACAATCAGACACCGCTCCCCCACCGACCTTTCATTCATGATCTTCCTCCAACCTTCCATCCATGATCTCTCCTGACCTTCCATTCATGATCTTCCTCCAAACTTCATTCCCCAATCTCTCCCGACCTTCCATTCATGATCTTCCTCCAACTTTCCATCCACGATCTCTCCCAACCTTCCATTCATGATCTTCCCCCAACCTTCCATCCACGATCTCCCCGATCCTCCATCCATGATCTCTCCCAACCTTCCATCCATGATCTCCTCTGACCTTCCACCCACGATCTCCCCTGACCTTCCACCCACGATCTCCCCTGACCTTCCACCCACGATCTCCCCTGACCTACCACCCATGATCTCTCCTGACCTTCCACCCACAATCACCCCCTGACCTTCTGTCCACGACCTCTCCCGACCTTCCATTCATGATCTTCTTCCAACCTTCCGTCCACGATCTCCCCTGACCTTCCATCCACGATCTCCCCCTGACCTTCCATCCACAATCTCCCCCGACCTTCCATCCACGATCTCCCCCTGACCTTCCATCCACGATCTCCCCCTGACCTTCCATCCACAATCTCCCCCCGACCTTCCATCCACGATCTCCCCCGACCTTCCATCCACGATCTCTCCTGACCTTCCATCCACGATCTCTCCTGACCTTCCATCCACGATCTCCCCCTGACCTTCCATCCACAATCTCCCCCCGACCTTCCATCCACGATCTCCCCCCGACCTTCCATCCACGATCTCCCCCGACCTTCCATCCACGATCTCTCCTGACCTTTCATCCACGATCTCTCCTGAACTTCCATCCACGATCTCCCCCTGACCTTCCATCCATAATCTCGCCCCGACCTTCCATCCACGATCTCCCCCGACCTTCCATCCCCGATCTCCCCTGACCTTTCATCCAAGATCTCCCCTGACCTTCTATCCACAATCTCTCCTGACCTTCCATCCACAATCTCCCCCGACCTTCCATCCACGATCTCTCCTGACCTTCCATCCCCGATCTCCCCTGACCTTTCATCCAAGATCTCCCCTGACCTTCCATCCACGATCTCTCCTGACCTTCCATCCACGATCTCCCCTGACCTTCCATCCACGATCTCCCCTGACCTTCCATCCACGATCTCTCCTGACCTTCCATCCACGATCTCCCCTGACCTTTCATCCACGATCTCCCCTGACCTTTCATCCACGATCTCTCCTGACCTTCCATCCACAATCTCCCCGACCTTCCATCCACGATCTCCCCTGACCTTTCATCCACGATCTCCCCTGACCTTTCATCCACGATCTCCCCTGACCTTCCATCCACGATCTCCCCTGACCTTTCATCCATGATCTCCCCCGACCTTCCATCCACAATCTCCCCCGAACTTCCATCCACGATCTCCCCCGACCTTCCATCCACGATCTCCCCCGACCTTCCATCCATGATCTCCCCTGACCTTCCATCCACGATCTCCCCCGACCTTCCATCCATGATCTCTCCCGACCTTCCATCCACGATCTCCCCCGACCTTCCACCTACGTCCATTATAGTGCACCATGTATGTAGTTTCTTGCGGCAGTTTTGATATCTGGCACACCTTAGGAGAAATGTGCCTTGCTGCTGGTGCATGCTATGGCCCAATATTGTTCATCTACCAAACCTAGGTTGCCTCACTTTATACTTCTCTTGATACCTAAGAGTCTTTTCTACATTTCATCTTCAAATGGGCATCCATCCCACACCCTCCATATCTTTTGACTTACTGCAATATTTCTTGGCGAGCAAAATGCTTCTCCCTTTTAATTGTGAGCTGCTGCCTTACTAGATCCCCCCCCCCGCCCCACCCCCACCCCACCACCACCCCAGTCAATCAACATGCTTCCTGAGGATGACCAGATGTCCAGCTTAGCATGCCACACCAGGCTGGGTGCCAAAAGTGGAAAAGTGTTACATTCCCCAGCATTGACATCTCTCAACTTGATCAGTACGAATTCAACACAAATTCTACTGATAATACTGGTATTGTTGGTTGCAAAATTTAAGATAGTATGAGATACAGAGTTAATAAAGTTTTCCATTTTTTAAACAATGACTTCAGTGCTTGCTTGATATTGTTGTTAGTACTTCTCTTCTGTGTCTAGTGGCACATGAGGCAACCCATTTCTTTTACTGCCCATATATCCAGCAGATTATGCTCTGTGTTGTTTCCATAATGAAGACTCCTTGTTATGTGTCCAGGTTGTTAGCCTGACCGGGGTACTAGCTAAATGCAAAGGGGGCGTCACCACTCTACTCGCATTGGAAACGAGTAACCAACTCAGTAAAATCAGTATTCAGAGGCTGGATCACTGGTCCCCTTGCTTGATGGTGCTATTGTTGTTAGCTTGATGGACAATATGAATGGATTTCATAATAACACTCCCAAAACCGCACATAGCCTGGAGAAATGGCCTGAGCCTTAACAGGCCAGATGAGATCATTTCTCCTGCTGCTTTTGGAAGAAAGTGAAAGAAGTGATGTGTAGATACACAAGTAAAGTGAGCTTTCATATCGAAATGGTATCACTCTCAATTGCATAATACTGCTGAATAGACACTGACCTTAGATAAGACACACAATTACTATCAGCTTTAAAGTAAGTAGATATAAGTACATATTTAAGCAAGATAATCATAAAACAAAATAGAATGCTTTTATAAGAGGTTCAAAAAAATACCTGCTTCAGAAATATATTACTTTTATACAGAAATTAGCAGAAATGTCATGTGCAATCCATCCTAGATTTTCCAAGATTGATTTGATAGTCAATTGGTACAGCAAAGCTAGCAACTAGAAGCACAAGGACACCCTCCTGTGATTCATCCTCTTTCAGAAGCCCTAGTGGGAGTTTTGTTCTATCTCAACCTTTCAAATGTTCCTGCATGCAACAAAAGAATCACACTACAAAGATAAATTTTGAATGGGTTAGGAATATTTGTTACAGACTTTCTGAGCATGAGGGTAGAAATTTTAGTTCAGCACAGTGCCGGCAGGACTGGATTCGTACACGCACGCTGCATGGATGTTCGATAGAGAGCTTGGCTTACTTGAAAAAGTTCTTCATGCTCCATCAGACCAGAAGCAGAGAGTGCTCTGATGGAGCAGGTAGGATTTTTGGTGAAGTAATTAATGCTGCTCACATTTGAAATAGAGCTGGAAGCAAAATTGCCAATGGCAACAATACACTCGCGGGATAAGGATGAGTGTTAAATGACATTAAAAAATGGCAAAAAAGGCCCAGCGAAAACAAAAGTGATGCAACAGTCAAAATGTGGCAGCAATAAACAATCTGAAAACAACTCTTTTCATCGTACATCACACCTTTATCAATCCTTCTTTCCGTGGCTTAACCATTCAGTGGTATCCATTTTAAATGAGCTTACAGCTCCGTTCGTGCATTCCCATTAGAAATCACTAGAATTCATCCGTGACAGCTATTTCAATAAATTTACGAGGTTCTCCCCTTTGATAAGCTTCTTGCATGCTTTCTGCAAGAGCTTGCATTACACATTCACAAGTTTCACCAGAAATGTCTGTGAGAATGGAATTGGAAGAAATTTAGATCTACAGAATATTTATCCAATTTCCTGGTCCCTCACATCCATTGTGAGCTGGTGCAGGGGACTTCACTTCACCATTGGAATTTCTACCATATTATGTAAAGCTTCAGCTGTGGCTCAGTTGGTAGCACCCTCACCTCTGAGTCACAAGGTTGTGAATACCATTCCAGAGACTTGAGCAGAAAATCTAGTGCAGTATTGAGGGAGTGCTGTACTGTCTTTTGGATGAGATTTTAAACCAAGGGCGTCTGCTCTCTCGGGTGGATGTAAACAATCCCACAGCACTATTTTGAAGTAGAGCAGGGGAGTTATCCCCAGTATCCTGGCCAATATTTATTCCTCAATCAACATCACTAAAGCAAATTATCTGGTCATTATCGCATTGCTGTTTGTGGGAGCTTGCTGTGCACAAATTGGCGGCTGTGTTTCCTGTAAAGTCTGTAGGTATTATGGCGAATTAATACACAGACTACAAGAGTAACTTTAACAGGACTTTACTATTCGAAGGTCAGGGCGAATCTGCCCAATAAATCCTGACACAGCACTTATATACCGGTGTGGTCACCGTCGGTATTACAGTATACAGCAGCCAAGATAAAGTAGTGCCACACCTAAAATAGTTCTCTTAAAGGTGGACAGTTACATACAATAGTTCTCTTAAAGGTAGAACAGTTACATACACTACAATCCTCCCTTTTTAGCTTACAACATACTTATTCCCCATTAACATAACATCATAACATATATACAACTTATGCAAAACAGTTCACAGATTCAGTCTCTCTGGAGGCTTCCTGACTCTGTCCGGATAACGCCTCGGTGGTGTAGTAGTTTTCGGCGGGGTAGTAGGTTCTTCTGGCAAGGTTGATTCGGCTTGAAGGACAGTGTCAGGTTCATCTGATTCCAGTATTACCAGATCGGAGGTAGGTGCTCTGGGTATCTCTGCTTCAACATTAGCCGTGTAAGGTTGTGGAGTAGTTTGGTCCTTTGTGGATGACCCTATGATCTGGTCAACATGGCGCCTTATTATGCTGTCACCAATGTCCACGGTATACATCAGCAGCCCTAGCCTTTTCCCAATAGTTCCAGGCTGCCATTTCTCGGTACGGTAGTCCCGGGCCAAAACTTGTTGACCTATCTGAAAGGATCTAGTTGGCCTTTCATTCATGCCCTGAAATTGCCGGTTCTCTACGTCCCTTCTGACGTTTGGCTTAATCAAATCCAGCCGGCATCTTAGTCTTCTATTGAAAAACATCATGGCGGGAGTTTGGTTTGTGACCGCATGTGTTGCATTCCTGTACGCCAACAGGAAGATATCTACCTTATGTTGTAGGTTGATGTCTTCATTACCCATGGCCTTTATGGCCTTCTTGAAGGTCTGGACAAACCTTTCAGCTAATCCATTGGTGGCGGGATGGTATGGGGCTGACGTGTAGTGCTTGACCCCATTCCTTTTTAAGAACTTCCTGAATTCTTCGGACACAAATTGGCGGTTTTAGCTGGCCTAAAAATGGATAAATCCCCAGGCCCGGATGAAATGTATCCCAGGCTGCTGTGTGAGGCAAAGGAGGAGATTGCGGGGGCTCTAACACATATATTCAGGACCTCTCTGGCCACAGGGGATGTGCCAGAGGACTGGAGAACCGCTAATGTAGTACCATTATTCAAGAAGGGTAGTAGGGAAAAACCGGGGAACTACAGGCCAGTGAGCCTAACATCAGTGGTAGGAAAATTATTGGAAAAAATCCTGAGGGACAAAATTTGTCTCCACTTGGAGAGGCAAGGATTAATCAGGGATAGTCAACATGGCTTTGTCAAGGGAAGATCATGTCTGACTAATTTGATTGAATTTTTTGAGGGGGTGACTAGGTGTGTGGATGAGGGTAACGCAGTGGATGTGGTATACATGGATTTCAGTAAGGCCTTCGATAAAGTCCCGCACAGGAGACTGGTCAAGAAGGTAAGAGCCCATGGAATCCAGGGTGCCTTGGCACATTGGATACAAAACTGGCTTAGTGGCAGAAGGCAGAGGGTGATGGTCGAAGGTTGTTTTTGTGACTGGAAGCCTGTGGCCAGTGGGGTACCACAGGGATCGGTGCTGGGTCCCTTGCTGTTTGTGGTCTACATTAATGACTTGGATATGAATGTAAAGGGTATGATCAGTAAGTTCGCGGATGATACAAAAATTGGTAGGGTGGTAAATAGCGAGGAGGGTAGCCTCAGTCTGCAGGACGATATAGATGGGTTGGTCAGATGGGCGGAACAGTGGCAAATGGAATTTAACCCAGAAAAGTGCGAGGTGATGCACTTTGGGGGGACTAACAAGGCAAAGGAATACACAATGAATGGAAAGACCCTAGGCAAGACGGAGGGTCAGAGGGATCTGGGTGTGCAAGTACACAGATCCCTGAAGGCGGCGGAACAGGTGGATAAGGTGGTAAAAAAGGCATATGGGATACTTGCCTTCATTAGCCGAGGCATTGAATATAAGAGCAAGGAGGTTATGATGGAGCTGTATAAAACACTGGTTAGGCCACAGCTGGAATATTGTGTGCAGTTCTGGTCGCCACACTACAGGAAGGATGTGATCGCGTTAGAGAGGGTGCAGAGGAGGTTCACCAGGATGTTACCAGGGCTGGAGCGCTTCAGCTATGAAGAGAGACTGGGCAGGTTGGGTTTGTTTTCCTTGGAGCTGAGGAGGCTGAGGGGGGACATGATTGAGGTGTACAAAATTATGAGGGGCATAGATAGGATGGATGCTGAGGAGCTTTTTCCCTTAGTAGAGGGGTCGATAACTAGGGGGCATAGATTCAAGGTAAAGGGCGGGAGGTTTAGAGGGGATTTGAGAAAGAACTTTTTCACCCAGAGGGTGGTTGGAGTCTGGAACTCACTGCCTGAAAGGGTTGTGGAGGCAGAAACCCTCACAACATTTAAGAAGCATTTGGATGTGCACTTGAAATGCCATAGCATACAAGGCTACGGGCCAAATGCTGGAATATGGGATTAGATTAGACAGGGCTTGATGGCCGGCGCGGACACGATGGGCCGAAGGGCCTCTATCCGTGCTGTATTACTCTATGACTCTATGACTCTAAATTGCGGTCCATTATCAGAACAGATCTGTTCCGGCAGCCCATTCCTGGCAAATATGGTCCTTAACACTGTGATGGTTTTTTCCGTGGTGGTGGAGGACATCTTTATTACCTCCGGCCACTTGGAGTGTGCATCCACCACGATTAGAAACATTGAGTCCATAAATGGACCAGCAAAGTCGACGTGTACCCTTTGCCAAGGAGATGAGGGCCACTCCCATGGATGCAGAGGAGCTTGTGGTGGCGCGTTTTGGACCTTCTGGCATCCTAGACAGCTCTTGGTTATTTCTTCGATGTCTCCATCAATACCTGGCCACCACACAAATGCTCTTGCTAGGTTCTTCATTTTCACTCCACCCAGATGCCCCTCGTGAAGCTCCTTTAGCACCTTATGCTGAAGTTTGGGTGGAATCACCACTCTAGATCCACACATCAAGGTTCCTTGGCACACTGACAGCTGTTCTTTTCTTTGTGAAAATGCGGGCAGCGTTGGTTCGCCATGTGCTGGCCATCCCTCCACTGTTAAATCGTAGACTCGTGAGAGAGTCGGGTCATTTCTTGTTTCATTTTCGATCATCGAATTTGTTACTGGTAGACATTCCACTATGGATGAGTGGAACATCTCTACCGGGTCCACTGTAGCCGCCTCTTCTACTACTGGCAACGGTAGGCGCGATAACCCATCAGCATTTCCATGCTGTTTGGACCTTTTGTATTCAATGTCATATTGGTGTGCCCCAAGTAACACGGACCACCTCTGTAGCCTTTGCGCTGTCATAGTGGAAACGGCCTTGTTAGGGTTGAATATGGACACCAACGGCTGGTGGTCTGTCAGTAATGTGAACTTCTTGCCCTGCAGGTAATGATTGAATTTCTTTACTCCCCACACAAGGCTGAGGGCCTCCCTATCTATCTGAGCATAATTTCGCTCAGCGGAGGTCAATGATCGGGACGCAAATGCGACTGGCCTTTCCGAGCCATTTGGTAACTTGTGTGAAAGTACTGCTCCAATTCCATAAGGGGAAGCATCACAAGCTAGACGAAGAGGTAACGTTGGGTTGAAATGAGCCAACACTTCCTCAGAGGTAATCAACGCCTTGCTTCTGCGAAAGGCCTTCTTACAGTCCTCGCTCCACTTCCATGGTACTTCTTTCCGCAACAGAGCATTCAGCGGATGCAGCACCATGGATAGATTTGGCAGAAACTTGTGGTAATAATTAATCAACCCCAGAAACGATCTCAACTGTGATACATTTTCCGGAGCGGGGGCCTTCACGACAGCTTCTATCTTGTCAGGTGACTTGTGCAGCCCCTCTTGGTCAATGACATGACCGCAGTACGAGATCCGTTTCTGGAAGAACTCACATTTCTGGCGATTAACTCGAAGGCCATATTCCTTCAACCTGGTGAGCACCAGTTTCAAATTTGTGAGGTGTTCCTCCTCGTCTTCTCCCGTAATCAGGATATCGTCCAAGTAACACTGCGTGCTTGGAATACCCTGTAAGACCTGCTCCATGGCCCTCTGCCAAATTGCTGGAGCCGAAGCTACTCCAAAAACCAGTCTATTATAACGATACAAGCCTCTGTGCGTGTTGATTGTGAGATACTGGCGCGACTCTTCCTCGACTTCCATTTGTAAGTATGCTTGTGCCAGGTCTATCTTGGTGAAGTGTTTCCCGCCAGACAATGAAGCAAAGATATCCTCAATCCGCGGAAGCGGGTATTGTACCGTGTGAAGCACCGGATTAACTGTGATCTTGAAGTCTCCGCAGATGCGGACCTTTCCCGGTCCCCCTGGTTTGTTACTTGATGAAGACTTCATGACGGGAACAATGGGCGTGGCCCACTCACTCCAGTCCACCTTAGACAGTACCCCTGAACGTTCAAGCTCTTCCAGTTCTGCCTCCACAGCAGGTCGTATCGCGTAAGGTACCGATCTGGCTTTGAAAAATTTTGGGCTTGCATGTTCTGCAATCTTGATTTTTGCTTTAATTCCTCTCAGTGTTCCCAGTCCTTGCTGGAATACCTCTTTAGCTTCATCCAATATTCTGGACAACCGTTCAGGTTTGACATCTTCCTTTCCGGAATCTACCGTCATTGTGTTTAGTGAATGCCAGTCTATCTTTATTTTCCTGATCCACTCCCGTCCCAGAAGTGGTGGACCTCCCTTGGGCAGCACATACATGTCCATCCCTTGGTGATCTTTGTCCTTGTATCTCACCTTGACGTTTATCTTTCCGATGGGGTATACTTTGTGCCCCGTGTATGTCTGCAATATTATCTCCGTATCCCGTAGGGGAATATGTTTGAATAACTTTTTGTAATCTTGCTTATTCATGACCGTCAACGCCGATCCGGTGTCCACTTCCATCTTCACTTGGACTTTTGCAATCTGTAGTGTGACCCAGATAGTTTGTCGGTCAGCTTCTTTACTCACATTGTGAATCCTCAGACTACCCAGTTCCTTGCTGTTGGAGTCTGAGTCCGAATTCTGTTCATCTGGACTCTTCCCAGTCACCTTATGTACCTTTCTGTACTTCTTCTGCGGTGACTTATTATTGCTGGTCTTCTTTCCTGACCGGCATACCTTAGCTATGTGACCAAGCTTGCCACATTTTCTACATTCCTGGTTTTTAAACCAGCATTGGTTCTGGTCGTGTGTTGTCTTCCCACAACGATAACATTTCATTGTACCCGAAGTCATTTGATCCACACTGAGTACCGCTGTCTTCCGCTGCATTTCCGCCGTGCCTCTCGCTGCGGCTTCGTGCGATGCTGTAATAAGGACAGCCTTATCAAGTGTAAGATCGTTCTCTTCGAGCAGTCGTTTTTGTGTTCCTTCCTTCGACATCCCGCACACGAACTTGTCTCTCAGTGCCTCTGTCAGATTTACCCCAAACTGACAGTATTTTGCTAGCCTACGCAGTTCAACCAGGTACTCCGCGTTGCTTTCCTCTTTTCATTGCGTTCTCACGTAAAATTTTGATCGTTCCGCTAACATCAGCGGTGCGGGGTTAAAATGATCCTTCAGGACAGCAACAATATTAGCGAAAGACTGATCCGCCGGTTTAGCTGGTGATAGAAGATGCTTCAATAACCCGTATGTCTTCGCACCCATTGAGTTTAGTAAGGTTAGAGCTTTGTCATAATTTGCTATCTTATTGACCTTACAATATATCTCGATGCGTTCTACATACGTGGCCCAATCTTCCACATCGGAATCGAAACCGTTGATGTTACTACGCTTAGGCATCTTCACACTCTTCCTGAGAAACAACAACGAAATATTTCTTTAACTTTTTTTTTTTCAAAATGGCGGTTTCCCGCGCTTGTCTTCTTTCCCCGCCCACTTTCAAAATGGCGGTTTCCCGCTTCTGTCTTCTTCCCCGCCTACTGGCGGCTTCCCGCGTTTCTTCCCCTGGCGGGAGGGGTAAGCTTTTCCCTCGGGCGACGACCGCTGGCTTTCGGGGTTCGCAGCCTGCGCGTCGGCTTCAGTGCGTTCCTTGTTCCCTTTTCTCGGCAGGGCAACCGGCGCTGGGTACAACCCGTTGACGGCGAACAGTTTCAGCCGCTGGGCTGGATCTCGCTCAGTCTCCCTCGCTCGGGCTCTGTCTCTCCCGCTCGCTCGGGCTCTGTCTCTCCCTCAGCGGCTTCCAATCGCGCCTCCCAGCCCTCTCGCAGTCTGGTGCTTTCCTCCCCGGCTGCGGCTGAGTTCTCCGCGATTTATTTATTTTTATATCTTCCCGCGCCTTACGATCCCGGTCGCAGCGCTTCGTGGCCTCGGTCGCTGCCCGGCCTTTTTCACTCCAATCGCGCCTCCCAGCCCTCTCGCAGTCCGGTGCTTTCCTCCCCGGCTGCGGCTGAGTTCACCGCGGTTTATTTATTTTTATATCTTCCCGCGCCTTACGATCCCGGTCGCAGCGCCTCGTGGCCTCGGTAGCTGCCCGGCCTTTTTCGCCGGTCGCGGTCTAGCTGTCTCACGACGCCATTGCGTCTCCCAGCCCGCTTGTACCGCGGCTTCCGTGCTCCACGCTGCCCCAGTCTCAGCGCCTCTGGGCCCGACTTCTGTCCGGCTCCTTTCCCCCCGACCGTGGTCGAGTTCACCGCCCTTATCCTCCGTTTATTTTTTTTATTTTCCCTTTACTCACAGTCACCGTGGCCGACTTGCTTCTCGTGCTGATCGGCTCACTCACCACCGTGGCAGAAGGGACAATCAGTGCCTGTTGCTGATGGAAGGCTTCGTGTCTGAATTCTTCCTTCTTCCTTGCTCTGCAGACTCGAGTTTTCTCTCAGCAGAACGACGAGGGCGGGTGCCTCTTCTCGACGCTCGTTAACTGCTTCGGAAGTATTGTTGCCACAGGGTAAGATCGAACTCGTCGCCACTGTAAAGTCTGTAGGTATTATGGCGAATTAATACACAGACTACAAGAGTAACTTTAACAGGACTTTACTATTCGAAGGTCAGGGCGAATCTGCCCAATAAATCCTGACACAGCACTTATATACCGGTGTGGTCACCGTCGGTATTACAGTATACAGCAGCCAAGATAAAGTAGTGCCACACCTAAAATAGTTCTCTTAAAGGTGGACGGTTACATACAATAGTTCTCTTAAAGGTAGAACAGTTACATACACTACATTTCCTACATTACAACAGTGACTATACTTCTAAAAGTACTTAATTGACTATAAAGCGCTTTTGGGATGTCTGGTGGTTGTGAAAGACGCTATATAACTGCAAGTCTTTTTTTAAAAGGTGCATATCCCATCAATACAATGTTCATCTTGGTTACTGTTAGAATAATTTAACATTGGTTTAAATCTAAGAAAGTAATCAAGTATCCCAACTCACTTTGTGCCAGCAGTGGAAAGGGGAGATGCTGAGTTGTATCTCTGTGTGTGAACAAAAGACAGTTTAGAAATTCAAAGCTAGAGAATAGATAAGAGGGTTGGTTGCTAAGAGACCCACATACCTAAAGTCTGTGAATCTAAGACTTAGAGGCTCGATGCGTGGTTAGTAGTAAGTTGGTATTCTGATAACAGAAGCTCACACATTCCTGAGAAGGACATGTTATGTTTTCAGTCAAGATAAGAGATGAGGTCTGGCAATATGTGGCTCCTCTGAAGTTAGCCAACACAAAGTCAGCATGGGGATGGCATTAACGATTAAGAGATAGGAACAGAGATGTGTATGTGCAGCCCAAGGTAGCCGAATAGTGTAAAGATAGAGCCTGTTCCCTCCCAAAAGTTAGAGCTCTCAGGACAGTCGGAAGTATCTCGTCTTGAGGCAGACAACGAAGGTCAAGTCTTATTATCTTGAAGTTCATGGAAAGAGCAGGTTGTATTAATTGCTTGTCATTTAATGTAATACTGTAGAGCAGTTGTATAAGAACAATACTGTTATTAATCAATATATTAAAGCTTGTTGTTTTAAACCACTCGAGCCTGAATCACACAGAAGTTATTGTTGCAGGACTAATAACCCTTTATTGCGACAGTAACCATGGGCAGAAATCTGCTTTCAGTTACTCACATGAATTCATGTTTGAAATCAATTCTATTTCAGAGACTTAAAGGAAAAACATGATCGGTGTAGAAATTAATATGCATTGCCCTGGTTTTTTGGGCGAAAACTGGCGCAACGCTGACAAATTTAGCAGTGGGACAGATCACCCCCAATCTGCACATGCATTCAGGCCATTGCTAAATTAACGTGCCTATTTAAGCATCCCAGGTGGCTGCCCAACACACGTATTAGGCCCCTTGCATATGGTAATTAGGGGCCCAACATCTGTTGAAGTGACTCTGAGAAATCTGTTTACGATGAGCAAAGCAGGTGCCAGGCCTTCCATGCACAGAATTCTTCAGCAAGGTATATATTTTTAAATTTAAATTTAAATTAAAAAACTGACATTCGACACCTTCAGTGCATGAGCTGCCTATATTGGCGTAACAGGTGCTGACAGCTCATTCATAAAACATTAGTGAAGCCAGAGGCCCAATTTCAGACAGCACTTGGGCCTCTCGGTTGTGGCGCGCTTTGCCTGTGCAGCCCGCAAATGAGCCCAAACTAATTTCTTCTCCAATGTGTAGTATTTGCAAATTTCACTGTTGTCTATTGTGTACCATTGGTTCCTGCTAATGATGAACCAGACACTGAAACCATGGAATGGATTTGAATGCGATTTAAACGGAATACATATCAGAGAATCTAATTTTCAAGTACCAAAATAAAAACACCTCCAAAAAAGATCAGGTTGTAAACATTTCTGCAAGCAGCACAGTCAAAACCAGAACTGTGTTCAGGCTGGGTATAAGAGCGGGAACAACCATAAACCATTGTCATCATCATATTGCTCCCCCACCCCCCCCTTGGTTGGGTACTGGACATGCTGAGTGGACCAGACGTGCACTCCATCTGTCCTGGCCTCAAAGCACTTGAATTTGCTGGTCCATATCATTAAAATGGCTCAGCTACATCAGGAAACAGGGCTCAGAACACAGACACAGATGTCGCCTTGAGAGACCCACAGTTGCTGGTGTGGTTGCCAGCTTCAGAGCCTTCTGATGGCTGTTGGAGATCTAATAGTGCCCTCCGAGGAAAGAAGTAAGATTTACCTTTCAGGCATTTGCTTTGCTGCCTGGCCCCCTCAAACCATTAGATCTGAGGGGGTCCCAGACACAAGTCTACCAGCTTCCTGAGGCACCTCTAGAATGGCCCCTCTGATGAAATTAGAGCAAATTGATGCTGGACAGAAATGCACCCTCCCTCCCCACTTCCACGTATACGCTAAGGGGGAAATATTCAGTATCACCCCATTTGGGGCGCCATTATCGGCCGTGCGCAAAGTTTATCGCCTGGCGCTAATTATCGCCTCTGACGGCAAACTTGGTTTTTATCGCCCCTAGAGGTGATTGGAGTGCTAAATCAGGCACTTATACCTCTCTTAAGGCGCAAAGGCCGAGCAGCGAGGCGCTACCTCAGAGCGCTGGTGAAGCAAGGAAGGGCAAATCAAAATGAACCTGCAAAGTGCTGCTCAGTACCCAAAACTCCATCACACAGCGTTGAATCTCTCCAGAAGTCTCTCTCTCTCTCAGAATGCATGGTGCAAAAATGTCACCAACAAAAAAAGGCAGGAAGTGGTCACCTTTAAATAGCGCTCCCCCACTCCCTTTCTGACTGCAAAACGCTCCCCTCAACCTGTCGTTGCTAGCGGCAGGCAGTAAGGCACGGTGTGCCACTCAATATCCGGTCCAGGGCGCTACCGGGGCGTTGCGCACTCGACTGACGTCACGATCTGCCGGAGCAGGAGATCGTGGCGGTAGTGTTTAGCGCCACCGCAAAATGTCTAGTTAATTTCGTGAGCGGTGCAAACATTGGTGCGCCCGGGCGCTAGTTGCTTTGCGTCCCATTAGCGCCCTCTTAAGGCGCTAACGGGAGGTGCAAACAACTGAATTTTTCCCCCTAAATTTCCAATTCCCAGGGAGAGCAATATCACACGTGTGATACAATGATGTTGTTGTGATACAATAAGTTTGATGCAAAGTACACCCTGCTGAATGTTTGGCACATTTTCTTTATTTATCAAACAGTTTTTGCTGAAAAATTCATCCTTTTAACATATGTGCATAGCATTGCTGCTTTAAATCCACCAAAATCTGTCCTAATCGCACTGCGTACACAACCACCTGTCTCCCATACTTTCAGTGTTTCTCAGACCCCTGCATGAATTAAGCAGCCACCTGCTGATATTTTCACAGCTTCTGATAAAAAGAGACTTAGCAATGTAACAAAATTGGAGCTGCTTCTACACGAAGGAGCCATGTCTAAAAGCAGTCATATAGTTTTATTCAGGGCATCAACATCTATTACGCACATGGCACGTCAGTGGACCTAGACTAAACAAAACTGGCACATTGTAACCAGTGTGCCCTTTACTTTTTTGGGGGGGCGCGCAGCCCCTTTAACGGGCTGCGCAGCCGATTCAAATTTCCACGCAGGTGCGGTTTTACAAGCCGGTGAGCTGGCTGCGTGGGACCACCAGACTGCTGCATGGCCACATAGCCGCGCAGCTGAACAGGAACATTGATTGTAACCTTTGCCCACATCACAATGGCAGCAGCATGATGATGGTACAGATGGTACAGAGAAATAGCTCATTCAAAAAAGATAAAATCCTGCAAGACTATTAAATGAATCCTCACTGCATGGAACCAATTTTTTGAACAAAACCTACAGATCAGTGATTCAGTTTGAGAGCTTTTGAATAATGGGTAGCTGGTAGTGATTACAAAGCAGTAATCTCATTCGGGGTTCAGTTAACGCCATTAATCGCAGGATCAAAGCTGAAGTGGTTTATAACTGTCACCTCAACTTCAAGATTAGATTATAGCGTTGAAATCATCCAGGTTATCTATTATTTTTCATATTATATACTGTGAAGTGCACAGTCCTCACTTTATTTCTTTAGATTCTTCTATCTGCTGCCAGTGACTGTTACTGATGTTTATTGAAATCTATGTCATTGATGCATTAGGAACTCCACACAGAAGGTTAGTGGATGGTGGCTGAATCACGACAAGTTACTGACTCTGGAGCTGATTATCTGAGAATAATTCAGTCAGTATGTATTTCAAAGTATTTTAGTTTGTTCATCTTACATAACAGTTACACAATAAAGGTTTTGCTTTAAACTGTAGACAAAAGATAGTGGTAAGGAATAAAACCCACACAACTGGATGTTATCAGCTAATAACATTGTGTATGGGTAGTTTTTTTCCTCCCAATATAATACCTTCTTCTAGTTACAAGAGAAGGCCGTGTATTTTGCACTAATTTAAAAAAAATACTATGACTACAAAATAATGATCATCTTATGCAAAACTTTCCAGGAAAACAGCATCCATATCGGCAGCTTAAGGGGAGAATACTCCAAGAGGAAAACTCATTTATGGCAAAATAAAGTATGAGACCATATATATTCAAAATAATAGTTTGCCTGAGTGTGTCTTCAAGGGTATCACAAACTCATGGGGTTCAAAAGACATTGATAAACTGCATGAGGGTCATTGTTATCCTTATATTTCAGGTGTACTAGTTAGGAATCAGCATTCACGATCTGGCTTTGAGTTCGTCCTTAAACTCAAACCGTTAAAATGTAGCTATCAGTTCAGTCACATTCAGGTTGTCGGAATGCATATTTACAGTCTTTTTTGATTGGTTTGTCTCTCTGAAGACAAAGTTCAGATTATCAAATGCCTGAAAAAATATTCTGCCTTATCCCCCGCAGGCTGAGCCCTTATTGTTCCGACAAACACATGTTACAGGAGTACTTTCTAAATCGAAGTACACTAGTGGCCTCTACTGGACAAATTTCTGGGCACAATGTCTAAAATATTGTGCCCTCCTTTACTTCCTCTAATGCTTTTTCATATCTTTTCAAATCTTCTCCTCTCCCATTCTCTCTCCCCAAAATTTCCCTGTGCTTTGCACGTTCTTTGGTTGAGCTGATGGGCTGGACACAAACTCTTAGGAGTCTGCTTATGTCATTCTCTAACTGGCCGGGGTGACTAGAATTCAGGTCTTTTCCCTTCTTGTTAAGGGTTGCTTGCTTCCATTTGACCCCTTCGTATTGAAAATGGAAACCAGTGACTTGTGTTACCATTCAATTATATTTTCAGCTGAAAGCTTATCAATGTTCTGTCTGTTACTTTGTTTTTGATAAAAATTAGTCTTTGTTGGATCAATTTTCTTTGTGTAAAAGGGACAAATTACTGGGCGCAAAGTCTCACACCTGATGTGCGCCTGTGTTACGAATGCCGCCATGTTGGTAAAGGCGGACTCATAGGCGTACCGGGTGGCAATGTTCCCTCTAAGCTGCGCGGTTGTGCAGTCACCAGAAAGGTCCCACGCAGGCCGCTCACCAGCTTCTCCATTGTAAATACCGCGCACGCATGGAAATTTAAAGGGGTCGCGCCCTTAAAGAAACAGGCCGCGCAGAACAAAGAGCAGCTTACAGGGAATATTGCCGGGTGTTGCCTAAATCAGGCAGTAGGCCCCTCACATATGTAAATGTGTGCTCCAACACTTGTTTTAGGCCCTCTTGCAAAAATTGGTTTGAATTGAGTGGAGCAGGTGCCAGGCCTGCTCCACTCAGGATTCTTTAGTGTCCAGTGCAGTTTAAGCAGCGGCTGCCACCAGCGGGTAAATTAAAAAAATAAATTAAAATCCATTCCTGTGGAGACAGGAGGAGCAGGAGCACTCTCCCGACTCCACAGTCCTTGCAATGGGCTCTCACTTCTGGGACGTACCATTGGCCCGCTGCCAGCATGGCAAGCAGCCTGAATTTAATCTTCGTAAAATGCGCAAGCTGCCCGTGGAGGTGTCGGCAGTTTGTGCAAAGAATGTTAATGAGGCCCAAGGACCAATTTCGGGCCAGTCTCAGCCTTACCAGTTCGGGCGGGCACTGTTGCCACGCTGGTACTTATGGACCCAAAAAATACTCCATAGCCAAATTCCACCCCTAGACTGGGTGGCTGTGATCACAATTCTTGCACTGTGAACAGTTACAGGACACCTATGCTTATGTTGCAATTGGCCTTTCATTTAATTATCAATTGTATTCAATGAATACAACCCCAATCGCAAAAAAAATTCATTCTTAAAACAAATAAATTCCCACAAATTGATCTTAGTGATTTGAGAGTTAATGAGCAGCAGGGAGACCTTGCTAGAGGAGAAACAAGATGGTGCCTATTTTTTAAAAAGATGGCAAAACAGACTCAAGAAATTATAAACTATCAACCCCATCAATGCCAGGTAAAATAATAGAATCAATTATCAGGATTCCAGGTTACCTGTATAATAATAACCCAGTAAATAGCAGATTAAAGAATGGAAAATTCCTGCCTGGCCAATGTTTTAGGCTTTTTGAGGAAGTGGAATCCTGAGTAGACTATGGAAAATCTTGCAATAAGGTGTACTTAGTCTTCCTAAAGTAAAGAGGCTGCTATGTATTCCTTTATAGAGCTAATAGATTACTATTGGATTATTCACTTGCTCGTTTCTTAATAAATTTGCATAATATTTAAATTAAACATGAGGTCTAGAGGGAGATTTTGACCGGCTCCACTGGGTGGAATCGGGACTGTATTGCCCCGAAAGACACAGGGAAAAACTTATCGCCCCTGAAAGGAACTGATCCTGGGCGTCCAGAATGACCCCTTTTAATATGCAAATCAGGGTACTGCGCTTTACATAGGATCCCGAAGGCCATTTTGGGAGACGACCATCTGGGAGGCCATTTGGGAGTGTGTCCAGTCGAAGAGGACCAAAAACAGTAAGTTTAAATTTTTTTTGGGTGGGGCCAGGAAGAGCAGGAGTGCTTCTCTGGGGCACCACAAGAATAATGTTGACGCTGCTGCCCCAGACAATGGCCCCACTCCCTCCCCAAACCTATCTTGCTGCTGGCCACATTGGCATCCGGGCCACCCAATATCGCACCGGCCCAGAGCTGGCAAGCTGCATCGGGTTTTCTGGCAATGACGCCTAGCTCGCAAGATGAACCAGGACTTTTGGGTTGCTGGCTGGTGCGATGCTTTCCCCATTTTCAAAGACTGAAGTTGTGAAGGCGCAAGATTGTCCAGTACCCAATAGTCATTAACAAACCGGCTATGTTGTTCACATTCCCGCGTCGTAGTGATGGTGGAGGTGGGAGAGGGTTGGGGTTTGCCAAAAGCTTACCTGGATCTCAAAGATGGGCACTTTTGAAAGGCTGGGAAATTGGTACTCACCCGTGAGAGTGAGCTGAAATAAAAGACCCAACAATGTAACAAGGAGATTGCAGGTTCTTTCTGAAAGGATGAGCCATAATTGGCTGATTGATTGTCCTCATTTGCACGTATTTTGTGTATTTGTGGTCTTGTGACTAAAATTTATGCATTAAGTGGAATTACGTTAGCTCACAATGTAAACATAATTGGCAGGATTTTCCTTATCTTTCCCCTGGTTTAGTAACTATAATGGGGGTGGGGGGGTGGAACTGGAATATTGGGTGGGACTCCTCACACTGGATTCCTGCTTAATTTTGTACTCGGTTTTCTGGCATCACTTCTACTGGATGCAGGTGCATTTAAATGAGGTGATAATTACAGAGGATCTACAGTCAATGGATGGAAGACGGATTGCCAGGCCAGCATTGCCAGATTTTTGGGCACTTTATCAGAGGCTGTGATGTTTTGTTTTCCCTTCTTTGAAGTCGCCTGCCCCTTCAATGTGCAGCCGACAGCTGACTCCTACAGCAGCAGTCATTTCGTTCCCTACCCCCTGCCCTGTGGGATCCTCCCATGCGCAAGCAGGAATGCCACTGCCAAAAGAACTCTGACCTGCCAGACGGCCTCCAACAGTTCAGCCAAGAGCAAAATCTCAGCCACCATTTTCTAAAGCTTCTTCATGTTTTGTGATTCTCATCATACTTTCTCTTAACCTCTTTCCTTATTTTCTTATATTCTCTCTTTTTTTTAAATAATAATTTTTATCATCCCTATATGTATGCCCTCTTCATCAATTTTAGTTTGCTTTTAACCGCTTTGTTTATCCACGACATCCTGAACATTGAAATAGTGTCCTTTTTTAATGATATATATTTATTCTGCACCTTTTGCAATCTCCTTTTTTATTTTAAAAAATCCCTTTCTGTCACCACTGCCATTGTGCATCATGAAGATATCAAAATTCAGCTCACAAGAGTTTATTTTGAACTGAACCAACATGTTTATAACCAGGACCAGCAAAAAGAACTTGAGAGAACATTGGCCAAGTCTGCAGATACTTTAGGTGGATTCTAACAGCAATTTTCTTTGTACAGTGTCCATTTATGGATTTGTAAAATGATTTTTTTAAATCTAATGAAATATCTGTTTAACTACCAATTCCCTTAATGGCTTTAACGGTTGTAATCCTTTAAACTCATTTATAGCTGGATACAATAGCAGGAATGTAATCTAATATCTAATATTGGATTGCAAAGTTAATAATGATGAGGCAGGTTTCAGAACTATTTAATCACATTTACAAGCTGTCAGGTTATTGTGAAAACCCATTTGGTTCACTGATGTCCTTTTGGGAAGGAAATCTGCCGTTCTTACCCGGTCTGGCCTATATGTGACTCCAGTCCCACACCAATGTGGTTGACTCTTAACTTCCCTCTAAAGTGGCCTAGCCACCCATTCAGTTGTATCAAAGCGCTCACCTTCACCACACGGACTGCAGTGGTACAAGAAGGCAGCCCACCACCACCTTCTCAGGGCAACGAGGGAGGGGCAATGACACATCCCAGCAATGCACACATCCCAAGAATGAGTTAAAAAATGAAGGGGTGTAGTAACTTTTGCACTCATACAGTGCTCAGATTCAGCACCCCAAGAGGGCTTCTGATAACCAAAGAATCAGGCAGAGGAATATATCAATATTTCTCTGTAAGTAATGGCTTGCTTATTCACTGCTTTAAAGTGTATGATATGCAGCTTCATTGGTGGGCCATTAATTAGTGAAAAACAACTGTTCACTTGTTTTTATTAAAAGAGTGATTTCAGATCTCCCCCTTCACATCATGGAAGACCTCTCCTGGTCCCTCAATACCTCCTCTCTGGTGAAGAAGGCCCAGCAGCGTCTATATTTCCTAAGGAGGCTGAAGGGATGTAACCTGTCACCCCTGATCCTCTCTAACTTTTACCGCTGCACAATAGAGAGCATCCTGACGAATTGTATCACAGTATGGTATGGCAGCTGTAGCTACTATGACCGGAAAGCCCTGCAGCAGGTAGTCAAAACTGCCCAACGCATTACCGGCACCCGGCTACCGACCATAGAGCACATATACCAGAAACGCTGTTTACGGAGGTCACGGACCATCATCAAAGACCCTACCCACCCCAGCCACAGTCTGTTCGCCCTCCTGCCATCTGGGAGACGCTACAGGTGCATTCGCACCCGAACGACCAGATTTAGGAACAGCTTCTTTCCCAGGGCTGTCATCCTACTGAACTCCACAAATAAACTCTAAAGCCTGCACATCTGCCAATGCACTTTATTATGGTTATGTTTATGTTAATGTATTACAAGCCAAATGAATGTTGAATGTTTAAATGTCTTAATCTAAATGTACACTCTCGGGAGCCGCAAGCCTACATTTCGTTGTACTGCACTTGTGCACTAACAATGACAATAAAGTTGATTATTATTATTATTATTATTTTGAATGTTTTCTATTTTTTCTATGCCCTGTACAAAGTAAACTTTGTGTTATATAAGTAATCGTAGCTGACAATTTTGAGCAGTAACTTAAGTTGTTGATGAAACAAGTGACTCGTGGTGCAGAGCTAGAAACCACTTTGAATGTAGTGGTTGGCAGCCATCTTGGGTGGAAGAACTACAGGTCATTTTAGATGAAACGAACCAAGTGAATAAATAAAACAATGCATACAATTTAAAGCAGCACAATCTTCATAAAAAAGTATGTTTAGCAAACCTTTTTCTCCCCGTTGTTTACTAACACATGGCACAAATCATGTGAAATCATTAGCATATAATTTAAACATAGCTCCTCTAGCTCTTCTCCCTCCCTTCCCATATCAAATAGCTTTCTGGAGACAGAACATGTTCTTATAATTCTGATTTTGTTTATTGTTTAGTTGTGGTTTACCTGCTGGAATTATGAGGAAAACAAAAAATAATGGCAGGCCATGTTTACAATTATTGGCACGAATGTGGAAAAAAAGTAATACAATTGTTATTCAGAAAGTATTTTGTTACCCCTTCATTATGTTTATGTGAAAGCCTCTGTTATATCAGTATCCTCTATATGCTTTGTGTATTTATGAAACATTTGAAGGCATTTGGAAACTGAGCAGGTTTCCACTTTTTGAGTCTGATAACAGCGAAGTAGTACAGACTCCCCCTGCTGGGTCTTAAAGGCTTCATTTCCATACAAGGGCAATTAGGGATGGGTAATAAATGCTGGCTTTGCCAGCAACACCCACATCCCATAAAAACAAATTAAAAAAAACACTTCATTATAAGTATCAGTGCCATATTTCCACCGATCTTTCTTTCCAATTTCTGTGGTTTTCTTTAGCAATATTGTTTTACTGGTGCTGATTAATGCCAAAATTGAGTTGAAAATACTCTACTTAAGAGTATCCATGTTATGACCCTGGCAAACGTGGTGCTACACACACCCATGCCACGGGCTCACCAGCACCTGAAGCATGGAAGGCAGACCATGACAAATATTGCGCTATTAGGCCTGCTCTCTACTTTCAGAGAACCATAGAATCATAGAAATTTATGCCACAGAAGGAGGCCATTCGGCCCATCATGTCTGTGCTGGCCAAAAAAGAGCTACCCAGCCTAATCCCACTTTACAGCTCTCGGTCCGTAGCCTTGTAGGTTACTGCACTTCAAGTGCATATCCAAGTACTTTTTAAATGTGATGAGGGTTTCTGCCTCTACCATCCTTTCAGGCAGTGAGATCCAAACTTTCACCACCCTCTGATCCTTCTACCAATTACTTTAAATCTATGCCCCCTGGTTATTGACCTCTCTGCTAGGGGAAATTTGAATACTTTGAATAGGCTTCAGGCACAGGAAATCTTTCCCAGGGAGCTAAAAAAACAGCAAGCAGCAGCTCCTAAACTCCTGCAACTCAACATTAAAGGACCAGTAATGGCGGTGGTAGAAAAATGGACTAGCTGCTCACAATAGCAGAGCAGAGACAGGTAGACAACACTGTTCCGTTTGATGCTGAAGAGCTGCTGCAGGAGGGCAGCCAAAGACGGGCAGCCCTATTTGGGCTGAATGCCACCTTCCAGTAAGAACACAGGTGCCAACTGCATGGACCGAGTCAAGGCAGTTACTCTCTTTCTCGTACCTGGGTGCAGATAAGCAAGAAGAGTACTGGTCTCAGGAACAAGGTGAAAGGCGAGCGTGATCCTCACTGTGCTACTGGGGGCCAGCACAAACATTTTTTACAGAGGGACCCGCCCCCTCCCTTGCCCAAAGCAACAATCTTCAACCTGTGGGTCAAAGCGTTTACCCTTAACGTACCCCTACTTGCATGTGCACCCACTAATGGAGTTTAAGTTAAGGGTACTTCCCTTTGACCCCATGAATTCTGCCGGGATTAGCCACAAAGGTCCTGGACAGGCCACACACTGATGACAGGAAATGCCCCTCTCCAGATTTTTGGCTCCAAAATCTCAGTATTATAATGGGCCGTATATTCCGATGCCTATGGGTACACACCCGTAGGGACATCGGAAATGCCGGTTTCAGGCATGCCAAGCGCATGCGCTGAAAACCAGCATTTCCGATCTGTCAAGAATGCTCTTGACAGATCGGACACCTGCCCTGGAGAAGGGCCACTGCGGGGGGAGAGTTCCGCTTTCTGGAGAACCTCCGCCCGCTGAAAACCCTTAGAGATCTTACGGCTGGTAAAAGCATAAGAGTTGAAAAAAAGTTTAAAATTTTTTTTTTAACTGTATTTAACGTTTTCCTATGTATTTGGGGTGATCTCCATTCATATATTTGTCAGGTCTATCTGTCAAGTGTATGAAGGGAGATTCCCTTCTCCTATTGGTTCCCCATGGCCCACGTGATCCCAGGGATGCTCGCGAACCGCATGCGCCCCTGGGACACGTGGGCCCTGCGCATTTCGAGTTGGAGAGGCCCAGGAGCGGAAATACACGCACCTCGGGAGCCCTCAGGTAAGTCCATAGATTTTTCCTAGATCGCAGGCCTCCGCACGCAGGAAGCCTCCGATCGGAAAATACGGCCCAATAGCTTGTGCCTGGTGTGGACTGACTACCAATCATGCAGCACTAATATTCTTTCAGATCAAATGCTGACAGAGCAATCATATGTTGCAGGGACGTTTTTTAGTAAAACTTGAAATCTAGCATTTGAATTTGTACCAATGGAGCCATTTTCAAAACATGGGCTAATGCCCCTTTTTTCATAGATTGTAATGTTTCGCAATCATATAATATGCTCGATTTTGCCCCAGGTAAATTTGTGCAATATAATTTTAGTTTTTGGGAACATCAGAAAACTGGTGAAAAATGATCCACATGTAGCAATGATTTTTTTTTAACAGTTCTCAAACATCTATGCTACATAACTAGCTTAAATAATGAAAAATTTGTAATTCCAGCCATGGAATGTCTGAAATCTTTGCGAAATGGCTGAGTGACAAATTCATATAATCCATTTCCCTAGCTGGGCCATTGAGGTCCTTAGCGACTGTGTAATGGAGAAATTGAATGACCTATTTGGCTCAGAAGGCAGTCCACAAGTATGCTTTCAAAGCAGAAAGCATGGCAATACGTCACAGAGCATGTCAACTTGGGGTTAACTATAATGAGGAGCTAGAAGGAGATCAGGAAGAAATGTCATGACTTCAAAATGAACAGCAAGGCCAAGTGAAAATAATATAGAGTGGGAGCATAGAACAGGTACGGAGGTGAAGTTAAGTGGTAGTTGCTATAGAGATATAAACAGTACATATAAAAAGAAATGTTAGGAAAGGTGCAGAAAAGAAATTAGCTTGAATGAAAATAGCGAGCTAATGTAAATTATGTTATACATCTCGCGGACAAAAAGAACACACTGAAAGGGAGTTTCTATGGGCCAAATCATCCTCCACAGCGATGTTACTAAATCCAATCTGGCCAATTACCACCCCACCAGTTTACTCTCAATCATCAGCAAAGTGATGGAAGGTGTCATCGACAGTGCTATCAAGCGGCACTTACTCACCAATAACCTGCTCACTGATGCTCAGTTTGGGTTCCGCAAAGACCACTTGGCTCCCGACCTCATTACAGCCTTGGTCCAAACATGGACAAAGGAGCTGAATTCCAGAGGTGAGGTGAGAGTGACTGCCCTTGACATCAAGGCAGCATTTGTCCGAGTATGGCATCAAGGAGCCCTAGTAAAACTGAAGTCAATGGGAATCGGCAGGAAAATGCTCCACTGGCTGGAGTTATACCTAGCACAAAGGAAGATGGTTGTGGTGGTTGAAGGTCAATCATCACAGCCCCAGGACATCGCTGCAGGAGTTCCTCAGGGCAGTGTCCTGGGCCCAACCATCTTCAGCTGCTTCATCAATGAACTTCCCTCCAACATAAGTTCAGAAATGGGGATGCTTGCTGATGACTGCACAGTGTTCAGTGCCATTCACAACTCCTCAGATAATGAAGCAGTCCATGCCCGCATGCAAAAGACCTGGATGACGTTCAGGCTTGGGCTGATAAGTGGCAGGTAACATTCGCGCCACACAAGTGCCAGGCAATGACTATCTCCAACAAGCGAGAGTCTAACCACTGCCCCTTGACATTCAACAGCATTACCATCACCGTATCCCCCACCATCAACATTCTGGGGGTCACCATTGACCAGAAACTTAACTGGACCAGCCACATAAATACTGTGGCAACAAGAGCAGGTCAGAGGCTAGGTATTCTGCGGCGAGTGTCTCACCTCCTGACTCCCCAAAGCCTTTCCACCATCTACAAGGCACAAGTAAGGCATGTGATAGAATACGCTCCAATTGCCTGGATGAGTGCAGCTCCAACAACACTCAAGAAGCTCGACACCATCCAGAACAAAGCAGCCCGCTTGATTGGCACCCCATCCACCACCTTAAACATTCACTCCCTCCACCACCAGCGTACCGTGGCTGCAGTGTGTACCATCTACAAGATGCACTGCAGCAACTCACTAAGGCTTCTTTGGCAGCACCTCCCAAACCCACGACCTCTTCCACCTAGGAGGACAAGGGTAGCAGGTGCATGGGAACACCACCACCTCCAAGTTCCCCTCCAAGTCACACACCATCCTGACTTAGAAGTATATCATCGTTCCCTCATCATCGCTGGGTCAAAATCCTGGAACTCCCTCCCTAACAGCACTGTGGGAGTACCTTCACCACACGGACTGCAGCGGTTCAAGAAGGTGGCTCACCACCACCTTTTCAAGGGCAATTAGGGATTGGCAATAAATGCTGGCCTTGCTAGTGATGCCTGCATCCCATAAAAAACAAATAAATTTTAAAAAAATCTAACTATTGGAAAAAATCTTGCATATGACACAATTCCTGTACACATTAACAGAAAGTGTGACCAATTTTGAAGAACATTTTATATAGAACTAATTCCGTTGTGATGTTCTTAGGGACTGGCTGCATATCACACACATCCCAAAGAATCAGGCAGGTAGCCTTCAACACACTTGACACTGAGCTCCCGATTCTACAGGAGCAAATGTTTTTTAAGGTTTTCAGGTGGTGCAATGTGCATATGCTGGCTTCATTAGCCCCCTGAAAAGATATGCAAATTGTTGCAAAGTGGTTTCACACCAGATACCTCGCGTTGTTCTGCAGACCAGCTTTTGATTTGCTGAGTGCCCGTATAAAAGGGAGGCCTGCAAACTGTTTGTTGAAGAGCGCCACCATTTAAAGCCAGGTTGCCATAGTGCGGGGGACTATATTCTGACTGCTAACTTGACATAATGAACAAAATTCCTTCTGCTTGCTGCTGTTTTCCTTCAAATCAGTTGTCCTTTTGGGCATATCCCACAGCAACAGTACTGCTGTTGTCATCAGTTCGCTCCTGCAGCTGCAGGCAATGCTGACTACGGGCATCCCAATAGGCCCACCAATGGCTGTTAACCGGAGTTAGGAAGGGAAAAGGAATTCCTGCAAAGAAGGAGAGGCAAGTTGAATGGCAGTTGCTCAGCACCCATTTGCAGGCAGCCTTGAAATGATGTCATACGGTCTAGGTACAACTAATTTGGCATATCAGAAGAGATCTGCCTTTCCCTTTATGATTCAGTAGGGCGGCAGTCACCAAGTTGTGCCATCTACTGGAGCCTGACGTTCAGATAGCATGCAGCACAAGAACAGTTAAAGTCACCACCACATTGAACTTTTATGTTACCAGTTCATTAGTGACATTTGTGAGATTTCCCAGTCACCGATGCATTAAACAGTTCACCAAAGCTTTGTTTGCTAAGGGCAACACTGATGTCATTTTCCCACTGAAAAGCATGGAGCACTGGCCGAGTACCAGGTGGCTGCTTTCTAAAAATGCAGGACTTCATTGGCAGCACCCATGTTGCCATTACAGTGCCAAATAACAACTCTGTGACATACCATAAAGTTTTTCATTCAATCAAAATGCAGGTGATCTCAGACCACCACATCTGAATAATCTAAGATACTCTGACAGCAGCCAATCTTTTGACAGTCAGCGGTGTTGTGTCACAAGAATTTGAAGGGACAGGCTGAAGAGATGAATGGTTGCTGCTCTCGCAATTGATACCACCACAGAACCCCCACACTTAGACCAAAAGAAAATACAATGAGGATCTGACACCCTCCTGACTTTGGGTGAAACATACTTTTTGAATATTGGCAGAAACCATCCAATATCTGGATAAGTCAGGTGGGCTCCTGCTCTACAGACCTGGAAAAGTATCAAAGATCATTTATGCTTGTTGTGTCCTCGACAACTTGGCCATTAGAAGAAGGGAACTCAAGCAGACATAAGGCCTGGAAGGCGAGCCTTTCTTTTTTTCTTTCAAAAAAGTTGGACAGAAAAAGATCAGCTAGTCAATCGAATCTTTCCTATTGAGCCATGTTAGAACTAGGCAACAAGGCCCCCAATACTCTCGACCAACAGCATCCATATAATCTCCTGGGAGAGGCAAAATAAAAAAACAGATAATGCTGGAGTTACTCAGCAGGTTAGGCAACATCTATAGATAGAGAAAAGTAGATTTACTTTTAGAAAAGTAGAACCAAAAGATGTTACAGATGTCATCTGCCTGATGCGGGCACATTCCCCCATCTCATCCAGAACAGATCGTAATTATTTTTCTCTTCAAGGGTTCTGACACCAACAGGGATATTCGTGTCCTCTACAAACATGGGGACAATACACCCAATGCTTTCATCCAGGACATTGATATAGATCAAGAAGAGTACCAGTCCTATCATTGATTCCCATGGGATTCCACTTGTAACTGGTCTCTATTCCGAGTCACTACCATTAATGACAACCTTCTGTCTACAAGAATGCAACTGATTCCCTATCTAATGCAGGATCTGCCCTCTAATCCCACAAGACTCCATCTTATATAATAGCCTATTGTGTGGCTCCCTGTCAAAACACTTTTGAAAGTTCAAATATACATGTGGGGGCGAACTTGAACTTGTTGCGCCCCTCATTCAGGTGGAAAACGGGAGCACTGAGGTCCAATTTAAAGCGCGAACCTCCTGCACCCAAACAGCATTGAAAACATGCCGGATGTGATATTTGTTCGGGCATTGTAGAGGTGCCCCTGGCGTCAGCCGAAAAATGACGTTAGGCCCCTTGAATATGCTAATGAGGTCTACCGCCTGTTTTTGGCCCATTTCTAATGTCTCAGAATTACTTGGTCTACATGCAGCCTAACCAGCAGTCCTTAAGAAGACTTACTTTAAGTGTTGCACTTACTTCCTGTGCATCTTTCCATTACATTTGCTTAAAAACTTACCTATGTATTACACTTACCGCCCAGTGAATCCTTCCAGCTCCATCTTGAAGGCAGGTGGCACTGTTCACCACAGCACCACATACCTCAGGCCTACTAAAATTAGACCTGTTGCCCAACGGTTCCTGTTGTGTCCATGCATAATAAGACACAGACTGCAGGAGAACGGTACAACAGGTGTTTACTCAACGTGGCTCACACGGGAACTGATCTGTACAGATTACTACTCAGTGCTATATACAGGTGTGGTCACTGCCGGTACTGCAGTATACATGAGCTGTAAAAGATAGTTCCCCTCTTAAAGGTATATACATTACAATTCCTCCCCTTTTAGATTAACAGTACCATAACACTCATTTAACAATTAAATATCAAACTAATTACAATTAACACTTTTAACATGCAACATTAGCTGAAAATAGTCTATTTATATATTCAGTCTTTGGGGAGGCTTCCTGATCCTTTCTGGATAGCGCCTTTCCCGAGTGTCTTGCTCTTGGTGCGGAGGCGATTCTGGCCACCTGTCGTCGGTTGGTTCATCAGCTTCCGATGCTACTGTTTCTGGGGTAGATGCGACCTGTACGTCGGGTTCATCACCAGGCACGTATGGGCGAGGCATGGGGTTGACTTGTTCCTGTGACTCTAGGATCTGCTCAGCATGGCGTCTCACGATGCTCTCTCCAACGTCCACTGTGTACATTAGTGGGCCCTGCCGTGTGCATATCGTTCCTGGCTGCCATTTTTCTGTTCGGTAGTCGCGGGCCAAGACTGGTTGCCCTACACTGAAGCTCCTTGTTGGCTTCTCATGGATGTGCTGGAATTGCTTACTCTCAACATCTCTTCGTACGTTTGGTCTGAGCAAATCCAGGCGAGATCTTAACCTTCGGTTAAAGAACATCATGGCTGGGGCCTGGTTGGTGACTGCATGTGTCGCATTCCGGTAGGCGAACAGGAAATTGTCCACCTTGTGCTGCAGCGGAATGTTGTCATTGTACATAGCCTTTATTGCCTTCTTAAAGGTTTGTACGAACCTCTCAGCCAATCCATTTGTGGCTGGATGATACGGGGCGGATGTGTAATGCCTTACCCCATTCTTTTTCAAGAATCTCCGGAACTCTTCGGACACAAACTGTGGTCCGTTGTCGGAGCAAATCTGTTCTGGCAAGCCATTCCTGGCAAAAATGGTCCGTAGGACTGCAATAGTTTTCTCCGTGGTGGTGGAGGACATTTTGATGACCTCAGGCCATTTTGAGTGCGCATCCACGGCTATTAAAAACATTGAGTCCATGAATGGACCAGCAAAATCAATATGCACCTGTTGCCATGGAGATGAGGGCCACTCCCATGGGTGTAGAGAGGCCTGTGGTGGTGTATTTTGGACTTTCTGGCATCCTGAGCAACTCTTGGTCAGGTCCTCGATTTGTTTATCGATTCCTGGCCACCACACATAAGCCCTGGCTAGGCTTTTCATTTTTACCCCTCCCAGATGACCCTCATGAAGCTCATTGAGCACTCTATCCCTTAACTTGGGTGGAATTACCACTCACGATCCACACATCAAGGTCCCCCGGCACACTGACAGCTGTTCTCTCCTTGTCGAGAATGCTGGCAACAGTGAGTCATATACCCGAGACAGTGTCGGGTCATTTCGGGTTTCCTTTTCGATACAAGCGTTAGTTACCGGTAGGTATTCAACTATAGTCGAATGGAATATTTCGACAAGATCCACTGCTGGTGCTTCCTCCGCAGTAGGCAGTGGCAGGCGTGATAGCCCATCAGCATTTCCATGCTGTTTCGTGCCCTTATATTCAATCTCATAGTGGTGCGCCCCTAGAAAAAGTGACCATCTTTGTAGTCATTGCGCAGTCATCACCGGAACGCCCTTCTTCGGATTAAAAATGGAGACAAGAGGCTGGTGATCAGTCAGCAAGGTGAATTTCTGCCCGTGCAGATAGTGATTGAACTTTTTCACTCCCCACACGAGGCTGAGGGCCTCCCTGTCAATCTGGGCGTAGTTACGCTCGGCTGAGGTTAGTGATCGTGATGCAAAGGCTATTGGCCTCTCTGAGCTGTCCAAGAATTTGTGCGACAGCACCGCTCCAATGCCGTAGGGTGACGCATCACATGCCAGCCGAATTGGTAATGCTGGGTTGTAATGGGCCAATACCTCTTTCGATGTGATTAGTGTTTTGCTCTTCTGGTAAGCTCGTCTACATTCGTCACTCCACTTCCATGGCACCCCAGTTTGCAGTAGGGTGTTCAGTGGGTGTAGTATTGTAGACAAATTTGGCAAGAACTTATGGTAGTAGTTTACCAGCCCGAGGAACGACCTCAGTTGTGACACATTTTCCGGTGCTGGAGCCTTGACTACTGCCTCAATCTTCTCTGGGGACTTATGTAGCCCCTCTTTATCGATAACGTGGCCACAATACGAGATCTGTTTTGTAAAAAACTCGCATTTGGGGCGGTTAGCTCAGAGCCCATATTCCTGCAATCTAGTGAGCACCTGCTCCAGGTTGGCAAGGTGATCACTGTCATTTTCACCCGTGACCAGGATGTCGTCTAAATAACACTGGGTCCCTGGGATCGCTTGCAGGACTTGTTCCATTGCCCTCTGCCAAATAGCCGGAGCTGATGCTACCCCGAATACCAGCCGGTTGTATTGGTAGAGACCTTTATGGGTGTTGATTGTGAGGTATTTTTTTGATGCTTCTTCTACCTCCATTTGCAGATACGCCTGGGCCAGATCAATCTTAATGAAGCGTTTCCCTCCAGATTGTGAGGCGAAAATATCTTCAATCTGCGGAAGTGGATATTGTACGGTGTGAAGGACCAGGTTCACTGTTACCTTAAAGTCCCCACAGATGCGAACCTTCCTTGGTTCCCCAGGCGTGCTGCTCAACGACTTTTTCATCACAGGGGTGATGGGTGTAGCCCACTCACTGCAGTCTACCTTGGACAGTACACCTGAACATTCCAGACTCTCCAGCTCTGCTTCGACGGCTGGGTGGATCGAATAAGGTACCGGTCTGGCCTTAAAAAATTTTGGGCTTGCGTTTTCTTCAATTTTAATCATCTCTGTCATGTCTTTTAGTGTTCCGAGTCCTTGCTGGAACACTTCTTTCGTGTCAGGTAGGATCTTTGACAGTCGCCCAGGTGTGACGTCGTCATCCTTTTTGTCAGCCAGTCAGTGCCTGTATGGAATGCCAATCCAGTTGTATTTTCCGGATCCATTCACGTCCCAGTAATGGTGGTCCTCCATCTTGTAATACATACAGGTCTAGTTTTGGTGTTTCCTTACCGTTATATATAACGGTCACCCTTATTTTTCCTTTGGGGTAGACTTTTTGCCCCGTGTACATCTTCAAAATAATTTTTGTGTCTCTCAAGGGTATGTGTGAGAATACCCGCTCATAGTCCCGTCGGTTTATGACTGTTAGGGCTGATCCTGTGTCCAATTCCTTCTTTACCTGGACTCCTGCTATCTTGAGAGTGACCCAAATGGTTCGGTGGTCCTCCGTTGTGATCACATTATGTAGTTTCAGACAACTCAGTTCCCTGCTTTCGGAGTCGTTATCACTCTTTTGTTCGTCTGAACTATTCTCCGTCATCTTATTTACCTTCTTGTACTTTTCTTTGGTAGGTTTCTTATTGCTGGTTTTCTTTCCCGACCTGCAGACTCGTGCTATGTGTCCTACTTTTCCACACTGTCTGCACACTTTGTCTTTGAACCAGCAATCATTCTGGTCGTGTGTTGTTCTGCCGCAGCGATAGCACTTCTCTGTTCCATATGACATTTTGTTTGTGCCATATTCTTGCGGTCTCTGTTGTATCTCTGCAGCGCCCCGTGCTGCTGCTTCATATGATACCGCAATGCTGAAAGCCTTTTCCAGCATAAGGTCCTTTTCAGATAAAAGCCGTTTCTGGGTTCCTTCACTTTGAAGCCCACACACAAACTTGTCCCTTAAGGTATCTGCCAGTCCCGCTCCAAACTGGCAGTGTTTCGATAGTTTGCGCATTTCTGTTAAATAATCAGCATTGCTTTCGTCCTTATGCTGGTTCCGTTTGTGAAACTTGAATCTTTCTGCTATCAGCAGCGGTGTGGTCTTTAAATGTTCCTGTAGTATCGTTGCTATGTCTTCAAAACGCTTTTCCATTGGCTTCGTTGGGGTTACTAGATTTCGTATAAACCATACGTCTTTGCACCCATTGAATTTAACAATACCGACGCTTTCTTGTCATCTGACACCTCATTTGCCTTGCAGTATACCTCTATTCGTTCGACATATGCAGTCCAATCTTTGACTTCATTGTCAAATGCGGTGATACTGCCACTCTTCGGCATTTTGGGTGTGGTTTAAAATGGCGTCTCCCAATGGCTTAAAATGGCATCTCCCGCACTTTCCTTCCTTCCCCGCTGCTGCCAACGCTGCTCCTGGCAGTTCTCGTGGCAATGGCGGCGCCCTGTAGGTTTCGCGCACTTCTCCTGCGCTGCTGCCAACGCCGCTCTCGGCGGTCCTCGTGGCAATGGCGGCGCCTCGCGGGTTTCTGCACGTCTCTCTCTCCCTCTCTTCGACACTGCTCGGCCCCTGAACACCGGCTGCACCCTGTGCGCTCTTCCCTCTCTCTCTCTCCCCCGTCAACGCTGCTCAGCCCTTTGCTGTGCCGCTCGGTCGGGCTGTAGCCCACCGCTGTCCAGGAAGGGTCTGCGCACTACCTGTTGCCAGCCCGTTTCGCTGGACCACCTCGACTGGAAAGCCAAGCCTGGCTCTCGACAGCCTCCCCCGCAATTCTCAAGTCTCTGCTGGATGACTGGGCGGTTGCCCGTGGTCGACGCCCAAGTCTCTGGCCTTGACCTCCAACCCACTGATCTCCAGGAACGAATCCCCGGGAGGTGATGCAGAGTTGCAGGTAGGTTCGAACTTGCCTTGTCGCCAATGTTGTGTCCGTGTATAATAAGACACAGACTGCAGGAGAACGGTACAACAGGTGTTTACTCAACGTGGCTCACATGGGAACTGATCTGTACAGATTACTACTCAGTGCTATATACAGGTGTGGTCACTGCCAGTACTGCAGTATACATGAGCTGTAAAAGATAGTTCCCCCCTTAAAGGTATATACATTACAGTTCCCTCTGCTGCCCTGGCCCACCAGTTTCCCCAAAGTAGCCTTTCACCCCTCCCTGCTCTGCTTTGTCATCACCCCTGCTCCAATCCAACGCAACCATCAGTACCTTTCTTCCGACCCATTTGCCCCTAGGAACAGGCCATGTTGCTCACTAGGAACAGGCTTTAAATTGTTTAAGTGCTTTCTGCACAATCATAGTAAAAATGCAGAAAGGATTTCAACAACTTTATTCCCGGTAAAGACCAGGAATGTGGCTTTTGAAGTACAGGGGCTGGATTCCCTGATGGACTTCTCCACGACTGATCTGGGTAAACCTCTACTGTTTTAATAGCAAATGCTGCTTGTACGGGATTCCTAAGCAGTATTTGAGCTTTAAGTTTTCACCAACTTCGTGCTGGGGTAACCCTTTCCTTTTTTAAACATTCTGAGGAAACATAGGAATTTAATGAAAGCTTACAGTTTTCATTTTCCTTCAGCGATTTCTCTCACACTGCCCACCTCAAGCAATTGTGCCTTTTCCCCCTCCACTTCCTCTCGCTGAGGTAGAAGCAGAGGTAGGCAATGTTGTGGTGGTGGAAGTAGATGGTCTTCAGGGAGATGGTGCAATCTAAGCATGTGCAGGATTTCAGGGCAAGCATCCGTAGGATTCTATCAGGATGTGTGGCAGATTGGTTTACAACTGGAAAGGTAGATCTCTTCAGGACATAGGAGTTTCTTTCTGAGTTTACAAATTATTTGAAAACAAGCTGCAGAATTCATATTTTGGGTAAAGTGTCACATCAGCTGATAATTTTTTAGTTCAAAGAGACTGCACAAGTCAGAGACAGGTAGCGAAACATACAGAGACACATATAAACCCAAGCACATAAACAAAGACAGAGACAGAAAGGCAGTTTCTTACCTCATCCTAATTTGAGCTTTTGCACAGAAAAAACAAACAAATTGATTGGATTTTGAAAAGTTGTCAGTAAACATAGAGGTTTTGAATACCTTTTGCTGTCTTGTATTGATGGCCCAAAAATGTAAAGGTTCTAATTAGTAACCGTTGCGTTAGAGACAGATAGAGAGAAAGAGACCATTATACTATATTTCCTAAGT
Source organism: Somniosus microcephalus (assembly GCF_052327205.1). Classification (NCBI taxonomy): domain Eukaryota; kingdom Metazoa; phylum Chordata; class Chondrichthyes; order Squaliformes; family Somniosidae; genus Somniosus; species Somniosus microcephalus. Next base: position 76,482,367 of record NC_141001.1, on the reverse strand, counting down.
TTGGCTGCAGCCATTTCATTTGCCCCAAAACTTTGTATACTTGACAGCTTTTTGGCACCAAGAGAAGGAGGTCCACAAGGACATGATCTGGGCCCAATAGAAAGAGATGACCTTGGCAATCTTTTTCAACTCTAATAGCCGCACATTGCTACTCAATGCCAAAATCCTCACCAGACAAGTTAAAAATAAGAGGAGGTAGTCATAATTTGAAACAATGGAATGTTTGAAGCATGTTTTGCATTTCTACCTTGCCCTCTCTATCTTTAACGCCATTTATTAGTCCCCTTGTTGGAGTCGCTAGAAATCAACAGGCTCTGAGACTTTTGTTGCAGCAAAGGCAAAACGTGTGTGTTACTTTATTCACTCTCCATGAGGATTGAGGATCTCAGCCTCATTGCAGGGCTATGATGTCATCACACTACCGACGCATGATGACATCACGCTACCGCTGCTCTTAAAGGGACCCTGCCCCGATAACCCAACCCAGTACGTACATAAAACAACATTGGCTATACATAGTGAATTGTGTTTAGGTACATATAACAAAATTGGCTATACATTGTGAATTGTGTTATTGTCCCTATGTGGTCTCCACCACACCCTGAAGTATTCATGAGAGGCCATGCAAGCCTTCACTTATCCTTCCTTCTGCTGCAAGCCAACATGTAGGAAAACAGTGAAAAGCTCATATGATATCTATTTGCTTGTTTCCTGCACCTGTTCCAATTTAGTAAAACCCATCTGGTTCACTAATGTCCTTTAGGGAAGGAAATCTGCTGTCCTTACCTGGTCTGGCCCCACAGCAATGTGGTTGACTCTTAACAGCCCTCTGAGTGGCCTAGCAAGCCACTCAAAGGCAATTAGGGATGGGCAATAAATGCTGGCTTTGCCAGCGATGCTCACATCCCATGAATGAATTTTTAAAAAATCTTAATCGGCATCTTATTTATGTCGTAGGACCCCGATTTCCATATTAAAAGGGCCTATTGCCGAAAATAAGAGAGTGCTTTGGACACCCGCCCGTAGGCCCCTTTCAAAATGGAGCCAGCCGTATTGCTGGTGTTAATAGAGCGGTAAGACTACTGACCTCGTTTTGAGGCCGTTTCCAACCCATTGGCCCAGAAATTCAGGTCGGGGGCTTCCCGCGGGTGTAAGCCCCCGACCTGCACTTACCTTGCGCACCGGCAGTTGAGCTGTAGGGCCCTGTGGAATTCCGCTCTGGGGCCTGGTCCAGCTGCCGGTGCGTTGTGCTTGCGTATCGCAGGGGCGTAGTTAGTGCGATGCATCCCCTGGGATCATGTGAGCCATGGGCAGCCAATTGGAGGAGGGAAAAGCCCATTCATAAGATTGACAGGTAGACCTGTCAAAACTTATAAATACTACGGGTCCAAAATAGCAGTAAACCTTCAAATAATTTTTTTTTTAAATCACACTTTTTAAATAAACTATAAATTACATTAAATAACTATTTTAAGCAATAATTTAAATTTTTGAAAAAAATAATTTTATATTATAACGAGGCTAAAAATAAACTTACCTTGCTTTAAAGTATTTAAAAATAATAAACCTGTGGAAAAAATGTTTTAATTTTAATTAATTGACCACTTACCTTGCAAAAAGCAGGCCTTACGCCTGCTTTTTAAATGTGTAAATCCTGAAGGCTCACCCTCCCGGGAAAACCTGTAAAAAAAAAACTAAGTTCAAAGCGCACGCGCAGCCTCTCCTGCGTGCACGTTCGACCTCTGAACCTCTTCGTTCAGAGGATCGGAAGTGCCGGTTTCCCGCGCATGCGCAGTGCATGCAGGAAACCGGCAATTCCATTCGGCCTACGGGTGAGTACCCCGTGCGTACTCACCCGGGGAGAGCCGAATTTCTGGGCCATTAATTCCAGGCGAAGGCAGTGAAAATTTGCCTGAGAGCCAGGACTTTGAGTCCTCTGAATCTGAATGTACATCACACGTCAATAACGAAGGTATTTTTCTGACAACTCATATTCAACCCTGTAGCATTTCTAAATCCCAGAAAGATAGTATTCAAATATCTGCTAGGGTTCATTTAGAATTTCAGGCAGAAATTCTACAGTTATTTGGAGAGTTTAAATCCAGTATGATTAAATGGGAGATGGTTCCCATCAACAAAATGGGGCTATTAAAGTGTTACTTGATTTATGATAATAGTGATTTGTTTATACCATTGTAGTGTATTCATAAATTACTTCCTATTCTTAATGTTTTGAATTTCAAGACTATTAGCATTAGCTCAGCAGGGTGCCCTGAGACTGAGTGGTTCATTCTGGCATCTGTCCAATCCTTTTTACTCAGATACAAATATAATGGTTAGATTTGTGAAAGAGTTACCTTGGTAACAGGTTGACATGCTTGCTTTCCATTTGACTCTTTGAGAAGTCACAGCTGAAGTCAAACAAATGCATTCTTAATATAGAGTGAATGCCCTGAAATGGACAGGTCTCTTGTTTCTCTCTCGCAACACTATTCACTTACTAATTGCCTTTAAATCCACAAAAGCAAGAAATAATGGACAATCTCCTTCAAGAAAGCAGCAATTTTCAAATCCATAAGATGAATTTTAAAAACATCCAGCTGATTTCTTGGAAAAAAAGCATTACTATGTTTATCTATCAACTCCTTAATATCTGGTTGCTGAAAGGAAAATCACATATTTATGCCAATAATATAATCAGTACCAAAGAAATTGAAAATAATTCTAATGTTACTTGTAAATGCAGTCAAATCCACATTTGTACAATAATGATAATGTAGAATCAAATTCATTGCAATGTCCTGATAAATGGAAATTGTTTTCAAGTTTCAACTTTATTCCTCGCACAATCAGTAATAGTACTAGACATTTCAACTAATACAATTGTACTTAAGGAACATACTGCCAGAGGCGTTTTAGTACCAGCTACCTCAACTGCCATCATACAAAATTATACATTCAAGTGGATGTGTTGGTGCACCTGTGAGGAGCACTTTCTATTCAGGCTACCTGATCAGGGACAAAAGAATAGATAGTGGCAGACTTGGGCAGTGAGGCTTACTGCTGCCTGACTGCCCTGACCTGAATTTTCCTCCTTCTGCCCCCGCTAGACTGCCACTGGCTGCTCCTTCCCCTCCCATTGCATGCATATGCTAACAGGGGTGGGGGGAAACTGTGTTCCTGGCCCAATACTCTCTCATTTGCTGTATGTCCACTGCTCCCCAGGACTGTTAGGTGAGCCATGATAAGCCCGAGATACTGGCAATGATAGACCCAATTGCTTCTAATGTTAGGAAAATACCTAGGAAAGGCCTTCTCTCTCCCTCCAACCTGTTGTGATGCCTGACCTGCTGAAGGTTTCGGGCTCAATTTCTTGGAGTCTTTGAGGTCCTGTGAACCCTTTATAAGACTTCTTCAGGCCTTTCCTTGTACTGAAGCAGCTGCAGCTTCCTGGGGGCCACTGGTGGGCTTTCATTTGCAGGCAGGAGTCCCACTGGGAGCCCACCATGAATAGGTAATGATCCCTCACCCAAAGAGCTGGGTTGGGGTTATGGCATCAGACAGAAGTCCTGCCTCAACTCTGTATGGACAGGCTCAGGAAAATCCAACCCAGAATGTTTTTACATGCTAATGGCGCACTCACCATTAATATGATCAAACTATTCTCTGGAATGATCAGAATTAAGCAGCTGTCCAATCAAAATTCAGATTTCTGAAGATTTACATTACATAGGATCACATAGGACATACGGCACAGAAACAGGCCATTTGGCACAACCAGTCCATGCCGGCATGTATGCTCCACACGAGCCTCCTCTATCAGCATAACCCTATATTTCCTTTTCCCTCATATGCTTGCCTAGCCTCCCCTTAAATGCATCTATACTATTCACTTCAACCACTCCCTGTGGTAGCGAGTTCCACATTCTCACCACTCTTTGGGTAAAGAAGTTTATTCTGAATTCCCTATTGGATTTCTTGGTGACTATCTTATATTGATGGCCTCTAGTTATGCCCTTACACACAAGTGGAAACATTCTCTCTGTATCAACTCTATCAAAACCTTTTATAATTATAAAGACCTCTATTAGGTCACCCCTCAGTCTTCCTTTTTCAAGAGAGACGGGACCCAGCCTGTTCATCATTTCCTGATAGCTATACCCTCGCATTTCTGTATCATCCTTGTAAATCTTCTCTGCACCCTCTCCAGTGCCTCTATATCCTTTTTATAATATGGCGATCAGAACTGTACACAGTACTCTAAGTATGATCTAACCAAGGTTCGATACAGGTTTAGCATAACTTCCCTACTTTTCAATTCTATAGCTCTAGAAATAATCCCTAGTGCTTGGTTTGCTTTTTTTTATGGCCTTGCTAAACTGTGTCGCAACTTTTAGTGATTTGTGTATTTGTACTCCGAGATCCCTTTGTTTCTCTACCCCACCTGGACTCGCACCGTCCAAGTAATAAGTGACCTCCCTATTCTTTCTACCAAAATGTAATACCTCACATTTATCTGTGTTGAACTTCATTTGCCAATTATATGCCCATTCTGCAAGTTTATTAATGTCCTCCTAAAATTTGTTGCAGTCCTCTTCAGTATTGATTATCCCTCCAATTTGGTGTCATCCGCAAATTTAGAAATTGTGTTTTTGATTCCAAAGTCTAAATCGTTAATGTAAATTGTGAACAGCAGTGATCCCAGCACTGATCCTTGTGGCACACCACTACCCACCTTCTGCCACTGTGAATAGCTACCTTTTACTCCTACTCTCTGTTTTCTGTCTTGAAGCCAGCTAGCAATCCATTCTGCTACTTGTCCCCCGACTCCACATTCTCTGACCTTGTTCATCAGTCTATTATGGGGTACCTTATCGAAGGCCTTTTGAAAATCCAGATAAATTACATCTACTGCATTACTATTGTCTAACCCTAACCCTAACCTCTTCAAAAAATTCAATAAGGTTAGTCAAGCAAAACTTTCCCTTTAAAATCCATGCTGACTATTCATTATTATATTTTTGTTGGTTTCTCGATGTTCTTCTATTTTCTCCTTTAGTAGGGATTCCATTATTTTTCCTACCACCAATGTTAAGCTGACTGGCCTATAATTCCCTGGACATGTTCTATCCCCCTTCTTAAATATCGGTATTATGTTAGCTATCCGCCAGTACTCTGGCACTACACCTTTTTCTAATGAATTATTAAATACTAGCTGGGGTGCCCGGCTTTGCCAAGGCTTTTTTGTAAAACTGTTTATGAGACTGTTGGAATTGAAGAACTCTTCCTGAGCACCCAGGAGGTGGTTGTTTAACTTCATTTTTTGTTATTGGGGATCGCCAGTAGCCATATACTCCAGGTTTTACAGTTTTGGGTATGTCTCACCTGGTCACTCTCCTCTCCCTCCCTCCCCCTCTCCCCTCCATCCCCCTCTCCTCTCCCTCCCTCCCCCTCTCCTCTCCCTCCCTCCCCCTCTCTCTCCCTCCCTCCCCCTCTCTCTCCCTCCCTCCCCCTCTCTCCCTCCTTTCCTCTCTCTCCCTCCCTCCCCCCTCTCTCTCTCTCCCTCCCCTTGTCTCCCCTTCTCTCTCCCTCCCCTGCCTAACAATCTATCTCTTGCAATTGTGCGTTCAGTGTCCTTGCCCGCTCCGTTATGCGATAAGATAAGATAAGATAAGATAGATAGATAGATAGATAGATAGATAGATAGATAGATAGATAGATAGATAGATAGATAGATAGATAGAAGAGGGGGAAGGAGAGAGAGAGAGTGAGAGGGGGGGAGAGAGAGAGAGGGGGGGAAGGAGAGAGAGAGAGAGAGAGAGGGGGGGAAGGAGAGAGAGAGAGAGCGAGAGAGAGGGGGGAAGGAGAGAGAGAGAGAGAGAGAGGGGGAAGGAGAAAGAGAGAGAGAGAGAGGGGGGAAGGAGAGAGAGAGAGAGAGGGGGGAAGGGGAGAGAGAGAGGGGGAGAAGCAGAGAGAGAGGGGGAAAGGAGAGAGAGAGAGGGGGAAGGAGGAGAGAGAGAGAGAGAGAGAGGGGGAAGGAGAGAGAGAGAGAGAGGGGGGAAGGAGAGAGAGAGAGAGGGGGAAGGAGAGAGAGAGAGGGGGAAGGAGAGAGAGAGAGACAGAGGGAGGAAGAGGGGAGAGAGAGAGAGGGGGGAAGGAGAGAGAGAGAGACAGCACACCCTAGGGGAAGGGCTTGGAAAATTGAGCCTGGCCACGGTGGCCATGCGCAGCCTAGCGCTTCAGGCCCGGCCGGGCTCTCGGGCTGCGACTCACCTCAGCTGAGCTCCCGCTTCGGGAGAGAGAGAGAGAGCGAGGGGGGGGGAAGGAGAGAGAGGGAGAGAGAGGGGGAAGGAGAGAGAGAGAGGGGGGGAAGAGGAGAGAGTGGGAGAGGGGGGAAGGAGAGAGAGAGAGAGAGGGGGGAAGGAGAGAGAGAGAGAGAGGGGGGAAGGAGAGAGAGAGAGAGAGGGGGGGAAGGACTTAGAGGCAGGCCGTGGTGACCGTGCGCGGCCTAGCGCTTCAGGCCTGGCCGGGCTCTCGGGCCACGACTCACGTCAGCTGAGCTCCCGCTTTGGAGAGAGAGAGAGAGAGAGAAGGGGGGAAGGAGAGAGAGAGAGGGGGGGAAGGAGAGAGAGAGAGAGAGAAATTCCTGAATCAATACTAATGAATCAACAATTTCCTCACCTCCATTACCATTTCTTTTAGCTTCAGGCCTGGCCGGTCTTTAATGGCCGCCACTCACCTCAGCTCAGCTCCCGCTCGGCAGTTTGAAGGATTAGGCCCCGCCCACAAACACCATGAAATGCCCCCCGTGCCCCCATAGGATTGGTCAACCATCACGTCACTCAACGCTAATGAGCGGCAGGATTGGTCAACTGCTAATGAATGGATTTTGTCTGCTTTCTGAACGTTTTTTGTATACTGTCCAAACAATTTTTGTCTGACCAAAAAGTAAATATGCTTATGACACTCCCCTAATCATAAGTTTTCTTTTGATATAACATATGTGTAGGTACACTCTATAACTTTTGAGTGATGCCCGGACATAACATACACACAGACAGACAGACAGACAGACAGACACCATGATCCTTTTATATATATACTAGCTGGAGTGCCTGGCGGTGCCGAGGCTTTTTCGAGGGCATGTTGTTGTTGGAAGAGAGAGAGAGAGCGACTGGGGGGAAGAGAGAGAGCGACTGGGGAGAAGAGAGAGAGCGACTGGGGGGAAGAGAGAGTGACTGGGGGAAGAGAGAGAGTGACGGGGGAAGAGGGGGGAGAGGGGGGAGAGGGGGGAAGAGGGGGGTAGGAGAAGGGGGAAGGGGAGTGGGGGAAGAGAGGGGAGGAGGGGAAGGGGAGGGGAGGAGGGGAGGGGAGGGGAGGGGGGAGGGGAGAGGGGATGGGAGGGGAGGGGGGGAGGGGAGGGGAGGGGGCGGGGGGGGAGGAGGGAGGGGAGGGGGTGGAGTGGGCGGGGGAGGAGGGGGGAGGGGTGAGGGGGAGGAGGGGAGGGGGAGCGGGGGGGAGGGGGAGAAGGGAGGGGGACGGGAGGGGAGAGGGGGGAGGAGGGGGAGAAGGGGGAGTCCCCGAGCCACGCCCCCCGATGTCCCAAGCCCCGCCCTCCCGAGGCCCGATCTCACGAGGCCCGATCTCTGGAGCCCCGCGCCCCGCCCCCTGATATCCAGAGCGCCGATCTCACGAGGCCCGATCTCCGGTGCCCCGCGCCCCCGCCCCCCAATCTCCCGAGCCCCGCCACCCCCCGATCTCCCGAGGCTCGCCCCCCCCCTAATCTCCGGAGGCCCGATCTCCTGAGCCCCGCCCCCCGCCCGAGCCGGCTTCAAGAGCAGAGAGAGAGACGCTGCCGCGCAACCTACCGCGTGAGGCCCGGCAGGACTCAAGTCGCGAGCGCTGACTCCTGCCCACCCGCCTTTACTAACATGGCGGCGGTGGCGACGCTCGGCTCAGGCCCGCCCCCTCCAGCCTTCACAAAGATAGCGGCGATCGCGAGCCGCTTGTTCAGCGCGACGGGAGGTGCCTAGCTCGGGCGTGGCTGGGCAACAGAAGCCCAGGCTTACAGGCCTGGAAAAATGGTTAAAGGTAGGAAAATTCTAGATGTTAGAGAAAAGATGTACAAATTAATTAACTTATTAAAAAAAAATTTGTGTTTTAAAAGCAACTTTTTTTTTTGCTGGAAATGTAGATTTGAAAAGAAACACGCAGAAAGCGGGAAAAAGAAATGAAAAGTTTGGAATCAAGATGGCGGCGACTCACCTCGGTTCAGAACGATAAGGCCCGCCCAGACACGCACCAATTGGTCGACCATCAGGTCACCGAAGCGTAGGATTGGTCAATCGTCCCGTCACTCGACTCTAGGAGTGCCCGCCCGCACACGCCAGGAACCCGCCCCCGCCACGCAGCGATTGGTCGACCGTCGGGTCGCTCGACCGTACGATTGGTCGACCTCGACGTCACTCGATGCTAATGAGCGGATAATGAGCGGAATGTTGAATATTTTTTGGATACTGCGGGCACAATTTTTGTCTGGCCAAAACATAAATACGCTTATAACGGTTCTGGAATCGTAAGCTTTCTTTCGATGTAACACACGTGTAGGTACGCTCTATAACTTTCGAGTTTATACAATACAGACAGACAGACAGACACAGATGGACTGACAGACAGATGTATCCTTTTATATATATAGATAAAGATAAAGATGCATCAGTTTTTTTTCTAGCCGAGAATGAAATTTCTTATATGAGCCTTCATTTTAAAACCTGGATCACATTAACCTTGTGAGACAGGTTCCCCAATTAAAGGTTCCCCCAATCATGGACTTGGTGTCCAATATCTAAGATTAATCACACATACATTTATAAACAAAGGCACAAGAGATAAACAGATAGGAAAACCAAAACTGTTGAATATTGAAAATTTTGTACCTACTTTAAATCATGATCTTTCAAAGGAAATAAATCAGGTGGACATGGAAGAGCAATTTTAACAATCTATGTGAGGCCTGACTTAACATGTAATATACATTCCCCATTACTAAGCTAATGAAGATATGGAGGGATTTAAATAAATGGGCAATATAATGGCCTAGTTAAGTTGGAGCATTCCAGTCAGCAGGAGAAATTTGCCTTCCAGCTCTGGTGAATTTATCAGCAAATCTATTTGCTTTATATGCAATGCTTCAATGCTTCTTTCCCTACACTGCTCCTATCTGTGATCTGATATGGACCAGTTCAGCTCTTCGCACCTCCCTGTTGACAACAACAACCAAAATTCACACATACATTGTGCTTTTAACATAACAAAACATCCCAAAGAGCTTCACAAAAGGAGAAGGGAGAAAGGAGTTGCAACTAACTTGCTATGCATTGTACATAATTTTTGGGGAAAAAATGACAGATTTTCTCGTTAAAATCTACTTTCATATAAACTAACTTTCAGCAATTGAATAACTAATTAATTTTGGCATTTAGCTTCTTACATTTGCTGTGCCACAAGCAGCATTTCATTAAAATCTATATATTAGAACCATAAGGTCACAGACAATCCCAAATGAAGGACATCATTCGGCCCTTAGAGCTAACCCGTCTGTAGAAACCTCTATCTCTCCCAACACAGCATCTAACTACCTCCTAAATTAATCTGGGTTTTTTTTTCCTCCACACTCCTACGCTGAAGAACATTTCTAGAATCAATCACTCTTTGCAGAAAGAAGTGCTGCCCCTCGTGTCAGTCCTGAATTTGCCTTTTACCAGTTTATGCAGACATAGTTTAACTTGAAAGAGTGCTGTGGATTAACCTCTTCTGTTCTACTTACTATCTAATATAGATTTTTAAGGTCCCCTCTCATTTCAAGGCTGAATTCTAAGTTTTTATAACCTTTCCTCATGACGCAGACTTCTGACACTTGAGGCCAGAATTTTCCCCTCAAAAAACGGGTGGGTTTGGAGCATGGGGGCAGTTAAATTGTTAAAACTGGGATTCCCGACCTGATCCCGCCTCCAACCCGCCCACTTCCAGTTTTGACGGAGGCGAGACGGGGGCAGGTGACCAACCCGCTCCCAGGGGGCGGTACTGTTGTGTCTCCTTGTGTACTTATACTATAAATAATACAGACACTTTTAGCTCATTTTAGTTACTGCTTTTACTAGCTGTATTCTTTACCTTGTTTCTGTGCTGCCGCATGGTGCGGAGCGATACAAGATGTCCGACGCTGCACTGTGCACTGCCCGTGCACAGTGTGCCACATAGCAATATAACTACACCATACCAAAGTAGTTCCATACCAAAGTAGTTCCATTTAACGATGTGATACTACAACAATGTAACATCCCTCTTTCTCAAAAAACTAAAACATGAAATTTAACAATTTAAATTAACAAATATTATATCTAAACTATTATTATCAACTACAAAGAATCGTGAGTTTTTTTTTATTTGCGATATCACTCAGGTGGTTTGATATTGTCCCTCCATCTTGTGGATTTGGTGGTGACCATTCCTCTCTGCGGTGTTTTGGTGTGTTCCGCTCTCGTTGTTGTTGTTGCTGTCGCCTTTGGAGTTGGAGTGTGCATGCTCGTGGTTGTTTGATTTGTAGCGCTTGTTTCTGGTGTTGTACTGCTTGCGGTAGCTGGTGTTGTCAATGTTGCTGATGTTGTCTGCTGCTTATCCAGTCCAGGTGAAGGTCTGATGTGGAGTCTGTTCCATCTGTATTGGTTACTAGGTTCAGTCTCTACGAAGTAGGATCTTGGAGTATCAGCTTTTCCAATGACCTTGGCTGGATTCCAGGTTTTCAACACCGGGTCTTGCACATGCACTGATTGTCCATTCAGCAATTCTGGTAGCGTCTTTGCATGTTTATCGTAATGTTTGCTTCCTACGATTTGTGCTTCTGCCAGCTTTTGTCTGAAGTCCTCCTCGTCCTGGGGAGGATGTATTTTTTCTGGTAGTGTAGTCTTAAACTCCTCCCATTCAGCAATTCCGCAGGTGATTTCATGTCTGCTTTCAGTGGTGTTGATCTGAGTGATAGGAGGGCAAGGTCTTGGTCTTCCCCCATCTCATTACTTTTGATGAGAGTTCTCTTGACAGTCTGGATCTGTCTTTCGATGAACCCATGTCCCCTTGGGAAATGTGGGGATGAGGTTACTATTTTGAACCCATACTTTTCTGCCAGAGCTCTGAATTCACTCGATGTGAACTGGGTTCCATTGTCACAGATTACCTTTTCCAGGATTCCTTGTTCAGCAAACAAGCTCTTTGCAATCCTGGTGGTAGTTGTGGCTCTCAAGTCTTTCATCCTTTTCACAAAAGGAAACTTGGAATAGTAATCTACCACTATGAGATACCATTCTTGATTGCACATGAAGAGATCTGCCCCAACAGTGTGCCATGGTCTTGACGGTATTTTACTAGGTATCATCTCCTCTTTCTTTTGTGCATTTCTGTATTTCTGGCATATACCACATGCAGAGACCATCTGTTCGATATTTTTGTACATGCCTATCCAGTATACAGCTGATCTGGCTCTCAGCTTGCATTTCTCCATTCCCATGTGGCCTTCATGTATGAGATGGAAAAGTTGTGTCTGCATCGTCTTTGGCACGATGATCCTCGATCCAGCAAGGAGAATACCGTCTTCTACTGCAATATCGTCTTTAATCGTCCAGTATTGACGAATTGTCGCCTGTACCTGCTGGATTCTCTCCGGCCACCCCTGTATTACTTGTTGTGTGAGTAGTTGCAACTCCTCACCTTTGCTAGTCTCATCTCTGATTTGACTGAGCTTTGTAGGGGTAACATTCATTAGGTGGTGGATTTTTACTGTTAGGCCCTCCACCTCGTGTTTCTCATATGGTGACAATCAAGACAACGCATCTGCTAGCACCATTTCCTTTCCTGGTTTATATTTAAGCGTGAAGTCATAGCTTTGGATCCTTAGAAGTAGTCTTTGCAGTCTTGCAGGCGCTTTGCACAGATTCTTCTTATAGATCTGTTCTAGTGGACGATGGTCACTCTCTATTGTAAATCACCTGCCATATAGGTATGTATGGAATTTCTCGCATCCGTACACTACTGCTAATAGTTCTCTTTCTATGTTGGCGTATATCGTCTCGGCTGACGTCAAGGCCTTTCATGCGAAAGCTATCGGCTTTCCTTCCTGCACCAGAGCTGCCCCTAGTCCTCTGGTAGAAGCGTCTACTTGCAGAGTGACTGGTTTTCTTCTGTCATAATATGACAGACTTGTTTCTTTGCACAACAGTTCTTTAAGTTGTTTGAAATTCCTTTCGTGTGATTCAGACCACTGGTATTCGGCGTCTTCTTTCAATAGCTCTCTGAGATTTGTTGTATGTTCCGACATGTGTGGGATGAAAGAACTCATGTATTGGACCAAGCCGAGGTAACTCCTCAGCTCTTTCTTGTCTTTGGGTGGTTTCATTTCAGCAATCGCCGCAATCTTCTCTGGATTTGGCTTGACTCCCTCTGGTGTATAAATCATACCGAAGAATTGGCATTCCTTGACTTTAACTATGCACTTATCTGCATTTAACTTGATGCCAGCCTTCCTGGTACTCTCCATGGCCTCATGTAGGTGCATGTCATGGTCTCTTTCATCTGCTCCATAGATCTGAGTATCATCAGCTATTCCTATAGCTCCTTCACAGCCTCTGTATGTCTCGTCTATTTTCTGTTGAAAGATATCTTGACTGACCTTCAGCCCGAATGGTAGCCGCAGGAATTTGTAATGCCCAAATGGTGTGTTGAATGTTGTCAGTGTTGTTGATTCCTCATCCAACTTCACGTTCCAGTATCCATTTCTGGCATCTAGTTCTGAGAAAACCTTGGCTCCTGCCAGTGATGGCGTAATCTCCTCTAGAGTTGGGGTGGGATAGTGATCCCTCTTTATCACCTGGTTTAGATCTTTGGGGTCCAAACATATTCTGAGACGCCCGTTTGGCTTTCCTCGTACCACAATTGAGTTTACCCAGTCTGTGGGTTCAGTGACCTTTACGATCACTCCCTTTTCTTCCATCTCCTTTAGCTCTCTTTCAAGCTTTGTCTTCAGCTCGATGGGTACTTTTCGTGGAGCATGGATAACGGGCTTTACCTCTGGATCGATGGTGATGTGGTATTGGAAATCTCCAAAACATCCCACTGTATCATCGAAACATTCCGGATACATGTCTATCAAGTCTTTTTTATTCTTGATTTGTGGGCGGTTCTCCAGTGGGGTGTTGCTGTCTATCTTCAGTGGCATTTCCGTCAGCTCGTGATGCACTGAGATCAATCTCAACTTCTCGCAGCTGTTTAATCCCAGGATCGCTGGCCCCTCAGTGTCGGTGACATAGAACATGCAGTTGATGTTCTTTCTTTTATGTGTCCCTTTGATAATGGTTATTCTGAGTTGTTTAATCTCACTCCCCCGTATGCTGTCAGCATGACATTACTTGCCTTTAAACAATCATTTTTCGGGTAGCCATCTTCTCTCAGGTTTTCGGGAAAGATCTGCTGGTACAGTCTTAATGGGAGAATGTTGCTCTGAGCCCCTGTGTCCAGCTTTAACTTTAAGTTGATGATTTTGGGCCGACTTTTGACCTTTTTTTTGATTTGGATGATGGTGTGCAATTCTCTCCTTGGAGTATTTTCTGCTCTGGACATCTCGTGAAGCTGTATCTTTATGGTTTCGATGTTTAGTGCATTGTCGTGATCATCATCATCATCCTGCTCATCCATGGCATGGATATTGTGTTTCTTTCTCTGGTTCTGCTGTCCGCCTTTGTTTTTGATGTATGTTCCTTCTTTCTTCGTTCTACACCTCTTCTCCCAGTGGTTTAGTTTGCCACATCCATTGCAGCTTGTTCCATATGCTGGACATTTCCTCTTGTCTGTGTAATCGTGCGGTCTTCCACAATTTCTGCACATGTTTCCCCCGTTGTCATGTGCATGTCTTTGTGTGTTGTACTTTTCTCTCACTGCATCCACTCTGTTGTCCGTCTCAGAAGCCGTCGGCATGTCAGCCGTTTGGGAAATCAGCATTTTCATTTGCTGCTTCATGGCTTCATGAGCTCTCGCAGTATCTACAGCCTCTGTTATTCCGAGCTTTTCTTTTCCTATCAGGGCTTTTTGTACCTCTACATGCACTGACCCCCATATTAGCTGGTCCACAAGCCTTTCTTCCATTTCCTTAAATTTACACTTGCTGGCTTCATTTCTCAGCCTTGTCAGGAAATTGTCAGCTGTTTCACCGGGATCCTGTCTTAGATTCTGGAATTTGTATCTGTGGAAACGGTGATTGGATTTAGGCTCCAGATGGTTGCTGAATTTATCAAAAATTGCCGCAGGGTTTTCCTTTTCCTCTTCAGTCAAACTCCAGCTATTATACAAATCTAGACCTTTTTCTCCTGTCCACAACAGAATGTAACTAACCTTTTCCTCGTTGGTAGCGCCCTTCAGGAAGCTTTTGAATGTAAGCTCACATTTCCATTTGAACTTGCGGAATGCTTCTACTATATCGTCGGCTTCCCAGTTCATGAGGGGTTGCATTTGGACAGTCATCATTTTAGTTTCCCGTACGATTCACTCTCAAATCACCGCAGACATCGGCACTCACAATCAGCTCATAAAATCACTTTTCGTCTTATTCGTAGTTCATATAGCACAATTTTGTACTCACTTATACCGCTGCCACCATGTTGTGTCTCCTTGTGTTCATATACTATAAATAAGACAGACACTTTTAGCTCATTTAATTACTGCTTTTACTAGCTGTATTCTTTGCCTTGTTTCTGTGCTGCCGCATGGTGCGGAGTGATACAAGATGTCCGACGCTGCACTGTGCACTGTGTGCCACATAGCAATATAACTACACCATACCAAAGTAGTTCCATACCAAAGTAGTTCCATTTAACGATGTGATACTATAACAATGTAACAAGTACCTTAATTTAAATATTCTAATGAGGCTGGCCGCCTCTTTTTTACACCTCCATTTTGAATTTAACTGCCTGTGAACGGGTTTCACACAATTCGTGAAACCCGGTAGTTAAACCGAGGCAGGGACTGCTGGATCCTGTGGTGGCCGTCTCTGATCCTCTCACACCCCCTGCAGCCCCCTGCCCCCATCGACCCCCCGTGATCCCTGATCCCCCCTCCCGATTCCTGAACTAGCCCATGCCAATCCCCAACCCCCCTCGCCGATCCTCGATCCCTCCCATCCCCGGCTGACCACCCCCTCTCCCGATCCTCCAACCCCCTCCCGATCCCCAGCGACCCCCCGACCCCCTAACACCCCCATCCCTGACCATGCCGACCCCCCGATCCCCCCTACCCGCTCCCTGACCATGCTGACCCCATGATCCCTTGCCCCTCCACTTCCCGACCATGCCAAACTCGTGATCCCTCCCCTGGACCGAACCCTCGCATCTGAGGCCTACCCGCCCACAGCCAGCCAGCCTCTCAACCTGGCTGGCTGCGGGCGGGAATACGAGACCTCACATTCAAATCAGGCCCTGCTGTTAAAGTCAGCAGGGCCTGCAGGAAAAAGAATAAAAGAAAGACTTGCGTTTATATAGCACCTTTCACAACCACCGGACGTCTCAAAGCGCTTTACAGCCAATGAAGTACTTTTTGAAGTGGAGTCACTGTTGTAATGTGGGAAATGCAGCAGCAAATTTGTGCACAGCAAGCTCCCACAAACAGCAATGTGATAATGACCAAATAATCTGTTTTTTTGTGATGTTGGTTGAGGGATAAGTATTGGCCAGGACACCGGGGATAACTTCCCTGTTCTTCTTCAAAATAATGCCATGGGATCTTTTATGCCCACCTGAGAGAGCAGACGGGGCTTCGGTTTAACGTCTCATCTGAAAGACTGCACCTCCGACAGTGCAGGGCTCCCTCAGCAGTGCACTGGAGTGTCAGCCTAGCTTTATGTGCTCAAGTCCCTGGAGTGGGGAAACCCGGCCTCCTGGCTTTCCCACCCACCTCGGAGGCCCCCCGTCCCCAACCCGCCTCCCTGGAGAAAATTCCGGCCTGATCAACTTTGAGGCCCTTATGTGCACCCATTCCAGACCTTGGATGTTTCCCTTGTGCATCAGTGGCCAGAATATTGTTTAGACCTTTTTGTAACTACTTGGCTGCTTTGTCAGAATCTTTTGGCCCTCTTTAGTTTTATATCATCTGCAAGTTTTGCCAAATTGCATTGTGTTTCTGAATCCAGATCATTTATATAGCTCCAAAACAGCAGGGCCTGAGCATTGATCTCTGGGACACTCAACTCAACATACCTCCCTAACTTGGCATCACTTCCCTAACTAGTACCCATTGGATCCTCTCTTACAGCTAATTATTTATCTGCCTCCAAGTTTCAACTAGGATGCTCACTATTTTAAGCTTGTGTAGCACCCTTTCATACAGATCTTTATTGAAAAATTTCTGGAAGTCGAGATTCACTGGGCTGGATTGTCAGGGTGCTTGCTCGTCTAACTTCATCCTGAATATGTACGGCTGGCTCCCAGTGGGATAATAGTCATCAAGAGGGAGCCCACGAGTGACCAGCAGTGCTGCATTGGGACAGGAAGTGGTGGCCTGACATCTAAAGGGAAAAAAATGCCCTGAAGATCAGGGGAAAATAGCCTTGTAGACCGTGACAGAAATGAAAGTCTATACAGATTAGTGAGTGGGGGTCTATTTAGAGGCAGAGGAGGCCTTTTCTAGGCCTTATTCCTTCACTCCCTGACCTTTGGGTCACTATCACTGCTACCCTGGGCCTACTGTTACCTATATAGCAGCCCTGGGAAGCAGCAGTGACCTGATTTTGTCTAATTCTTTACAGCTATCCTGCCCCAAATGACTCCTTAATTCAATACCTTGTTGAGATACCGCGGCAAACGTGGGAGTTGAGACCAGAGCTATTGAAAACACAACTGCTTTATTCCAACCACATGACAAACAGGAACTAGAAAAGCCCACGCATCCACTTAAATACTTCCCAGGCAGGAAGTGCTCCCGGCAGCCTGTCCCTGCGGGAAACAAGTTGCTGGAGGAAAGGGCCCCTGGCTGGGGGCTTCTGCTTAGACTGTCTGTGCCGCCGTGAGCGGATTATGTCCAGTGGTGGCGTGTCGCCACAGAGCTCCCCCCAGAATCCGCTTAGGAGGAGTGGACGAGTCGTGACGGTGGTCTAATGGTTCTGCCGCAGCGGCTCTGAGTGGTCGCCGGTCTGGTTGGTTGGGTCGGGCGGTTCGCCGCCGGCTGTGCTGGCTTGCCGGGGGGATGGCCTCGAGTTGGAGGCTGGGCCACGGGGACCTGTTCCCCTGGTTCTGTGTGTGCTGGTTTGAGCCGGTCGATGGAGACTGTCTCGACCCTGTCGCCGAGTCGCAGCTTGAAGACCTTGTCCCCGGTTTGTAGTACCTCGTACGGACCATCGTACGGGGGTCGCAGGGGCCCGCGGTGCGCGTCGTGTCGTACGAAGACGAAGCGCGCCTGCTGTAAATTTGGCGGGACGTGAGGTGCGAGTTCGCCGTGTCGGTTGACCGGAAGTGGGGCGAACTGCTGAGCGGAAGAGAAAGAGTCGAGCCGCTGCTGTTCGGCCGACCAAGGCTTGGTAGGCTCCGGAAGGAATTCGCCTGGGACGCGCAGCGGTTGTCCGTAGACTAACTCCGCTGCCGAGGACTGGAGGTCTTCCTTGACCGCGGTGCGTAGGCCGAGTAGCACCCACGGTAGGCGGTCAGTCCAGGTACTGTCCTGCAGGCCGGCGCGGAGTGAGGCCTTGAGTGACCTGTGGAAGCGTTCACAAAGTCCGTTGGCCTGCGGGTGGTACGCCGTGGTGCGGTGGAGCGTCACCCCGAGGTTGCGTGCTGTGGCCGTCCAGAGTTCGGAGGTGAACTGGGCGCCTCTGTCGGAGGTTATGTCGGCCGGTACGCCGAACCTCGCAACCCAGGTGTTAACGAACACCCTGGCGATGTCGGCTGTGGTGGTGGAGGTCAGCGGCACTGCCTCAGGCCAGCGTGTGTAGCGGTCGACCATCGTGAGGAGATAAGTTTGGCCTTGCGATGGCGGCAGGGGACCGACGATGTCGACGTGTGCGTGGTCGAAGCGGCGGCTGGGTACCTCGAAGTCTCCCAGGGGTGCTTTGGTGTGCAGCTGTACCTTAGCCCGTTGGCAGGCGAGGCAGGAGGTGGCCCAAGTCCGAACATCTCTGCTGAGGCCGCGCCAGACGAAGCGCTTGGAGAGGAGTTTGACGGATGCACGGGAACCCAGGTGAGAGAGCCCATGGAGCGTGTCAAAGACGCGGCGGCGCCAGGTCTCAGGGACGACCGGCCTGGGTTGGCCGAGTGAGACGTCGCACGTGACTGCCGTGGCTTCGGGCCCGTGCACGACCTTGGCTAGGCGTAGCCCTGGCAGGCTGGTAGCCGCCGAGAGGAGGTCTGGGTCCGTGAGCAGGGCCGCTGCTAGTTGTGCGTAGTCGACCGCGAGGTGATTCGCACAGACGGCGGGACGGGAAAGGCAGTCGGCGACCACGTTGTCTCTACCGGAGACGTGCTGAATGTCCGTAGTAAACTCGGAGACGGCCGCGAGTTGGCGTTGCTGCCTAGCGGACCAGGGTTCGGTGTGCTTGGCCATCGCGTATGTGAGTGGCTTGTGGTCCACATACGCGGTGAAGGGGCGGCCTTCCAGGAGGAACCTGAAATGGCGGACCGACAGGTGGAGTGCGAGAAGCTCACGGTCGAAAGTGGAGTATTTGACCTCCGGGGGGCGCAGTTGGCGGCTGTAGAAGGCAAGTGGCAGCCACGCGCCATTGACCCACTGCTCGAACACGGCCCCGACCGCGTGGTCGGAGGCGTCGGTGGTGAGCGCGACCCGGGCATCGGCCCTCGGGTGCGCGAGCAGGGTGGCGTCGGCGAGCGCGTTTTTGGTGGCGTCGAAGGTGGCTGCCGTGTCAGTGGTCCAGGCTACGTCCATCTTGCCGGATTTTCCTCAGAGGGAGTCGTATAGGGGCTTCATGAGGGCTGCGGCTCTGGGGATGAACCTGTTGTAGAAGTTCACCATCCCGAGGAACTCCTGGAGGCCCTTGATGGTTGTGGGGCGGGGGAATTGCTGGACGGCCTGCACCTTGTTGGGCAGGGGGACGGCCCCAGCAGGGGTGATGTGGTGACCGAGAAAATCAATCTCGGTTAGGCCGAATTGACACTTCACCGGGCTGAGGATGAGCCCGTGTTGGGCTAGGCGCCCGAACAGGATGCGAAGGTGTTCGAGGTGTTCCTGTTTGGAGGAGCTGGCCACGAGAATGTCGTCTAGATAGACGAATAGGAAGTTCAGGTCCCGGAGGACTGAGTCCATAAGGCGCTGGAAAGCCTGTGCTGCATTCTTGAGGCCGAAGGGCATCCTCAGGAACTCGAACAGGCCGAATGGGGTGATGACGGCCGTTTTGGGGATGT
Organism: Somniosus microcephalus; assembly: GCF_052327205.1. NCBI lineage: Eukaryota > Metazoa > Chordata > Chondrichthyes > Squaliformes > Somniosidae > Somniosus > Somniosus microcephalus. The sequence goes on along the minus strand of NC_141001.1, from coordinate 76,462,925 downwards.
CCGCGGGGTGTACGGGGACTTGGTGGTAACCGCGCACCAGGTCGACTTTGGAAAAGACGGTTCGTCCGGCCAGTCGGGCCGAGAAGTCCTGGATGTGTGGCACCGGGTATCGATCGGGGGTGGTGGCGTTGTTGAGGCGGCGGTAGTCCCCGCAAGGGCGCCAGCCTCCGCCGGGCTTGGGGGCGATGTGGAGGGGCGAGGCCCAAGGGCTGCTGGAGCGGCGGATGATGCCGAGTTGTTCCATGTTGGTGAACTCGGCCCGCGCGATTTCCAGCTTGGCCGGGTTGAGTCTGCGGGCGTGGGCAGAAACTGGGGGGCCGGTGGTGGGGATATAGTGTTCCACACCGTGCTTGGCGGCTTTGGCCGAAAAGGTCGGGTTAGTGAGGGCGGGAAACTCAGCTAGAAGTGCCGAGTAGTCGTCCGTGGCTCTGGCGAGGCAGTAGGTCGTCAGGCCGGCCGAACGGCCCGGGGTAAAGGCGCCGGGGATGGGGGCCATAGTGTTGATGTCGACGAGGCGGTGCCTCGGAATGTCGACCAGGAGGCCGTGGGCGCGTAGGAAGTCAGCGCCGATGAGTGGGCAGAGGACCTTGGCTGTCAGGAACTCCCAGCGGTAGCGGCGGCCCGCGAGGTCGAGCGTGACCATGCGGGTGCCATATGTGCGGATTTCGGAGCCGTTGGCTGCAGCCAGTGTGATACCCCGTGTGCCGCGTTGGATCTCGAGGGCGGAGGCGGGGGTGATGCTGTGCTGGGCCCCTGTGTCGCACAGAAATCGGCGGTTGGTTCTGTCGTCAGTGACGTACAGTAGGGGCTCCTTCTGCCCCGCGGCCATCGCGGGGGCCGGTGCGGGGGGGGGTTTGAAGGAACACGGTGGCGTGCAGCGTTGAGCCCTAGCGCCAAAACGGGTGTGGTAGTAGCAGTGACCCGGAGTGGTAGGGCGGTCGGGCCTAGCGGCCCGGGAAGACCGCGTGGTCGTTGCCGTGAGGTCGGGCGCGACGTCGCGAGCGGCCTGTGCAGAGAGCAGCCGGTCGGCCTTTTCGGCTATATCATTCAGGTCCGTGGAGTCAGACTCCACAATGAGTGGGCGGATGCTGGCGGGGAGCAGCCGAATGAAAAGCGTGCGAAAAAGGGCGCCGGGATTTTTGTCGTCTGAGAGGGACAGCATGTGGGAAAGCAGGTCTGATGGTGAAGCGTCACCAAGGCCGGGGAGGTCCAGGAGTTGGCAGTGGCGCTGGTAAGAGGACGTTTGAAATTTTTTAAGTAGCGCAGCCTTCAGATGTTCGTACTTGCCCTCTGTTGGTGGATTCTGCAGCGCTGCCCAAACCTTGGGGACTGTAGCGTAGGTGAGCGAGGCGACGAGGTAGTCGTACTTCGTGGCGTCGACTGTAATGCCTTTCAGCCGGAATCTGGACTCAGCTTGAACGAACCAGGCTTCGGCGAGGTTCTCCCAAAAGTCTGGTAATTTAACCGTGACTGCGTTTGTATCCGCCATGCTAGCTTAGGATTCGTCCTGAGCGTCGGGGTCACCAGTGTTGAGATACCGCGGCAAACGTGGGAGTCGAGACCAGAGCTATTGAAAACACAACTGCTTTATTCCAACCACATGACAAACAGGAACTAGAAAAGCCCGCGCATCCACTTAAATACTTCCCAGGCAGGAAGTGCTCCCGGCAGCCTGTCCCTGCGGGAAACAAGTTGCTGGAGGAAAGGGCCCCCGGCTGGGGGCTTCTGCTTAGACTGTCTGTGCCGCCGTGAGCGGATTATGTCCAGTGGTGGCGTGTCGCCACAACCTGTTATTAAAGACATGCCTTTATTACCTCTAGATTTGATTATTCCAATGCACTTGTGGCCGGCCTCCCATCTTCCTCCCTACATAAACTTGTGCTCATCCAAAACTCTGCTGCCTGTATCTTAACTCGCACCAAATCTCGTTCACCCATCAGCCCTATCCTCGCTGACCTACACTGGCTCCCGGTCCGATAATACCTCAATTAAAAATTTTTTATCCTTGTTTTCAAATCTCTCCATGGCCTATCTCTGTAACCTCCACCAGGCCTACAAGCCTTCGAGGTCTCTGCGCTCCTACAATTCTGGCATCTTGCGCATCCTTGATTTTAATTGCTCCAGCATTGGTGGCTGTGCCTTCAGCTGCCTTAGCCCTAAGCTCTGAAATTGCCCCCATAAACCTCTCCACCTCTATCTCCTCCTTTAAGGTGCTCCTTAAAACCTACCTCTTTGAACAAGCTGTTGGTCATCTGTCCTGATATCTCCTTCTGTGGCTCGGTGTCAAAAAAAGGTTTTTAATTTTTGTTTTATTGATAACTCTCCTGTTAAGTGCCTTGGGACGTTTTGCTATGTTAAAGGTGCTATATAAATGCAAGTTGTTTTTGTCATTGAAAAGGAGCTCAAAAGTAAATTAAAAGATCTGCAGCATCAACCCTTTATAGGCTCATTTTGAGGTTTTTATTGTCACTATATGTGCTCTAGTATTTCAGAGACTTACACTGCCAGAACAATAAAGAGAATAAAAGCGCAGGCACATTTTTTAGACATGGGTGCCAACATGAGTGGGAGCACCTCATGAAATTCACTGCCACTGTTACCTCAAGTTGTGTTCCACATTTCATAAAGGCAACCTTGTGAAATCATTTTAAATCTGCATTCCGAATGTTTTTAATATTACTGTTTGGTCCCAAATTGAAAAGAAGCCACAAAATTAATAAGCTCAAACAGTAACTGCTTAACTTGATGTGCAATAGTTTGTAAATGAATGATTATCCACAATTTTACTCTGTGTGCTATAAAATGCAGAACAGAGTGGGTAAATATTTTCACTTCATCAGTGTTTGATCTTAAGAGTTGACAGTTGTTCAGAAATCTCATAAAGAAGAATGCACTGACACAAAGACCCCAATATTCTTCTGAGCGGGAGGGGGGGGGGGGGGTGGAATTGCGTGGGCAAAACCCAGAAGTCAAATGAACGGGTCAAAATTTGCGATCTCAACTCAATTGCACCAATTCATTTTGACTTCTGGGTTTCGGGTCTTCAAGCAGCGCAGCAGGCGTGATGCACACCAGCATGACGTGATCTCAGCTGTATTTAAAGGGACAATGAATGAATGGAACTTGGAGGTGATGGAGACCTTCACAGCCACTGGTCTGCCAGGCCCAGCAGGTTGCAGGTCTTCTTCGGGGAGGCTGCAGTTGTCTGCCACCACCTGATGTGACAACCTCAGCCTGTGGAAGCTCTGCTCTTCTGAGAGGTCAAGGAAGCTGAGACTGTCTGAAAACCCTGTGACGTGGGTACTGCCTCCTGCGACCTCAGCCCCTCTACTGTGCACTTCTCTCCTGTGCATTGCTCTCCTGTGAACCTCTCTCCTGTGCTCCACCCTCCTGTACACCTCTCTCCCGTGCACTTCTCTTCCGTGCATCTCCCTCCTGTGCACCTCCCTCCCGTGAACCTCTCTCCCGTGAACCTCCCTCCCGTGAACCTCTCTCCCGTGATCCTCTCTCCCGTGAACCTCTCTCCCGTGATCCTCTCTCCCGTGCACCTCTCTCCCGTGAACCTCCCTCCCGTGATCCTCTCTCCCGTGATCCTCTCTCCCGTGCACCTCTCTCCCGTGAACCTCTCTCCCGTGCACCTCCCTCCCGTGCACCTCCCTCCCGTGAACCTCTCTCCCGTGAAACTCTCTCCCGTGAACCTCTCTCCCGTGATCCTCTCTCCCGTGCACCTCCCTCCCGTGATCCTCTCTCCCGTGCACCTCTCTCCCGTGAACCTCCCTCCCGTGCACCGTGCACCTCTCTCCTGTGCACCTCTCTCCCGTGAACCTCTCTCCTGTGCACCTCTCTCCCGTGAACCTCTCTCCCGTGCACCTCTCTCCTGTGCACCTCTCTCCCGTGAACCTCTCTCCTGTGCACCTCCCTCCCGTGCACCTCTCTCCTGTGCACCTCTCTCCCGTGAACCTCCCTCCTGTGCACCTCTACTGTGCACCTCTCTACTGTGCACCTCCCTCTTGTGCACCTCTCTCCCGTGCACCTCTCTACTGTGCACCTCTCTACTGTGCATCTCCCTCTTGTGCACCTCTCTCCTGTGCACCTCTCTCCTGGGCACCTCCCTCCCGTGCACCTCTCTCCTGTGCACCTCCCTCCCGTGAACCTCTCTCCTGTGCACCTCCCTCCCGTGCACCTCTCTCCTGTGCACCTCTCTCCCGTGAACCTCTCTCCTGTGCACCTCCCTCCCGTGCACCTCTCTCCTGTGCACCTCTCTCCCGTGAACCTCCCTCCCGTGAACCTCCCTCCTGTGCACCTCTACTGTGCACCTCTCTACTGTGCACCTCCCTCTTGTGCACCTCCGTCCTGTGCACCTCTCTCCCGTGCACCTCTCTCCCGTGCACCTCTCTACTGTGCACCTCTCTACTGTGCATCTCCCTCTTGTGCACCTCTCTCCTGTGCACCTCTCTCCTGGGCACCTCCCTCCCGTGCACCTCTCTCCTGTGCACCTCCCTCCCGTGAACCTCTCTCCTGTGCACCTTTCTCCTGTGCACCTCCCTCCCATGCACCCCTCTCCTGTGCACCTCCCTCCCGTGAACCTCTCTCCTGTGCACCTTTCTCCTGTGCACCTCCCTCCCGTGCACCTCTCTCCTGTGCACCTCCCTCCCATGCACCCCTCTCCTGTGCACCTCCCTCCCATGCAGCTCCCTCTGTACACCTCTCTCCCGTGCATCTCTCTCCCGTGCACCTCCCTCTTGTGCACCTCCATCCTGTACATCCCTCTCCTGTGCACCTTCCTCCTGTGAACTCCTCTTGTGTGCATGTGCTGATCCCACCACAGCACATCTTCGCTGCCATGGGTGGTGATGGTCTTCCTCTTCTGATGTGCTGTCAAACACATCCAATGCGCCTTCAATCCTGATCTTGTCATTTTGAAACCCTCCAAGGTTGAAAAAAGCTTTATCCACACAAGAACTCTCTGCCAAACATTTGCCAGAGGCAATTGAGACACCAGCTGCAATAAGTGAGCTTTTATTCAGATTAGACAATGAAAAGTTTAAATACCCACTTGAACTGCTGCTCAAACTCGCCTCTATTTCCGTTTGTCTGAGCCCCGGGAAACCCATGCTGCACAGGTTAAATTTGGAGCAAAGTTGAAACCAATTTGCAAAGACCTCATTAACATCTCCTAAGGACTTTAATTGCACCAATAACTACCCGCCTGCCTGCACTAATTAAATCCCTGACTTCTGTGAGTAGGTTTCTCGCCAGCATCCAAGCACGTCTCTGTTAAACCTGGAAGTGGGCGTGTTGGATCCGGGTTACACTCCCGATCGAAAAATCTAAAATTTTAACCCCCCAGCCTCTCCCGGCCACCCGTTCTTGGGGGTTAAAATTCCCCCCAAAGGATCTATTATTCCTTGTACCACTCTTCTTAGTAAACATCACCTAATTAGTATTGCCACTCTGAAAAAGTGTACAAAGATTTCCTGCTGAAAGTAACATTTCATATCAGTCTTAAGGCAGCATAAGGGTAGTAAATGGATTAGTATTGAACTAATTGGGCTTTTCTCTAACACAGATGCAACTCCCACAATACTAGCAAAATAGCATTGCAAAAAATATCAGTGAAAACTAGGATTTATTAAAAACTATCCACACCTAGGAGTGTGTTGGTCTTGCCTTCAATGCCCTCCAGGAGGGCTTGGAGGTCTGAATGAGTGAAGTTGTGTGTTCTTCTTCGTTGTCTTGGTGCCATGCCCTGCTGCCCTCTGGGCACCGATGGTGTGGAAGAGTTTTAAATTCTGAACAAGTAGAAAAATAATATTGCTAAGACATACAGTGAAGTTATTAGAGATTGAAGTGAAAGAACAAAGCATTGTCCCTCACTTGCCTGTTTGTCCCCCATTCTGCTGCTGAAGATTGCAGACTAAACTGTCTTATTAAAGGCTACATAGATATTTCCAGGTAGTGCAGCTGCTTACACCCATTTTACTTGCAGTTCCAGCAGAGCTGGGACTCCCCAATGGAGGGCTCTCTACACGGGAGTCCTCCCTTTATCTATTGGGGACTTGGCCTGGAGGGTGTTGCATGGAGCGGTCCCGTGCAATAAGGTTTCAAGCAGGTTCACGGACTCCCAGGCTGCCTGCCTTTTCTGCGGCCTGGAGGAGTCCGTGTTCCATGTTTATATGGAATGTGAGAGGTTGCAGCCTAGATTTTCCTTTTACCACCCCAGGAGTCTTAGGACAGGGCTTCCATCTGTTACCCTGACCCCGCCAAGACCCTAACACATCCTATCCTCCAACTCACTGTTAAGCAACAGCAGTTAATCTACCAAATTGTTACTCATTTTCATCTCTGTACTGTTATGTCAAAAAAAATGTTGGATGAGCCATATTTCTCACCAGGTTATAATTCAACATTAGCCAAGGAACAGCACATTAGTTTATCCAACAGTCTGGTTGGGATTTTGAGCCTTCTGTGCTTTTACAGTATACTTTCCAAATAATAGACCTGGATCTTCATGTATTGAGAGTAATGACATCTCATACTTACAGCAGATTGTAATCACCATTGTCCCACATGCTCTATTCTATCAACCCCAGCTTTAATTAAATACCATATTTTGACTGAACACCATTTACGCTAATTATTACAGAGTGAATCCAACTGGAAAAGGCAGCCTTGGATTCTCTGCATTTGTTTAAATGTTAAGCATGTACTATCCAAGTCATATTTGAGCTAGACTTCGTTGACCTCTCAACCCTCAATACTTTGACACAAATAGCCCATCAGTTTCCTGCTAATTACAAATTTGCTGTGACTCATTCAACTATAAGATGTAATTATTCTTAATGATTCTGCAAACCTGATGCATTTTAATTAGTTGAATTAATACAACATATTTTAACTGAACAATTTTATTAATATTTTAAGATGCATTAGATTTCAAACATTAGAAACATTATTATGACTTGGCATTTTACCCTATGCAATATTTTAATAGATTTCACTATAAGCCCACTGACACCCACAGCTACCTGGACGACACTTCCTCCCAATCTGCTTCCTGTAAGGACTATATTCCAATCTCCCAGTTTCTCCATCTCCGTCACATCTGCTCTGACGATGCCACCTTCCATACTAGTGCTTCCGACATGTCTTCCTTTTTCTTCAACCGAGGATTCCCCTCTACTGTGGTTGACATGGCCCTTAACCGTGTCCGTTCTATTTCCCGCACTTCTGCTCTCACCCCTTCCCCTCCCTCCCGGAACCACGATAGGGTTCCCCTTGTCCTCAACTTTCACCCCACCAGCCTCCACATTCAACGGATCATCCTCCGCCATTTCTGCCATCTCCAGTGTGATCCCACCACCAAACACATCTTCCCCTCACCTCCACTTACAGCATTCCGAAGGGACTGCTCCCTCCGCGACACCCTGGTCCACTCCTCTATCACCCCCAACACCCCTTCCCCTTCGCCCGGCACCTTCACGTGCAAGCGCAGGAGATGCAACACCTGCCCTTTTACCTCCTCCCTTCCCACTGTCCAGGGCCCCAAACACTCCTTCCAGGTGAAACAGCGATTTACTTGTACTTCTTGCAATTTAGTATACTGTATTCATTGTTCACGATGCGGTTTCCTATACATTGGGGAGACCAAATGCAGATTGGGTGACCGCTTTGCGAAACACCTCCGTTCAGTGCTTAAGGGTGACCCCGAGCTTCCGGTCACCTGTCAGTTTAATTCTCCAATCCACTCCCACTCTGACCTCTCCATCCTCGGTCTCTTACACTGTTCCGATGAAGCTCAACGTAAGTTCAAGGAACAGCACCTCATTTTTCGATTAGGCACTTTACAGCCTTCTGGATTCAACATAGAGTTCAACAATTTCAGACCATAACCTCTGCCCCTATCTTGTTTTTCATTTTTTTTCTCTCTCTCACATGACAGCTACCGATCATTCTGCCATTGCCATTTACACTTCATTTAGAGTCATCTTTTTGTTTCTTAACTTGTCCCATTACCATCTCCTTTTGCCTTGCACCATCATCCCTTTTGTTTCTTAATCTCTCCTGCCTTCCATCCTATCACAGACCTTCCCTTTTGTTCTTTCCTCCCCTACCCCCTTTCCCTGCCCCTACCTCTACACTTGCTTAAAAACCTGTTCCATCTCCAACTTTTTCCAGTTCTGATGAAGGGTCATCGACCTGAAACGTTAACTCTGATTCTCTCTCTACAGATGCTGCCTGATCTGCTGAGTAGTTCCAGCATTTTCTCCTTTTATTTTAATAGATTCATTGGCATTAAGTAATTGCATCTCGCTCTCCAACCAGTATTCTGTTCTGAGTACTGGTTAGGGCAATGGTTCCTCTGGGGAGTACAGCCAGAGCCAAGTCCACGGCACCATGGGTGGCTCAGCTGTACAGAGGAGGAGGAGAAAGATAGGGAAAGCAATAGTGGTAGGGGATTCGATAGTTAGGGGAGCAGACAAACGTTTCTGTGGCCGCAGATGTGACTCCAGGATGGTATGTTGTCTCCCTGGTGCCAGGGCCAAGGATGTCACCGAGCGGCTGCAGATCATTCTGAGGGGGGAGGGTGAACATATCTGTACCAACGACATAGGTAGAAAGAGGGATGAGGTCCTGCCGGCAGATTTCAGGGAGCTAGGAAAGAGATTAAAAAGCAGGACCTCAAAGGTTGTAATCTCTGGATTACTCCTGGTGCCACACATGAGTGAGTATAGAAATAGGAGGATAGAGCAGATGAATGCGTGGCTGGAGAGTTGGTGCAAGAGGGAGGGCTTCAGATTCCTGGGGCATTAGGGCTGGTTCTTGGGGAGGTGGGACATGTACAGGCTGGATGGGTTGTACTTCAACAGAGCCGGTACCAATATCCTCGTGGGCAGGTTTGCTAGTGCTGTTGGGGAGTGTTTAAACTAAGTTGGCAGGGGAATGGGCACCAGGATGTAGCATTGGAAAAGAGAAACAAAGGGCACAAAAGAGACAGATAGCACTAAAGTAAGAAATAGTAAGGTATTAGGTGGGGTCAGACTAAGAGAGAACACAGGATGGTCTAAGATAGGTTTACAGTGTATGTATGTGAATGCACGAAGCATAGTAAACAAGGTTGGTGAGCTGCAGGCGCAAATAGCCACGTAGGAATATGATGTCGTAGCAATAACAGAGACCTGGCTCAAAAAAGGGCAGGATTGGGTATTAAATATTCCTGGATATAAGGTGTTCAGGAAAGATAGGGAAGGAAATAAAGGAGGTGGGGTGACAGTATTGAGAGAGAATGTCCTGGAGGGATCAAGGACAGAATCTATATGGCTAGAGTTAAGAAATAATAGAGGTGCCATTACACTACTAGATATAGGCCAACTAGTGGGAAAAATATGGAGGAGCAAATTTGCAGGGAAATTACAGAGAGGTGCAAGAACTATAGAGTAGTAATAATGGGAGACTTCAACTATCCTAATATAAACTGGGATAGTAATAGTGTAAACGACAGAGAGGGGGAAGAATTTCTGAACTGTGTCAGGAGAACTTTCTTGATCAGGAAGTTTCCGGCCCAATGAGAAAGGAGGCATTGCTGGATCTGGTTCTGGGGAATGAGGTGGGCCAAGTAGAGCAAGTGTCAGTAGGTGAACATTTAGAGAACAGTGATCACAGTATCATAAGGTTTAGATTAGCTATGGAAAAGGACAGGGAGAAATCTAGTGTAAAAATACTTAATTGGAGGAAGGCCAATTTCAGTGGGATGAGAACGGATCTGGCCCGGGTAAATTGGAATCAAAGATTGGCAGGCAAAACTGTAATCGAACAATGGGCTGCCTTTAAAGAGGAAATAGTTTCAGGTACAGTCAAGGTACATTCCCACTAGGGGGAAAGGCAGGGCAACTAAAGTCAGAGCTCCCTGAATGATGAAAGAGATAGAGAGTAAGATGAAGCAGAAAAAGAGCGTGCATGACAGATGTCAGGTTGAGAATACATCTGAGAATCAGGCTAAATATAGAAAGGTCAGAGGAGAAGTGAAAAAGAAAATAAGAGGGGCAAAGAGAGGGTATGAGAATAGAATGGCAGCCAACATAAAAGGTAACCCAAAAGTCTTCTATAGGCATATAAATAGTAAACGGGTAGTAAGAGGAGGGGTGGGGCTGATTAGGGACCAAAAAGGAGACCTATGCATGGAGGCAGAGGGTAAGGGTGAACAGGACTTGGTGCGAATTAAGATACGAGCAGCAGAATTTTGGATGAGTTCAAGTTTATGGAGGGTGTAAGGTGGGTGACCAGCCAGGGGAGTATTGGAGTAGGTGAGTCTAGAGGTATCAAAGGCATGGATCGGTGTTTCAACAGCAGATGAGCTGAGATGGGGCGGAGACAGGCAATGTTACAGAGGTGGAAGTAAGCGGTCTTAGTGATAGAGAGGATATGGAGTCAGAAGCTCATCTCAGGGTCAAATAGGAGGCCAAGGTTGAGCACGATCTGGTTCAGGCTCAGTGAAAGTGGCTAGGGAGAGGGGTGGAGTCGATAGCTACATAGTATTGCTTAGTATTTACAACACAGAAACAAGCCATTTGGTCCAACAGGTCTATGCTAGGGTTTATGCTCCACACAAGTCTCCTCCCACCTTACTTCATCTCACCCTATCAACATATCATTCTATTCCTTTCTCCCTCATGTACTTATCTAACTTCCCATTAAATTCATCTACGCTATTCACCTCAACTACTTCATGTGGAGACATTTCTCCTGAATTTCCTATTGGATTTATTGGGGACTATCTTATATTTATGGCCCCACTTTTTGGACTCCCCCACAAGTGGAGACATCTTTTCTATAAATGCCCTATCAATCCCCTTCATAATTTTAAAGAACTCTATCAGGTCACCTCTCAGCCTTCTCTTTTCTAGAGAAAAGAGCCATTGACTGACTTATGCTCTAAAGTTCTATTCAACCTTTATTGTTGGTTCTATTTGCTGGGAGCATCTTGTTTCTGTGCTAGTGAATACAGTCCTTTAATACGCACGTGTGCATGAAAGTTAGTAAGCTTCCACAAGCAATATCATTTCCTGTGTAGTCTCACTTCATTTTTACATTTACAATTACCTTCAAGGGCTGCAAATAAACTTATTAGTATGCTATAAGCTTCAGATAGGAATTAATTGAATTGCCAATAATTATCATTTAACTAAAACCTATATAGATTGTGCAAAAGTGCCAGCTTTTATTCGAGTATGATGAGCTTTTCTATTTAAATGACATGTCACAGAGAGTCCTATGGCTCAGTGAGCACATTGGTTTGGTAGAGGCCAAGCAAGGGTAACTAATTTAGTTGTCATTTCATGGTTTGGTAGCTGAAAGCTTGTAGAACATTTCTTTGAGACCCAGGAAAACAATAATGTATTCTAATGTGATTTAAATTAACTGGACACATGCTCCCAGTAAAAATTATGCAAAACCATTTCAATTCCTGGCGCTAAGAAGAAATTAATATTGCAAATGTTGTGTGACTGAAACCCTTGCAAAATTAGACCATCTAAGGATGTGTATACCTGGAAGGTGCCAATTAGTATTTCTGTATTAGGAGACAGACAGGCTATAGAATCATAGAATGATACTGCACAGAAGGAGATCATTCGACCCATCATCGTACCTATGACAGCTATCCAATTAATCCCACTCCCCTACTCTTTCCCCATAGCCGTGTAATGTTTTTCTCTTCAAGTATTTATCCAATTCCCTTTTGAAACTTACTACTGAATCTACTTCCACCACCCTTTCAAGCAGTGTATTCCAGATCACAACTCAGTGCATAACTTGTTTCTTCCTCATGTCACCTCTGGTTATTTTGGCATCACCTGAAATCTGTGACCTCTGGTTACTAACCCTTCTGTCACTGGAAACAGTTTCTCCTTATTTACTCTATCAAAGCTGGGCATGATTTTGAATACCCCTATCAAATCACCTCTTAACCTTCTCTGCTCTCAGGAGAACAACCTCAGCTTCTCCAGTCTCTCCACATAACTGAAACCTCTCAACTATGGTACCTTTCTTGTAAATCTCTACTGCACCCTCTCACCCTCTCTAAGGCCTTGACATCCTTCCTAAAGTGTGGTGCGCAGAATTGGCCACAATACTCCAGCTGAGGCCTAACCAGTGTTTTATAAAGTTTTAGCATAACTTCCTTGCTTTTGTAATCTATGCCTCTATTAATAAAGCCAAGGATTCCCATAGGCTTTGTTAACTGCCTTCTCAACTTGTCCTGCCACCTTCAAGGATTTGCATACGTAAACCCCCAGGTCTCTGTTCTTGCATCCCCTTTAAAATTGTACTATTTAGTTTATATTGCCTCTCCTCATTCTTCCTATCAAAATGTACCACTTCACACTTCGCTGCATTAAACTTCATCTGCCATGTGTCTACCCATTTCATTTGTCTGTCTATGTCCACATGAAGTCTGGAATTCCCTCCATTAACCTCTCCATCTCTCTGCCTCGCTCTCCTCCTTTAAGATTATTATGTCCGTGTATAATTGAGACACGGACTGCAGGAGTTGGTTATAACAGGTCTTTACTGAATGGAGGCAACCTGGAACTACTATGCAAATGTTACTACACAGGCTTATATACAGGGGTGGTTACTACTGGTACTGCAGTATACAGGGGCTGCAGAATATAGTTCCTCCTGCAAAGTACATACACTACAATTCCTCCCCTTTTAGCTAAACAGTACATAACATTCGATTAACAATGAAATAACATATTTACAATTACAGTTGCTAGATACATTAGTTGAAGTTAAGCAATTATAAGTTCAGTCTTTGAGGAGGCTTCCTGATTCTGTCTGGATAACGCCTCTTTGGAGTATCAGGTTCTTCTGGCAACGTTGAGTCGGGATCAATGTCGTTGTTTGGTTCGTCTGTTTCCAATATCACCGATTCTGAGGTAGATGCAATTGGTACTTCGGTTTCATCGCCAGGTGTATCAGATCGTGGTGTGGAGTTGACGTTTCCCAGTGACTCTAGAATCTGGTCAGCATGGCGTCTTACAATACTCTCTCCAACGTCCACGGTATACATTAGAGGTCCTTGCCATGTACAGATCATTCCTGGCTGCCATTTCTCTGTGTGGTAGTCCCGGGCCAAAACTGGTTGACCTATCTTAAAACTCCTGGTCGGCCTTTCATTCATATTCTGAAACTGCCTGTTCTCCACATCTCTTCTGATGTTTGGCTTAACCAAATCCAAGCGGCATTGTAGTCTTCGATTGAAGAACATCATGGCTGGAGTTTGGTTGGTAACCGCATGTGTCGCATTCCGGTAGGCAAACAAGAAGTTATCCACCTTGTGCTGTAGGGGTATATCTTCATTACACATTGCCTTGATAGCCTTCTTGAATGTTTGAACGAACCTCTCGGCCAATCCATTAGTGGCTGGATGATATGGGGTGGATGTGTAATGCTTAACACCATTGTTCTTTAAGAACCTCCAGAACTCTTCAGACACAAACTGTGGTCCATTGTCAGAGCAAATCTGTTCAGGCAGCCCATTCCTGGCGAATATGGTTCGTAAGACTGTGATAGTTTTTTCTGTGGTGGTTGAGGACATTTTTATTACCTCTGGCCACGTTGAATGTGCATCCACCGCAATTAAAAACATCGAGTCCATAAATGGACCAGCAAAATCAATGTGCACCCTTTGCCATGGAGATGAGGGCCACTCCCATGGATGTAGAGGGGCTTGTGGTGGGGCGTTTTGGACCTTCTGGCATCCTGTACAGCTCTTGGTCATCTCTTCGATTTCTCTATCGATTCCCGGCCACCACACAAACGCTCTGGCTAAGTTCTTCATTTTTACCCCTCCCAGATGACCCTCATGAAGCTCAATGAGCACTCTATCCTTCAATTTGGGTGGAATTACTACTCTGGATCCACACATCAAGGTTCTTCTGCACACTGACAGCTGTTCTCTTCTCGGCGAGAATGCTGGCAGCAGTGGTTCGCCATGTGCTGGCCATCCCTTCACCGTTAAATCATAGACCCAGGAGAGTGTCGGGTCATTTCGTGTTTCCTTTTCTATGTTTGCATTCATCACAGGGAGACATTCGACTATGGTTGAGTGGAATATCTCCACTGGATCCACTGCAAGTTCTTCTTCCACCATCGGCAACGGTAGGCGCGACAATCCATCAGCATTCCCATGCTGTTTAGTTCCTTTGTACTCGATGTCATATTGGTGTGCCCCTAGGAAAACGGACCACCTCTGTAGCTGTTGTGCTGTCATTATCGGTACGCCCTTCTGAGGGTTGAAAATGGAGACAAGAGGTTGATGATCAGTAAGTAGAGTAAATTTCTGACCGTGCAGGTAGTGATTGAACTTCTTCACCCCCCACACCAGGCTGAGGGCCTCTCTGTCAATCTGGGCGTTGTTACGCTCGGCTGAAGTTAATGAGCGCGACACAAAAGCTATCGGCCTCTCTGAACCATCAAGGAATTTATGTGACAGTACCGCCCCAATGCCGTAGGGAGACGCATCACACGCCAGTCTTATCGGTAGTGATGGGTTGTAGTGAACCAATACTTCTCTTGAAGTGATTAGGTCCTTACTCTTCTGAAAGGCTCGCTTACATTCATCGCTCCATTTCCATGCTACTCCCGTTTGTAGTAGGGCGTTCAGTGGGTGCAGAATTGTGGACAAATTCGGCAAAAACTTATGATAGTAATTCACCAATCCGAGGAATGACCTCAGTTGTGACACATTTTCAGGCACTGGAGCCTTAACTACCGCTTCAATTTTGTCAGGGGACTTATGTAACCCCTCTTCATCAATCACGTGGCCACAATACGATATCTGTTTCTTAAAAAACTCGCACTTGGGGCGATTGGCCCGTAGCCCATGTTCACGTAGTCTAGTGAGCACCTGCTCTAGGTTGGCAAGGTGTTCACTGTCATCTTCACCTGTCACTAGGATGTCGTCCAAGTAACACTGAGTCCCCGGAATTCCTTGCAGGACTTGTTCCATCGCTCTTTGCCATATCGCCGGAGCTGATGCTACTCCGAATACCAGTTGATTATACTGGTAAAGACCTTTGTGAGTGTTTATCGTGAGATACTTCCTAGAGGATTCTTCAACCTCCATCTGCAAATATGCTTGTGCTAGGTCAATTTTTGTAAAATGCTTCCCTCCAGATAGTGAGGCGAAGATATCTTCTATCCTTGGAAGAGGATATTGTACTGTGTGAAGGACTGGGTTCACCGTCACCTTGAAGTCCCCACAGATGCGAACCTTCCTTGGCTCCTCAGACTTATTGTTTAACGTTTTCTTCAGGACAGGAATGATGGGTGTCGCCCACTCGCTCCAGTCTACCGTAGATAACACGCCTGCATTCTTCAGATTCTCCAGCTCTGCCTCGACAGCTGGGCGAATTGCATATGGTACCGGTCTTGCTTTGAAAAACTTGGGAATTGCATTCTCTTCTATTTTTATCGAGGCGGTTATGCCTTTAAGAGTTCCCAGTTCTTGTTGAAATACCTCTTTGGCGTTAGCTAAGATTGTTGACAATCGTCCAGGAGTGACGTCGTCATCCTTTTTACCAGCCACCGTCAGTGCCTGAATGGAGTGCCAGTCTAAACTTATCTTTCTGATCCATTCACGTCCCAATAACGGTGGTCCACCATCTTGCTGTATGTACAGATACAATTTCTGTCTTTCCTTGCCGTTGTATTCGACAGGCACCCTTATTTTTCCTCTGGAGTATACTTTTTGCCCCGTATACGTCTTCATGACAATGGATGTCTCTTTCAAGGGTATGTGTGAGAATAGCCGCTCATAGTCTCGTCGATTCATGACGGTTAGAGCTGATCCTGTATCCAATTCCATTTTGACTTGGGACCCTGCTATCGTGAGGGTTACCCAAGTGGTTCGGTGATCCTCTTTTGCGATTACGTTGTGAAGTTTGAGACAGCTTAGTCTCTTGTTACCGGATTCACTATCGCTCATCTGGTCTTCGGAACTACTGTCCGTCATCTTTTGTACTTTCCTGTACGGTTCCTTAGTAGCCTTTTTGTTGTCGTCGGTCTTCTTCCCAGACCTGCAAACTCGTGCAATGTGTCCCATCTTTCCGCATTGCCTGCATATTTTGTCCTTGGACCAGCAGTCCTTCTGGTCATGGGTTGTTCTGCCGCAGCGATAACATTTTGCAAATCCCCATGTCATTTCGTGGGTGCCGTATTCCTGTGGCTTTTGCTGTATTTCCGCAGCTCCCCTTGCTGCTGCTTCGTACGATACTGCCATGCTGAAAGCCTTATCTAGCGTCAGCTCTTTCTCTGAGAGTAACTTCTTCTGGGTTCCTTCACTCAGGAGTCCACAGACAAATTTGTCCCGTAAGGTATCTGCCAGTCCTGCTCCGAACTGGCAGTGCTTTGATAGCTTGCGTAGTTCCGTAAGGTAATCAGCATTGCTCTCATCTTTATGCTGATTTCTCCTGTGGAATTTAAATCTTTCTGCTATCAGCAGCGGTGTAGGATTTAGGTGTTCCCGTAGGATAGCAACAATTTCGTTAAAACTCTTCGCCTTCGGTTTGGCTGGAGTAATCAGGTCCCGCAATAGGCCGTACGTTCTTGCGCCCATTAAGTTTAGCAGTACCGATGCCTTTTTCTCATCGGCTACTTCGTTTGCCTCGCAATGGTGTTTCTGGGGGGATTGACAGTGGATAGACAATGGCAAGCATTCAAAGATAGAATGGAAGAATTCCAGAACATGTTTATACCGGTTTGGCATAAAAATAAACCTAAAAAGGTGACTCAACCGTGGATAACGAGGGAAATTAGGGACAGCATAAAATCAAAAAAAAGGGCATATCAACTGGCAAAAAAAAGCACCAGACCGGAAGATTGGGGGCAGTACAGGATACAGCAAAAGAGGACAAAGGGATTAATCAGGAAGGGGAAAATAGAATACGAAAGTAAACTTGCAGCAAACATAAAGACAGACTGCAAAAGCTTTTATCGGTATATCAGGAGGAAAAGACTGGTAAAATCCCAAGTCGGTCCCTTGCAGTCCGATTCGGGAGAATATATAATGGAGAATAAGGAAATGGCAGACCAATTAAACTCATACTTTGGTTCTGTATTCACAAAGGAGGACACAAATAACCTCCCAGGAATATCGGCAAACATAGGGACTAATGAGAGGGAGGAGCTGACAGAAATTAGTATCTCTAGGGATATGGTGTTGGGTAAGTTGAGGGGACTGAAGGCCGACAAATCCCCGGGGCCTGATAAACTACATCCTAGGGTACTTAAGGAGGTGGCCCTGGAGATAGCAGATGCTCTAAGGATCATCTTCCGGAACTCCATTGACTCGGGAACAGTACCCGTGGATTGGAGGGTAGCTAATGTTACCCCAATATTTAAAAAGGGGGGTAGAGAGAAAGCAGGGAATTATAGACCAGTAAGCCTTACATCGGTTGTGGGCAAAATGCTAGAGTCCATTATTAAGGATAAAATAGCGGAGCACTTGACAAATGGGGAAAGGATCGGACAGAGTCAACATGGATTTACAAAGGGTAAATCGTGTTTGACTAATCTGCTGGAATTTTTTGAGGAAGTAACTGGTAAAATAGATGGGGGAGAGCCAGTGGATGTGGTGTACCTTGACTTCCAGAAAGCCTTCGATAAGGTTCCACACAAAAGATTATCATGCAAAATTAAGGCTCATGGGATTGGGGGCAAAGTATTAACGTGGATAGAGAACTGGCTGGCGGATAGAAAACAGAGAGTTGGAATAAACGGCTCGTTTTCGGAGTGGCAGGCAGTGACCAGCGGGGTGCCGCAAGGATCTGTCCTGGGACCCCAGCTGTTCACAATATATATAAATGATCTGGATCAGGGAATTGGATGCAATATTTCCAAATTCGCTGACGACACTAAACTAGGAGGAGGGGTGGGCTCTGATGAGGATGTCAGGAGGCTACAGTGCGATTTGGACAGGTTGGGGGAATGGGCGGATACGTGGCAGATGCACTATAATGTGGATAAATGCGAGGTTATCCACTTTGGGGGTAAAAACAGGAGGGTAGATTATTATCTAAATGGCAATAGATTGGGAGATGGGGAAGTGCAGAGGGACCTGGGTGTTCTTGTGCACCAGTCACTGAAGGAGAGCATGCAGGTGCAACAGGCGATTAAGAAGGCAAATGGTATGTTGGCCTTCATATCAAGGGGGTTCGAGTATAGGAATAGGGATACCTTACTACAGCTGTACAAGGTGCTGGTGAGACCGCATCTGGAGTATTGTGTACAGTTTTGGTCGCCCCATCTGCGGAAGGATGTTCTTGCCATGGAAAGAGTGCAACGGCGATTCACCAGGCTGATACCTGGAATGGTGGGAATGACCTACGAAGAGAGATTAAATAGTTTGGGCTTGTACTCACTGGAGTTTAGAAGATTGAGAGGGGATCTCATCGAAACATATAAAATTATGGCAGGCCTGGACAGGCTGAATTCAGAGAGAATGTTTCCAATGGCCGGGGAGCACAGAACCAGGGGCCACAGTCTAAAAATAGCGGGCAAATCATTTAAAACAGAGATGAGGAAGAATTTCTTCACTCAAAGAGTGGTGAGCCTGTGGAATTCCCTGCCACAGAGGGCTGTGAAGGCTAATTCAATAAATATTTTCAAGAGAGAATTGGATATATTTCTGAAGGCTAAGGGGATTAAGGGTTACGGAGAAAAGGCGGGGACGGGGTACTGAACTGGTAAGATCAGCTATGATCTCAGACGAAGATCAGCCATGATCTCATTGAATGGCGGAGCAGGCTCGAAGGGCCGAATGGCCTACTCCTGTTCCTATCTCTATGTTTCTATGTTTCTATGACTCTTTCCACATACGTAGTCCAGTCTTCTATTGCATTATCAAAGGCAGTGATATTGCCAGTCTTTGGCATCTTGGAAATCTAAGATGGCGCCTCCCGCGCTTTGCCTTCTTCCCCGATTTAACAAAATGGCGCCTCCCGCACTTTGCCTTCTTCCCCGCTGGATTAAGATGGCGCCTCCCGCGCTTTCTGTCTTCTCCGCTGTTGCTAGCACTTTTGCTGGCGTTTTATGCCTTGATGGCCTTGATGGTCTTCGCGCACTTCCCCCCGCTAATGCCGCTCTCCGCGGTACCCGTGGCAAACTGCAGCTCCTCGCGGCTTTCTGCGCATTTAATTTTTATTATTTCCCCGTCGTCGGAACAACCCTGCGGGACTCTTGCCTCCCTCTTCTCGGGTCTGTACGCTGCTCGGCTTCGTAGCACCGGCCGCGCCCTGTGTGCTCCACCCTCTCTCTCTCTCTCTCCTCTTCCCGACAACACTGCTCGGCCCCGTTGCAAAGCCACCCGCTCGAGCTCTAGACCGCCGCAGCCCAGGAAGGATCAGTGTACTACCTGCCACCAGCCCGATTAGCTGAAGCACCATCGACAGGATAACCAAGCCCCGCTCTCGACAGCCTCTCCTGCAAATCTTCAACTCCGCTGACTCAGAGGCGGATGCCCACGGTCGACGCCCGTTTCTTCTGTTTCTTTCTTCCTTCTGGCCTCGACCTCTGATAACTTCGCTTCAGGGATGGATCCCCATGAGGTGGTGCAGACTGTAGGTAAGTTCGTATCTGCTCGTCGCCAGTATTATGTCTGTGTATAATTGAGACACGGACTGCAGGAGTTGGTTATAACAGGTCTTTACTGAATGGAGACAACCTGGAACTACTATGCAAATGTTACTACACAGGCTTATATACAGGGGTGGTCACTACTGGTACTGCAGTATACAGGGGCTGCAGAATATAGTTCCTCCTGCAAAGTACATACACTACAAAGATGCTCCTTAAAACCTAACTTTTTCATCTGTCTTAATATCTCCTTATGTGGCTCGGTGTCAAATTTCTGTTTGATAACGCTCCTGTGCAGCACTTTGGGATGTTTTACTATGTTAAAGGTGCTATATAAATACAAGTTGTTGTTATTGCTGTTACTATCCTCCTCACTGTTTACTACATTTCCGAGTTTTGTGTTGTCTGCAAACTTTGAAATTAAGCTTGATGAGCAATTAGAACAGAACCTTGCAGATGCAGAGTAGACTGAATAAACATCTGCAAACTCTTACACTCCAAAACTGCCCATTAGTATGTTTGTATGGAGAAAGGTAAGTCACAGTCATGAAGATATAGAATCATTGTGAGTAATTAAGCAATTCTAAACAGCCATGTTCTGTCTTGCCAAATGGAATATAGACTAAGGGCTGGATTTTCTGAATGGGAAGCTTCTGGAGGTGGGACTGCTGCTTGCCGGTTCTCAGTCCCGCCTCCATCAGCTTCTGGCCAACCAGCGGGAATTTCCCCTGATTGACCTTGTTAAGCCCATCCAGCGGGCTCAGCAGGCCAATTAGGGGGGAAGTCAGTGACAGAGCACGTCAACGTATGACGTGTCATCTGTCAAGAACTTTTGAAAGAAGAAATGTCATCGTTTGACAGCTCTGTGAAGCTGTCAAACACTGACATTCTGTGTAGGCCTTCTGTTCAGGGCTCATCACACCTTTCTACTTTGCAGAAATCAGCTGGCTGTTGGATCGGAGGATGCAACAGCCAGTCTGTGATCTTTACAATGGAGATATTGGGGACTATGGCTCCACAGCGGCTGAAGGCTGTAGGTAGAAACAAAGGTAAGTTATCATTTTCTAACACTTTACACTCACCTCGCATACTTACCACTCCACACTTGCACCCATCACTCACCTCTATATCGCACTTTCAGACCCCTCCAACCCCCGCAGACCTCCTACTCACCTCCTACACCCCGGCGGGGTTCGCCCAGGTCGGGAAGCCTGCACTTCAGGATGAAAAATTGGGAAAATCCTATTTTCTGCCTGTTAACTACCTGTTAATAGGCAGTTAATAGGCTTTAATACCTTCACACCTCCAAGGAGACAGGACCCGGGGCAGGATGGCTTCCCGCCTCCTGACAAGAGGGCATGGAGGCGGGTTGGGGGCAGGTTTGCCACCCGCCCCCAAATTCTGCAACTGTCCCAGCAGTCCCGCCTTATACCTGCCTCCTCGGGACTGAGAGAATCCAGCCCTAAATGATTGAATGGCATGTTTGGAGGTTGAGCCTGTCAGTCTTTTATGCATATTTTAGCAAAGCTCCTCATCAGCCTCCTGCTGTCTGCCTAAATCAATTTCATCACAAAACCACACTGACATGTCCACAATCCAACAACTACTCAGCTAATTTTTTTTAGTATCTATGCCTTCAGCAGATTTGTTTTCAGTGATTTATAAAGGTGTAATTAAAAATCTGGTTGAAGGCCTGTTTGCAGCATTAAAGTTGTTTTTCAATCCAGCCACTGTTGTCCTCAGTTATGTTGATTCTCCTCCTCACAAGATGAAATGCATTCCACTTAAGCGGCAGGAAAAATATTGACATCACCTACCACATTACAATGGAAACACAACTCCATGCAGGTTCAATTGGATAAGACCAAAAAACGGCTGTGGGGATCGTGGTACAAGATTCACCCACACCCATTCATTACGCTGCAGGCCAGGACGTTAAATGCGTGCTGCCTGCTGGTTGCAGCCAGCACTACAGCTGCATGCATCAGCCGGGGGACCGGTACCGTGAGTTGCTCACGCTACTTGAAGGTAGCCTGCTCCTCTTAAAGGGGAGATGCACTGTGGCTGCTGGAACTGGTGCCAGGAAGTTAATAGCTTTCAAAGATTTTTTTCAAGCTGGCTATACCTGCAAGAGAGCATGCCCCAAGGTTTCCCGACTATGCACTGGAGGTCTTGGTGCAAGACTTTTTTTTCCTATTCGTTCCTGGGACGTGGGCGTTGCTGGCAAGGCCAGCATTTATTGCCCATCCCTAATTGTCATTGAGAAGGTGGTGGTGCGCCGTCTTCTTGAACCGCTTAAGTTGTACCCATTGTCGTGTCCGAAGCCAGTGCTTAGGTCGATACCAGGTGTCGTCTTGTTTTATCCTTATTATCATAGCAGCTTTGCGCAACTGAGTAGCTTGCTAGGCCATTTCAAAGGGCAGTTAAGAGTCAACCACATATAGGCCAGGCCGGGTAAGGACGGCAGATTTCCTTCCCTAAAGGACATTAGTGAACCAGGTGGGTTTTTACAACAATCCGATAGTTTCATGGTCACCATTACTGATGACACTAACTTTTTATTCCAGATTTATTTAATTAACTGAATTTAAATTCCCCAGCTGCCGTGGTGGGATTTGAACGCACATCTCTGGATGATTAGTTCAGGCCTCAGAATTACTAGTCCAGTAACATGGAGAGAAGGAGAGACATCCTGTATCAGCAGGGAGGCAGGAGGCTCAGGAGGCAGTAGGAAGAAGTAGCGGCGGAGGTCAATGTCAGAAGTATAGCTCCAAGAATATGGATGCAGCACAGGGAGAAGTTTAATTAGCTGACAGGAGTTCTCAAGGTGAGTGAGTTCAATCTTCAAATGGCATTTCCTACCACCTGCACCACTAGCCTCATCCACTGCTCAATTCATTACATCCCCATCATACACCTACCAATAATCTCTATCAATCAGTTCTCAAGCCTTTAATTCCAATGATTTACTTCATTCACACAAACTTAGGACTGTTGCAAGCCTAGCACCCAGCTCACACACACTGGCACCAGTTCAACTATGAGAGCCACAAAACCCAAACATATTGCATGACACTCACTAATACATTTCCCTCTTTCTTGCAAGAGGAGGTGGCACATAACAGGAGGCTGCAGAAATGAACTGGAGGAGGAAAAGCGTGCCTGCATGTTTTAAACCCATGGAGGAGAAAGTGTGGGCCATAATGGGAAGGGGCATCGCTGAGTCGTGGCCACTGGCAAGGCTGAAGCGATCGATGATGAGGGTATCTGCATACCTAATCTTCCTTCTCCATGTTTGAATCCCTCCAATCAGGTTTCTGCCCCGCTATTGTCTTTGGTCCCTGCCACAAACTCCGTTCCCTAGCAACTGACTCCATACCTCTCCCTAGCATCTGTCTGAAGCTGAACCAGACTGTTCGCAACCTTGGTGTCATATTTGACCCTGAAATGAGCTTCCGACTACATATCCATGTCATAACGAAGATCCCCTATTTCCACCTCTGTAACATTGCCCATCTCCGCCCCTGCCTCAGCTCATCTGCTGCTGAAACCCTCATCCATGCCTTTGTTACCTCGAGACTTGACTATTCCAACGCACTCCTAGCTGGCCTCCCATGTTCTCCCCACGCAAACCTGAGCTCATCCAAAACTCAGCTGCCCGTGTCCTAACTCGCACCAAGTTCACCCATCGCCCCTGTGCTCGCTGACTTACATTGGCTCCCGACTAAGCAACGCCTCGATTTTAAAATTCTCGTCCTTGTTTTCAAATCCCTCCATAGCCTCGCCCTTCTCTATCTCTGTAATCTCCTCCAGCCCTACAACCCTCTGAGATATCTGTGCTCCCCTAATTCTACCCTCTTAAGCACCCTGATTTTAATCGCTCAGTCATTGGTGGCAGTGCCTTCTGTTGCCAAGGCCCTAAGCTCTGGAACTCCCACCCTAAACCTCTCCGCCTCGCGACTGCCAGAATTTTCCGGGGGGGATCAGCGGGCAGGATCAGTGGTGGGTCGGGTGGGAAATTTGATTTTTTGACAGCATTTTGGGACCCCGTGGTCAACCCGCCATAACGCGCCTTTCCCAATGTCAGGTCTGTCAGCGCTGAGCAGACCCGACAGGCAGCGGTGGGCGACCCAATTAAACTCATTACCATCTAGTTGACAGATCATTAACAGGCTGTTTTAACTTACCTTTTCACTTTAACTTCATGGCCACAGGAGCCACGCTGTTCGGGGACCACGCCTGAGGTGGGAGTTCAGTGGCCATTGCTCCAGCTGATTACTTGACAGCTTCAAATGTACAGTAAAAGCTCACCTGACAGATCATCACTTTTCTCAGCCACAAGCTGTTTCTCAGTCCATTTCCAGCACAGATTCTGCAGGCTTTCCACTTTCCACTTCTCCATCCAGTATCACCTCATTGGAATAATTATCTCACCATTGACAGAATGCTTCTGTCATCTCTACTTCACTTGCCATCTATTCCATCAACATGGGTGCCGTTTATACTCTCTCAGCTTGGTCCTCAGAACCCCACCATGATCAGCCCCAACACCAGCAGCACCAGGCACACCAGCAGCACCAACAACAACATCAACCTTCTCCACAATCAACTGATGCTGCACAGGACAAAGGGCATCAGCACCCAACCACATTGATGGCCCAGGAGGCCAGGGATGGCCTCACCATGTCCAGATTTACTTCACTTGACGCGGTACACCCTGGCTGCCACATGATGCACCAGGTTGGCACCACCCCATACCAACACCATAAAGCATCCCTACAATGACCAAGCCATTCCTTTCACACTCATTACCATTGCGGGGGGTACCATTATGTCTCACCATACACTGCAACTCACTAAGCCACTTCCAAAGGTGCACACAAATCTGTCCAAGAACGCAAAGTGTTGAAAATAAAGATTTCAATATTTGACAGCAAATTAACAGAAAATTTACATGAACATTGGATAAAAGACCCAAGTGGCTACCCTTGTGTGTTGTTAGTTGGTATGATTGCACTGGGATGAGGGAGAGTGTGAGGGGTGGCTAATAAGATGGGAATGTGATAATGTAGATAGAGAGGGATGGGGGTGGAGGTGCAAGGTAAGTTGGTGTGAGTAAGGATGTGCAGGAGTAGGGTAGGGAAGGCAGAGTGATGGGGATGTGATGAGAGGCAGAGCAGGATGAAGGTGAGCGTGGCTTTGTACTAACGTTTCGTGATCTAACGAGATCATTAAAAGGTTTGTGCCACTGCACCCAGGTCCTCCTGACAACATCCCTGCTTGTGTCCTCCTCTGCAATATGCAACCAAGCTGTGTTGATCTCCTGGGGAGGTCTCATCTGCCCATCAGAAGGGAAAAGGACCTCCTTGCGTGCTCTGACTCCCTCCATTAGCATATGAAGGGAGTTATGGGAGCACCTGGGTGCAGCCCTGCACCTTTGTGCAGTGATTGTCAGTGTTTGTAGCACTACAATGCTGTAGAACACTGACAGCCCAACTGTCAAAATAAAGTTGGCCATGGTCCCTTTAAGGAAACTGGCTGATGACACGTCATGAATGATGTCACCAGACCCACTTCCTCTAATTGGCCCGGGAAATGCGCTGGGCGGGCTTAACAAGCCCAATCACGGGAAATTCATTTTCCAGAGCTGGATGGAGCCAGCAGCGGGGTTGGGACCCCCCACCGACATCGCCAGCCCCAGACCCGCCGGAGGTAAGGAAAATCTCGGCCTACCTCTCTTTCCTCCTTTAAGATGCTCCTTACAACCTACCTCTTTGACCAATTTTGGTCATCTGCCCTAATTTCTCCTTATGTGGCTCGGTGTCAAATTTTGTTTTATAACGCTCCTGTAAAGCACCTTGGGATGTTTTACTACATTAAAGGCGCTATATAAATACAAGTTGTTGTTGTTGTTCTCTCGTCTCACTTCTCTCTCATCCCATAATCTCTTTTACTCACAAGCTGCAGATGGTGTAAGCACACACTTCTTACTTTCGCCTCTCCCCTCACCACAGCCCAATCCTTGTCCCTTTTTCATTTCATATACCCAAGAACTGGAATCTTCCCAGTCAGAGAAGGAAGAGGAAGAAGACAGTGGAGATGAAGAGATACTGGCACTCAATCTTACACTCGCAGCCACCAGTTCAGATATTTACACTGCATGTATTTTAGAGGCTAGGATAGAGGCAAGCCTGCCAGAAAGCCTGCGCACAATGTCAAGCAGCATAGAGGAGTCTAGCTCCAACTTGGCATAGGGCTTTGCACAGAGCTTTGAGCCAATCCTTTCAAACATGAAACAGCTGGTTATCTCCATCAGTACGTCTGCTGAACACACCATAATGCAGTGTCTGATGGCTGATGTCACAGCTTCCATTGCAGCGCAAACAGCTTCCATCAAGGGTCTGACGATTGCATTGGAATCTGAGACTGCTGCCTTGCAAGCTCAGCTTGCTGCCATCGTGGCCCTGGATACCATTGTTCAAAGGGGTTTCCAGAGCATCACAGCAGTCCAGCAACCTGTTCTCCAACAGATCGCCAGGATCACTGTTCCCTTTAAGGGCCATGCAGCTGTCTGGACCTCCCATAAAGCTGGCTCACCGGCTTTTAAATGCAAAGACCGCACATGGGTGGATTTTTGAATGGGCTGCGCAGTCCCTTAAAGGGGCCGTGCGGCCCGAAAAAAAATTAGAGGGAACATTGACTAGGATTGCTGAGGCACTGCCCAGGTGAGTGGCAGTGGCTCCATAGAGCACAAACTGGTTGTCCTCTCTCAGGATGACAGCATTCCTGCTCCCACTCCACCACTCCGCCAGTGCCCTTACTGTTGCCTCTCAGCCAGCCAGTGCAGACTGCTGCAGCCAAGGTTGAGATGGTGCAGTCTTAAGCCGGGCCCTCTAGGCCCAGAGACGTTTGAGGCCATCCTCCAAGGCCATCTGCAGTCTCCTCAGTTGAAGGTCAGCAGCCTTCAACCACCCATGCTGCAGTCACTGGGGAAGCACCTTGTAGGAGCACTACAAGGATGATTAGTTTCATTTTGTATGCATTATTTAGAAGTGAATTTATAAAATTGGATTTGAATTCTCATTTCCTGTTGATTTGTATTTTTATGTTGTCAGAAAGAGGATGATGTGATGGTGAATGATAGAGAAGGGTGAGGAGTGTGGAGCTGTTGGTGAATGGGGAGTTGTGGTTGAAGTTACAGGTATCACTCATGAATAACCTGATCATGTAGAGCACGGCCAGAAAGGGGTTGTTTACATTGTAGCGTCCCATCCTCTACCTTTCTCTTACTTCCTCTTCCTCTTCCTCCACTTCTTCTTTAACTTCCTGTTCCTCCATTTCCTCTTCCTCTTCCTCCTTCCTCTTCTAGCAGTTTGTCCTGCTCTGCGTGGCCTCTCTTCATTCTCCCAGTCATGTTCAATTCCCAGGCCACCCATGTCTGGAAACAACTTCTTTCAGCACAATATTTTATATGACATAAAAAAGTACTGCAAGACCAGCCACACCACTCCCTGTAGAGTATTCAAACTTTAGACAAGTATAGGAAGCCTTCAAAAAGTCGTTCAATTGCACCAGCAGCCAGAAGAAATAATCCAGCAACTAACCTGTAAGTACTTCATGATCCCTTTAAATAGCGTTGGTGGGGGGGTCCTTCATTCCGTTTAACATTGTGTTCAGCTGTGCAAGGTTAAGACAGGGCTGGAGTGGAGAGTTGGAAAATGGCAGTGGTGGCTTCAAATCAGTGTTGCACACTCATTCGCGTCATCATCTTGCTGTTCTGCATGCTGCCGGCAGTGGTTAGGCACGCGCATACAAACCCCTTTACCAAGATGGTGTCCTGCGCACTTCCCCTCGGAAGTGTACGTGCGCATCTAGGACCCCATTATGTAGCCATGTAGTGCCTTAAAAATGGGCGCTGCACAGCCTAATTTAGCCCCCCTTGTGTTCAATCGACAGCACTGGTAATAGTTGTGAAAAGGTCATTAGAAGGGACTATCTGATACTCCCAGATAGTGGAAGCTGCATCAAAACAAGAAAACCATCTTCTGGATTTCAGTCTCAACAGGCTGTAATTAATTTCTTCCAAAAAAAAAATTGTTATTTACTGGTTCTGTCAGTAACTACCATTCCTGAATGAGTAAAATGTCCACCCAGCAAACTTTAGGTGTTGCAGCAGAAAGTACACCCAATTGGTAAGAGAAAACTGGATTACAGCTTTTAAAACATTTGTTGCTGCCCATGTCCCTGGATCCATTGTAATGCATGGTTCCATTGAGCACAGGACTCCAGCCATCCCAACAAACATTGGGCTGGATTTTGTCATGGGGCGGGCTGGGGTTGTGTCATCTGCTTTTCGTGTTATCCACCCGATTCCAAATCAATGTGGGAGATTGATGCAATTTTCACATAATTGGGCAATTGAGTTCCAGCGTGTGGGAACCCAAGGCCCAATTAGTTTTTTCAGTCTGAAACTCACCTCCGATGACATCATCATTGCTGCTGCATTTAAGGGCTGCAAAAAGCCTTGCTTCTTCTGCAGACTGCCAACCTTTTGGCCTTTGCTGTGAGAGGGACCTGGAGGCAGAATGAGCAGCGGGAGACATAAGTCTGCTCCCAGGTTTGATGACATCGCCCTGCAAGCTTTGGTGGAGGGAGCAAGAGCTAGTAAGGAGGTGCTCTTCCCTTCTTCAGGGAGGAAGAAGCCTCCCCAGCAGATGAAGGCTGTGTGGGTCCAGGTGACCCAGAAGCTGAACTCGTTGTCCCTCATCCATAGAACCTGGCTTCAGTGCAGGAAGAGGTTTCATGACCTTCTACGCACTGGAAAAGTGAGTATGACTTTGCCATCACCCTCAATCTGATTCACATTGCCTCTCCTCACCAGCACTCAGCTTTAGCAACCTCTTCCTCCACATCCCACTTGACACTGACGTCCCTGCACCCTTACCTATTCCCTCTCTCTCTATGGTCACATTCACCTAACTATTCGACTATGCAGCCCTCACACTCCCTATCACTGTGATGCTATGAAAACAACTTACAAAACACAGGGAGGGCCCTTGGTCTTGCCAACATACTCCATCTTTGTCTCCTTCTAAGCATTGATGCTACAGATTCTCTATACTCACTCCTTCATTCTCAGTCAAACTCCACTTGTCTCCCTCATTGCAGGAAAAGAGAGCTCACAATAAGAGGGAAAGAGCGAGGACAGGAGGAGGGCCACCCTCAGTAGCCGACCTCACCCCTTGGGAGGAGGCGGTCCTGGAAATAGTGGGACTCGAGGACGACGCGCAAGTGGGGGACGGACAGACGGGTGCATCAGAGAAAGCTGGTGACAGAATAGATTTTCATCTCTCTCATTGACATTGCATGAGTCGCTGATAATGATTCTGAAGCTCTAACAGATTGACTTATGATCATCTGCAAGATGCAATGTGCATGTAACCTTGGCCTCACATCTCTGACTCTTTCCTTTACTCCCCCACAGGACCATCGCAAGCCCCCATCCCCACTGTTCAGGAGGAACAGCCTGAGTCTCCAGACTCCTCAGAGGAAGCTGCAGCATCTGAGGGAGCAGCATCAGCAGAATTCACTGCACCCAGCACCAGCGCAGAGACTCACACCTCAGTGGGACAATCGCTAGATAGAGTAGTGTTGTCACCTGGTGTATCACAGCTCACAAGTGAGCATCAGCAGATTGTGGAGACAGGGACAGCAGTGGAGAGTCCTAGTCGGAGGGCTCAGGACTCTCCCAGCTCGGCTCAGCTGCATGTCGACCCCCTGCCTCTGGGTCCATCCAGAAAAACAGCAGTGCTGCAACTCCAGGAATATGTGCAGGAGTCTCTGGCAGGTTTTGTCTCCAGGGTCGCTGCGAGTGTGGAGCGAATGGAGGAGTCCATCGCGAACATGAGCAGAGCCTTTGTGGAGTCATTGGCGCATGAACGCAGCACCACGGAAAAGATGGCAACCTCCGTGGAAAGGCTGGCTACGGCCATGGAGGCAGTAAGTCGCTGGAGTGAGGAAAACATGGTGAGTGTTCAGAATAGACTGACATCTCTGGAGGAGCGATGGTCAGCTATTGAACAGAGAAACCAGACCTACATGGCAGTCCCTCTGAGTAGGGCTGCCAGTGCAGATACGGGTCCCCATGGCCCCCCTGATGTGCAGCAAGGTGCTCTCAAGCCACTTGCAGGCACTGAGGGGTCCTGACCCATGAGAGGGAAGTTGGTGGCAGACATCATGGAAGTGGGGGCTCCTCTCCAAGCGCTCACACTTCCATGCCACTGCAGAGCCCTCAGTCAGAGCCCCACCAGAGTCCACACCCAACTGAGATCGGCGTCTCAACCCCTGCACAGCCGCAGGAGCAGCAGACTGTTGACGAGCCCTCACAGGTTTGTCACCCCAGAGTACGCCCGCCAAAGGTGTCGAGACAGGAGCAGCAAGAAACTGAGCAAGGGGCCTCCACATCTGCTGAAGCCACAGGGGAAGCACCACGTAGGAGCACGCATAAGAGAAAGATACTGCACACATAGTCACAAGGGTAGTCACTTGGGTGAAATGTGTTTATTTCTGTAATCAGTTGGTTATTGTAAATAAAAATTCTGATGGCAACTGTTGTAGTTGTGGCGTGTGTCATTTCGCAAATGGGACTTCCACATTGAGGGCTTAGGATTACTTACAATTGTCAGTGTGGAGGTCAGATTGCTAGAAATACTCTGGTTTTTGGCCATTGTCGATGCTCTGGTAAGAAGCTGCGAGGCAAAAGTGCTTGATTGGCTAGGCTAAGCAAATCTGGCCAAGATGAGTGCGTTCTTTGCATCCTGGGCAGCAATGTTCTCACATACTGCTGCCGCTGGTTGATGGGCCTCTGCAAGATGTTCATTTTCACTCTCCTCCTCCTCCTCCTCATCTGAGGAGGATATGTGAGGAGCCACTTGGTCCTCAGGAATCTGCAAGCCACGACGCTGTGCCATGTTATGAAATGCACAGCAAACCACGACGATTCTGGAGACCCTGGCTGCTGAGTACTGCAGGGCTCCACCTGATCTATCCAGGCATCTGAAGCGCATCTTCAGCATGCCGATGGTTTGCTCGATTACGGATCTGGTGGAAATGTGGCTGTAGTTGTAGCTCTCCTCAGTTTCATTGGATGGGCTCCTCAATGGCGTCATTAGCCACGTCTTCAGGGGATAGCCCTTGTCTCCAAGTAGCCATCCATTAAGTTGGTCTGGCAGGCTGAAGAGCGGAGGCACATTAGACTGGCGCAGTATGAAGGAGTCATGGCAACTGCCAGGGTACTTGGCACAAATATGCAAAATTTCCTTCTTGTGGTCACACACCAGCTGCACGTTGAGGGAGTGCAAGCCCTTGCGGTTGACAAAAATACCTGGATTACGATGGGGTGCCTTAAGGGCCACATGTGTGCAATCAACAATGCCCTGCACCCTTGGAAAGCCTGCCAGATTAGCTAATCCAACCGCACGCGCCATGACACTTGCTTGATCCTTGGAGAAATGGATGTGATTGTGCGCGATGGCAAAGAGGGCACCGGTTACCTGCGTGATGCAAGTGTGTGCGGCCGCCTGGGAAATGCCGCTGATGTCTGCTGCTGATCCCTGGAATGAGCCTGAAGCAAAAAAGTTGAGTGAGGTGGTGACTTTGATGGCCACTGGTAAGGGGTGTCCACCTGCTCCTCTGGGCTCCAGGTCTTGCTGCACCATTGCGCAGATGTCACCCACTACTTCTCGCGAAAGTCAGAGCCGCCTTTGGCACTGTTGCTCACTCATGTTGAGGTAGCTGATCCTCTGTCTGTAGACCCTGTTTGGAGGGTATCTCCTGCGCCGACAGGCTTCCATGGGCTCGTGCCTTCTGGCCTGTGCAGCTTCAGGTGGGTGAGCAGCAGCTTGGCGCTCCTGTTGTTGCCGCTGCTGTTGGTGCTGCTGTTGTTCATGGTTCTGCTGCTGCCGCGGCTGGTCTTCGTCCTCATCTGATGTCCAGGAGGAAAGGAAATAAATGGTTCCCATTCTTCTGGTAGATGCCTCAGTTGAGGAAGCGCTCAGTCAAGGTGGCGAGAGGAGTTTCCCAGGAGGTCACACTGGAGATGGATGTCAGGCTCCAAACTTCCACAGCTATGGTTATGCCTTCTAAAAGTTCCCCCAGACCTGAGACAACAAAGTCCTGCCACCTGCAATTGATGACTGATCAAATCTCCTATTTAATGGTGGTGCTGCAGCTGATAGTCAGCAATCCAATTGTGCTCCCGCCAGGTTTCACTGTCGTGTTTCAGAGGAGACGTGAATCACGTGAGAAACTGTTAAAATCGGAAAGGCCTCTCAAAATGAGATTATAGAGGCAATTTAGTGGTTGTTAAGGGCCTATCCCGTCTCTTGGAGGTGGGACAGAGACGGGGTCAGAAACCACGTATTTGGGAAAATTGCTTGGAGGCGGGATGGAGGCAGGATCAGGCCCACCCGCCACTTTTTGCAATTTTAACACCCCACACGTCTCCATTCCCGCCTCCTCGAGCCTGGCAAAATCCACCCCATTGTGTACATTATGATATCATGATGTCACTCTCTGCCTTGCCACCTTAATTTGCAATAAACCCATTTGGTTTATTTGTAAACTAATTTTGGATCTAATTTAAGCTTAAAACATTTCTGTTTCTATTCATGATATAAACAATTACAGCATGAACTAATGAGATATGTTTTTATCCAACAGATGATCCTAGCATTATTGCATTATTCAGTCAGGTCCAGGTGTTGAATATTCAAAACATAGCCTCTATTTTTGTTATGCTTTTCTGGTTGCTGAGGCAATAATTAAGTATAATTAAGTACTTGAAACTTTGTCCAGTGTAATGTGCATATATGTTTCATACAACATTGCCTCATATTTCAGAATCCAGCCTCCTGCCATTTCAATTTTTTGCACAGCTGCTGCATGAACCTCCAAGGGAATCATTGGTGCCCCACTTGGGTGGTACTATCAATTTAAGCATTTCCTTTGTTAACCCTGTAGGACAACTGCAATTTAGGAATGGACTAACTGACAGGACACAATGGAACCATTCCCAATCGATTAATGCAAACCTTTGCACCAAATAAGTCTTTCTAACCCTTGTCTTCAGAATCAGGTTGCTTCAGTAATATTCATCAGCCAAACAACATTGAAATCTCAAATGAGAAAGACGGGTTTTATTCATTTCTGGCTGTTTACGTCCAAACTAGTCAGATTATTGGATCATCTGCTATGCCAGCTTACTGAGAGATGTATCTGTTACTATAGTTCTGGGTGCTGTATTAAGACAACCAAATGACACACAAAAATTCACCCTTTTTAGGCTATTGGTCAATTATTTTATTAGTGGCTTAGTGACAATTTTAGAAGTGGGTATACTGTACATGATGCGCGGCGTTTTTTTCTACAGAGGTCTGGGCATTGCTTGTCCTTCTAAAAATGTTTGATTTGTGACACTTTATGCGGTGCCTTTTCCAGCATTTTAAAATAGACCATTTTTTAATAATGTGTATACTTCAAGATGTGCAAAAACACATTGCACAATTCAAACAAACAAAAGGTGCTCTCCTGATGGTTGACTGATTTTATTCAATGCCAGTTGAGTCACACAGAACAGGAAGAGCAGCTAACCTACAATCAGTTAACCACCATCTGTGAGCCACCCACAGCCAATCACCAGAAATCAGCCAGCAGCCACCATAAACCAGCAATTCACAGCAGCCAGCCACTCAAACGTAACTAGACGCCACCTGTCCATAAATAGAAGTCACCCATCCACCACCACCAGAAGGTGGAAGAGCTGCCAGAATAACAAGCAGGAGAGGCAACAGCATTAGTACAGTAAGCATTTGCATTAATGGCCTGAAGTTGCTGAAAATTTCTACGACATTGTAGGCATACACAGACCCTTAATTCTTAATTTTTAATTTCGATATATATTGAAATGCATTGCCAGGCCAAAAGGTTTTTTTTTCAAAGTGAAATAAAATTGTCACTGATAAGGCAACATGGGATTTGCTTTGATAGACAACAGAGATAAACAAACCCCCTTAGTTTTGCAGACATGGTGGGCTGGATTTTATGAATGGAGGAGGTTTGAGGGCGGGCCCGCTGCTCGGCAGCTTTCCGACCCACTCCCGGCTGCCGCCTCCCATCACTTACAATTTTGCCTTGATTGGCCTCGTTACAGCTGACGTGCGGGTCCCTCCAGGCAATTGCTTGGAGGCTGTCAGTTTCTCGCGTCTGATGACGCGTTGTTTGAATGAAAATTTAAAGGGGCCATGTCCCCTTTGGAAAAAATGTCAATGGGATGGATTGGTGCTGTATTATATAGAAAGGAGAATTGACAGCGTCTGTTCTGAACAAAATTTAATGAATGAAATTGCTGGTCATATTATTCCAGAAAGATATTTATGATTTTTTTATATATCAATTTATTATCTGACTATGAAATGAAAAAGATGCCAGATTTGTTCCAATCTTTGGCTTAGTGATATTAATGCTTTTTTCTCTTAAAGGTGCTGGCTGCTGCAGGAACGGCATCCCCAATAACTAAGGCTGCACCCAGGTTCAATGAGGGCTCTCTCCATGCTCTTGTTGAGGGAGTTAGAGGACGTCGGAAGCTCCTCTTCCCTGGAAATGGAAGGAGAAGGCCTCCTCAGCAAACCAAGGCAACTTGGCTGCAAATTGTGGAGGTGAGCTCGAGGTCTGTGTGCAGACGCACATGGGTTCAGTGTGGAAAAAGGTTGAATGAGCTGCTGAGATCACCCAAAGTGTGGCCTCTGTTATTCTGGGAAATGGAAGTTCAAGAGTGAGGGCTCAGGGTGACTTCCATGTAGAATGTTTGTGGTGACACTGAGCGCAAACCACCGTTTATTGGACAGATGATGCCTGGGGTTTTGAGAATGTCGGACTTATATTCATCTCCATGTGCCAGCCACCTGTGGTTGAAGCGTAAGCTTATGCGGCTCTAGCATGGATGAGTGCATCCCTTGCCTGACGGCCAGCAACGTGGTCGCCTGCTGCTGGATTGGCCACATCCAGCCCCGCAAGCTGTCACTCCCTGTCCTCTTCCTTGTCCTCTTCCTTGTCCTCTTCCTCGTCCTCTTCATCTTCCTCCAAGATGCCACTTGTTCATCCGGCAGCACTAAACCCCGCTGCTCTTCCTCCGAATCTGACGACCAGGATGAGAGGATGTAAATGGTTCCCATCCCGTTGTTATAGACTTCAGTTGAGGCAAGAAGCTTGCAAGCGCACACACAAAGTGGCCTGAAATTATTCCAATCAGTTCAAACAGCAGATGGGTGTCAGCTTGCCAAGTCACAAGGTCAGTAGATTTGCAAAATCTTATCCCAAACCTCCAACAACAAAGTTGTTGCATTTGAATGCCAGCCATATTACAGGAGCGCTTTTGAAGTTCTGCACCAATGACTACAGATCATGTCCTCCACCAACTCGTCTCCTTGCAGCTGGACTGTTTCTGACAAGACGGGAAACAGGAGCCAGAGGCACGAAAATGGGAAACCTCGATCAAAATAGGATTATCAGGGCAGTTAACAGGCTCTTAACTGTCTTAACTACCTGTCCCACCGGTTGGAGTCGGGTCAGTTTGGGAGCAGCTGAACAGACACTCACGAAAATCAGGTGGGGGCTGGATGGAGGCGGGTTGGATGTCTGAAGCCATTTTTTCCGATTTTCACAGCTGACCCGCCTCCAAACCCACCTCCTCAGGGCTGTTAAAATTGAGCCAGGTGTCTCTGATGAATTTTCAGAGGTTAAAGGGGAGAAGTCAAACCTCTGAAGTTTTGAAATGCAGAATAC
The DNA here is from genome assembly GCF_052327205.1 of Somniosus microcephalus. Taxonomy (NCBI): domain Eukaryota; kingdom Metazoa; phylum Chordata; class Chondrichthyes; order Squaliformes; family Somniosidae; genus Somniosus; species Somniosus microcephalus. The sequence goes on along the minus strand of NC_141001.1, from coordinate 76,427,447 downwards.
GAGGTAACTCATGGAGCGAAACCAAATGGTTTTCTGCCACTTTTGTAAACTTTAGGAGTGAATGAACAATTTTGGGCTGTGATAATGACAACTAATGGATAGCGACAGGAATGAGTTAATGTGGACGTTTGACTGCTCAAACAGCTCAGACCAACATTAAAGGAACATTTCACTATCACTGAATGATTGATTTACTACAAAAGCTGTATAAAACACAGTGGCTAAAGAATATCGGCACCGCAGTCAGAAGGTGGTTTGGCCAGTCATCTCTCCTACGAGGATCAGGCTGCAGTGGGAAGGAGGGGCCTGGCCAGTGTTTTCGCTTATGAAGACCTACAATCAACGTTGGACCGATCATCGGCGGGTGGCTGTATGTATGGTTTCTTGTAACATTATTGTTGGACTGCATGAATAGTGGTTGGGGTTTTGAATCTGTCTTAGGAACAATAAAAGGTTAAAGACAGAACCCGTGTGTCTGGTGTCATTTCTCATAAGTCTCAAGTCCGAACTCTATAACCTGTTGGACGGGGCGAGGGGTAATTCCGCCCGTCTTACAACATACACCATTAGTATGGTGCAGAAATTCCAGGAAATTACAGCATGAGTGACTTATGCCATTAATTACTCCGCGCCATAATTTGCTGGGACTCTTACTCTGCTCCACGGAGACCCTCGCCGAAGGCATTGAGCAGTTAATTATCATAGCTCCGCTCCCCCATTAACAATGGCGATCTCAAATTTGCTGCATTTAATCCTGTGTGCACGTTGCTGCCACTTAGACTGAAAAATAATAGCACTGGTGACCTGCTAGCAGTATGATTTATGTGTTTATTCAAGATGCTTTCCTATGATGACTCATTATCCACACTTAGTGCACACAAGATCAGACTGAAGACCAAACTCATCTCATAAAGCAAATTCAAAGCGCTATAAGACGTTTCCGAGACTCCATAAGGGGCTAAATAAATGTAAGTCTTTTCTTGTAGTTATAAATCAGCAACCCCACATGTATTTAAAATCTGTAAGTAACAACGTAGGCAAGAGTTGAATTATACATCTGGAGAACATGAAGAAAACATACCCTCAGTAAAATAATACATCAGATGCAATTCGAAAGTGAAGTTAGCTGCGTTCACATTTTGTGTTTGTCCAGTTTGGAATATTTTTGGCGTTTTCAGAATTGTGATTTAAATGTTCACAATATATGGAGAATTGAAAGGGAGCTTTTATCGCTGGTAGGGATGTCAACAACCACAAGCAACTGACCATGTTTCACGGAGATTGCTTTCGCTGTCGATCAGTAGAGCATTATCTAGTTAAAATTTAAGCGGATTTTATGGCATCAGAATGTCACACCGAATCAGCAAAACGGTGCCCAATGGATAACAATTAATATAATTTATAACGTGAAAGTCAGCTTGGTGTTACGTAAAACATTTACAGGTGAGAATGCATTTCCTGTTTCCTTTAAAAATATATATAGATTTGGTGTGTGTGTAGCCAGGGGGACATTTCTTAGATATTCCTAAAAGCCAGTTTTCCTAAATGACTATTTATAGAAGGGGACATAATCCCCGGCACCTTGGATCTGTATCGGCTATCGACTGCGACGCTCGCAGCGGCATATTCTAATCAGTACTGCAGCACACTGTGGTGCATATTCCCCATTGGAGGATTGGGGAGCACAGTGGCCGTTCGTCCCCAGTATCACCGTTGCAGTGAATTCCGGGTCTAATTTTCTGAGTTAATACAGAAGTGTTATGGGACCAAGAGAAATAGCAGGACACTTCTTAACTCAGACGCTTACTGTGAAAGCCAGCTGTACCAGTGCTGTTGCCTCCCCCAATTTTACAAAAACATTGCCCATCCAGATCGAGAAAGTGATTGAGGTAAGCATATATCCAAAAAGTGAGCTTACGTTTGCTCCACAAATTTTAAAATAATTTTCACTGCATACCTTCAACCATACGCCTGAATTCAGTGGACCATCTTTGGATTTGGAAGAGTTAGATTGATAGATTTTTCTGTTTCAGCTAGAAAAACATAGCACAGATTAGGAAATTAAACAATGCAGATATAATAAATTGAAGATATGTAGCTTCTACAAACTCTTTAAAAAAGATAGGATATTATAGTGTTGTGCATTCCATTTGACGACCGGAAATTAAGATTTTCATTAGTGGCAGATGAGACGCTTTAAAACACTTTCTTTTGTGCAAAACAAACACTATCTTACTTTTTGTTGCTGTTCCATATAAACAATATCTAATAACTTTCTAAATCCATATCTACACAACATCCTTTTAATCGCATCTTTACTAAATTCTGTTTTTATTTCACAAATGTATCAAGAACATGAAAGCACCATTAACAAATACTTTCATCCATCTTTCCAAAATTAAATTGTGTCATAAACCCCTGGAACATTTCAAGCCCATTAGAGAAAATGACAGATCATGTTGTTCATATACACACACTATTGATTACAATTCTTGGTGCTTAACAAAAACAATCATATCAAAATCTGCAAGCATAATTGAGAAAATACAACATTTGCAGTGACCATTTACCATCTTGACTATATTAATGGCAACATTACAATCTTGACTGTATAAACGGTAAAATTACTAAGAATACAATCATTTCTCACTCTTAACCATCTCTACTGAATATCTTTTGCTGCTTTCATGGTAATAATGATAAAGTGATGCATGGATAGAGGGCTGGTTGAAGAATAGAAACAGGGAGTAGAAATATATGAATGTTTCTTGCATTGGCAAGATGTAGTTAGTGGCATGTCCCAGGAATCTGTGCTGGGGCCTCTTGTCCATATACATAAATGATTTGGATGCTGGAATACAAGGAATCTTGGCCCGGATTTTCTGCGGCCTATGACCACGTACGTGGTGCGTACGCGGCCGTAAGTGCCCCGCAAGTTCCGGGTTTATGCATGGGCTGCGCATGCACGAAAACCTGGCACATGCAATCTGTCAAGAATCTTCTTGACAGACCCTCCACATGCGCAGGAAATGGACATTTGCTGGCGGAGAATTGGGCTATTTGCCCAACTCTTGCCCAGCGAGTGGCTATGAAACTCTTATGCCTGGTAAAAGCAGGCATAAGGCCGTCTTTTACCTGCATAAGGGTGAAAATAAATCTTAAAATAAAAATTTTAAAATCATTTTAACATTCAAAAACCCGTAAAATAAGTTTGTGTTATTTTTGTCCCCTTAAAAAAAGTTTACATTTATTTTTCAAAAAATTAAATTTTTATTTTACATGTTTAATAAAATTGTATTTTAATTCATTTTAAACATTAAATGATTCTTTTTTATTTCAAGGTTGTGTACATGTATTTTTTGGATGATTTTTATTAAGCTTATGGGGATTCCCTACACAAATGGAATCCCCATAAGCATAATGGCAATCCCCTTTCTGATGGGTTGGGCCAGCCCATGTGATCCCAGGGACTCTTGCAAAATGCATGCGCCCCTGGGAAATGTGGGCCTCTACGCAGGCATCGCATAGAGGCCCAGGAGCGCGAGTCTCTGTAGATCCAGGACCATCAGGTAGGTGCGTAGATTTATTGCGGTTTGGAGGCATCCGCCCGTGGGAAGCCTCCGACCGTAAACTCAGGCCCAATATCTCCCTGCTGATACCAAATTAAGGGGCAAGAATGTGATTGGTTGTAAAAGGACACATGTAGGTTGGAAAGTGGGCAGATATGGGGAAAATACAGTTTAACACTGATAATACATTTTTGGGCAAAGCAGAGAATGGAATATATCCAAAACTCTAAATGCGATGCCAACTTGACTCAGTTAGTCGCACTTTTTCCTCTGAGTTTGAAGGTTGAGGTTCAAGCCCCTCTCAGAGTTAAATACATAATCTAGGCTTAACACTTTAGTGTAGTACTGAGGGAGTGTTGGAAATGCTGACTTTTGGATACGATATTAAACGCAGCCCCATCTGCCTGTTATGTAAAAGATTCCATGGCACTATTTGAAAAAGAGCAGCGAATTCTCCCAATGTTTTGACCATAATTTCTCCATTAAGCAACACCACCAAAAACAGATGAACAGGTAATTTCTTTAATTTGCTGTTTGTGGCTTGTTATGCACAAACTGGCTGCTGTGTTTGCCTATATAACAATAGTGAATTCACTTCAATAATTCAATAGATATGAAACACTTTGAGATGTCGGGAGGATATGATAAGATGCTGTAGAAATGCAAGTTCCTTCTTTAAATGCTATAATTTCCAATGGAATGGTGGAAAAAAGGGGAAAAGTCACAGACCTTAAAAAGCAGGATCGCAGGTGGAAATAGCTATAAAAAAGTAAATGAGATTGTGCTTTTTATATGCAGACACACTGATTATAAAAACAAGATGATGATGATGAATCTGTACAGGGCATTGGTTAGGTCACGGTTAGATTATTGCATGCAGTTTTGATTCTCCGGTTATAAGGATGTGAATGCTACAACAGGTTACAAAATAGATTCACTAGAATGACACCAGGCATGAAAACGAGGGCTGTATTCACGGGAACAGAGAAGGTTAACTCGGAGACAGACAACAACAGTCTGCAAAAGTTTGAAAGGGTGAATAGCAAAAGATAATTTTCACTGCTCCTTGACTCAGTAAAGAGATTACATAAATTTAGGTTTAATATACTAGAAACATGAAAGAGGAGGTTAGAAGACTTTTTTTATAGAAAGGTTTATTAGAATATGAAATGCATTGCCACAAGTGGCTATTATATTGGGAAGACCAAAGCAATTGTCTTTGGTCCCTGCCACAAATTCCATTCCCCAGCCATTGACTCTATCCCTCTCTCTGGCAACTGTCTGAGGCTGAGCCAGGCTGTTCGCAACCTTGGTGTCATATTTGACCCTGAGATTCTGACCACATATCCGCGCCTTCACTAAGACTGCCTATTTCAACTTCTGGAACATCGCCCAACTCCACCCCTACCTCAGCTCATCTGCTACTGAAACCTTCATCCATGCCTTTGTTACCTCTAGACTTGACTATTCCAACGCACTCCTGGACGGCCTCCCACGTTCTACCCTCCGTAAACTTGAGGCCATCCAAAACTCTGCTGCCCATGTCCTAACCCGCACCAAGTCCCATTCACCCATCACCCCTGTGCTCGCTGACCTACATTGGCTCCTGGTTAAGCAACACCTCGATTTTAAAATTCTCATCCTTGTTTTCAAATCCCTCCATGGCCTCGCCCCTCCCTATCTCTGTAACCTGCTCCAGCCCCACAACCCTCCGAGATATCTGCGCTCCTCTAATTCTGGCTTCCTGAACCTCCCCAATTCTAATCGCTCCACCATCGGTGGCTGTGCCTTCAACTGCCAAGGCCCTCAGCTCTGGAATTCCCTCCCTGAACCTTTCACATCTCTCTACCTCTCTTTCCTCCTTTAAGACCCATCTGCCTTCTCAGGTGTACAAAAAGATCCCCTGGCACTACTTTGAAGAAGCGCATGTGAGTTCTCCCTGGTGTCATGGTCAATATTTATCTCTCAACCAACATCTCCAAAGCAGATTATCTGGTCATTATCACAGTGCTGTTTGTGGGATCTTGCTTTGCGCAAACTAGCTGCCATGTTTCTGTGACTATATTTCAAAAGTACTTAATTGACCGTAAAGAGCTTTGGTACATCCTGAGGTTGTGAAAGGCGCTATATAAATGCAAGTCTTTCCTTTTTCTTTCTTTCCATGGTGGGTAAACAGTGCATTCCAACTTTGCTTCACTTCCTGCAGCAGCTGATCATCAAAGCAGGACACCTATATTAGTCCTATACACTATACAGGCATTTTTAGTAAGTTCATACTACTTTCCCACTTCTTAGTCTTTGGCATTGCCAATTGTAAAATTATCTGCTGGCACAAATAAGTTCCCAGAAGCACTCCATGATTTTTCGTTTGTGGCCTTGATAAATGTTCAGCAAGGCTCAGGGATCACTGTTTCCTCCATAGGCTCCTTTTTTTTTCTATGCATTCACGGGATGTGGGCGTCGCTGCCAAGGCCAGCATTTATTGCCCATCCCTAATTGCCCTTGAGAAGGAGCCGCCTTCTTCAACCGCTGCAGTCCGTGTGGTGAAGGTACTCCCACAGTGCTGTTAGGGAGGGAGTTCCAGGATTTTGACCCAGCGACAATGAAGGATCGGCAATATACTTCCAAGTCAGGATGGTTTATAACTTGGAGGGGAACATGGAGGTGGTGGTGTTCCCATGCACCTGCTGCCCTTGTCCTTCTAGGTGGAAGAGGTTGCGGGTTTGGGAGGTGTTGCCGAAGAAGTCTTGGTGAGTTGCTGCAGTGTATCTTGAAGATGGTACTCACTGCAGCCACGGTACGCCGGTGATGGAGGGAGTGAATGTTTAAGGTGGTGGATGGGGTGCCGATCGAGTGGGTTGCTTTGTCTTGGATGGTGTTGAGCCTCTTGAGTGTTGTTGGAGCTGCACTCATCCAGGCAAGTGGAGAGGATTCCATCACAATCCTTACTTGTGCTTTGTAGATGGTGGAAAGGCTTTGGGGAGTCAGGAGGTGAGACTCTCCACAGAATACTTAGCCTCTGACCTGCTCTTGTTGCCACAGTATTTATGTGGCTGGTCCAGTTAAGTTTCTGGTCAATGGTGACCCCCAGGATGTTGATGGTGAGGAATTTGGCGATGGTAATGCTGTTGAATGTCAAGGGGTGGTGCTTAGACTCTCACTTGTTGGAGACAGTCATTGCCTGGCACTTGTGTGGCGCGAATGTTACCTGCCACTTATCAGCCCAATACGATAGCAAAATACTGCAGATGCTGGAAATCCAAAATAACAACAGAAAATGCTGGAAAAACTCAGCAGGCCAGGCAACATCCGTGGAGAGAAATTAGAGTTGACGTTTCGGGTCGAGACACTTTTTCAAAACTGGAAAGGAAATAAAATATATCGAAGGCAGGGCTGCGATAGAACAAAAGAAGTAAAAGAGACATTAAGAGGTATTCAAAACCAGACGAGATGGTAATAGGACAGTGGAGACTAAAGACGGCTGAGATTAGGTGTGAGGTGTATTGGCAGGATAGGAGACAGCTGCCATGTGGGAGAGAGAGAAAAAAAAAGGAAAAGGGGGGGGGGGAAGGGAAGACCCAAAACAAAGGAGTGAAAAAATATATAAGTAAAAATGTAATAGGGGCCGAGGTTATGATCTGAAATTGTTGAACTTGATATTGAGTCCGGAAGGCTGCAAAGTGCCTAATCGGAAGATGAGGTGCTGTTCCTCGAGTTTACTTATCAGCCCAAGCCTAAACGTCATCCAGATCCTGTTGCATGTGGGCATGGACTGCTTCATCATCTGAGGAGTTGTGAATGGCACTGAACACTGTGCAGTCATCAGCAAACATCCCCATTACAAGGCCCTAAAATGCACCTGCCCCTTTAAGCATGGACAACCCTTTAAAGGCATTTTTATTTCCTGGACCATAATCAATGTGGCCAATAGGAAGCCTCAGCGCCTACCCACATAGATGAAAATGAGGCCTGAGGCAAAATCTGGGTGCACAGTACTGAAGTCAGGCGCAGTGCTATTTTTGTATGCTGGCCACGCATTGTGCGTAGTTCCACGTGCCCCCAGAATATTGTCCCAGTTGAGTCAAAGGTTGGCCTGGTTAATCATTGACACAGCTATGTCGATCTTCAGAGCTCCCTGTAATAACGGGCTAACCAAAAACAGCTCATCAATCCAGTTCTCAGCCAATCAGAGGTCAATTGTATTGCTTTGGATTCCAGCTCCAAACCGATGGTGGGATCAGTGAGGTGGAGGAAGCTGCGTTCAAGTTACTTTGAACTAAAGGTATAGAACTGAAGGTAAAGATAAAAATAAAGTCAAATGAATTATAATAAAATGAGAGCAAATGAAGAAGTAAAGAAAATGATGCTGAAGAAATAACAGAAGGAGCAGAGGTATAAACTGGTTCTCATTTATTTAACATTGTTTAGGGTTGATAATAATAAAGCTAATCCTAATATCTGAGCAGCTTTGTTACTGTAATGTAAGTATTTATTTGTGTGTGAACTGATAATGTAGTAAACTGCAGCTCAGCGAGCTTGGAATTCCCCAGAACCTTCCAGCAAATCTAATTTGCTTCTATTCCATTCCACAGTCCCTTCTGTAAATTGCGAAATTCCTCCATGCTTAGTCTGGAATCTTACTCGCTAAGAGTAGTGCCTGGACGCTGTTGTCCAATAATTTCGCCATCATTTCCCACCCATGCCTCTCGTGCTTTGCACTGCCTCAATTTCTCAGCGATGATTATTTGAAACTACAGCTTTTAATAATTCAGGGCAGCTCTTCGAAAATGTCACCGACCCAAATACTGGCAATTTTCGCAGTGCTTTACATTCCCTCGGAGGAGTCAGTGAAATCGGGCTCTGTAAAGGACAACAGGTTTATGTGTTGCTGCTGTTTATTGCTCATGCAGATGGGTCTGTGTTTACTGCCCCGGCCGGGCTAGTTTTCCTGCAGCTGCGATCCGTATGATAACATTTCTGGCCTCGGTCTGATGGACTGGTAGTAATTTCAAGGTCTGTGCTTCTGCCATTTCTAAACAAAATTTATCGTGCTCTCAAATGTTGTGTTTCTCTTCTCTGATGGGCAAACAGTTTGCAGCATGCTAGCACAGGAGCTGGCACTCAGATAGACAATAGACTTACAATACCAAAAATGAGTGATTTGGAATTTTTTTGAACCGCATGTGACACATGTCCCCACAGACCTATGTCTACTATTGAGTTGACATTTAATAAGGAGAGGAAATTACTCAGTTTCTCTCTTGCACACCACCTACATTAACCATTTGCAAAGGCCCAGGGGCCAGTCTCTAGCCATCCTCCCTGCCAGAGAAACAAAAAAAATCAAATGACTGATAACCTTGTGTAAGCATACATGTTTTGAGGCTGTAGCCACCGTCATCCACTGGGTAACCCTCAAAGGCTTCCTTGGTTAAAATATTGGCCCAAATTTTACTGTGATAATAATGGTGAGTCTATCAGCGCTCGCCGTTATTACAGCCTCTGCAAGATCCTGCAAATCCATTGGCAGGATAGGCGCACCAACGTCAGTGTTCTTGCTCAGGCCAAGATCCCCAGCATTGAAGCTTTGATCATGCTCGATTAGCCCCGATGGATGGGCCACATCGTCCACATGTCCGATACAAGACTCCCAATACAAGCGCTCTACTCGGAGCTCCGGCACGGCAAGAGAGCCCCAGGTGGGCAGAGGAAACGCTTCAAGGATACCCTCAAAGCCTCCTTGAAAAAGTGTAACATCCCCACTGACACCTGGGAATCCCTGGCCCAAGACCGTACAAAGTGGAGGAGAAGCATCCGGGAAGGTGCCAAACACCTCGAGTCTCTTCGCCGGGAGCAAGCGGAAGCCAAGCGCAGGCAGCGCAAGGCGCGCACGTCAACCCAAGCACCCCACACACCCGCCCCTTCAACCACCGTCTGCCCCACCTGTGACAGAGATTGTAGGTCCTGCATTGGACTAATCAGTCACCTGCAAACTCATTTTTAATGTGGAAGCAAGTCATCCTCGGTTCCAAGGGACTGCCTAAGAAGAAGAAGAAGAAGAGTAAATCTGACAGCAACTTCTGACGTCCTCACATACACAGTTAAATGCGGAAATCCAGATGTTGCTGTCAGAGATACCCTGCTCCTCCAGAGGGTGCGCTGTTGCTATCAGAGATACCCCGCTCCGCCAGAGGGTGCGCTGTTGCTATCAGAGATACCCCGCTCCTCCAGAGGGTGCGCTGTTGCTATCAGAGATACCCCGCTCCTCCAGAGGGTGCGCTGTTGCTGTCAGGGATACCCCGCTCCTCCAGAGGGTGCGCTGTTGCAGTCCCCATCGATAGACTCGGCATTGAAATGACTGCACTGGCAATTACTTGGGTTACTTTTCACTATGGACGTACAATCCCTCTACACCTCCATCCCCCACCAGGATGGCCTGAGGGCGCTCCGCTTCTTCCTTGAACAGAGGCCCAACCAGTCCCCATCCACCACCACCCTCCTCCGCCTGGCTGAACTTGTTCTCACATTGAACAACTTCTCCTTTGACTCCACTCATTTCCTCCAAATCAAAGGTGTTGCTATGGGTACCCACATGGGTCCTAGCTATGCCTGCCTTTTCGTGGGATATGTGGAACACTCTTTGTTCCAGTCCTACTCGGGTCTCCTCCCTCACCTCTTTTTCCAGTACATTGATGATTGTATTGGTGCCGTCTCCTGCTCTCGCCCTGAACTAGAAAATTTCATTCACTTTTCTTCCAATTTCCACCCTTCCCTCACCTTCACATGGTCCATCTCCAACTCTTCCCTTCCCTTCCTCGACTTCTCCATCTCCATCTCTGTGGATAGGTTATTGACAAACATTCACCACAAGCCCACTGACTCCCACAGCTACCTGGACTACACTTCCTCCCACCCCACCTCCTGTAAGGACTCTATTCCATTCTCCTAATTTCTCCATCTCCGCCGCATCTGATCCGATGATGCCACCTTCCATACCAGTGCTTCCGACATGTCTTCATTTTTCCTCAACCGAGGATTCCCCTCTGCTGTGGTTGACACGGCCCTCGACCGTGTCCGTTCTATCTCCCGCACTTCTTCCCTCACCCCTTCCCCTCACTCCCAGAATCACGATAGAGTTCCCCTTGTCCTCACCTTTCACCCCACCAACCTCCACACTCAAAGGATCATCCTCCGCCATTTCCGCCACCTCCAGCGGGATCCCACCACCAAACGCATCTTCCCCTCACCTCCCCTTTCAGCATTATGTAGGGACCCCTCCCTCCGAGACACCCTAGTCGACGACTCTACCACCGCCAGCACTCCTTCCCCTTCGCCCGGCACCTTCCCGTGCAAGCGCAGCAGATGCAACACATGCCCTTATACCTCCCCCCTTCCCACTGTTCAGGGCCCCAGACACCCCATCCAGGTGAAACAGCAATTTATTTGTATTTCTTGCAAATTAGTATACTGTATTCGCTGCTCATGATGTGGTCTCCTCTACATTGGGGAGACCAAACGCAGATTGGGTGACCGCTTTGTGGTATACCTCCGTTCAGTCCGTAAGGGGGATCCCAAGCTCCCGGTGGCCTGTCACTTTAACTCACCACTCCATTCCCACTCAGACCTCACCGTCCTCGGCCTCTTGCATTGTTCCACGGAAGTTCAGTGTAAACTCGAGGAACAGCACCTCATCTTTCGATTAGGCACTCTACAGCCCTCTGGGCTCAACATAGAGTTCAACAATTTCAGATCATAACCTCAGCCCCTATCACATATATATAATTTCTTCTTTTTTTTTATTCACACTTTTTGTTTGGCCCTTTTCTTTTCTTCCCTCCCACATGGCAGCTGTCCTTCATTCTGCCAGCGCAATTCACACCTCATCTAGAGCCATCCTTTGTTCCTTAACCTGTCCCCTTACCACCTCCTCTTGCCTTGAATATCTCTTAATGTCTCTCAATGTGTCTTAATCTCTCCTGCTTTCTATCCTATCACTGACCTTCCCTTTTGTTCTTTCATCCCCTCCCTCTTTTCCCAGCCCCTAAACTTGCTTTCCATTTCCTGCTTTTTCCAGTTCTGACGAAGGGTCATCGACCTGAAACGTTAACTCTCTCTCCACCGATGCTGTCTGGCCTGCTGAGTTTTTCCAGCGTTTTCTGTTGTTACTTGGGTTACTTGCACTGCCTGAAAGTGTGGTGGAGGCAGACACAGTTTTATCTTTCAAAAGGGAGTTGGATAAATATCTGAAGGAAAAAAAATTGCAGGGCTATGGGGAAAGGGCAGGGGAGTGGGACTAGCTGAGAGTTGGCACGGGCTCGACGGGCCAAATAGCCTTCTTCCATTCTATGATTCTATGATTCTACTTGCCCACTAGTTCCACACTAAAAATGGCTGAAAAAGTTAGGGCTTGTGCATTCGGGAGCAAGTGAGTTTTTAACGACGTGATAAGTGATAATTTCTGCTGAAGAACCTCTCTGGCCCTGAAAAATTAATTTTGCAACTGTGGAGTCTTAGTTCCTCAGAAGAAAATTAAGGTTGGAGATTTTAAAAAATCATTTTTTTTTACTTTTTCCGTCTGTCTCTTTTATCTCTCTCCCTTAATCCCATCTGTATTTTCCCATCTATATTTTGCTTTCTGTATATCATTTAAATCTAACTTATACTTCCTGGTTTACACTTCCTGGTTTCAACTCTGCGAGCCTCAATGAGGACCCTTCAATCTGACTGGTTGAAGAGCCTCGTTATTGCTTTACCTGCTCACAGATCCACAGGAAGCCTCTGCTCAAAAGCCGGTCAAATCTTTGTGGGCAGCTGTCAACATAGTTAAGGATGAGTGCCGTTCCTCCACTGCTGACCACAAAGTCCAAACCAATATAGAGATGGATGATTGAGCCAGAATGGTATGATCACATAGAATTGTGTTTACAACTTTTAGATCAAATGGATATTCATGGTAGCAAATCCTTTCCGGTTTACATATGCAAAGTAATTATGATTAGTTGCTTAGAATTTGACTGGGGTGCTGCTGGCACCACCCTGTTCCTAGGTTTCTCATTGCTGCTGGTCAGGTCTATATGTAATGAGGAGTTCTCTTGAGCAATGATCTTCTGTGTGCAATTCAACGTGGATGGCTGACTGATCCCTGTGTAATCTGTAAAAACTAACTGGAATGATCCCGTACCATAAAAGTTAATAGCTGTGACCTTCACGGCTACTGGTTATACGTGAAATAACAGACTAAGTTTGTAAACTAGTCTGCAGTTCTGCACAGGTCAGTCACAATTTGTCCGCAGAGCTTAAATCTCCCCAAGCACTGCCTTTCAGAAAGAGCTAGATAATTAGTTCCTGGCCAGTAAATTCTGTTGGCAGGACAATGGCTTCCCATCTTCCTTTGTTCCAGATGTGTGTCTCACTGAAATAGTATCAAGAGTACTCCAAGAACCATAGCTGCAATCAGAGTAAGGGCTGTACTTCTGAGGGCATCTGGTGGAAATAAAGTCAAGAATAATTTGGCTTATGTGTTATCTGTGATCAACCCCAGAATTTGTTTTGAAAATTACAATATCCTTTCTCTCTTACTGTGTTCCTTAATGATTGATTGGTTTAATTTGTTCTCAATGATTGTGCCAGTAACCACTACCACTGGGTCATTAACAATATGTGCAAAATGCAAAACTGGCAGTAAATCTGCCAGTGCAATTTACTGGCCCCTAATGGCATTAAATCACTCCAAGTGCTAATCACATTAAGAATATCTAGCCCAGCCATGGTTAGAACTGCACTTCTAAGCAATAAGGGGGAGAAATTCGGTGCTTTAGCACCTCCCATTAGCACCTCCGGGGGGGGCGATAACAGGGTGCTAACAACTTACCGCCCGGGTGCGGCGATAGTACCGCCACCCGCAAAATTCACCTGGAGATTTGTGGCGGCAGTAACCCAAAGTGCCACGATCTCCTGCGTCCGGAGATTGTGACGTCATCTGGCTGCGCAGCGTCCTGGTAGCACCCAGGACCTGAAATTTGGTTCCACCCCCAGCAGCATCGCCAGGTGATAACACCGACAGCTGCAGGAGGCATTGGTCGGGAGGCTGGGTGCTTCAGGAGCGCTAATTAAAGGTAAGGCCACTGGTCTTCAGTAGAAATGTGTTTCCTTCCTTTAGGGTGCATATTGAAAATTTTTACATGGCGCGATTGATCAGCCCTGCGCTCTGTTAGAGTGCTCGGGGCTGATCGTCGAGGATCCCGGCTGCCATCAGTGATGAGAGACATTGTTGAAATGCAGAGGAGGGAAGGAGCCTTGGATCCCGGCAGCGCTGCATGGGACATTGTACAGCGCTGCACCTCTACCGCCCCCGCTGCGTGGTTTAGCACTCCAGAAGGGAAATGGTAGCACTTGATTTAGTGCTCCACTTCCTTCCTGGAGCGCTAACACCCAATTTAGAGAAAGCTGGGAATCATTAGCGCCTGGCGCTAATTTTTCCAGCTTTCCAAATTTAGCACCTCAAACGGGGCGATACCGAATTTCTCCCCTAACTGTTTAATAGACTATCTGGAGAGCCAACAAAATACCTGTCTTCTGGGCTTGGCAGTTTTTAACGTTTCAGCTTGCATACCGTGACACTGAAAGAAACACGAATATTACTTCAATGGTGGAATTGAGCATAAATATCACAGGTTCCATGCCTAATAGTATTCATTCAGGCAAACAGTATACATTAATCATGGCAGACTATGCACCTTAATATCCAAACACGGTAGCTCTCTCATCCATGGATGAAGGCATCATAGCCGAGACATGGCTGGAAATGTTCACCCGAGTTGGGTTCCCAGAAGAGATTTTGAGCCATCAGGGGAGTAATCTTTGGTCTCAGTTAGTCAGTCACTCGGGGCTTTGTCCTTAAATTTGGGTAGTTGCATAGCATCTCTTTCTTTTCCATCTTAATTGCTTGACTCTTGACTGGTGGGGTCTGCAAGATCTTGAACTTCAGAAATCTTCCCCACTGTTTCTTGGGTTATGGCCTCTGGAGGAAAAAATAGTACTGTTAACTTTTATCTGTTTGGCTAGCATTCCATTTTATTGGATCTTTTACAAGGAAAGTGATAGATAGCTGGTGAAAAAAATTGAAGAATACATAGAAACATGAAATAAGAAAAGGTATACCTTCTCACAAATCTATTGAATGCTCAAAGACTCCCATATCTCCACACACAGCTGCCTGGCTCGAGCTGAAGCCAATTATTACCACTGCTTCCCCTTCAGGTAGTGTCAAATGCTATATGTCGGCACGGCCTGCTCCAGTGGCCTAGTGATCCCTGCCTAGTGTGCTGGCTTCTGCAGGAGCAATGCATTGTGTTAATTGGCTGCTGCAGTTTCCAGATCCTGCAGTCACAATCGGTCAAGATTCGTGGAATGAATAGCAGTAATGGTAGGTGTCAGGGAGCAAGGACTTAGGTTGTGAAACTTCAGTGTGCTAGCATGTGTTACAGGATGTGACATACTTCACATGAAGGCTACCAAATGACTTTGGTTCTGAGACAAGGAACATGGTGCCATGTACTACCCTAAAGGGCAATACTTGATTATTGTTCTAGGGAATATCCATGTTTCTCTGTGCCTCAGCAATCTGCCCTGTTTTTCATCTGAAAACACTCTTGCTTTGCTTAACTAGTGAGCTCATTAAACTTCTACTGACCCTGCAAGGGTTCTTTGGAGTTATGGAGATCTCACTCACAGCCATAAACATCTCCTTCTACATGGCTCATGCTGCTGCAGGTAATGACATCATTCCTGGTATTCCAACTATAGCATCCTCCATTCTCTAACTTGTGCCAGCAGCATTTCCACATCAGCCTCTGAAAAGTTGGAAGCTCACCTTTTCCCTTCTTTACCTCCAGCCATTGTAGTCCCTCTTCCAAAAGTTTGCTGGGAACCCTTTAAATGCAGAAGTTGCTCCCTTGCTTCACCAATCCATGCCAGCATGCAACAAGAACTGGATGACACTCAGGGTTGGGCTGATAAGTGACAGGTAACATTCGAGCCACACAAGTGCCAAGCAATGACGATCTCCAACAAGCGAGTGTCTAACCATCGCCCCTTGACATTCAACAGCATTACCATCACCGAATCCCCCACCATCAATATCTTGGGGTCACCATTGACCAGAAACTTAACTGGACCAGCCACATAAATACTGTGGCAACAAGAGCATTCTGCAGTGAGTGTTTCACCTCCTGACTTCCACCATCTACAAGGCACAAGTAAGGAGTGTGATGGAATACTCTCCACTTGCCTGGATGAGTGCAGCTCCAACAACACTCAAGAAGCTCGACACCATCCAGGACAAAGCAGCCCGGTTGATTGGCACCCCATTCACCACCTTAAACATTCACTCCCTCCACCACCGGCGTACCGTGGTTGCAGTGTGTACCATCTACAAGATGCACTGCAGCAACTCACCAAGGCTTCTTTGGAATCACCTCCCAAACCTGCGACCTCTGCCACCTAGAAGGACAAAGGCAGCAGGCACATGGGAACACCACCACCTCCAAGTTCACCCCCAAATCACACACCATGCTGACTTGGAAATCTATTGCTGTTCCTTCATCGTCGCTGGGTCAAAATCCTGGAACTCCCTCCCTAACAGCACTGTGGGAGTACTGTAGGGGTTCGAAAAAATCCCCTCAGTCCCCGAAGATCGGGAAATATTAATCTACATCGTGGAAATTGCCTCTGGGTTGGACAATGTTTTAAACATACCCAGATTCGCAGCAGGGCTGCGTTGAGTTGGGCAGCATGTGGACAACACCGGAATCGAGGAACTTCGTGGAAAAATTCGCACACTTTAAGTTTTGAACTGTGTAAATTGCAAAGGGATAAAAATGGCCGTCAGAAAGCATGGCCAAGGACAAAGGCGTGTATGTCTGTGAAAAGGGGAGGATCAAGCAATGGCAATCAAATTCTGTCAATCAAAAAGGGAGTTTCCCTTCCCTTCAGAGGCAATCGATGTTTGTTTATGTTGACATAAAGGATTATCCACTTAGGCTGCGGTTTCAGTGACTGCAGGACAAAGGACTTCTGTTTACCTAGTAATCCAACTCCATTCAAAGCCCAGCACACAATGAGAACACACCAAAACTACGGAAGAGACTTTTTAAACTAAGAAAAGGAACAGTTTAAGAATGAATGGGTTTGAATCACCCATTACTAGACAATAGGGCAGTTGGATCCCTTTTGTTTTAGCCAGATGAACTTGGATTTGGGCGGGAACATTTCGGCCCCAGAATGAAGACACATTCAAACCACCCCAAGCTTTATTCGAAACCCATTCCAGACAATGGGAGCAGTTTGGCCGCTGGAAAATAGCCCGTTTGAATCAGCCAATCATGGCCTTTCTCTTGTGTATTCGAACTTTTCGGCACGAATTTGCACACAGACCTTTTCAGTGCCAAAACAGCAGGAGCTCCCAGGATATAAAGATAACTTCTCAGAAGCATATCTCTCTCTTACTCTTTGGACCACAGGTGAGCATGTTTCTGACTCCTCAACAATGCAACCCAGTGAGAAGTAAAGGGGTGGTAATTTAAGGGGACTGTTGCTAAGATTGTATGGTTAACATTGTAGCTATTTATCCCTCATTTTTGCCGTCTGCCTTCCCCTGTTAAGCAATTTTAACTGTTGTATTGATCGTGTGGTGTAGTTTATTTAGTTAATAAAGTTTGACTTTCTCGCATCCAGATCATTTGTCCGTTTTTAATATATCATTAATTATAAGTTCCTCCAGTCAGAACTGGAAGGGATGGTTTAGCGATTCGAAACCGCTGTTTGGGATTGGTCAGAGTGCAGCAGCAAAAGCTGCTTGACCAGGTAAATGATCGTAAACCAGGTAAAGAAAGGTAAATTACCGTAAACCCGGTAAAAGATGCCTCGCTACAAATTGGCTACCGCGGCAGGACTGGAGGCAGTTTTTGAGATGATAAGTGGTCTGGATCTGGGGAAAGTATCAGCTATTGCTTTTCTTGCTTTCAGTCTCTGGATAGCCCTGCAGAAGTTAGCGGCAGCGTGTAAGCTGACCTATTATGGTATAGGTGGCTGGGTTAAGAAGGGTGAGATAAGGGTGCGGGAGTCCGAGTTGGAAAAATGCTAGGCGGAGGTAGAATGCCTCAGAAGAGAGGTGAATAAGGCCAGAGATAGTGGGATGAGGGTGCGGGAAGAAAATGCACGCCTCACACTAGAGGTCACAGAATGCCAGGCAGAGATAGAGCGCCTTGTGCAGCAAGTCACAGAGGCTAGGGACAGTGAGATGAGGCTACATGAGGAAAACGCACACCTCACCCAAGAAGCTAGCGAGGGCAAAAGCCATGTGAGGCACAAGATAGAGTTCCTAAAGTGCCAGTTTACAGAAGCAAAGAGTAACAAGATGAGACTGTGGGAAGAGAATGCCCGCCTCACCTCAGAAGTAACAGAGCAGGAGGGGAAGGTTAGGGAGGTAAAGGCAGCTTATAAGCTGGCCTGCAACCAAAGGTTTGAGGAAGCAAATCATGGCCCCTGTCGGGCAGAGATGAAAGCCTTACCTTGGCTTTAAAAGGAGCAAAGGGGATGATTTGCCTGATCAGCCCGAAGGCAGGTCAGCCGGATTTTACTGGCAACCTAAGTAAAACAGCACCACAGGCAACACCCAGGGAAAGGCTGGCTAGGGAATTAGAGATCCCAAGACAGCAGCCCACAGCTCCGAGTTTTGAGGAGCTCTGGCAGCAAGAATGGGTGGACAATGGGGTGGTAGGAGAATGCCAGCAGGTCCCGCTAGGCAGGCAGGGACCAGGACCAGTGTGCCCCCTCCGACAACGGAGGTATGGTCTGCCCGTGAATGATAATGACCATGGGGCTGTTCAGCATACCTATCTGGTACCCTATGAAACCCCACAGCTCAGAGGCCTGGTGAAACATATTCCCCTGCTCACCGAAAAGGGAAACACCTCAGTGCACTTCCAAGGGATAGAACAGGCAGCCTGTGTTAACGGCTGTGATGAGGAAGAGAAAGCCAAAATGTTGCTTTTCTCTGTAGATAGTATGCTCTATCAGACCCTTTCAGGTGAGGCTAAGAGAGGGCAGAAGGGTTTTGAGGAACTAAAGGAGGAAATACTGGAAGCCATGGGTGCGAACGACGGCAATCCATTCGATCGCATAGGGAAAACACTGCAGAAGGAAGGGGAGACCCCACAGGCATTTGCAGACAGGCTGTGGCCAGTCTACAACAGTGCGTGTACATGGGGACAAAATAGGGCACAACTGAACCAGCAGCAGCGGACCCAATGGCTTCATTGCCTGCCCCAGATAAAAGCAAAGGCTGATATCTGGTTTGACCACTGAGACCCCCTAGCAACCGAAGAGACTGTAATCCAGCAGCCCACGGTAGCATATAGGAACGGTAGGAATAGTGGGACCCCCCAGCAAGAGGGTAAGGTCCATGAGGTTAAACCTGGGGCTCAATACAAGAAAGAGTGGCGCCAGGAGGGGAGCCATCCCTCCCAGAACAAGGTCACTTGTTACAGGTGCGGGGAGGAGGGCCACTGGCACAGGGATTGTGAAAAGCCTGGGAGAGATGATAAAGCCAGGACCCCCGCAGCCCCAACTCAGAAGGCAGAGACAGAAACTCCTTCCGATACAGCCGAGTCCATCATGGAGTCGATAAGATCTTTCCTCAGGGCCAATCAGGGAAAGGTAGCAGCCATCAGTGGTGCTGTAGCCCCCTCGCCCACCTCTGCCTCCCCACAATGACTGGCTGATATGCTGGCCAAGGAGGGTGCACGTGCAGGCACTTTCTGGGACCCGTATGGGTCCGGGCCAGTGGCAGCGATTACAGGCAGGGATGGGACACAGGGAAAATATAAATCTGACCATACAAGTTCAAGTTCACAGGCTGTAAAGACAGGCACTGTGGCTTGTTCCAAGGGAAAAGTTGTCCAGCCCACAAATTGGGACACTTCCCCGCGCCAGTGGGACCTAAGTTTTGGCCAAAGTTTAAATTTGAACCAGTTATTTAACTCAGAAACAGAGAAACAGCAGCCTGAGAGTAGAAATCTGCAGGCTGCTGCGAGTCCATTCACAGAAAATCACCTGGGGGGCTCCAGGGAGGAGCAGCCCTTTGAAAAGACTGCCCGCGCATGCGCAGTCGCTTGCCTGGAGACAGGAATTCCCCAGTCTTTTGAACGGCCTGTTCACGCAGGCGCAGTTCCCCAGCCCGTGACCCAAGCGGCTCTTCTTCAGTTTTCCCGCGCAGGCGCAGTCGCATGCCTGAGGGGAGCGGTTTCCCAACACTGGGTTCGTGCAGGCACAGTCGCAAACTTGGAACCCCCAGCGGCTCCTGTTCACTGTGAGGTCACGCGTGCAGGCACAGTCGGCCGTTTAAAGGTCCCTGCTTCACAGTCTATATGTGCAGGCGCAGTAGCCTGCTTGGAAGACCCAGTGGTTCTTCCTACCCTTTTCAAAGAAATCGAACGCACAGGCGCGGTTGCCTGTGATAGTGTAGCGGTTCCCCAGCCCTGTGAAGAGATTGTTCGCGCAGGCACAGTTGCCTGCGGGACCACAGCGGCTCTTTTTCAGTTTTCTCACGCAGGCGCAGTCGCCTGTTTGAAGACAGAGGTTTCACAGCCTCTGCCGTGGGACTCCGGGGAGGAGGTTCGTGCAGGCGCAGTCGCCTGTTTAAAGGGACAAGCTTCCCAGCCCGCTTCTAGAGTGGTTCCCCCTATGGTGTGGGACGCTGGGGAGGAAGGGATAGCAATTCCTCCTGCAGGGGAGCCAGTACCAGGTTTTGGACCTGGAGAGGAAGATTTTCAGCCATCAGCAGTGGGTGGTGAGGGGATACCTGCCCCCAGTACAGGAGTGGGTAGGGAAAAGGAGATAAACCCGGAGTACCGGTAGGCTGCCAGGTATATTATACAGTCCAGGCTGTTTGCACCAGGGGGAGAAGGTTCCCAGCCAGCTAGGGCTGTGACCCAGGCTCAGGGTCCGTCAGCCAAAGTTCCCCCCACAGAGATGCCCCTCAGAAGGTCTCTTCGGGTGCCCCAGCCCAAGAAAGCATGGTCACCCACTTTACAGTGGAGTAGGGCAGTCTCCCGAACCAGGGAGAAGCCAAAGGGCAGAGGTCCCCAATCAGCAGCCATAAGCTGCGAGGGACCAGAAGCTGGAATCAGTCCAGCTTCGCTGCAGGCAGCAGTAATCTGCGACAGTGACACCAGAGATTAGCCTGGCCGTCCGGAGACGGGCGGCATTTGTATTATAGCTTTGTGTTAAGTAACTAATGTATATAGCTGGTTTTTAAGGTGTTTGAATTTTAAGTTTTGATATATCTAGTAGTTTTAAAGTTTAAGTTTATAAGTGTGCCAAATGTTTGTATTTTGGTCCAAGGTCAAGGGACCCGACCATGTCTCCACCTAAGGCAGCAGGTCAGTGAGAGACCTGGCTGCATGTCCTTTTAAGTTTTTTACAGGAGAGTGGACCAAGGAGCAGCCCTGTTCGCCCAGCCTGAGCTGGGCATCAAATGAAGATATGGCTACAGAAGGTTGGGGATCACCTCGCCACTGGACAAATCCAGGAGGAGACCCCGCAGTGACCTTTGGGAGAAACCGGACAGGGTCCGGAGGAACTTGCCTACTCATCCTATGCGGAAGAGATGGCCCAGCTGGGTGAGGCACGACCCCCAACCCAGCACTATCCTGACCGAATTTCACTTGCGGGAGACCTCGCTATTGAGGAGTCATGGTGGGGAAGCACGGGCGCCTTGTCAGATAGGGACGCGTTCCCCGGGAGTGGGTGGTGATGGCCCGGGAAAGATTGTAAAGGGGAGGGGGAGACCCAAGAGTCACGTGGGTGCATTCGGGGAAGGGAGGAACTCACCCGGGGCCCATGGGCAAAGTTAGAGTGTAAGTGTGGCTGGGGAGGTTGAGTGGGTGGCCGGATCTGGGATCCAAGTTTGAGTGTGGGGCCAGTGAGAGCTGCCACACAGGCACCCATCATTTTCTCCAGCCAGTCGAGGGAAGACTGGAGGGGGAGGGACTGGGAGTCACGATCCCATACTCTCCGGTCTCGGTCTGTGAAGCATGAGGGGTACCCCACCTCCACAAAGGGACAAGGGAACGGCTCGGGGCTGGCGGATCAGACTGTTCTGTAAAATCCATTCTGTATGTTTTAAAAGTTTAAGACCATTAAAAGATGGGGGGGTGTGGAAGGAACATTTACTGCCCGGGTGGGAGGAGCAATACCCACTCGAATTTTGTGACCCATCATTGGCACGTGATGGTCGGAGTTTATTTCAGCCTTTTTCAAATGTTTAATGGAGATTTTTGTATTTTGTTTTACAGTTGCAAGTGGTGCAGAGGCATAGGACCCTCTCCGTGCTTGGAATCATTTTGATTACATTGTATAACCAAGATTGCAACATTTTGTAATATGTTATAATGTAACAAGTGGTGCAGGGGTATGAGTCCCTTTGTTGTAACATTTTGTAGTTGATGTATCTGTAGATGCCTACCGTACCACGGTTTTTCTCAGATTTCAGGGGAATAGACGGGTCGGGGGATCAGTGATAGGTAGCTATAGGTAAATACAGGGGATTTGTCGGAGGTCAGAAAATTTTGCTCACTTTCTTCAAATGGACACGACAAGCAAGTTGGAAGTATCCAAAGGGGGGAATGTAGCGGTTCACAAAAATCCCCTCAGTCCCCGAAGATCGGGAAATATTAATCTACATTGTGGAAATTGCCTCTGGGTTGGACAATGTTTTAAACATACCCAGAATCGCAGCAGGGCTGCGTTGAGTTGGGCAGCACGTGGACAACACCGGAATCGAGGAACTTTGTGGAAAAATTCACATACTTTAAGACAGCACATTTTATTAAAAAAATGTACTCTTGAGTTTTGAACTGTGTAAATTGCAAATGGATAAAAATGGCCATCAGAAAGCATGGCCAAGTACAAAGGCGTGTATGTCTGTGAAAAGGGGAGGATCAAGCAATGGCAGTCAAATTCTGTCAATCAAAAAGGGAGTTTCCCTTCCCTTAAGAGGCAATCGATGTTTGTTTATGTTGACATAAAGGATTATCCACTTAGGCTGAGGTTTCAGTGACCACAGGACAAAGGGCTTCTGTTTACCTAGTAATCCAACTCCATTCAAAGTCTAGCACACAATGAGAACACACCAAAACTACAGAAGAGACTTTTTAAACTAAGCAATGGAACAGTTTAAGAATTAATGGGTTTGAATCACCCATTACTAGACAATAGGGCAGTTGGATTCCTTTTGTTTTAGCCAGATGAACTTGGATTTGGGCGGGAACATTTCGGCCCCAGAATGAAGACACATTCAAACCACCCCAAGCTTTATTCAAAACCCATTCCAGAAATTGGGAGCAGTTTGGCCACTGGGAAATAGCCCGTTTGAATCAGCCAATCATGGCCTTTCTCTTGTGTATTCGAACTTTTCGGCGCGAATTTGCACACAGACCTTTTCAGCGACAAAACAGCAGGAGCTCCCAGGATATAAAGATAGCTTCTCAGAAGCATATCTCTCTCTTACTCTTTGGACCACAGGTGAGCAGGTTTCTGACTCCTCAACAAGGCAATCTAGTGAGAAGTAAAGGGGTGGTAATTTAAGGGGACTGTTGCTAAGATTGTATGGTTAACATTGTAGCCATTTATCCCTCGTTTTTGCCATCTGCCTTCCCCTGTTAAGCAATTTTAACTGTTGTATTGATCATGTGGTGTAGTTTATTTAGTTAATAAAGTTTGACTTTCTCGCATCCAGATCATTTGTCCGTTTTTAATATATCATTAATTATAAGTTCCTCCAGTCAGAACTGGAAGGGGTGGTTTAACGATTCGAAACCGCTGTTTGGGATTGGTCAGAGTGCAGCAGCAAAAGCTGCTTGACCAGGTAAATTACCGTAAACCAGGTAAAGGAAGGTAAATTACCATAAACCAGGTAAAAGATGCCCCCCTACAGTACCTTCGCCACACGGAATGCAGCGGTTGAAGAAGGCAGCTCACCACCACCTTCTCAAGGGCAACTAGGGATGGGCAATAAATGCTGGTCTTGCCAGCAATGCCCACATCCCATGAATGAATTTTTAAAAATCATCCCCTTCCCCAAACTGTCCCGACTGCCCCCCGTGTATCTGGCCCCATGCTGGCGTGAGTCCCACCCTTGTCCTACAGAATGCCTGCAACAAAGAAGGTAAGTAACTTACCTGAATGTGGACCAAGGAGAAGCAGCTTTGCTCCTTCCGAGCCCACATTAAAGGACCCTCCCGATCGCCACCTCTCCAAGATCTCTGATCGCTGAGTCTCACCCCCGGCCCTGAGGTGCCCAACTCCCGATCTCCCATCCACCAAGCCCCAAGCCCAGATCTCCCACCCCCTGCTTCCATGACTCTCGATTGCCCAGCCCCACTACTTCCAATCTCCCTCCCATGACTACAGCTTCGCGACCCCCGCAACTCCAGGCTCCACAACCCCACACAACTCCAGGCTCCATGACCCTTGTGTCTCCAGGCCCCTTGGCCTGATCTGTGGTACGCATTCTCTGGTGGCCCCATGCCCAACCGAACCGCCGGACCCACTTATCTGAGGCCAACTCTTCGTTGGTGGATTTATGTCAATGAGGTCCAAGGTCAAATATCAGGAGTGCTCAGAATTTGCCGCTTCCAAATTTGTTAGCCCAAGAAACGTAGCCCCAAAAGCCAATTTTTCAGCTAATTAAATGTCAAGGATGTAAAGATTGACATGGTTAAATGAAAAACACATCCAGTGCAAACTTTAACACCTGAAACAGAATCAAACCAGAAATAACATACTCATCAGCAGCCTTTGGTAACGAATGCAGCAGGACAAGTGAACACACCCATGGCATGCTGATAGTTAAGAGATGTTTGAGCCCTAATAGAAGTCAGGTAAATGTGTATTTTGTAATTTAATTTGATTAGAGACACAAATTATGCTTTTATCTGCATTTCTTCAAATGACAGTGAAGAGAAATTACATTATGCAATGTAAATATATAAATGCATTAAGATGCAGGTGGGACATTTTTCTGCTTTAAACAAGCTAATATGTCAATTTAATTAGCAAAGGAATTTCATACAAGTGCATTAGCATGATTTCACCCCCACAGACTTTTGAGCTACTTTAAAAACTTCAATCAGCAATTCAAGTCAACTTTATTCCATATTTATAGCCCCCCAAAATTCTAACTTTGCACTAATAAGACTTACGTCATGATACTTTACAGATACAGAGAAAGTTCATTTTCCAACAGCAAAGCTTAAAATTCCTTCTTGATTACAGACAACTGCGAAATCTATGGTGTTATCCTTGTGCACACAGGAGTATTGTAAATCGAGTTTTTTGCCAAGAAGTGCAGGAAAATTAGTTTCTCCTCACTCCAAAGTCTTGGGTCATTGCTTTAGTAATATAAGGGCAAGGCTGCCTCATTCATTTTCTTTACACTTGAGAAATTATAATGAAGCATAATAAACTTTAGAAGATGAAAATTGATCAATTTGATACCCTGTAACAATAGGTAATTGCAAATTTGGTGTTTTTGCAGCTGAGGTTTATTATAATAGATAGTGAATGTTTAGTGGTAGAGCCAGAATGAGAAATACAGACCACGGACTTCTGTTGTCCCCTAACTCATTTATAGTGTGAAACAGTTAAGGTAAAAGTTGAATTACATTTCCTGTGTTAATTGATGATCAGCAAGGAAGTGCCAGAGCAGTAATAAATGGAAGCTAGCATTCTTCAAATGCTTTACAGTACAAACATTTTTATTACTGTCAATTCCTATCAAGCAAATATAACCCAATTCCACAAAATGTAATTCACTTAACACAATTACAGGATGTATGCAGCCATTCTGCACTCCACAACTATGCAACCAATAGCGATTGCAAACAGGCGACATTTTCTGAACTTTATTTTAAGCTGGCATGAGCATGATGCACATATCCTGAAATCATCATGTAAGACTTTACATTTCCAGATATCTTCCATCGCATTGAAACCTGTAGAAGAAATTGCAGGACAGGAAATTTAAAGTAAGCTGCATATAGTGACACCACTATTCTCAACCAGAATGGAGATGATTGGGTAATTTCCCCATCAGTCACACTTGGGGACCACACTGCTGTAAGTGACTGGGATTGATTTTACACACATAATTTGTATTCTGTAACTATCCTCCACTCACTGCATTTTACTGGAGAAATCACTATGCTTTTATCCGGAGAAGTTGCTGCAGTTTCAGTCATGAGTTCTGTTTGCTGCAGTTCGTAGTGACTATTTTTAAATAGACTCTGCAAATATATTTTGTTTGCTTTGCTGTTTACTGAGTAAATAAGCTTTGATTGCGGTTTGCTTTGTTTGCTGTAAGTCCTGCCCCACCTCCAATCATTGGCTGACACTCCAAAGGCTACCTCTGATGCCGGGCATAGTTATAAATTACCAGCTGTTCTGTTCAGCCATTTTGAGATTTGGTCAGGAGGATTTCATAATGTGAAGCTTATGTTACATACATCACAATTCAATTTTAATTCACAGCAAGACTGAAATTTTGAATGTAGGCAAATTTGCTTAAGTAATGATCTGTCAATGCCCAGAGATATTGCTTGAAAAGGATAATTGACACATTATAGAATTTACTTATCATTATCAGTGGGCAGCACACTCGCCTCTGAGTCAGAAGATTGTGGGTTCAAATCCCACTCCAGGGATGTGAGCACCTAAATCTAGGCTGGCAATCCAGTGCAGTGCTGAGGGAGTGCTGCATTATCGGAGGTGCCGTCTTTCGGATGAGACATTAAATCAAGGCCCTGTCTGCTCTCTCAGGTGGACTTAAAAGATCCCATGGCACTATTTCAAAGAAGAGCAGGAGAGCTATCCTCGGTGTCCTGGCCAATACTTATCCCTCAATCAACATAACAAACAAAACAGATTATCTGGTCATTATCACATTGCAGTTTGTGGGAGCTTGCTGTGTGAAAATTGGCTGCCGCGTTTCCCACATTACAACAGTGACTACACTCCAAAAATACTTCATTGGCTGTAAATTGCTTTGAGACGTCCGGTGATCGTGAAAGGCGCTATATAAATGCAAGTCTTTTTATGCTCAGTACATATGTTCAATAGTATTTGCCAAATTCTTTTGTACTTCTTTCTTATAAAATTGTAAATCATTTTAATTGTTTAAGCCTGCAAAAGGAAGGAAATATCCAACAGTTGGTATGTAATATCTGCTTATTCAAAGAGAGTGGCAACTTATCATGAAACATTGTTTAATCCGATAAGAAGACCACTGTAAGTAGGGTCATTATAAATCATTAGGGTCACACCAATCTGAAACGGTGCAGCTTCATGATCGTAGGGGTCATAATTCATTTACAGGAACATCTGTGAAACCATTGAAAGAGAAAGTGGTTCCATAAAACACCTCAAATTGTAATGATGATTATTCTTGAATGCCCTGCGATTTGGTAGAGCAAAGAAATAATAAAAGTCACCGAACACATTATATGTAAGGTGACTAAGCTTGCTTTGGCTATAAGCAATGTAAAATACATAATCACCATAGGAACTTGGATCAAAACTAATTTTGATACTAAGAATTTATAGAACAGGTGTAAATAAAACCATTTTAGGTCATTAATTTACATTTACTTAATGTATTCTCATAAATGTAAATGTATAAAAGAAATAATATCATTTGTTGATTGCTTAATAAGGCTATATTTAAAAAGTTACTGTATCTTTTTCTAAGATATTTACATCTCTAGCAAAAGTGCATTTGTGGATATCTGCCACCAACAAGTTGGAATGTCTTTGTTTAATTTTCTTTAAAAATTAACATTCTATTTTCCCTGTTAACAGTTCTCTATTTGAGAAAGGCAAAACAGTTTCCACTCATTGGTAAAAGCAGGTTCCAGCCCAGCATACTGATACAGGAGCTCAGCAATAACCTGGTCCTTTTTAATTATCCACCAGATTGTCTCAGCTACAAACAGCATTGCGTTATTAATTCAAGGCTATTCGCCAGCATAAATAGAAACATAGAAGCATAGAAACATAGAAGCATAGGAGCAGAAGTAGGCCATTCAGCCCCTCGAGCCTGTTCCGCCATTTAATGCGATCATGGCTGATCATCCAAATGCAGCGGTTCAAGAAGGCGGCTCACCGCCATCTTCTCAAGGGCAATTAGGGATGGGCACTAAATACAGGCCTAGCCAGCCAGCGACGCCCACATCCCATCAATGAATTTTTAAAAAAGTACCCTGTCCCTGCTTTCTCCCCATATCCCTTGATCCCCTTAGCCTTAAGAAACTCCTTCTTGAATATATTGATGAATTGGCCTCAACTGCCTTCTGTGGTGGAGAATTCCACAGGTTCACCATTCTCTGGGTGAAGAAATTCCTCCTTATCTCAGTCCAAACTGGCTTACCCCTTATCCTTAGACTGTGACCCCCTGGTTCTGGACTCCCCCGTCATCGGGAACATCCTTCCTGCATCTAGTCTGTCTAGTCCTGTTAGAATTTTATAAGTTTCAATGAGATCCCCTCTCACTCTTCTAAACTCCAGCGAATATAAGCCTAATCGACCCAATCTCTCTTCATACGTCATTCCTGCCATCCCAGGTATCAGTTTGGTGAATCTTCGCTGCACTCCCTGTGATGAAATAACTCTGTGTTCTGGCATTTGTATTGTTGTTGTTGTTGTTGTACATGCTAATGTCTGGAATGTTGAACCGGTGTAACAACTTATGCTCCTCCCTAGCCCCGCCCCTCTTCTGGAATGTTCCACCAAGGGCTGGTCGGTGATGACTGTGTTAACTTGATGCCTTGTTCTTACTTAATAAAAGCCTTTAGTTTTAAGCTAACTTCACGGATTCAGGCAGTCATTTGGCACATCAATTTTATTAAGTAACAACTTTTGGAAGATGGATCGATTTTTGAAACCAGAGCGTCTGGATATCGATCCCCATTCAGCAGACGCGTCGAAGAAGTTTACGCATTGGCTTCGATGTTTTGAACACTTCATCGCATCGATCGATTCGACGGTTAAAAAGTTGGGTCTTCTAACCAACTTGGTAAGTCATCAAACTTACTCGATTATTGAAGATATTACTACATATGAAGAGGCCCTCGCAGCCCTTAAGGCCCAGTACCTTAAGTCAGTTAACGAAGTATATGCCAGGTATCTCTTGTCTACTCGCAGGCAATTACCCGAGGAATCTCTGGACGATTTCCTGCAGGACCTTAAGGCCTTGGCTAAGGATTGCAACTACAAGACTGTCTCTGCCATAGTATATCAGGAAGAAGCCATCCACGATTCTTTCATATCTGGCCTCCGATCTAATTATATTAGACAGAGACTCCTCGAGAACGACTCGTTAGTTTTAAAAACGGTCGTCGCTACTGCTCGATCGTTAGATGTAGCCCAGAAGAATTTAGAAGTGTATGCATCAGCCCATGCGTCTCTCTCAGACTCGTGTGTTCCGAGTATGGAGGCATCCATAACACCGATGGAGCCTCCACTTAATCCTATTGTTGCGGCTGTACCCCATGGGTCTAAGTGTTATTTTTGTGGCCAATCTAAACACCCCAGGCAAAGATGCCCAGCCAGAGAGGCTACCTGTTTTAAATGTAAGAAACAGGGACATTTTAGTAAAGTGTGTAAGGGAAATCCTGTACCCGATGTCTTCTCTGCTGCCACCTATCGTTTTACACTAGCCTCGGCTACGGTTGACCAAACCATACCGTGTTCCTTGTCAAAATCTATGATGGACATCAAGATTAATGGTCGTCCTACTGGGTGTTTGATAGACTGTGGCAGTACTGAAAGTTTTATACACCCCAACCTTGTTAACTCCTGTTCATTGAAGGTGTATCCTACTCGAAGTGAAATTGTGATGGCGTCCAAGTCCCTTACTTTGGAGGTAACTGGATATTGTAAAGTCACATTGACCGTTAAGGATACGGAATATAAGGACTTTAAACTCCTCATATTACCTCAGTTGTGTGTGAACTTAATATTAGGCTTGGACTTCCAGTGTCAGCATGAGAGCATTACCCATAAGTATGGTGGATCTCAGCCTCCACTCACAGTCTGCGGCCTTTCTACTTTAAAAGTAAGTCCGCCTTCTTTGTTCGCGAACCTTGCTCCTAATTGTAGACCTATAGCGACTAAGAGTCGACGGTATAGTTCAGAAGATAAAACATTTATAAAAGAGGAAGTGGAAAGGCTTCAATGGGAGGGAATCATCGAACACAGTAATAGCCCGTGGCGTGCCCAGGTGGTGGTGGTTAAAACTAATGAGAAGAAAAGACTTGTGGTCGATTATAGCCAGACTATAAACTTGTATACCCAATTAGACGCCTATCCTTTGCTTCGTATTTCTGAGATGGTGAACCAGATAGCTCAGTACCGCATGTTCTCCACCATTGATTTAAAGTCCGCCTACCATCAACTCCCCATTAAAATAGAAGACCGACCTTATACGGCCTTCGAAGCTAATGGGCGCCTGTACCAATTCCTTAGGGTGCCCTTTGGAGTGACGAATGGGGTATCCGTCTTCCAACGGGAGATGGTTCGTATGGTGGATAAATATGCGTTGGAAGCAACATTCCTGTACCTGGACAATGTTACTATCTGTGGGTGCGACCAACGGGAGCAAGATCAAAATCTCGCGAAGTTCCTAGAGACTGCAAAGAGGTTAAACCTGACCTACAATGAAAACAAGTGTGCCTTCAATACTACACGTTTGTGTATTCTTGGTTGCGTTGTGGAGAATGGGGTAATCGGGCCAGATCCTGAAAGATTATGCCCACTTAAGGAATTACCTTTACCTCACACTGTAAAAGCTTTAAGAAGGTGCCTGGGATTCTTCTCGTACTATGCCCAGTGGGTGGCTAACTACTCAGATAAAGTCCGACCTCTTATTAAGTCGACGTCTTTTCGGCTATTGGCAGAAGCTCAGGAAGCTTTCCTTGATATCAAACGGGACATTGAGAAGGCAGTGGTATGTGCCGTGGATGAGAAGATCCCTTTTCAAGTGGAAAGTGATGCATCAGACTTGGCGTTGGCAGCAACTCTTAACCAAGCTGGTAGACCAGTAGCTTTCTTCTCTCGTACATTGCAAGGACCAGAGGTTCGACATTCTTCAGTGGAAAAGGAGGCACAGGCGATTATCGAAGCAGTCAGGTATTGGAGATATTGGCATAGAAATTCATTAAGGCGCTGCCAGCTTTGCGGCCAGATACCGCCTAAAGAGGGCTTCTGCGCCAAAAAGGAGTTTGCGCTGATATTCAGCGCAGCGGTATTGGCGGCGGTAGCCGTTAGCGCTGCGCCGGCACCGATGACGTCATCGGTGTGCGCAGTGCCCTGGTTCCGCCCCGAAACCAGCCCGATCCCCATATTTAGTTGCGGCCGCCTCCTCCGCAGCGGCCGCAAACAGCGACCAGAGAACGGGGCCATACTGTAGCCTTAGTGGGGCGCTTTAAGGTGGAGGTGCGGCCGGCCGCTTTTTCGGCGGCCGCCTGCCCGCACCTCCTTCCCCGGCCTCCTCCCCCCCCCCCCGCGGCATTGCCGGCTGCTTTCCGCGAACCCGGCACTTCTCCGTGGTGCCGGGCTCATTTGTCGGCACTATCCAGCGGCGATCTCCCCGTTGCAGGCAGCTCCCCCTTAAGAGGAGGAGGCCTGCAGTACCGCAGCCTGCCGCTCCGCAGCGGCTGGCGCAGCGGTGCCAAGAGCGCTGAAATTCAGTTTCAGCGCCCCAAGCGGAGGCGGGCACACCCTGGAATAGCGCCCGGTTCCGAATTGGGGCGCAAAAACTGAATATCTGACGATCGCTAATGGCTCCCCGCCCAGCGCTAACTTTTGGGCGCTAGCCAGCTGGCGGGGCCATAGTGAATTTCTAGGCCATTATCTCGCTGGCCAACGTTTTACGCTCATTACTAACCAGCGATCCATGGCCTTTATATTCAACACTAAGGAGAGAGGCAAGGTCAAAAATGATAAGAGTTTAAGATGGCGAATAGAACTGTCAACACATGACTATGATATTCAGTACAGGCCTGGAGTATTTAACGAGTCATCGGATGCTTTGTCACGAGGAGTATGTGTTAGTCTAGGTATAGATAAGCTTCAAAGTCTCCACAACGCACTCTGCCACCCTGGGGTCACCAGAATGAACCACTTTATTAAGTCCCACAATCTACCCTACTCTATTGAGGAGGTCCGGGCAATGACCAGAACCTGTCGCGTTTGTGCTGAATGCAAACCCCGCTTCTATAAGCTGTCCGAGCCAGCTCATCTTATTAAAGCAACTCGACCATTTGAGTGTTTGAGTCTCGATTTTAAAGGGCCCCTTCCATCGAACGACCGTAATGTCTATTTTCTTAATATTATAGACGAGTACTCTCGGTTCCCTTTTGTTATCCCCTATCCGGATGTGACTAGTGCTGTTGTAATTAAATGCCTCTGCCAACTGTTTTCCTTGTTTGGCATGCCTAACTATATACATAGTGATAGGGGTTCTTCCTTTATGAGCGAAGAATTGCAACAGTTTTTGCTATCGAAGAGGATTGCAACGAGTAGAACTACCAGCTGCAACCCTCGTGGCAATGGGCAGGTCGAGAAATAAAATGCGACAGTGTGGAAGGCTATCGTACTGTCTCTGAAGTCGCGAGGCCTGCCGACCTCTCGCTGGCAGGATGTCCTGCCAGATGTGCTGCATTCCATAAGGTCTCTTTTGTGTACAGCGACGAATGCCACCCCTCATGAAAGGATGTTTAGTTTTCCAAGAAAAGCTACTAATGGAGTAATGTTACCCACATGGTTGACGACCACGGGCACTGTGTTGTTGCGCAGACATGTGAGAGGCCACAAGACTGATCCACTGGTGGAGGAAGTACAACTCCTCCATGCTAATCCCCAGTATGCGTATATTCAATATCCGGATGGGCGAGAGGATACGGTCTCTCTATTAAAGATCTTGCACCTGCTGGAGCTCGAAAAGAGTTCGACTCTGAGAGTAGAGTTTTCAATCATGGTATTGGCCCTTCAGAGACACAAACCCTCAGTGTGGAAAATACTGATGATTCTGGGAATTCGAATGAACCGGAGTTAGTACTCCGGGAGGAGCCTCAGCAAGAGTTACGTCATTCCCAGAGGATTATCAGACCTCCTGACAGACTGAATATATAGCAGGGGGTGAATGTGATGAAATAACTCTGTGTTCTGACATTTGTGTTGTTGTTGTTGTTGTTGTACATGCTAATGTCTGGAATGTTGAACCGGTGTAACAACTTATGCTCCTCCCTAGCCCCGCCCCTCTTCTGGAATGTTCCACCAAGGGCTGGGTCGGTGATGACTGTGCTAACTTGATGCCTTGTTCTTACTTAATAAAAGCCTTTAGTTTTAAGCTAACTTCACGGATTCAGGCAGTCATTTGGCACATCACTCCCTCCATAGCAAGAACATCCTTCCTCAGATAAGGCGACCAAAACTGCACACAATACTCAAGGTGTGGTCTCACCAAGGCCCTGTACAACTGCAGCAAGACATCCTTGCTCCTGTATTCGAATCCTCTCGCTATGAAGGCCAAAATACCATTTGCCTTCTTAACCGCCTGCTGCACCTGCATGCTTACCTTCAGCGACTGGTGCACAAGGACACCCAGGTCTTGTTGCACTTCCCCTTCTCCCAATCTATTGCCATTCAGATAATAATCTGCCTTCCTGTTTTTGCCACCAAAATGGATAAACTCGCATTTATCCACATTATACTGCATTTGCCATGCATCTGCCGAATCACCCAACCTGTCCAAATCAAACTGGAGTTTCCTCTGCATCCTCCTCACAGCACACAAGCCCAGCCAGCTTTGTGTCGTCTGCAAACTACATCTAGTTCCCTCGTCTAAATCATTAATATATATTGTGAATAACTGGGGTCCTAGGACCGATCCCTGTGATACCCCACGAGTCACTGCCTGCCACTCAGAAAAAGACCCATTTATTCCAACTCTTTGCTTCCTGTCTGCCAACCAGTTCTCTATCCAAGTCAGTACCTTATCCCCAATCCCATGTGTTTTAACTTTGCATACTAATCTCTTATGTGGGACCTTATCGAAAGCCTTCTGAAAGTCCAAATACACAACAACCACTGGTTCTCCCTTATCTAGTCTACCAGTTACGTCCACAAAAAATTCCAGTAGATTAGTCAAGCATGATTTACCTTTTGCAAATCCATGTTGACTTTGTCCGATCCTGTCACTGTTTTCCAAGTGCTCTGCTATTACATCTTTTATAATGGACTCTAGCATTTTCCCCACTACCGAAGTCAGGCTTACCTGTCAATAATTTCCTGTTTTCTCTCTACCACATTTTTTAAATAGTGGGGTTACATTAGCTACCCTCCAATCCATGGGAACTGTTCCAGAGTCTATAGAATTTTGGAAGATGACCAGCAATGCATCTACTATTTCTAGGGCCAATATCTTAAGTACCCTAGGATGTAGATTATCAGGCCCATGGGATTTATCGGCCTTCAATCCTGTCAATTTCCCTACAAATACTGATTTCATTCAGTTCCACCCTCTCAGTCAGAATCAAGGGAATTTATAATGGGGAACAAAGACATGGCAGACCAATTAAATACATACTTTGGTTCTGTCTTCACAAAGGAGGACACAAATTAACTCCCAGAGATGTTGGGGAATATAGGGTCTAATGAGAGGGAGGAACTGAATAAAATCAGTAATTGTAGGGAAATGGTGTTAGGGAAATTGACGGGATTGAAGGCCGATAAATCCCCAGGGCCTGATAATCTACATCCAAGGGTACTTAAGGAAGTGGCCCTAAAAATAGTAGATGCATTGCTGGTCATCTTCCAAAATTCTATAGACTCTGGAACAGTTCCCATGGATTGGGGGGTAGCTAATGTTACCCCACTATTTAAAAAAGGTGGTAGAGAAAAAACGGGGAATTATAGACCAGTAAGCCTGATATCGGTAGTGGGGAAAATGCTAGAGTCCATTATAAAAGATGTAATAGCAGAGCACTTGGAAAACAGTGACAGGATTGGACAAAGTCAACATGGATTTACAAAAGGTAAATCATGCTTGACTAATCTACTGGAATTTTTTGAGGATGTAACTGGTAGAATAGATAAGGGAGAACCAGTGGATGTGGTGTATTTGGACTTTCAGAAGGATTTCGATAAGGTCCCGCATAAGAGATTGGCGTGCAAAGTTAAAGCACATGGGATTGGGGGTAAGGTACTGAATTGGATAGAAAACTGGTTGGCAGACAGGAAGCAAAGAGTTGGACTAAATGGGTCTTTTTCCGAGTGGAAAGCAGTGACTAGTGGGGTACCGCAGGGATCGGTGCTAGGACCCCAGTTATTCACAATATATATTAATGATCTAGTCGAGGGAACTAGATGTAGTATCTCCAAGTTTGCAGACGACATAAAGCTGGGTGGGCGTGTGTGCTGTGAGGAGGATGCAGAGAAACTCCAGTATGATTTGGACAGGTTGGGCGATTGGGTAGATGCATGGCAGATGCAGTATAATGTGGATAAATGCGAGGTCATCCACTTTGGTGGCAAAAACAGGAAGGCAGATTATTATCTGAACGGCAATAGATTGGGAAAAGGGGAAGTGCAACGAGACCTGGGTGTCCTTGTGCACCAGTCGCTGAAGGTAAGCATGCAGGTGCAGCAGGCGGTTAAGAAGGCAAATGTTATGCTGGCCTTCATAGCGAGAGGAGTCGAGTACAGGAGCAAGGATATCTTGCTGCAGTTGTACAGGGCCTTGGTGAGACCACACCTTGAGTATTGTGTGCAGTTTTGGTCGCCTTATCTGAGGAAGGATGTTCTTGCCATGGAGGGAGTGCAGCGATGATTCACCAGACTGGTACCTGGGATGGCAGGAATGATGTATGAAGAGAGGTTGGGTCGATTAAGCTTATATTCACTAAAGTTTAGAAGAATGAGAGGGGATCTCATTGAAACTTAT
Source organism: Somniosus microcephalus (assembly GCF_052327205.1). Classification (NCBI taxonomy): domain Eukaryota; kingdom Metazoa; phylum Chordata; class Chondrichthyes; order Squaliformes; family Somniosidae; genus Somniosus; species Somniosus microcephalus. Next base: position 76,391,819 of record NC_141001.1, on the reverse strand, counting down.
AAAATTCTAACAGGACTAGACAGACTAGGTGCAGGAAGACTGTTCCCGAAGGCGGGGGAGTCCAGAACCAGGGGTCACAGTCTAAGGATAAGGGGTAAGCCATTTAGGACAGAGATGAGGAGGAATTTCTTCACCCAGAGTGGTGAACCTGTGGAATTCTCTGCCACAGAAGACAGTTGAGGCCAATTCATTAATTATATTCAAGAAGGAGTTAGATATATTTCTTAAGGCTAAGGGGATCAAGGGATATGGGGAGAAAACAGGGACAGGGTACTGAATTTGGATGATCAGCCATGATCGCATTGAATGGCGGAGCAGGCTCAAGGGGCCGAATGGCCTATTCTTGCTCCTGTCTTCTAAGTTTCTATGTTTCTGTGTTTCATTAGACCCTATGTTTCCTGACATCTCTGGGAGGTTATTTGTATCCTCCTTTGTGAAGACAGAACCAAAGTATGTATTTAATTGGTCCGCCATTTCTTTGTTCCCCATTATAAATTCCCCTGATTCTGATTGCAAGGGACCTACGCTCGACTTCACCATTCTTTTTCTCTTCGCATATCTATAGAAGCTTTTACAGTCAGTTTTCATGTTCCTTGCAAGCTTACTCTCACACTCCATTTTCCCCCTCTTAATTAATCCCTTTGCCCTCCTTTGCTGAATCCTAAACTGCTCCCAATCCTCAGGTTTGCTAAATGACAGACTGTAAAGTCCGCGCTTCAATAATGCACGGACTTCGGGAGAACAGTTTATCAGGTACTTTACTCAACAAGAGGCAGCTTGAAACTGAAACTACAGAAGCCTGCTAGGGCCTTTCATACAGGGGTGGTCACTGCCGGTACTGCAGTCTAAGACCAGTTATTCCCTTAAAGGTACATACACAACAATTCCTCCCCTTTTAGATAAACAGTACATAACATTCATTTAACAACTAAATAATAACTAATTACAATTACAATTTTCTCAGTAATATATACATCAACTGAAATAGTCATTTATAAGTTCAGTCTTTGAGGAGGCTTCCTGATCCGGACTGGATAGCGCCTTTCTCGAGCATCCTGTTCTGGCGGTGGAGTCAATTCTGGCTCATTGTCATTGGTTGGTTCGTCAGCTTCCAATACCCCTGCTTCTGAGGTAGACGCAATCTGTACTTCGGGCTCATTACCAGGTGCACATGCTTGTGGTACAGGTTTGGCTTGTTCCTGTGACTCTAGAATCTGGTCAGCATGGCGTCTCACGATGCTCTCTCCAACGTTCACTGTGTACATTAGTGGTCCCTGCTGTGTGCATATCGTGCCTGGCTGCCATTTTTCTGTTCGGTAGTCGCGGGCCAATACTGGTTGCCCTATCTTGAAGCTCCTGGTTGGCTTCTCATTTATGTGCTGGAACTGCTTATCCTCAACATCTCGTCTTATGTTTGGTTTGAGCAAATCCAAGCGACATCTTAGTCTCCGGCCGAAAAACAGTACGGCTGGAGTTTGGTTGATTACTGCATGTGTTGCATTCCGGTAAGCAAACAGGAAGTTATCCACCTTGTGTTGCAGTGGTATGTCGTCATTATACATTGCCTTTATGGCCTTTTTAAAGGTCTGAACAAACCTCTCAGCCAATCCATTTGTGGCTGGATGATATGGGGCAGATGTGTAATGTTTCACCCCATTATTCCTCAGCAACCTCCGGAAATCCTCAGACACAAACTGTGGGCCATTGTCGGAACAGATCTGTTCTGGCAACCCATTCCTGGCGAAGATGGTCCTTAGGACTGCAATAGTTTTCTCCGTGGTGGTGGAGGACATTTTAATGACCTCTGGCCATTTCGAATGGGCGTCCACAGCGATTAGAAACATTGAGTCCATAAATGGACCAGCAAAATCAATGTGTACCCGTTGCCATGGAGATGAGGGCCACTCCCATGGATGTAGCGGGGCCTGTGGTGGAGCGTTTTGGACCTCCTGGCATCCTGTGCATCTCTTGGTCATATCCTCGATTTCTTTATCGATTCCCGGCCACCACACAAACGCCCTGGCTAGGCTCTTCATTTTTACCCCTCCCAGATGACCCTCGTGAAGCTCATTGAGTACTCTATCTCTCAACTTGGGTGGAATTACCACTCGGGATCCACACATCAAGGTTCCCCGGCACACTGACAGCTGTTCCCTCCTTGGCGAGAATGCTGGCAACAGTGAGTCGCCATATGCTGGCCATCACTTCACTGTCAAATCATAGACCCGAGAGTTTGTCGGGTCATTTCGGGTTTCCTTCTCAATACTTGCGTTTGTAACAGGCAAACATTCGACTATGGTCGCATGGAATATCTCCACAGGGTCCACTGCAGGTGCTTCTTCCGCCGTAGGCAACGGTAGGTGCGACAGCCCATCAGCGTTTCCATGTTGTTTCGTACCTTTGTACTCTATGTCATACTGATGTGCCCCTAGAAAACGTGACCATCTTTGCAGCCGTTGCGCCGTCATCACCGGAACGCCCTTCTTTGGGTTAAAAATTGAGACCAGGGGTTGATGATCAGTCAGTAGGGTGAATTTCTGCCCGTGCAGATAGTGATTGAACTTCTTCACCCCCCACACCAGGCTGAGGGCCTCCCTGTCAATCTGGGCGTAGTTACGCTCGGCTGAGGTTAGCGAGCGCGATGCAAAGGCTATTGGCCTCTCTGAACCGTCACGGAATTTGTGTGACAGCGCCGCTCCAATGCCGCAAGGTGACGCATCACATGCCAACCGAAATCGGTAGTGTTGGGTTGTAGTGGGCCAAAACTTCTTTTGAAGTGATTTGGCATTTACATTCCTGAAAGGCACGCTTACACTCATCACTCCATTTCCATGTTACACCAGTTTGAAGGAGGGCATTCAGTGGGTGCAGAATTGTAGATAAATTCAGCAAGAACTTATGGTAGTAGTTCACCAACCCGAGGAACGACCTCAGTTGCGACACATTTTCTGGTGCTGGAGCCTTGACTACAGCCTCAATCTTTTCCGGCGACTTATGCAACCCTTCCTCATCAAACATGTGGCCTCAATACGAGATTTGTCTCCTGAAGAACTCGCATTTGGGACGGTTGGCTCATAGCCCATATTCCTGCAATCTCGTGAGCACCTGTTCCAGGTTGGCAAGGTGTTCATTGTCATTTTCGCCCATAACCAGGATGTCGTCCAAATAACACTGGGTCCCCGGGATCCCTTGCAGGACTTGTTCCATTGCGCTCTGCCACGTAGCCGGGGCCGATGCTACCCCAAATACCAGTCGATTGTACTGGTAAAGGCCTTTGTGAGTGTTTATCGTGAGGTATTTCCTAGATGCTTCTTCCACCTCCATTTGTAGATACGCTTGAGCCAGGTCAATCTTTGTAAAACGTTTCCCTCCAGATAGTGAGGCAAAAATATCTTCTATCCGCGGAAGCGGATATTGTACTGTGTGCAGGACTGGGTTCACAGTCACCTTGAAGTCCCCACAGATGCGAACCTTCCTTGGCTCCCCAGGCGTGCTGCTCAATGCTTTCTTCATTACAGGCATGATGGGTGTGGCCCACTCGCTCCAGTCCATCTTAGACAGAACCCCCGAACGCTCCAGACTCTCCAGTTCAGCTTCCACAGCTGGGCGTATTACCGGTCTGGCCTTGAAACATTTTGGGGTTGCGTTATCCTCAATCTTTATGGTTGCCTTTACTCCTTTTAGAGTCCCAAGTCCTTGTTGGAACACCTCTTCCGCGTCAGATAGAATTTGTGACAGACGTCCAGGTGCGACGTCATCATCTTTTTTGTCAGTCACAGTTAGTGCCAGAATGGAATGCCAATCCAATTGTAGTCTTCGGATCCATTCACGTCCCAATAATGGTGGTCCTCCATCTCGTAGTATATACATGTATAGTTTCTGTGTTTCCTTTCCATTATTTTCAACTGGCACCCTTATTTTTCCTCTGGGGTAGACCTTTTGCCCCGTGTATGTCTTCAATACAATGGATGTGTCCTTTAAGGGTATGTGTGAGAATAGCCGCTCATAGTCTCGTCGATTCATGACAGTTAGGGCTGATCCTGTGTCCAATTCCATCTTCACTGGGGACCCTGCTATCATGAGGGTGACCCAAATGGTTCGGTGATCTTCTTTTGCGATCACGTTGTGTAGCTTTAAACAACTTAGTCGCCTGCTCCCGGAGTCCTTATCACTCTCCTGATCTTCTGAACTACTATCTGTCAGTTTCTTTACTTTCCTGTACTGTTCCTTAGTAGTTCTTGTTGTGTTGGTCTTCTTTCCCGACCTGCAGACTCTTGCTATATGTCCCATCTTCCCGCATTGCCTGCATATTTTGTCTTTAAACCAGCAGTCCTTCTGCTCATGGGTTGTTCTGCCGCAGCGATAGCACTTTTCGGCTCCATACGCCATTTCGTTAGCGCTGTATTCTTGTGGTTTCTGTTGTATTTCCGCAGCTCCCCGTGCTGCTGCTTCGTAGGATACTGCCACGCTGAAAGCCTGTTCTAGCGTCAGGTCCTTTTTTGAAAGTAGTCGTTTCTGGGTTCCTTCACTCTGGAGCCCGCAGACAAACTTATCCCGTAAGATGTCTGCCAGTCCTGCTCCGAACTGGCAGTGCTTCGATAACTTGCGTAGTTCCGTAAGATAGTCAGCATTGCTCTCATCTTTGTGCTGGTTTCTTTTATGGAATGTAAATCTTTCTGCTATCAGCAGTGGTGTAGGGCTTAGGTGTTCCTGTAAGATATGAACAATCTCCTCAAAACTTTTCTCCATTGGTTTAGCTGGGGTAATTAAATTCCGCAATAGGCCGTACGTATTCGCACCCATCAGATTTAATAATACCGATGCCCTCTTTCCATCGGCCACCTCATTTGCCTTGCAGTACACTTCGATTCTTTCTACATACGTGGTCCAGTCTTCTACCTCGTTGTCGAAAGCAGTGATACTGCCACTTTTCGGCATCTTGGGCGATTTAAAATGGCGCCTCCCGCGCTTTTGCTTCTTCCCCAACGGGATAAAATGGCGCCTCCCACGCTTTTGCTTCTTCCCCTTACTGCCACGCTGCTCCTAGCGTTCTACGGGGTAATGGCGGCAACCCGCAGCTTCGGCACGTCTCGCTTTCCTTCCCCCCCCCCCGTTTAGTTTCTCTCCGCTGTCCTGTTCTCGAGCACCGACCGCGCCCTGTGCGCTCCACCCTCTCTCTCTTGTTTTCTTTTCCCGGCGATGCTGCGCGGCCCGATTTGTAGAGCCGCTCGATCGAGCTTGAGCCCGCCGCAGTCCGGAAGTGTCAGCGCGCTACCTGCTACCAGCACGATTCGCTGGAACCACAGTCTCTCCCGCAATTCTCCAAACACCGATGGATTCTTTGGGCGGTTGCCCTCGGTCGACGCCCGTTGCTCAGACTACGACCTTCCAGGACCTTCCTTTCAGGCGAGATCCCCGTGAGATGATGCCACACTGCAGGCGAGTTCGAACTTGCTCGTCGCCACTGTAAAGTCCGCGCCTCAATAATACACGGACTTCGGGAGAACAGTTTAACAGGTACTTTACTGAACAAGAGGCAGCTTGAAACTGAAACTACAGAAGCCTGCTAAGGCCTTTTATACAGGGGTGGTCACTGCCGGTACTGCAGTCTAAGACCAGTTATTCCCTTAAAGGTACATACACAACACAGACATCCTCTGTTAGGGCCAATTTTGGTAAATGTTCCTCCATTTCTATTGCTTTTTAATTGCAGAGCTCAATTGTCACCTAAATCTGCAAATGGTTAAGAAAATTGTTAAGATCTCACCATTCCAAAAAGAAAACTATGTTTTAGATGAATATCTTTTTTTATGCGCTGTTCTACAAATTGTAAGTTTCTGCTGTAATTTCCTTTTATGTCACTTTGACCATAATCTCTCATGTTGAACTACCTTCATAAGTTTAATAGGTACTTTGTAAAAAAATATTTTATTTATGTTAATCCAATTCAACTCAACTTAGTTGTGGCTGCAGTCAGTTATCCCACTTGTAACTTTCCACAATTATAATTGTACTTACCTGCTTTGATTTTATGGTGTGTTCAGTGTGACAAAGTAGCCTACTACGACTGGGCTAAAAGGAATAGATTTCATTTATACAGCACCTTTCATAGCCTCAGAATATCCCAAAGCACTTTACAGCCAATTAAGTACTTTTGAAGATAAGTCACTGTTGTAATGTGGCAATCAATTTGCATACAGCAAACTCCCACAAACAGCAGTGAAATAAATAGCCAGACCATTTGTTTTTAGGTGTTCGTTGAGGGATAAATATTGGCCAGGAAACCAGGAGAACTCACCAGCGCTTCTTTGAATAGTGCTGTGGGATCTAATATACATTAACGATTTAGACTTAGGAATCAAAAACACAATTTCTAAATTTGCAGATGACACCAAATTGGGGGGGAGATAGTCAATACTGAGGAGGACTGCAACAAATTACAGAAGGACATTAATAAACTTGCAGAATGGGCATATAATTGGCAAATGAAGTTCAACACAGATAAATGTGAGGTATTACATTTTGGTAGGATGAATAGGGAGGTCACTTGTCACTTGGAGGGTGCAAGTCTAGGTGAGGTAGAGAAACAAAGGGATCTCGGAGTACAAATGCACAAATCACTAAAGTTGCACCACAGGTTAGCAAAAAAAAGCAAACCAAGCACTAGGGTGTAGTTCTGGAGCTATAGAACTGAAAAGTAGGGCAGTTATACTAAATTTGTATCGAACCTTGGTTAGACCACACTTAGAGTGCTGCGTACAGTTCTGGTCACCATATTATAAAAAGGATATAGAGGCACTGGAGAGGGTGCAGAGAAGATTTACAAGGATGATACCAGAAATGCGAGGGTATACATATCAGGAAAGGATGAACAGGCTGAGTCTCTTTTCTCTTGAAAAAAGAAGGCTGAGGGGTGACCTAATAGAGGTCTTTAAAATTATGAAAAATTTTGATAGAGTGGATACAGAGAGAATGTTTCCACTTGTGGGGAAGAGCATAACTAGAGGCCATCAATATAAGATAGTCACCAAGAAATCCAATAAAGAATTCAAAAGAAACTTCCTTACCCAAAGAGTGGTGAGAATGTGGAACTCGCTACCACAGGGAGTGGTTGAAGTGAATAGTATAGATGCATTTAAGGGGAGGCTAAACAAGCATATGAGGGAAATGGGAATAGAGGGTTATGCTGATAGATTTAGATGAGGAAAGACGGGAGGAAGCTTGTGTGGAGCATAAACGCCGGCATGGACTGTTTCTGTGCCATATATCCAATGTAATCCTATGTAATATGCCTACCTGAGAGGGCAGATTAGGCCTTGGTTTAACATCTGGTCTCCCTCAGTACTGCAGCACTCCCTCAGTACTGCACTGATGTGTCAGCCTAGATTATGTGCTCAAATCTCTAGGGTGGGACTTGAACCCACGACCTGCTGACTCAGAAGTAAGTGTGTTACTACTGAGTAAAGGCTGACACCAAGGCTAAATAAGCATATTGTAATAATTATGTCAGAGGATGAATTATTGCCAGATCCAAAACGTCATTCACAACTGTCCCTGGGCACTGTCAAATTAATACAAAGAATCTTGAAGCTATGTCACCTTCATCCATAAACATGTCTCTATCATCATAAATAGATATCTATAATTTGTGGGTTTGTACAAAGCAGAGATATCTGTGTCAAATTGTCTATGACCTTTACTAAAAGTGAATAAAATCTAATTGCAAAATGCATGTAAATGCATTTATAAGCATCCAATGTATGATGCATAATTACTGTACTGAAATACTATATGTGATTACCCAGAGAGGTGGCACAGTTAAAAATATAATTTTATTGTAGCCAAGAGACTAGAATGAGCTGGTAATTGGGTGGAGTTTATCAGAGAGCATTGGGGAGGGACGTTTACCTACAAATGTCACAAACTACACACTGTTGCCTACACCAAATGGATTCCTTGTATGACTTACTCCCAAACTATCTATTATTTTTCTTCATTTCCAAGGTGTGCGTGTGTGTGTACGCACATAAGTTTTGTAACTAGTGCAGTTTTAACCCAATTGAATGCCATGCTGAGGTTCTGGGCTGTCGTGACCTTGATTGCAATAGGCAATGTTGTGCTAGCTATGATAGCCTCCCTCGGGAAATGCAGCCTCCTTAAGCACTGTTCCTCACGGTATGTTATCCTGGGTCTATACCCTCTGTTGAGAGGGTTAGAATTCCCACGGACACACCTCCTTCTATTTGCTCTGTCTGAAGCTACAGCTCTGATTGCTCCTTCTTCCTGCTGCTCCTCTACCTCCTTTTGCCAGAGTGAAATTGCCAGAAGGACCCCGTGAAGAATAAAGTTTCCTTTGCAGATGCTCAATAAGAGTTTAGAACATTTTACAGCCACTACAAACACTTTCAAATGGTCTAAGTAGTAAAAAAATATATAATAAGCAAAATAACTCCCAAAACATTCCAGCAATTTACCTAAGAGTACCTGAGGACCCCTCTAAAATCACTGGAAATGGCAGCCTCCTACTTCATAGAATTATAGATTTGTACACCTCAGAAGGAGGCCATTCGGCCCACTGTGTCTGTGATGGCTCTTTGAAAGAGCTATCCAATTAGTGCCACCCCCCTGCTCTTTCCCAGAGTCCAGAAAATTTCTTCTTTTCAAGTTTCTATCCAATTCCTGTTTGAATCTGCTGCCACCACCTTTTCAGGCAGTGCGTTCCAGATCATAACAAACCACCGTGTAAAAAAAAAAAATTCTCCTCATCTCCCCCCGGCCATTTTTGAAATTATCTTTAATCTGTGTCTTCTAGTTACCAACCCTCCTGTCAGCGGAAGCAGATTCTTCTTATCTACTCTATCAAAACCCTTCATACCAGCCATAATTTGCGTATAGGATTACAAGTGGTAGCAATTCGGGCATTAAATGATAACGGCATTGGGGGTGTTGACAAGGTCATTTGACCTCAGTTTACAAATGTTCATTAGGCCCCTCCCCCTCACCTTTTTTCGACCGGCGCTCTGGCCACCTAAATCAAGATCCACCCAAAAATTGGAATGGGCAGACAACCAGCAGTAAGTTGGCAATTCTGTGTCCCACGTAAATTTGATCCCACTAACTCTCCATTTTGAAGCACAAGTGGGGTGGAGGTCCCTTTATATGTTTCAATCACACATAGAGTAGAAAGGTGCCTCCTTTTTCAGTATGGTTCTATAATTGGAATATTTTAGACGAATGTCATCATTCTGTAAATCATATAGGTAGTGAATAATAAAAGGAATGCAATGAATGTGTTTTCCAGTTTATAGAATCTGACTATGTCTTAGCTCATATTTTGTATTTTCTAGTCACAAATCTATGCCTGTAGACAGTAGCCTTCAGCAATTCACATTGTATGTGCTTATTAATTTAACATCACTCAGGCGTAGTCCAATGTAAAAGCATTTAAGATACAAGGTCAACAATATTCATATCTGACAGCTCACAATGACTGCATAAAAAGCAAACAGAATTGTGGCTTCTGTTTTTCAGTATGGATTACTGCACATCTACAAAATTGCCTAAAGTGTCAGTCAATCAGTATCCAGCAGAACCCTCTGAACATTAAGAATCGCAAAACTAGCATGGCTTCCTCCCCATAATCTCACACAAACTAATGAAGTCTTATTTAAATGGACTAAACTGCAAGTGCTATAATTTAAAGGGGACTAAACTTTATTGCTGGAATAATGACCCATAAATTTAATGGTGCTGCGCCCGTTTTTCAGGCGTTAAACGGGTGCCTAAGCCTCTAATATGGCAGGCTGGAAGTGTGCGCTCATTTCACGCCGGAAGTGCGCCACCCGCCATATTGGATCGGACTTCTCCGTAGGTGTCCAGAGCGCACGTCAGAACTATTTAAAGTAATGAATAACGTATTCAAATTAGAGACCTAGGCATGTTGGAGGACCCTTTTCTGATTTTGGTATGTCCCAGGCTGTTGTCCAGCCAGGTCACCGAGTTTCATGCTTGCCATTGGGTGACAGGGATATCCCCTTCGGACATGGCTCATGACTCTTGTCAGGAACCCGGGCACAGCTACAGAGCTGGCTTATAATGTGAGCCATGCCACCACAAGAAATGTCATCGAACAATCGGCATACTCAAGCAACGCTTCCACGGCGTGGACCATTCCGGAGGAGTTTAGCAATACACCTCTGAGCAGGTAGCCAGATTTGTGGTCGTTTGCTGCATGTTCCATAACTTTGCCATCATGACGGACCAGCCCTTATCCACACTTGGGCAGCAAGAAGTACAAGCAGGAGGAGGAGCAGCGTGAAGAGGAGGAAGAGCAGGAGCGTCATTGACCACCAGTGTCCCAAACTCCCGGAGCTCTCAGTGAGCAGCTCATCCAAGAACACTTCACTTGGCTATCCTTCCCATCCCCAATACACCAACAGTCCCACAATCCTTATCGCCACCATCCAATTTCTTTCCTTTAGTCCAGCTTTAAGGGTCTCACTCTCACTTTGCTACAAATATAAACAGCACACCAAATCCAGGACAAAAAAAATTCATCAAACAACTCCATTTCATCTGTATCTAATCGTGAACAGAAATAATTATAAATCATCCTTATGCAAGCCCTTAGTGCCTGTTTTGTGTGCTCTGTTACCGACCCTAGTGCTCCTGTGAAGTGTTTTCCCAGCTGCTGCAGCTTGGGAGGTGGAAGGATGCTGAGCGTCCATTAAGGACACTTCAAATGGCAGTGGAGGGTGACCTGGAACAGCTGTGGGCCTTAAAGGCCTGGCTACAGACTATAGCAGCTTGGCGTGGGCGGGAGAGGTCTGGCCCAGCTGGCTGTGTGACACTAACAAGGGCACTGCTGGAGTGGGTGGTGGGGGAGCAGGCATGTTGTCATACTCAGAGAGGACAGCAGGTGGCTCTCCCATAGACCCAAGGCCACTCTCCTGGGACTCTGCCTCAGCACTCTTGTGGTTCTGTGCGAGAATAGAGTGCAGGAGTGAGATGACCTTTTGGAAGCCAATGTCAACAGTGGCCACCCCAAAGCCAAGATGGCAGTTGTCTGAGCTTCCATGGCAGCTATTAGAGCTGTCAGGAGAGGCTCCATGAAGTGGGGTGTCACTGTTGTGTTGATGGAGCTGACCACTCAGTCCATGCTCTGTGCAACGCCTTGACACAAGCTGAAGCTGGACTCCTCCATGTTCAGTGACATTGCGCGCAAGCTCGCTGGCTGTTTGCACAGTGCTCCTGGCATATCCTGGTATATGCTGATCAGCCTTCTTTGGTAGCCTGGCCCCTCAAAGTCAGCATCTGAGTCCTCTGCAGCACAGCTAGTATGTGATCTCACCCTCCAGTGAACTGGCACCTGTGGTGTCTTAACCCTCTGCCCTAGCTCCTGCACACTATTCTCGCACAGAGCCACAAGAGTGCTGAGGCACAGATTCACCTCCTGGAGACCCCTCCACGAGCCTAGTTTCTAAAGTACACATGGTGCTAGTAACTAAGCTGGTGATTGCGTGGGTGAGATCAATTGGCATTGCATCTTCAGGAAGGTAGGCCTCCTCTTCCTCCACTGGCAGAAGGGTGTATACACAGCTAATGAATTGAAAGAGTGGGACAAGGGTTCGCCTTCAGTGTAAAGGGAGAGCAGAGAAAGAAGTAGCTGGTGAAAGCATCTGCAGTTTGTTATGCAGCGTGTGTAGGGTGAGATAGAAGTAACAAGGGAAAAGAAGATAAGGTGTGAAGAAACCTTGCACATCTCCACCAGTGTTGCCAGTCGCCATGGCCATGACTCTTCCCCTGCCAGTGATGGCCAGCACATTTCCTTCAAGGGGCAGAGGATGTGCAGGCGGGCTCGGCCTGCTCTTGCGGCAGCCTCCTGTCTGGAGTTGTGCGCGACCTTCTCCTGCAATGAAGAAGGGAATGTGTTAGTGACAGCCTTGTGAGGTGTTTATAGAATGTGCCTATCATGGTGGAATAGCTGTGTGTAAGATGTGAGGTGTTGGGAAGTGAGAGTTGCAATAGTGATGAGTGTGTGAGAAGGAGGTGGAGTTAACAGTTGTAAAGTGATTGTTAGGAGAGTGAAGTGAAGTTGGTAGGGGGGGGGTAATGTATTGTGAGTAATGAGACTGCAGGTGTGAGCAGAGAGTAAGAGAGCAGCATTCTTACCTTTGCTGAGGGCATTGAACTTCTCTTGCCATTGCAGCCTGGAAAATAAGCTCCTGGCATTGACCTCTTCAGCAACCTCCTCCCAATGGTGGCAGAGTTGTTGTCTGGAGGGCTTTCTGCCCCCTAGATGGAAGAGAATGTCACTCCTCCTGTCCACTGCCAGGATCTCCAAGTCAGCATCAGAGAATCTTGGTGCTACCTCAATGCTTTCTGCAGCCGTTTCTTACATTATAACAGTGACTACATTTCAAAAAGTACTTAACTGACTGTAAAACGCTTTGGGACATCCTGAGGTCATGAAATGCAGTATATAAATGCACTTCCTTCCTTCCTATTTTTCTCCTTTCAAGTGCTTCCCTGGTGTCTGCAGCCAGAGTGTAGCTCCCCTTTAAGAGGTGCTGGCTGCCTTTAAGTGGCATCAGAGATGCCTGATATCCAGCCTCCCAAACAGGTATGCAGCCTATGAATATCATGGATAGCCATGATAATTAGCAGGCTACACAAATATGTGCTGCCTGGGACAACACTAACAGGCGTATGCAGAGTGTGCTCTACCCCTGCGCGCCTGTCCTTTATTATGTCTCATACTTTTCTCTACATTTAATGTTAGGAATTTTTCTCACCTGTTTTCTTTTCATTCCTCTGACGTGAGTACATGATTATCACTTATTTATATTATCTCTTTATTAGCTAAGCCAACTAATGCACGTGGGATCATTACACAGAAGCTTTCAGTCTACAATTAAAATCTGTTTATTAGGAAGAGAGATGGAATAACAAACTAAGAGACCTACATTAATGAGCACAAGAAAAATTAAAAAATGAAAAAAGTCTGAGTAATTAACCCTTACTGTGCCATGGATGAATTATCTCATCCCAACATAACCCAGTTTCTGGCAGTGCAAACAACCTAACTCATCCTGCAACAGCTTTCCTGTTTAAGGAACACAGGAACAGGTGCAAGCCACTCGAGCCTGTTCCGCCATTCAATTAGAACATGGCTGATCTGTATCTCAACTCCAGTTATCTGCCTTTGATTCATATTCCTTGCTATCTTAACCCAACAAAAATCTAACAATCGCAGTCTTGAAAATTTCAATTGATCCAGCCTCGACAGCCTTTTGGAGGAGAGAGTTCCAGATTGCCACTACCCTTTTTGTGTGAAACAGTGCTTCTGGTTTTCACTCATTGAATAGCCGAGCTCTAATTTAACACACCCGTCACTGATCCTTGTGGTACAACCAGGTCAACTTTTAGAGTTCTAACACTCGATTGGCTGAAAAACTGCTGAAGCTGGTTTTCAGCCAATTATGGACTAAATGAGGTAGATCTTGACTTTGTGTGATACTGTAAAACGGGCAATAGTGAGTCGGACGCCCATTTTTCATCTCTCACGATTTTTATTTTCATTGAAATCAAGCTAGCAGCGGTCCAACCTTGGTTCGCTCTTCACTGGCAGGCTCCACCCGCCATTCAGGCTTGATGTTAATGAGGCCAGAGGTCCAATATCGCAGGCTCCTCTGACCTCACCATTCAAGCATAGGGATCATACCTCCCAACACCTCCCCCCCACCCCCCCAAGCCCCGTGTGCCGAAAAATGGATGCACCCGAATTTCTAGGCCAATGTCTTTGGCTAGTAAGTCACTATTGGAGCATTATTTCAATTGACTCCAGTATTTTGCAGATTCCTACCCGTTGTTTTAAATTAATTGCCATTGCAATTTGTCAAAGACAAATAGTTTGCTTACATCTATATCACCTGTGTTTATATTACTTCGTTATTGGATATCACATTTTTAGGATGACCAAATATCCTGAAGAGACTATGTACAGAAAACTTTGATAGCCCTTGTCTTGTTTTTCCAAGTTCAAACTTCACTACTATTTCCAAGAGGGTAGAGTACAGATGTATTATAGATGCAAAGTTGAAATCTGAAGGATAGGAATCTTTCCATTAACAGGCAGTAGAGTTTGTTAAGTAGATGCTGCATTAGCTATTCTTCCATAGTTATCATGAAAGCCATTTATTTTATCTTCAAGCGCAACGTTCAACCTTATCATTGTTAGGATATGTCATTAATAAAACAGCCATCCTGATTATAGTCATTATTTTGAGCTTCTCAGCTGATGCAGTCACTTCAACTTGTGCAGGTGCACATATTGAACCAAGCATTCGCTGAAAAGTCACTCAAAGTAATAGGCACGTTCCAGAATAGAATTAACAAGGAAGCAGAGACCATAAGCTAATTGTTCTCTATTGCTGTGGTGCCTTGTCCTCAAAAAAGGTTTATGTGAAGTCCTGAAATGCCTGAACATTTGAATTGTTCACTCTGGTATCTTGCCCTGGACAGGGAGTTCAATAGCATCCTAAAATGTAACATTTGAAATATTTACAACAGGATACAGTACTTTGAATTTTCTGTGGCTTTTCTTGTTTTTCACATTTAACCCAGAATGATTTCTTCTAATTTTTTTGAAACAATGGTACTCTTTGCAAACCATACAAATTTGAAATAGCTATCATGACTGTTTCCCTTTGGTGTCTGTCATGATCAAACACAGTCTTGTATGCCTTCTTCCTTGATTTGGGTAATTTATAAACTAGTTATTTGAGTGAAAGAGCCTTTTAATAAAAGCAAGGGATTAAGATTAAACTTTTAATTCACATTATTTCACATCAAAAAGTACAACAACAAAATAAATGAGCAGCACATCAGGACCAATAACCACAATTCTCTATAAAGGTCACTTAAAGATTGAAAAGTATTGTATCTTGTTCATGTTACCTGTCATGCTCAAGATAGGCTTCCATTATTCACAATAATTAAATCAAATATATGACATTGGCTTTTGCGTATGGAAAGGATTAGTGTCAAGCAAACTATCAATCAGAGGGTATCATTTACTATGTAATCAAGTCAACTGGCATAATAAGACAAAGCATGCCTTATTACTCTCTATTTCACCCCATTAATTGCTACAACTATTGATAAATGCATGTTAACTCTTTGCTGACATTTTAAAGATAAAGATGTAAAAGTTGTACTGCATTTCAAGGATACAGTGAATAAATTAATGTTTGATGATTGTGTATTTTCCCATCTCTGCTCTATATCACTGAAGAACTTCTAAAAATCATTTAAAGCTATTTCGTAAAGTATAAATATACACACTATAGATTGTTTTTATAAGGCTATCACCGGGGACTGTTTAAAAGAGTACATTACTAATGTAACAGCAATGTTTGTTTTCTGACACTAGTGGTTAGAAAGTACTTGCTGAATTAATTTTAAAATGACTGTTGAATCTACATGGGATAAAATTCAAGCAATTGATCTGAGCAAAGAGATAGATGCTCTGTTACATACGTAAATATTCTCTTTTGCTCTGCAGCCCAGTCTTTCATTTGTAGTTCATCTCAATCTTCAATGTCTACGTTTTACTTCTTAGTAATGTTAAATCTGCAGATTCTTTACTACGCTGATCAAAATCTGCAATTTCTCACAAATTGTTCTGATTGGGAGTCTCTAGTTGATCAATGATCTCCAACATTGGTGTATTTTTCCTTGAACAAATGCCATACATAGTTAATAGCTAACTAAATTATTAATCTTTCTGACTATGTTTAGTTTCATTTACAGCAAAAATGGTTTCTGACTATGTGCAGCAGATCAATCCGCATCTAAAGAAAAGCAACTGCATATGGTGACACCACTATTCCAGGCCGGAATGGAGATGATTGGAAAATTCCCCCGTAAATCACTGCTGTAAGTGACTGGGATTGATTTTACACACATAATTTGTACATAACTATCCTCCACTCACTGCATTTTGCTGGAGAAATCACCCTGCTTTTATTGGGAGAAGTTGCTGTAGTTTCGGTCATGAGTTCTGTTTCCTCTGGTTTATAGAGACTCTTTTTAAATAGACTATGTAGATGGTTTGCTGTAGTCCGCTGTTTAAACAGATTTTGTCTGCTGTAAAATAGACTGTTTGCTGTGAGTCTTGTCGTAAGTCCCATCCTACCTCAAATTCATTGGCTAACTCAGTGCAACTCATTGGCTAACTCAGTGGTGTCAATAGAAACTCTGAAGAAAAACACATGTTAATGCTTTGGGTGTGACCCTGCACTTTAGAAGTTTCACTTTGCTTAAAAGCTGTCAAAGACTAGTTTTCAAGAATTATCACGAGATTAGACAGGCCAGGCAACGTCTGTGGAGAGAATAAAAAGGTTAATATTTCAGGTGATTGAAAAACCCACACATGAACATATCTGTTTTCTCTTGAAATGCTGCCTGACCTGCTGAGTGTTTTCAGTATTTTCTCTTTTTGTTTCAGATCTCCAGCATCTGTGGTATTTTGCTTTTAATTCAATACACTGGACAGCTATAGATAACCAGAGATTAATAGAGAAAGCTTGATATATAACTGGCATACACAAATCTCTATTGATTTAGACGGAGAATATTCCATCCAAATGGTAAGTTTCACAGTACTTAAAAAAATTAGGTTATAAATTTGATACCACCCAGTTTTCTTCTTATCCTAAAAATAAATTCATGATTGTTACATTTGATATACATGCCTACATTTGTTATTTGCTCTTTTCAGATCATTTTTCTTCATCTCAAAATGCATTCAGGAGCTATTAGTGACTCAGAACTGGAAGTACTGCCTTGATCTCTGATAACTGAATCTCTGAATGGGACAGAGAACAGAAACCAAAGATACAGGGGGAGCAATTCCCCTAGAGGGCCATTTGGGGCGCTAAGTCAAAAATGTTTGAAAAGTTAGCGCCAGGTGCCAGCCTTTTCAAACTTTTGAGAAATTCCCATTTTTGGCTCCAAGTGGGAATTGGAACGCTAAATCAAGTGCTCCACTTACCTTTTGGAGCGCAAGAGATGGGGAAAGTCCCAATCCAGGGCGAACTGCTCAGCAGTGCCATACATGGCCACGTATGGCGCTGCTGCGTTGCAAGGGGCTCGTTCCTCAATTAAAGGGAAGGGCTACCCACTGCGAGCTCTCCATTTTTTGGGGCATCTGCTGGAGCACCGGGATGCGGGAGTGCCGGGCTGACCGATCACGGCATTCAGACCGTGTCCGGTGCTCAGAATTTTTTTTTAAAAATCGTCGATTTTTTTCATGTCGGCCGGCCACCGCGCCTTTAAATGGTGCCCTGTGAGTGGCCAGCCTGACTGTTCGTGGCCCCTGCAGCAGTCGGTAACACCGCCCGGTGCTGCAGCGGGGCGCGAGGGGGAATTTTTTCTCCTGAGGCACTGCGCCCGGAGATGAGATCATGATCTCCGGGTGCAGAAGATCGGGGTGGTACCTGGTAGCGCCACCGCTAACCTCCCACAGAATTTCACGGGAGGCGCAGTTATCGCCTCGGGGGGGGCAAACAGCCATTTGCGCCGCATTAGCGCCTCCCACCAACACAAATGAGGGGATTTTCGCCCCCCCACAATGTTAAACCCTTAAATGTTCAGTATCACAAATTATGCTCTTCAAAGAACTTTCCACAAACATCATTCAGTTGCTAGACACAATCATATTGGGGGGGGGGGGGGAACACTAGGAGCTGTATCACGACATAACTGTATCATGACATTACCTGACTCTACCATTCTTAAAATGATTACTGTATTCAATAATATTTCAAAACAATAACATTTAATCTTCTTATATATTTTATGTCGTGCTCTGATGGTCAGAGAGCCATAAATATGTATGTTTTATTTGAACCCGTGGTGCGTAAGAGAGCCTTAGAAAAGGACAGGGTCTATTGTATTCTGAAAGCCGCAGCAGAAATGTACGGTGTCATTTTTCAGCAATATCAACTATTCTTTTCACAATTCTGTATGAATATTACATTCACATCATAACCTGCTAGTAATTTCTGGCTTTTTTGAGCAGACATATAAATAAATGACAATAATATAAAAGTAATTATTTGAGCGCAAAATTTGTTGCACCGATTTTAAAGCTTATATATACACAACCTTTACTTTTTGATTTCCCTTACAGGAATCATGAAATACATTTAATAGTATAAAGTATGCAAACTAAGTGAAAAAATGAGAGATAGTGTATTCTAACTATGTTCTGAGAAGGTTCAGACTGTTGTAGGAGAAATGCTGTAAGAATTGCCTTAAATGTGTCCTCAAAATGGAGTCAGTAGTCAGACTGAATGCACAAAAAGAAAGGGGCTAATGCCAATTAAGGCACAAAGACTGATACATGCAAAACATTCCTTACAAGATATAGAATTCAAGCCATCAAGATCATAGGTCTGGAGACAGTTCATTTGGTGGAAGATAAAGATGTCTCTGAACCCATGCAAAGCCCTTTGTTAATAAAGACCTGAGAAGCTAGGGAGTAAATGAGTGGCCTGAATGTCTCAGTATTGGTGCTTCATTGGTTTGGAGGTCATCAAAGGTATCAACAGGGCTGTGTGAGGTGATTGACACCAGAAGGACTCAACTCTTCTAACACGTGTCACTCAGACTGGTCAATAGAATTGAGGAGGTTTGTTTGGAAGTGAAAGATATATAAGATGATGTTTTTGACACTAAAGTCCTCAGTCTGCATTCCTTAGTTCTTAGTTTAGTTCTAGTTGTTTTAGTAGTTCTTGTAGTAGTCAGTGTAATAGAAGGTATAGGAGTTTTTTGTCTAGAAGGGTGGCTCTTCTCTCTGAAAGGGATAGATAGAAGGTTGCAGAAATTAAGATTATACAGCTATGCCAGCCAGGTAAAAGCAGATGTAAGTGTGTCACTTAGATGTACAAGTTTCCCTAAGATCAAGGGATGTGAGCTATCAGCACAGAAGGTGAACTTACCCAGGAGCTGAAGATCAAGAAGGAACAGATAGCACCTCTACAGATGGAGGTTCACCACTCTGACATCTCTGGAGACTCACAGCATCCTCCTAGAAGAAGACGAGGCAACGAATTCACCCATGCCAACTCATACTGATGAGGTTTTATAAATTCTGGAAACATTGCTAACAATAAGCATGTAGACTTTAATCTATTCAATAGACTGGCTATCTAATACTGTTAACTGGTCAGCTAGCTAAGGAGTCTAATCCAAAATTAATTTCACCAATTCACATCAATCTCAGATATTGATCTCAACCGTAAATGTATAACCAGCAAACAGTTACAGTTGAATTACTGTGACATAACTGAACTGCCTTTCTAACCTCTTATTTATTTCATCAATGAACCCTATCTATTAATTATTTGCATACACAATATTTTAAGTGCTGCTAACTATTATATTAAGGTTAATAAATAATTATTAGTTCATAATTTTGTTGTCTGACTCTTTTGATAACTGGAAAGAAAGGGTTAATTAATTCACTCAGTAGCTCGTGTGAAACCTGATGCAAGGTAATATATTTGCTACTAGAATCTAAATGGTTGATGTAAGACAGTTCGGCAAGACAAATTTAGGCTTCATGAACTCCTACGCATGGACTGGGTGGTAAACCCCAGACAGTTCCTTGACGAGGAGCTGAGGTGAAGGTTTAAGGATTTGGCTGGTGTCCTTGTCAGGATATTGATCCCAGTATTCTTACACTGTGGCCACCGATGCGATTACACACAATTGATTATTGTACTCGGTAAGTCTCACACAGTACAGTTAATCATATGATCCATCCCACTTATTAGGAAAAGGTGAATTGTGCCTTGAAAATACAGTATTTATTACATAAAAAGCTAAATTATTAATAATAATCATAACTGAATTCCTAATATTTTGAATTTAAGCATGTACTGCCTGGCTCACTATTATCTTTTCAGACCCAATTTAGAATACTTCAACACAAAAGCAAAACACTGCAGATGCTGGAAATCTGAAATAAAAACAGAAAATGCTGGAAATATTCAGCAGGTCAGGCAGCATCTGTGGAGAGAGAAACAGAGTTAACGTTTCAGGTCGATGACCATTCGTCAGAACTGGTTAGAATACTTCAAGACTTGAGCTGTAAACTTTAAAACTTGAACAAATAACTAATGGAGACTCCAGGGCACACACATGCATCATGTTACTTAGAACATACGTGCAACCTAAAAAAGTAGATTATGATTTGCTAATGGGCTGTGTAGACACACACTTAAGATCAATCAGTAGGTTATGCGATCACATAAAATTGATACTAAGGAGTGAAAACATTGCCCAGAATAAATAGCTATAAAGAAAACTATTGGATCCAAAATGAACGAGAGAGAGAGAGAGAGAGAGTGAGTGAGAGAGGGAATGAGAGAGTGAGAAAGAAAGCAAAAAAGAAAAGGAACATTAAGCAGTCCTGAAGCATCTTGTCAGGGTGCCAAATTGGATAAATCAAAATTGATACTGTGCTAGTTAATCTCTGGACATTGTCATTTTACAGTATCATCCATATGATTAAGGGTATCTTCACAATGCAGACTGTTCCACCCCACACTGTCACCAACCTGAGTTGACAAAATGTCTTTTTCAAACAGAAATTACAGGTAGATTTTTCACACAAGCTGACAGGATTTTTCACAACTCTTTAAACTCCTGGCACAATTCTTAATTGACTTCCCACCCATTTCTTTTTCAGACAGTTTTATTTAAGCAGGTTACCTGAAGGCACCAGTAATGTGCAATACAATTTGTGAACTTTACTGGTAAACCTTCTCTCAAAAGGAGAGTTAAAAATTGACTTAAAAATGATAATTTACAACAGTATGATCAAATAGCAGTGTGTATTGAAGGAAGGAGATGAATTTAGGCCAGTCAATTACAATGGGCCACAATTTGCTGTTGAAATAACAGCAAGACTAACGACACTCGCCGTTATTTATGGGTAAATGGTACAGCAACTTCAGGTGAGGGGCAGATGCGCAGTTAAATGTGAATATCCAAAAGTTACTGTCCGAGTTATGCCGCTCCACCAATAGCTTTGTGAAAGCACCATTTTGCCCTGAGCCTCCCCGTTTCTTTTTAGGAACTTGCTGCATTTGCCCATTAATTGCTCATTAAACTCACCACAGAATGTTAAATCTTGTCATTCCAAGCACAAGTACCCTTTTGACGATGTGATAAGTATTGCAAGGGTGGAGTTGCATTCCTTCAGGTTTTGAAATTTTCAGGGAAATTTTAAAAATGTCAAATTTTTAATTTAATTTTTGTTTTCTTACTTTTCCTTTCTGTCTCTTATTTCTCTCTCTCTTAATCCAATCTTTCTTTCTCTCTCTATATTTCACTTTCTGCACCTGATTTGATATTGAATTCACCTCCTTTAATTCACCCTCCTTTTCAGTCCTTCTTGTGGTTCTTTTGCCAATTCTTAAATCTGATTGGTTAAGGAGATACCTTGTTGGTTGCCCTGTTCACTCAGGTCCCAAATGCCCTGTTTCCCTTGCTGCGCCCTTATCAGCTCGCACTTCCAGCAACTCTGCGGACAAAAGATAATTTGAGCTGAAGGGTGCAGGGGCAGGGTCTAACTTACAGCAGACGTCATTAGGTGCCCTGCTACTGCAAAATCTGGCCCAGTACAGTAATTCATTTACAGCCAATAGAATCTCAATTTTAGTTTCAGTACATGTGTGTATATTATTGCTTGTTTAAACTGGCTGAGAAAATAGTATCGACTGTTCTCTCTTCCAAAGAAAGACCTGTATTTATATTGTACCTTGTTATATCTCAAAAATGTCATAAAGCAATTCACATACAATATTATGACTGCTGTTTTTGCAGGGAAATGAAACAGTCATATTGTGCACAGCAAGATCCCATGAACAGCGATGAAATAATTAACATTGATCTGTTTTGTTGGTGATAGTTGAGAGAGAAAGATTGGCCAGTCACCAGGAGATGTGGTTGGCCAATTATAAGGAGAACTCCCTGCTCTTCTTTGATTAGTGCCCTATGATCTTTAATGCGCACATGGCCCAACGGAACAGGCAGTAAAGACCTTAGTTTAGCATCTAATGTGAAGGACAACATCTCTGACAATGCAGCATGCTAAGAACTGCACTGAAGTGTCAGCTGGCCTCAAGTGGTGTTTACTGTCGTATTGACTAATGGTTCTAATGAATGCCATTGAATGGTTTTATACTTGCAGGTTGAATTGTTTTTATCATCCCTCCGACTCTTATTTCAATTTATATAATAGGTTTGGTCTATCGCAGTAGTTTATGCAATCTCCAAGCAGCTGGCAGATTTTTTCATAATCGCTGGAACAGTAGCAGTTTAATTTCTCTTAAATTGCACTGCTCCCAATGTTTATTCTATGTACTCTAGGATGCATCAGTTAGAAATAGAAAATTTACATCAATTTTCCCATTTTCTCTTGGATAATTTCAAATTGATTCACCTGATATTACTATGGTATGCTATTGAAGCCTCTCACTGCTTCAGACTGGTAAGGCCACCTGAGGCCAAACCGGATCAATTGTCAAGTGTGCTTCGAAATGGATGGCCGGCACTCTCACCTGAAACAGGCATGAACCTTATTTAATTACTTAAATCAGGGTCCTGTGCCAGTTGTACGACCCCAATATAATGTTCGTGTACCAACAGGTGGAGCATGCGCTGCCCAAATGCTGAAAAGAAGACACGTGGCACTGATTCTATGAGGCCGAGAGGAGCACGAATGTTCTTCCAGATCCCATAAGGATCTGGCTGCTCATCGCCCCCTCCAAAGATTACCTCCCCGCCTTTTAGTTTTGACTTCCAGTTCGGCTCCACGGAGGAGTGAGTGGATTTTCCACCCTCTGCCCCAATCAGCGAGTTTCCTGTCAGCACTCATTGAGCACTGGCAGCTCGCCAATTCTGTTCAAATGAGGTTGGACCATGAAAGTAGTTCAGACCTTCGCTAGAGCCATCGGGCCTTTGACTAATTTTTACTCCAACTCATGTCCTCTACTATCCCTAGCTTCATCTGTCTTAATCATATTCCAAACTTGAACACTTACCAGTAATAATTCCTCCTGAGCTTTCCCCTAAATGGCCAGAGCTATGTTTACCTGATCTATTTTAATTTTCTGCAGGCAAAGATAATCAATTCTCAAAGTCATCCACATAATGATGCTGTGGCTGTCAAGACGGTATCAGCTGGCTATAGACATCCTTGGAGGAATCTTCATGTAGAACACGACGGCATCCCTCCAACATCTAACATTTCTCCCTGTGCTTCAGTTGGAACTACCGCAGAAACTGTGGAGTAGGGAAATTAACACAATTACAAAGTTGTCTTTACAGAGTAAAAGAAGTTGAGGACTATATATTTCTTCAAAAAGGAAATGTGAGGTGATACATTTTGGCAAGAGAAATAAAAGCAGTAATTATACTCTGGCCTAGAAATTCATCTTGGGCGGTGACAAAAACCGGGTGGTATCTATCGGCCGTCCGTTATACACAGCGGCTGATACTCAGTTCAATTGACTGCAATAGAACTGAATATCAGGCGCTGCCTATAACGGGCGGCCGATCCGATACCGCCCGGTTAGCGCCACCGCCTGAGACGAATTTCTAGCCCTCTGAATTAAAGTAGTCTTGGTACTGTGGAAGAGCAGAGGGATTTAGGGTTACAGGTTCACAGGACATTAAAGACAGGTTATATAGAAAGCTAATGGGATAAAAGGTTTCATCACAAGAGATAAAAGCCACAAAGTAATGATGGGCCCATATAAAACCTTAAAAACACCTCAGTTAGAGTATTGTGTGTTGGGTTCCACGCTGTAGGAGGCGTATTGAGATTTCAGAAAGGGCACAACATTGATGCTGTTTCTTATGAGGAAATGTAAATACAAATACAAAGAAAAATTAGACTTTTATCAATTAGAAACAAGCAGATTGGCAGGAATGACATATGAGGAGAGATTGGGTCGATTAGGCTTATATTCGCTAGAGTTTAGAAGAATGAGAGGGGATCTCAATGAAACTTATAAAATTCTAACAGGACTAGACAGACTAGATGCAGGAAGGATGTTCCCGATGGCGGGGGAGTCCAGAACCAGGGCTCACAGTCTAAGGGTAAGGGGTAAGCCATTTAGGACTGAGATGAGGAGGAATTTCTTCCCCCAGAGAGTGGTGAACCTGTGGAATTCTCTACCACACAAGGCAGTTGAGGCCAATTCATTAAATATATTCAAGAAGGAGTTAGATATATTTCTTAAGGCTAAAGAGATCAAGGGATATGGGGAGAAAGCAGGGACAGGGTACTGAGTTTGGATGATCAGCCATGATCTCATTAAATGGCGGAACAGGCTTGAGGGGCCGAATGGCCTACTCCTGCTCCTATCTTCTATGTTTCTATGTTTCTATGATTGCACAATGCAGTGTGATATAATAGAAACGTTTGAAATTATGAAAAAATGGGACAGGATAGATGGAAGCAGACTGTTTCCAGTAGTTAAGGACTTTAAAATGTGGAGCCATGGATACAACATTCAATGTAAGCAATTTACTAACAGAGAATACTAGAAATTTCTTTACACAGAGAGTTATGAGGCTGCAGAATTCACTCCCAAAGTTAGTGCTTGAGGCAGAAACTATGTCAACATTTACAATTGGACTGGATAGGTGGAAAAGGGGATAATGTGAGATTAGAACATAAGAAATAGGAGCAGGAGTAGGCCATTCGGCCCTTCGAGCCTGCTCCGCCATTCAATGAGATCATGGCTGATCTTTTGCCTCAATTCCATTCACTGGCCTTATCGCCATATCCCTTGATGCCCTTACTAGTCAGAAATCTATCGACTTCTGTTTTGAATATACCCAATGACTGAGCCTCCACAGCCCTCTGGGGTAGAGAATTCCAAAGATTCACCACCCTCTGTGTGAAGAAAATTTTTCTCATCAGTCCTGAATGGCCTACCCTTTATCCTGAAGCTGTGGCCCCTGGTTCTAGACTCCCCAGCCAAGGGAAACATTCTCCCAGCATCCATCGTATCAAGCCCTGTAATAATTTTGTATGCTTCAATGAGAGCCCCTCTCATTCTTCTGAATTCAAGAGAATACAGGCCTAGTTTACTCAACCTCTTCTCATACGACAGTCCCGCCATCCCAGGGATCAATCTCGTGAACCTTCGTTGCACTCCCTCTATGGTAAGTGTATCCTTCCTTAGGTAAGGAGACCAAAATTGAACACAGTTGTTGGGGTAAAAGAGAAGTCTTCCCTCCTCTCAAGCGGACCCCATGAGATAAGGGGTCGACACTTGCCCTATAGCAAACACGAATTCACCAGACAAACACCTTGGATAAGTTTCACGATCTTTATTCAAGCATATGCAAGGGGAAAATCTCAGTCTCATCCCAAAGAAAGGATTCTTCCACCATGTATCAAATACGTACAGCAATTATACCCTAACTTGAGGCATGCACCCCTCGTGCACCCCCCTTCCACGATCATTAATTGGTCTACAGAATAGGCGAAGGGCTGTGTCCATTCGATGCCTCTTATCAGGGAGGTTGCTGAATGGTTCACAGAAACCCATCTTTACATTATTCACGGGCTAATTTATCTGTTCCTGCTCTGGCCAGGAGGTGCTTACATCATGCTTTGAGAATCTGTATGTCTTGCCTTATCTTAAGCAAGGACAAAAGACCAGCTTATTAACTTTACAGTTCCTGTCTTATCTGGGTCCTACATTCCTAAGCAAGGATAGGAGACAAACTTATTTTCCACTAATTTTAATTCTAAGAAGTTATAGTTTCTTCTAACTTTTAATTCTAAGAAGTCATTTTTGTCCCCTTACAAAGTACTCCAGGTGTGGTCTCACCAAGGCCTATATAATTGGAGTAAGACTTCTTTACTCCTGTACTCAAATCCTCTTGTAATGAAGGCCAGCATACCATATGCCTTCCTAATGGTTTGCTGCACCTGCACATTCACTTTCAGTGACTCATGTACAAGGACACCCAGGTCCCTTTGAGCATCTGTATTCCCCAATCTTTCACCATTTAGGAAATACTCTGCCTTTCTGTTTTTTCTACCAAAGTGGATAAATTCACATTTAGCCACATTATAATCCATCGGCCATGTTCCTGCCCACTCACTGAGCCTGTCGAGATCCCCTTGAAGCCTCTTCACATCCTCTTCGCAACTGACACTGCCACCTAGCTTTGTGTCATCAGCAAATTTGGAAATGTTATATTTAGTTCCCTCAGCCAAATCATTGATATAGATTGTGAATAGCTGGGGCCCAAGCACCAATCCTTGTGGTACCCCACTAGTCACAGCCTGCCATCCTGAAAAAGACCCGTTTAACCCTACTCTTTGTTTTCTGTCTGTTAACCAATTCTCAATCCATGCTAGTATATTACCCCCAATTCCATGTGCCCTAATTTTGTTCACCAACCTCTTGTGTGGGACCTTATCGAAGGCCTTCTGAAAATCTAAATACACCACATCTACCAGTTTCCCTTTGTCTACTCCACTAGTTACATCCTCAAAGAACTCCAATAGGTTTGTGAAAAAGGACTTCCCTTTCATAAATCCATGTTGACTGTGCCCAACCTTACTATTAGTTTCTAATTTCCCAGTTATTGCATCCTTTATAATAGATTCCAGCATTTTCCCAAATACTGATGAGGCTAACAGGTCTGTAGTTCCCCATTTTCTCTCTCCCTCCTTTCTTAAATAGTGGGGTTACATTTGCTATCCTCCAATCTGCAGGAACCACTCCACAATCTATAGAATTTTGGAAGATGACAACCAATGCCTCCGCTATCCCAATGGCCACCTCTTTCAAAACCCTGGGATGTAGGTCATCCAGTCCTTGAGATTTATCGACTTTTAGTCCCATTAATTTTGCTAGTACTGTTTTTTTACTAATAATAATTTCTTTAAGTTCCTCATTCTCGCCACACCCTTGGTTTTTTCGTATTTCTGGGAGTTTTTTTGTGTCTTCCTCCGTGAAGACAGAAACAAAATATTTATTTAATTTCCCTGCCATTTCCTCATTCCCCATTATAAGTTCTCCCGTCTCTGGCTGTAAAGGACCTACATTTACCTTCGCCAGTCTTTTCTTTTTCACATACCTATAGAAGCTTTTACAATCCGTTTTTATATTTTTTGCTAGTTTGTGCTCATATTCCATTTTCCCTTTCTTTATCAATTTCTTGGTCCCCCTTTGCTGATTTCTAAAAAGATCCCAATCCTCAGGCTGACCGCTTTTTCTGGCAACTTTATAAGCTTCCTCCTTTGACTTAATACTAGCTTTAATTTATTTTGTTAGCCATGGATGGAAAGAGTAAATAAATGAGATTAGAACTATTTGCTCTCTTGGAGGGTAAACGCCAACACAGATTGGTTAGGTCAAATGGCCTGTTTCTGTGTTGTAACTTTTATGTATTTCAATGTATTAGGACTACATTCTATAATATGAACAATTTTAATTAATACATATGTTTCCGTTTATTCAACGTCCTGGCTGTGGGCTGTGTGTTGGCACATTTATCCTCTCCTTCTTGATCTTCACCTTGGCAGGAGCCCTCTCACTCTCTCTTTATTAGATTCTGTGAATGGTGGTGACATTGGCGCGATGTTTTGTGGAGTTGCAGCAATGTTGCTGTAATTTGGCTCACTGTGGATAACCATGGAACAGATACATAGGGCTCGATTTTGCCAGGCCCGAGGAGGGGGGTTTGGAGGCGTGTGAGGCGTTAAAATCGCAAAAACTAGCGGGCGGGCCCGATTCTGCCTCCATCCCGCTTCCGAGCAATTTTCCCACATGCGAGTTTTCTGACCCCGTCTCCATCCCGCCTCCAAGAGGCGGGATAGGCCCTTAAGGCCCTTAACAACCAGTTAAGTGCCTCTATAATCCCATTTTGAGAGGCCTTTCTGATTTTAACAGTTTTCTCACGTGCTGCACGCCTCCTCTGAAACACGCCAGTGAAACCTGGTGGCAGCACAAGTGGATTGCTTACTAACAGCTGCAGCTCCACCATTAAAAAGGAGTTTTCACCAATCATCATTTGCAGGCGGCAGAACTTTGTTGTCTCAGGTCTGGGGGAACTTTTAACAGGCCTACTCATTTTTGTGGAAGTTTGGAGCCTGACACCCATCTCCAGTGTGACCTCCTGGGAAACCTCTCTCCCCACCTTGAATGAACGCTTTCTCAACTGAGGTATATACCAGAAGAATGGGAACCATTTATTTCCTTTCCTCCTGGACATCAGATTCGGATGAAGACCAGCCACGGCAGCAGCAGAACCCTGAACAACAGCAGCACCAACTGTAGGAGCAACAGCAGGAGCTCCAAACTACTGCTCACCCACCTGAAGCTGCACAGGCCAGAAGGCGCCAGCGTATGGAAGCCCGGCGGCGCAGGAGATACCCCCCAAACAGGGTCTACAGACAGAGGATCAGCTACCTCAACATGACTGAGCAGCAGTGCCAAAGGAGGCTCAGACTTTCGCGAGAGGTGGTGGGTGACATCTACGCAATGCTGCAGCAAGACCTGGAGCCCAGAGGAGCAGGTGGCCACTCCTTACCAGTGGCGGTTAAAGTCACCACCGCACTCAACTTCTTTGCTTCAGGCTCATTCCGGGGATCAGCAGCAGACATCAGCGGCATCTCCCAGGTGGCCGCATACACTTGCATCACGCAGGTAACCAATGCTCTCTTTGCCATCGCGCACAATCGCATCCATTTCTCCAAGGATCCCGCCAGTGTAACTGCGCGTGCAGTTGAGTTTGAGAATCTGGCAGGCTTTCCAAGGGTGCAGGGCGTCATTGACTGCACACATGTGGCCCTTAAGGCACCCCATCACAATCCAGGTATTTTTGTCAACCGCAAGGGCTTCCACCCCCTTAACGTTCAGCTGGTGTGTGATCACAAGAAGGAAATTTTGCATGTTTGTGCCAAGTACCCTGGCAGTTGCCATGACTACTTCATCCTGCGCCAGTCTAGTGTGCCTCCGCTCTTCTGTCTGCCAGACTAACTTAACAGATGGCTACTTGGAGACAAGGGCTATCGCCTGAAGACGTGGCTAATGATGCCGTTGAGGAGGCCATCCAACGAAGCTGAGGAGCACTACAACTTGAGCCACATTTCCACCAGATCCATAATCGAGCAAACCATCAGCTTTCTGACGATGCGCTTCAGATGCCTGGATAGATCAGGTGGAGCCCTGCAGTACTCAGCAGCCAGGGTCTCCAGAATCATCGTGGCTTCCTGTGCACTTCACAACATGGCATAGCATCGTGGCTTGCAGATGCCCGAGGAACAAGTGGCTCATCACATCTCCTCCTCCTCCTCATCTGAGGAGGCTGAGAGTGACAACGACCAGCTTGCAGAGGCGCATCAACCAGCGCCAGCAGCATGCGAGCACATTGCTGGCCGGGATGCAAGGCACGCAATCATCTTGGCCAGATTTGCTTAGCCTAGCCAATCAAGCACTTTTGCCTCGCAGCTTCTTACCACAGCATCGACAATAGTTCCTACCACTCTAACCACCATACTGACAATTGCAAGTCATCCTAAGCCCTCAATGTGGAAGTCCCATTAGCGATATGACACACGCCACAACTGCAACAGTTGACATCAGAATTTTTAATGACAACAACCAACTGATGGCTTTTCAGCATTAAACATAACATTTCACCCAAGTGACTACCCTTGTGACTACTTGTGCATTATCTTCCTCTTACGCATGCTCCTACGTGGTGCTTCCCCTGTGGCTTCAGCAGATGTGAAGGCCCCTTTCTCACTTTCTTCTGCTCCTGTCTCGACACCTTTGGTGGGCGTCCTCTGGGGTTGCGAACCTGTGAGGGCTCGGCAACAGTCTGCTGCTCCTGCGGCTGTGCAGGGGTTGAGACGCCGATCTCAGTTGGGTGGGGACTCTGGTGGGGCTCTGACCGAGGGCTCTGCAGTCGCATGGTCGTCTGAGTGCTTGGAGAGGAGCCCCCACTTCCTTGTTGTATGCCACCAACATCCCTCTCATGGGTCAGCCCCACTTCAGAGCTAGCAAGTGGCTTGACAGCACCTTGCTGCAATTCAGGGGGGCCATGAGGACCCGTTTCTGCACTGGAAGTCCTATTCCTGAGGACTTGCCTGAAGGTCTGGTTTGTTTGCTCAAGAGCTGAACATTGCTCCTCAAGAGATGTCAGTCTATTCTGAACAAATACCATGTTTTCCATACCCTGGCGACTAAGCTCCTCCACGGACATAGCCATCCTCTCCTCTAACGTAGCCATCCTTTACTCTATGGTAGCTAGCCTTACCATGGAGGTAGCCATCCTTTCCACGGAGGTTGCCATCCTTTCCGTGGTGATGCGTTCATGCGCCAGCGCCTCCACAAAGGCTCTGCTCATGTTAGCGATGGACTCCTCCACACTCGCAGCGACCCTGGAGACAAAACCTGCCAAAGACTCCTGCACCTCTTCCTGGAGTTCCAGCACCGCTTTTCTTCTGGATGGACCCAGAGGCAGAGGGTCGACATGCAGCTGAGCCGAGCTGGCAGAGTCCTGCGCCCTCCAACTAGGACACTCCACTGCTGTTCCTGTCTCTACCATCTGCTGATGCTCACTAGTGAGCTGTGATACACCAGGTGACAATACTGCACTATCTCGTGAAGGTACCACCGAGGTGTGAGTGTCTGCGCTGGTGCTGGGTTGGCTGAATTCTGCTGACGCTGCGCCCTCAGAGGTTGCAGTTTCCTCTGAGGAGTCTGAAGGCTCAGGCTGTTCCTCCTGGAAAGTGGGGACAGGGGCTTTCGATGGTCCTGTGGGGGAGTAAAGGAAAGAGTCAGAGATGTGGTGCCAAGGTTACATGCACATTGCATATTGCAGATGATCAAAAGTAAATCTGTTAGAGCATCAGAATCATTATCAGTGACGAGATGATAAACTATTCTGTCACCAGCTTGCTCTGATGCACCTGCCTGTCTGTCCCCCACTTGTGCATCCTCCTCCACTCCCATGATGTCCAGGACGGCCTCCTCCCAGGGGGTGAGCTGGGCTACTGAGGGTGGCCCTCCTCCTGTCCTCGCTCTTTCCCTCTTATTGTGAGCTCTCTTTTCCTGCAATAAGGGAGACAAGTGTGCTGAATCCGTGATTCTTAAAGTATGATGTTTTTCCAATAACTACACGGAGGCTGTAACTTAACAATCAACAGGTGTTTACTGGAGGAGGGTAGTCTAAAGACTGACAGTACAGAGGCATGCTCAAGGCTTATATACAGGTGTGGTCACTGCCAGCACTACAGTATACAGGAGCTGTAAAAGTAGTTCTCTCTTAAAGGTACATACACTACAATTCCTCCCCTTTTAGATTAGCAGTACCCATAATGTTCAAATAACAATTAACACTTTAACATGCACATTAAACTGAAATAGTCCATTTATAGATTCAGTCTTTGGGGCGGCTTCCTGATCCTTTCTGGATAGCGCCTTTCCTGAGGTTCTTCTTCTTGGTGCGGAGGCGATTCTGGCCCCTTTTCGTCGGTTATTTCATCAGTTTCCACTGCTACTGTTTCTGAGGTAGATGCTACCGGTATGTCGGGTTCATCCCCAGGGACGCGAGACATGGGGTTGACTCATTCCTGTGACGCTAAGATCTGGTCGACGTGGCGTCTCACAATGTTCTCCCCGACATCCACTGTGTGCATTAATGGCCCCTGCCGTGTGCATATCGTTCCGGGTTGCCATTTCTCTGTTCGGTAGTCACGGGCCAAGACTGGTTGTCCGACATTAAAGCGCCTTGTCGGCTTCTCATTGATGTGCTGGAATTGTTTATCCTCAACATTCCTTCGCACATTTGGTCTGAGCAAATCCAGACGAGATCTCAACCTTCGGTTAAAGAACATCATGGCCGGGGTCTGGTTGGTAACTGCATGTGTCGCATTTCTGTAGGCTAACAGGAAATTGTCCACCTTATGCTGTAGTGGAATTTCACCATCGCACATGGCCTTTATTGCCTTTTTAAAGGTTTGTACGAACCTCTCAGCCAATCCATTTGTGGCTGGATGATACGGGGCGGATGTGTAATGCTTTACCCCATTCCTTCTCATAAATTTCTGAAACTCTTCGGACACAAACTGTGGTCCATTATCAGAGCAAATCTGCTCTGGCAAGCCGTTCCTGGCAAATATGGTCCGTAGGACTGCAATCATTTTCTCTGTAGTGGTTGAGGACATTTTTATCACCTCAGGCCATTTTGGGTGAGCATCCACTGCTATTAAGAACATTGAGTCCATGAATGGACCAGCAAAATCAATATGCACCCATTGCCATGGAGAGGAGGGCCACTCCCATGGATGTAGAGGGGCATGTGGTGGTGCATTTTGGACCTTCTGGCATCCTGAGCAGCTCTTGGTTAGGTCCTCGATTTGTTGATCGATCCCCGGCCACCACACATAAGCCCTGGCAAGGCTTTTCATTTTCACCCCTCCCAGATGACCTTCGTGAAGCTCATTGAGCACTCTCTCCCTTAACTTGGGTGGAATTACCACTCGGGATCCACACATCACTGTCCCCTGGCATACTGACAGCTGTTCTCTTCTGGATGAGAATGCTGGCAACAGTGCGTCGCCATGAGTTGGCCATCCCTTCACCGTCAAATCATATACCCGAGACAGTGTCAGATCATTGCGGGTCTCCTTCTCTATATCCGCGTTAGTTACTGGCAATCGTTCAATTATTGACGAATAAAATACCTCGATAGGGTCCACTGCTGGTGCTTCCTCCACAGTAGGCAGTGGCAGGCGTGATAGCCCATCAGCGTTTCCATGCTGTTTCGTGCCTTTATATTCTATTTCATATTGGTTTGCCCCTAGAAAAAGGGACCATCTTTGTAACCGTTGTGCAGTCATCACCGGAACGCCCTTCTTTGGATTGAAGGTGGAAAGAAGTGGTTGGTGGTCAGTCAGCAAGGTGAACTTCTGCCCATGCAGATAGTGGTTGAATTTTTTTACTCCCCATACAAGGCTGAGGGCCTCCCTGTCGATCTGGGCGTAGTTGCGCTCGGCAGAGGTTAGTGACCGAGACGCAAAGGCTACTGGCCTCTCCAACCCGTCTGGGAATTTGTGCGACAGCACCGCTCCAACACCATAGGGTGATGCATCACATGCCAACCGAATTGGTAGTGCTGGGTTGAAATGGGCCAACACCTCTTTTGATGTGATCAATTCTTTGCACTTCTGGAAAGCTCATTTACATTCGTCATTCCACTTCCATGGTATCCCCGTTTGCAGTAGGTTGTTCAGTGGGTGTAATACTGTAGACAAATTTGGTAAGAACTTATGGTAGTAGTTCACCAGCCCGAGGAACAACCTCAGTTGTGACACATTTTCCGGTGCTGGAGCCTTGACTACTGCCTCAATCTTCTCAGGGGATTTATGTAACCCCTCTTCATCAATAACGTGGCCACAATACGAGATCTGCTTCTGGAAAAACTTGCACTTGTGACGATTAGCTCGTAGCCCATATTCCTTTAATCTAGTGAGCACATTCTCCAGGTTGGCGAGGTGATCACTGTCATTTTCGCCCGTGACCAGGATGTCGTCCAAATATTGATAGCAAAATACTGCGGATGTTGGAAATCCGAAATAACAACAGAAAATGCTGGAAAAACTCAGCAGGTCAGGCAACATCCGTGGACAGAAATTTGAGTTGACGTTTTGGGTCGAACCCTTCTTCAAAAGAAGGGTTCGACCCGAAACGTCAACTCAAATTTCTGTCCACGGATGTTGCCTGACCTGCTGAGTTTTTCCAGCATTTTCTGTTGTTATTGTCGTCCAAATAACACGGAGTCCCTGGAATCCCTTGCAGGACCTGATCCATTGCCCTTTGCCAAATAGCCGGAGCCGATGCTACCCCAAACACCAGCCGGTTGTATTGGTAGAGACCTTTATGAGTGTTGATCATGAGGTATTGTTTTGAGGCTTCTTCTACCTCCATTTGCAAGTACGCCTGGGCCAGATCAATTTTGGTGAAGCGTTTACCTCCAGATAGCGAGGCGAAAATATCCTCAATCCGTGGAAGCGGATATTGTACCGTGTGAAGGACTGGGTTCACTGTCACCTTAAAATCCCCACAGATGCGGACCTTCTTTGGTTCCCCAGGCGTATTACTCAATGACCTCTTCATTACAGGAACGATGGGTGTAGCCCACTCGCTCCAGTCTACTTTGGACAGTATTCCTGAACATTCCAACCCTTCCAGCTCTGCTTCGACGGCTGGTCGGATCGCATAAGGCACCGGTCTGGCCTTAAAAAACTTTGGGCTTGCATTTTTCTCTATTTTAATCGTTGCTGTTATGCCTTTTAGTGTTCCGAGTTCCTCCTGGAACACTTCTTGTGCGTCAGTTAGCATTTTTGACAGTCGTCCAGGTGTGACGTCGTCATCCTTTTTGGCCTCAACCTTCAGTGCCTGTATGGAATGCCAATCTAATTGTATCTTCCGGATCCATTCACATCCTAGTAGTGGTGGTCCTCCATCTGGCAATACATATAGGTCCATTTTAGGTATTTCCTGGCCTTTGTTTATCACTTTCACCCTTATTTTTCCTTTGGGGTAGACTTTTTGCCCCGTGTACGTCTTCAAGACAATCTCTGTAGCTTTCAAGGGTATATGTGAAAATAGCCGCTTGTAGTCCCTTTGGTTTATGACTGTTAGGGCTGATCCTGTGTCCAATTCCATTTTCACTTGGACTCCGTCTATCTTGAGCGTGACCCAGATAGTCTGGTGATCCTCCATTTTGGTTACCTTATGTAGTTTCAGACAACCCAGCTCCTTGCTTCCGGAGTCTGTATCACTTTTCTGTTCGTCTGAACTACTGTCCTTCACCTTATGTACGTTTTTGTACTTCCCCTGTGGAGATTTCTTGCTGTTGGTTTTCTTCCCTGACCTGCAGACTCTTGCTATGTGTCCTGCTTTTCCACACTGTCTGCACACTTGGTCCTTGAACCAACAATCCTTCTGGTCGTGTGTTGTTCTGCCGCAGTGATAACACTTCCCTGCTCCATATGACATTTCATTGGTGCCATATTCTTGCGGTCTCCGTTGTATCTCTGCAGCGCCCCGTGCGGCTGCTTCGTGTGATACTGCCATGCTGAAAGCCTTGTCCAGCGTAAGATCCTTTTCTGATAGAAGCCGTTTCTGGGTTCCTTCACTTTGAAGCCCACACACAAACTTGTCCCTTAACGTATCTGCTTGTCCCCCTCCAAACTGGCAGTGTTTCGATAGCTTGCGCAGTTCCGTTAAGTACTCAGCATTACTTTCGTCTTTATGCTGGTTCCTTTTGTGGAACTTAAATCTTTCTGCTATCAGCAGCGGTGTGGGGTTTAAGTGGTCCTGTAGTATTTCTACTATGCTTTCGAAATTCTTATCCACGGGCTTCTCTGGGGTTATTAGGTTTCGCAGTAACCCATAAGTTTTTGCACCCATGGAATTTAACAAAACCAGTGCTTTCCTAACATCTGGCACTTCATTCGCCCTGCAGTACACTTCAATGCGTTCCACATATGTCGCCCAATCTTCGACTTCATTGTCGAACGCAGTGATACTGCCACTCTTCGGCATCCCTGGGTGTGATTTAACTGTCTAAAATCGCGTCTCCCGCGCTCTCCCTTCTTCTCCGCTGGCACAAAATGGCATCTCCCGCGCTTTCCTTTCTTCCCGCGATCGCCCTTCTTCTCCGCTGCGGCTTCTAAAATGGCGTCTCCCGTGCTCTCCCTTCTTCTCCGCGGCTCAATGGCGTCTCTCGCGCTCGCCCTTCTTCTCCCCGTGGACGCGGTTCAGCCCTTGAGCCCTGGCTGTGCTCTGCGCGTTCTCCTGTGCGTCTTTCCCGTTGCCGTCGCTCGGTCCTGAACCCGGCTGCTGCTTTACCCTCTCTCTCTCTCTCTCTCTCTGTTTGTTTTTCCTCGACGCCGCTCAGTTTTCAACCCCCGGCTGCGCCCTGTGCACTTCACCCTCTCTCTTACCCCGTCGACGCTGCTCGGCTTTTTCTCTGCTGTCGGTCGGCTCCAGCCGCCGCTGTCCAGGAAGGGTCTGCGCTGTACTTGTTGCCAGTCTGTTGCTGGATCATCGTGGCTGGGGAACCAAGCCCGGCTCTCAACAGCCTCCCCTGCGATGTTCACTCTCTGCCGGATGACTGGGCGGTTGCTCGTGGTCGACGCCCGTGCTTCTGGCCTCTACTTTCTTCCACCGCCCTCCCAGAGCGAAATCTTGAAGGGAAATGCAGAGTTGCAGGTAGATTCGAATCGACCTCGTCGCCACTGTTGAATCCGTGATTCTTAAAGTATGATGTTTTTCCAAAATCTGCACGGAGGCTGTAACTTAACAATCAACAGGTGTTTACTGGAGGAGGGTTAATCTAAAGACTGACAGTACAGAGGCATGCTCAAGGCTTATATACAGGTGTGGTCACTGCCGGTACTACAGTATACAGGAGCTGTAAAAGTAGTTCTCTCTTAAAGGTACATACCCTACAAAGTGGAGTTTGAGTGAGAATGAAGGAGTGAGTGTAAAGAATCCATATCATTGATGGTTAGAAGGAGACAAAGATGGAGTGAGGTGGCAAGACCAAGGGTCCTCACTGTGTGTTGTAAGTTGTTTTCATAGCATCACAGGGATAGGGAGTGTGAGGGCTGCATAGTCGAATAGTTAGGTCAATGCGACCATAGAGAGAGAGGGAATGGGTAAGGCTGCAGGGATGTCAGCGTCAAGTGGGATGTGGAGGAAGAGGTTGTCAAAGCTGAGTGCTGGTGAGGAGAGGCAATGGGGATCAGATTGAGGTTGATGGGAAAGTCATACTCACTTTTCCAGTGCGCAGAAGGTCATGAAACCTCTTCCTGCACTGCAGCCAGGTTCTGCGGCACATAGACAAAGAGTGGACCTCCTGGGCCACTTGCATCCACACAGCTTTCGTCTGCTGGGGAGGCTTCTTCTTCCCTGAGGAAGGGAAGACCACCTCCTTATTTCCTCTTGCTCCCTCCACCAGAGCGTGCAGGGCGGCGTCATCGAACCTTGGTGCAGACTTTGGCCTACTGCTGGACATATTGGCTGGAGGAATCTATCACAACAAAGGGCATAAGGTTTGCAGTCTGCAGAAGAAGCAAGGCTGCTTGCAGGCCCTAAATCCACCAGCACTGATGACGTCATCGGAGGCGACTTTCAGGATGGAAAGACTTAGTGGGCCAGGGGTTCCCACACGCTGGAAATCAATTGCCCAATTAAGGGAAAATCGCATATCTTTCCCACATCAAATTGGAGTTGGGTGGCTAACATGAAAAGCGGCTGACACGCCCCCAGCCCGCCCCAATGGCAAAATTGAGCCCATAATAGTTACATGGAGTCGGGGAGGGTGTGGGGGGGGAAGGCGAAAATGGCCGGGGATTGCGTCGAGGCCAGGGACGCGGAGGTCCGACTGAACTTAACGGCAGGATCTTATTATAATTTGTTGCTTCAGGGCGGTGGGGGGAGAGATCAGCATGGGAGGGGGGAAGACTGGAGCTTGGGGGAAGGGTGATTGGCTGCGATCGTGACATAAAGAGGTCATCAATGATTGAGGGGGAGGTTTGCGATCACAGCAAGGGAGAGAGAGAGGCCGCGATCGGTGGGGCCAGGGGTAGCTGTAAAAGGTGCTTATCTGGTGGAGCCGGCAGCTACCAACTCCCTTTCACTGCCAGGTTCCCTGACCCCTGGCAAACCCGCGCAGCAACTATAAAATTTAAATTATACTCCCAACTGCACTGTGGGAGCCTGATTTAAATATGTTAATGAAGTGTCCCACTTCTCCACGGCCTGACACACGCACCACAAAACCTTCCAGCATGAAAGTGGCGGCAGGCGCGTACGCGGTGGGTTGGAGTCGCGTTCCCAGTTTTCTTTCATTTTTAATACCTCCCCCCCCCCAACTCACCCTCTTCCGCCTGTCATAGCGGGGTTACTATCAAGGCCAGAAGATCAATCAACTCCTCTGTTTTGTCCTGAAGTAAGTGTAAACACAGCTTTCTCCTTGTTTGCTATTAATTGGGTAAGGACTATGAACCCCATTTTTTTTTTGCACCAGTTTGCAGTTGATTTGGGTCGATTTAATGTTGGTGCTCCACAGCTGGTCACTTTGGCTTTTGCGAATGCCCGCTGAATATTTTGCAATGTAACAGCGCATTGCATTCATTGATAATATTTCTTGTTTGTTTCTGACATTGGGCATTTTTTTTCATTCTGTTTTTGTTCACATTATTTTAGTTAACAGTAATTCTGGTTCCAAATTGCAGCTTTCATTGTGAAAATCAGGCAAAATTAAATGGTGCCAGAATATAAATCTGTCGGCTCATCCCATATATGCTGAATCACACTAAAATAACAACCAATTTACTTTCAGTAAGTTTGTCTTTTGACTTTGTTGCAGACACACATATAATTAATGTCATTCAGGAAGGCCAGCAGCTGCTTCACAACTTACCACTTACATGTTCAAAGTTTGTCTGAAAATCTTGCAACCCTTAAGGCTTCCTTCATAATTCATGGTATATCAAAATACAATGCCTAGAATAGCCTAGCTGCCTGCAGCATTGTGCATTACAAAGTCCGACATGGTGAAAGTTACATCATAAAGTTAAAGAAACAATGGGAGGAATTTTAACCTGGGTGAACACGTGGGATTGGATGTAGGTGGGGCGGGCGCGCACTGAGAGGTTACTTTACACACTATGGAGGAAATTCAACACACTTGAGGTGTGGAGGTCTGATCTGCAATTTGGAGCTCTGATCTATCAGATCAGCATGGGTGTCACATACGTTGTGTTACTTTGGATCTCTGATGAGGACCAAGATGACCAGCAGCAGCAAAATCGGGAAAAATTCCGAGTGCATGGGGAAGCCGGCTCCAACATGCCATTTGTCTTCCTTATTGCTTACTGTGCCTGCATGCTAGCTCTCTGTATTTCTTGCATGAGGACACCCAAATCTCTCCGAACACCAACATTTAAAAGTTTCTCACCATTTAAAAAATATTCTGTTTTTCTCTTCTTCCTACCAAGTGAATAGCCTCACATTCCCCTACATTATATTCCATCTGCCACCTTACTGCCCATTCACTTAGCCTGTCTATATCCCTTTGCAGAAAGGCCACGATTTTGTCAGCGGTGTTGGGATCGGGGCGGGTCAGCTGGTTTCCAGCTTCCAGTCCTGCCCCCAGCTGCCTCCACTCCACAGATGTGTTTTTCCCTTGATTGACCTTGTTAAGCCCGCCCCGCCCTGCAGGCTTACCGGCCAATTAACAGGAAGCGGGTCTGATGATGTCATTTGATGACACGTCATCTTCTGGTTTCCTTAAAGGGACCATGCACAATTTTATTTTGACAGTTGATTTCTCAGTGTTTGACAGCATTGAGGTGCTGCAAACACTGACAATCACTGCACAAAGGTGAACTCTTGCACCCAGGCTCACCAATGACTCCCTCCATATGCTGCAATAGATGGCAGCTGCAGGTGAGATGGCAGAAGTGATCTGTCACTGGTGAGAGAGGTTCTCCCAATGAGGTGGCACTGGACATATAGTTGGATTTAAACACTTGTAAGCTAAAGAAATCTGTAAATGTTTTAAAAATACAGTAACCAATATTTTCCTTGCTCTGAGACTCATCATGTGCAACATGGCATCCTTCACACCACTTCTGCAGCTGTCATCTTTCCACAAACATTAGACCAGACTCAGAACATAAGAACATAAGAAATAGGAGCAGGAGTAGGCCAATCGGCCCCTCGAGCCTGCTCCGCCATTCAATAAGATCATGGCTGATCTGATCCTAACCTCAACTCTACTTTCACTCTCCATCCCACCCGAACCCATGTGATCTCCCGGGAGAGGCGAAAAACCAGATAAAAAACCCAATGTGCCAATTTGGGAGAAAAAATCTGGGAAATTCCTCTCCGATCCATCTAGGCGATCGAAACTCGTCCAGGAGATCACTCTGTCCCTGTATTTCCTACAGTACTTACCTTCTGTAAGAGGTGATCTCCACCCCAGCCAGGAACAGGCCCAATTTACTCTTGAAGGACTCCTAGCTGGCAGCCTGTTCCCGAGGTCTCCACTAATCCCTGTGAATAGAACCATCTCCTGAAATCTAACACAGAATTAAAACACAAGAAGTAGGAGCAGGACCAGGCTACACGGCCCCTGGGCCCACTCCGCCAACCACAGGGCCATGACCGATCTGAACCTAGCCTCATGTCCGATTTCCTGCCCGCTCCCCGTAACCCCTAATTCCCCTTACTTCTAGGAAACTGTCTATTTCTGTTTTAAATTTATTTAATGATGTAGCTTCCATAGCTCTCTGGGGCAGCAAATTCCACAGACCTACCACCGTCTGAGTGAAGAAGTTTCTCCTCATCTCAGTTTTGAAAGAGCAGCCCCTTATTCTAAGATTATGCCCCCTAGTTCTAGGGAAGAAGAACATGCCACACTTACCTGGCGTGGTGTCCGGACATTGGGAAACCCGACCCAGAAGCGGGAAAATCCAAAGACAGGCTGAAAACTGCTGACAAGTACCTGTTAATAGGCAGGTAATTGCCTTTAATCTGTTTCCCGCCGCTAGGTGTCAGGTCCATTCGCAAATCAGGGACCCGACACTTGGGAAAGCTGTTCGGAGGCGGGTTGACAGCAGGATCGGAACCCGCCGTCAATCAAATCAAATTTAACCCCTGACCCACCTCCAAACCCACCCTCTGAGTGCTGGCAAAATCGCAGCCAATTTGTGTTCACCTCACAGCTTACTGTCCAACCTAGCTTTGCATCATCAGCAAACTTGGATACATTACACTCGGTCCTTCATCTAGGTCATTAATATAGATTGTAAATAGTTGGGGCCCCAGCACTGATCCTTGCGGCACCCCACTAGTTACAGCCTGCCAACCTGAAAAAGAGCAGTTTATCTCTACTCTCGGTTTTCTGTCCATTAACCAAACCTCTATCCATGCTACTATATTACCCTCAACCCCATGAGCCCTTATCTTGTGTAATAACCTTTTATGTGGCACCTTATCAAATACCTTTTGGAAGTCCAAATATACTACATCCACTGGTTCCCCTTTATCTACCCTGCTAGTTACATCCTCAAAAACTCTAATAAATTTGTCAAACACGATTTCCCTTTCATAAAACCATGTTGAATCTGCCTAATCATGTTATGATTTTCTAAGTGACCTGATACCACTTCCTTAACAATGGATTCCAACATTTTCCCGATGACTGATGTCAGGCTAACTGACCTGTAGTTCCCTGTTTTCTCTCTCCCTCCTTTTTTGAATAGTGGTGTTACATTTACTTCCTTCCAATCTGCTGGAACCATTCTAGAATCTAGGGAATTTTGGAAGATCAAAACCAATGCATCCATAATCTGTGCAGCCACTTCTTTTAAAACCCTAGGATATAGGCCATCAGGTCCAGGGGATTTGTCGGCTTTTAGTCCCATTAGTTTTTCTCTGCTTATATTAATTACGTTAAGTTCCTCACCCTCATTAGACCCTTGGTTCCCCAACATTTTTGGTATGCTTTTTGTGTCTTCTACTGTGAAGACAGATACAAAATATTTGTTTAATGTTTCTGCTTGGAGACAAGGGATACAGACTTGGCTGATGACACCTCTCAGAAACCTGAGGAAGAAGGCACAAGAGCGATACAATGAATGGCATAAGACCACCAGATGTGTCATCGAGCAAGCCATTGGCATGCTGAAGATGCACTTCAGTTGCCTGGACAGATCTGGAGGCGCCCTTCAGTATGCACTAGTCAGGGTCAACATTACACAGTAGTGAAGTTGGGACTTGCAGGAGGAACAAGGCGCAGAGCATAGAGCCTCTTCGGACAATTCCGAGGAGGAGGAGGAAGAGAAGGTGGGGGAGGAGGAGGAGGGTGAAGGTGATCCAGGCAATGCACCATCAGCAGCGTACATTGCTGCCCGGGATGCTCTCATTATTGCAAGGATCACTTAGGTTTCTCCAATGCACTTAGCTAACAACCACATGCAAAAGCCACTTTTGCTGCATCCCCACCCCGCCCCTCATCAATGCCAGTAACACAAAGCAGTCCTGCTAACAATCAAGCCTCCCTTTCACAGCCCCACCATTGCTCGACGTCAAATCATTTCTTCCCATTCATCAATACACAACTGAAAAGGCCACTTGCCAGCCAGCAACCAAGAATGAGCAAGACAGAAAAGTGGTGCAAAAGAATATTATTTATGTGGCTCAAATAGAAAACAAAAACTTACCAACCTAACAATGTGTTACACACCCATGTGCATATTCTTGTGAAACTACAAATCTTTACTCTTCCTTTTTCTAGCACTTCTACTGGTGCAACCCTTGTACCTACAGCATCTCTGCTCTGACTGCTGAGATGCTCTTGGCTGATATCCTCTGGTTTTTGGAGCCCGAGAGGGCCCCGCCAAAGACTGCTCCACTTGCACATGTGGGGCAGACTCAGCCATCAGGACATGGGGGGTACTGATTGTGTGGTGGGGGGCAACAGGTGAGAAGTGGAAACAATTTAAGCTGAGCCCTTCCACACCACCATTCCTCTCATGGCCCAGCCACACTTCCCTGCTAACAATGTGCTGGAGAACACTTTGCTGTGGGTCAGTGGGGTGATGAAAGTGTAGGATTCTCAAAATTTACAGATCCCCCATTACTATAGAAAAACCATATTAAAGTGATTTTGGACCCTTGCTAAAAACTTCAGGAGTAATAAAAGGGCATGTTGGGCCTAACATGGAGATTCAAGGTCAAAAACAGACTTGGCATTTTAAAAGGACATGTTCAGGCATGTTTGGGAATAAGGCGGCAACATAGAATTTGGGACCTACCTATGCAGTAGCCAGTTTGAGTATTAGAGATAATCAAACTGTCTGGGGGAACTGTAAATGTCACTCAGCCCCTATCAAGACATCTACATGCTAACAATAGACCCACGGAAGAACAGCCTCACAGAACCCATCAAAAACATGCATAAACCAAATCATTTAGCCAACCTAAAAATAATCTCAGGCCCCACAGGAAACTCAAAGCTTGAGAACAATTCACTACAATTAGATAAGAGCTCAACAGCTCAGTAAAACCATCCCGAAACTACTTCTCACATTTTTAACTACTCCAACAACTCAGGAAGCCATCTCGAAACCGCTTAAACAATTTACACAACTTAACATTAACGAGCCCGCCAAAATCTAATAAAGGACTCGAACAGATTTGGCGCGCAGATTAGCAGGCCTCATTTTGTATAATTGGGGGCCTGTTCAACAGTTAAAGGATTATTCATCTTAAGGTACAGTACAGTTCAGCAAGGTATCATCTCACAGTTCCAAGTTCAAGGAGAGCCATCGCCGAGCAACATCGAGGTTGAGGAGCAAACATCTCGAAGCAGTTCTCTCTCGTAGAAGTAACACACCAACGGACACCTCGTGGCACCAAGGGCCCCACGAAACAACCAACTGAATATCACCCACAGCCAACCGGGTAATATTGGGCCACCGCGACCAATGGAAAACCAACTTGCAAGAAACCGAAGATCCGCAAGTTTTATCACACTACAATCTATCATCCTGACTTACTCTCGGGTAAGATGTTATCCAAAAAGACTCTAGGCCCTATTTCTAGCCAAAGAAAATTGGGTTCTCACCTGATAGATCCAATACGCACCCTACCACATCAGCGGACTCGCGAAGACCGACCAGCTATGCAGGTGAAGTCCTCTACCGCATCCGGGGTACGGCAGGCCCCAACCGACACATCTAGTGAACCCCGAAATCGTGAACCAGCTCAACTGTCAAGGAGTTGTTTTGGTGAGCATTATCCCTGGTCCTTCAGAGCCTAACTTAGCTAGTAAGGTGGGATTGGGAGGGGTGAGAGATTTGTCTACTGTAATTTTTCCCTCGTATATGTTGAAGTGTTTCCCCATTTTATTAGGGTGTTATTATTGTGTTGTATTTTCTTTCTAAAATAAAGATCAAAGTTCCTGCACCAAAATCAGTTGTTTGCTGCACTTTTATCACAACCCCCAAATAAGTCCAAGGTCTAGAACCAAGGGAGTGGGAGCGATTCAAACCGTTCATAAGTCAGAGGTGAAGCTGACCCCTGAAATAAAGAATAGATTTGCCTTCCAAAGCTAGGCTTTATTAACTTTAAAATCAGCAGCATATCTTTCCACATCCAGTTCCAACTAAGCTAGAAAAGGACTGAATTTAAGGTAGCCACAACACATCATGTGATCATCAACTACCAATGAGAATACAACACATATCCCAAGGCAGTTAACAAACAACGAATTACAATACTTTTACTAAATCAAGGAATAATCACCACATTCACCCCTCCTTTTAAAATATACTCCAACCTAATAACTTTTACAATTTACAATTAATTATTTACAACTAAACTATGCACGAGAATAAAACTATTTACATAACACAATACTAAATGAACAACAACAAATAATAACATTACGCATAAGTATTAAGTATCTCTCAACTAAAACAATATACTATAATATTTCAACAATTTTTAAAACATTACTATCAATTTAAAAGTCCATTTTCAATCGGTCGACTGGATATCTTGTTCGTGTCGACCTTCTTAACCTTGGTGAAATTCCTTGCCCTCCCACGCCAGAAGGCACAGAAGTACCTTCAACAGGAAGGCTATCCATATCCCGATTCTCAACGGTTTCCGGAT
Source organism: Somniosus microcephalus (assembly GCF_052327205.1). NCBI lineage: Eukaryota > Metazoa > Chordata > Chondrichthyes > Squaliformes > Somniosidae > Somniosus > Somniosus microcephalus. The sequence goes on along the minus strand of NC_141001.1, from coordinate 76,346,994 downwards.
TAGAAATCCCATCAGAAGATGAACTAGGATGGTCATAAACATCTATCAAAGGCTGACTAATAGAAGTATGATTATCTGCAATCGGATTGGAAATATTCGTAGTATCTGTAACAGCATCCACATTATCCGAATCATGACCATTATTAATATTCTCAGAAGAGGGCTGGCCCCCACAAGGAGCCAAGTCTTTAATTGAAACAGTACTTTCTTTCCCATCTTGGAATCGAATATGAGCATATTGGGAATTTGCCTCCAACAGCTCCACCTCCTCCACCAAGGGGTCATATTTTGACAATCTAACATGACGTCGAAGCAACACAGGTCCCTGCATAGTAAGCCATGAAGGTACCGAATATCCCGTAGTAGATCTCCGCGGATAGTTAAAGAGCCTTTCATAGGGGGGGTCACATTAGTAGCCGTTGAAAGCAATGATCTAATGGAATGCAGGGCATCAGGCAGCACCATTTCCCACTGTGTATTCTTAAGGTTCCGGGATGTCAACGCCAACATAACTGCCTTCCAGACCACCCCATTGTATCGTTCACACTGTCCATTACCCTGGGGATTATACGGGGTAGTTCTACTAATAGAAATTCCGACTCTGAAGGTATTCCTTCAACTGGGAAGACATAAAAGAACTTCCCTGATCCGAATGGATATACGCAGGCATCCCAAAGATGACAAAAGTTGAGTCAAACATTTAATAACTGTAGCAGCTGATACATCTGCACAAGGAAAAGCAAAAGGGAACCTTGAAAACTCGTCCACAACAGTAAATATATATCGGTTTTGAGTAGTTGAAGGAAGAGGTCCCTTAAAATCAACACAAACGTTCAAAAGGAGAAGTAGCCTTTATAAGATGAGCTCGTTGAGGCTTAAAGAAATTCGGTTTACACCGAGCACAGATAGAACATGATGAAGTCATCCGCTTGACGTCTTCAACTGAAAAAGGCAAGTTCTTACTGCGTACAAAGTGTATCATCCTCGTAACCCCAGGATGACATAAAGCATTGTGAAGATTAATAAGCGTATCTCCGTGAATCACAGAACAATAAGCCCTCGACAATGCATCAGCAGCAACATTATCCTTCCCCGGACGATAAACTATGTCAAAATGGTAACATGCCAACTCAATCCTCCATCTCATTATTTTATCATTTTTAATCTTTCCAAAATGTTTAACATCAAACATAAAGGACACAGATTTTTGATCAGTTACCAACGTGAAATGTCGCCCCGATAAATAATGTCTCCATTTACGCAATGCTTCTACTATTGCGTATGCCTCTTTTTCTATTGAGGAATGCCTTTTTTCACTATTATTCAAAGTACGTGAGAAAAAGGCCACAGGTCTTCCATTTTGGTTCAAAGTAGCCCCAATTGCAAAATCCGAAGCATCCGTCTCAATCACAAAGGGAACCTGCTCATCAATGGAATGCACAACTGCTCCTAAAATATCCTTTTTAAAATTCTCAAAACATGTCCTGGCCTCCCATGATAGAGGATATGTCGTAACTCGAATAAGAGGCCGGATCTTCTGTGAAAAATTTGCAATCCAATTAGAATAATAAGAAAACAGTCCAACAACTCGTTGCAAAGCCTTAGAATTAGTAGGACAAGGTAAATCGATCAATGGTCGCAGACGTTCTGGATCTGGTTTAATCTTATTTCCCGAAATAATATACCCCAATAGATTTACCTCAGTAGTCGAAAAGATACATTTCTCTTTGTTAAAAGTTAAACCAACTTTTTCCGCAGCTTGAAGGAATCTTTTTAAATTAGAATCATGCTCCACCCTTGATTTGCCACACACTGTGATGTCATCTAAGTATGAAAAGGTGTCAGAGAGAGAGTTATCACTTATAAAAGCATCCATTGCCCGTTGAAAACAAGCAACACCATTAGTAACACCAAATGGTATTCGGCAAAACTGATACAGCTTTCCACCAGCCTCAAAGGCCGTATATGGTTGATCCTTCTTAACAATAGGAATCTGATGATAAGCACTCTTTAAATCAATAGTGCTAAAAACTTTATACTGAGATACTTTATTGATAAGCTCATCAATCTTAGGCAAAGGGTATGCGTCTAATTGAGTATACCTATTAATAGTTTGGGAATAGTCTATCACCATTCGTTTCTTGTGTCTCTCATTAGTCGTGACAACTACCTGTGCTCGCCAAGGCGAACAACTAGGTTCAATGATTCCTTCCAATAAGAGACGTTGAACTTCAGAATTAATAAATTCTCTATCCTGACTACTATATCTTCTTGACTTGGTAGCAATTGGCTTACAATCCGACATCAAATTGGAAAAAGTGATAATGGAGGAATAGATAAAGAGGTTAATCCACAAATAGATAAAGGTGGCTTAGTCCCTCCAAATGAAAGACTAAGAGACTCGTGTAACTGAAGCATATCATGTCCAATCAAAATATCCGCACAGAGATTAGGCAAAACAGATAGGCGTATATCAGTATACGTATTACCCAGAAGAACCATTTTCACAAAGCAACAGCCAGCTATTTGTGAAGTAAGGGTCGTCTGAGCCATACACACCTGATACGTAACAGGCGAAATTTTCAAATGCTTCTCCTTCGCAAACTGAAGACTTATAAAACTCTCAGTACTGCCCGTATCTATAAGGGCCTTCACTTCCAACCCATTAACTTGAGCCGTAACTATAGCTTTGTTTGGGCCATGAGCAAATGCAGCAGAAATTGATGCAATAAACGTCCTATCTAAAGGCTGAATAGTCACAGAAGAGGTAGTGGAGGAAGACCCTCCCACACCAGGAGAAGGGAAGGTAATTGAACCTGATGATTTGCACACACGTGCATAATGACCTCTCTTGCCGCATTTACTACACACAGCCTCCCGAGCAGGACACTTCAGACGAGGGTGCCGGATATTCCCACAAAAATAACACTTCTGAATCCTAGAGGCAACGGCCGCCGAAGTAGAAACTGTTTCAAAATCTAGTAAACCACTCCCATTAAGTCCACATAATTCCTTTTCATCCGAAACTGCCGAAACCATAGTCGCAGGCCGATTAAAAAGAGCATAAGAATCCGAACTTCTCTGAGCCACATCCAATGTAGAAGCTTGCTCAAAAGCACTTTTAAGATCCAGAGTCTTATTTTCTAACAACCGCTGACGAATTGATCTAGACAGTAATCCATTAATAAAAGCATCCCGTACCGATCCGTCCTTATGTTCTTCAGCCGTCACAGCCTTATAATTACAGTCAACACTAAGGCACCGAAGTGCTTGTAAATAAGTATCCAAAGATTCTCCCACCTGCTGCCTACGGGCAGATAGAAGATGACGTGCAAATACCTCATTCTTTGGTTTAACAAAAATCTTTTCCAATGTAGAAATAGCCTCTTCATAAGTTTTACAGTGCAAAGTATATTTATATACATCCGGGTCAATGTAGTTGATCAGCATATTCAGCTTATTTAGAGCCTCTTGATCCAACACGCCCAAAAAGTTTTTAAATGTACAATACCAATGTTTCCATTTATCATCCACTCCAGCAGAATTGGGGTCAGCCTTGAATCGTTCTGGTTGAAGATATCGCTCCATTCTAACAAAAAGTTAATAAATTGAAATAAAGAATAGATTTGCCTTCCAAAGCTAGGCTTTATTAACTTTAAAATCAGCAGCATATCTTTCCACATCCAGTTCCAACTAAGCTAGAAAAGGACTGAGTTTAAGGTAGCCACAACACATCATGTGATCATCAACTACCAATGAGATTACAACACATATCCCAAGGCAGTTAACAAACAACGAATCACAATACTTTTTACTAATCAAGGAATAATCACCACAACCCCAAACACCACTCCCGGGCCGCCTGTTTGTTCTGCGGTCTGGAGGAGTCCGTGTTCCATGTGTATGTCGAGTGTGGGAGGTTGCAGCCCCTCTTTCATTATTTGAAGGGGCTGCTCCTCAAGTTTTGGTTGCACTTCAGTCCCACGCTCTTGATCTACGGCCACCCGGTGCGGAGGGGAGCGGGCAGGTCGGAGGACCTCCTCGTGGGTCTGCTCCTGGGCCTGGCGAAGAAGGCCATTAATTGGTCCAGGCAGCGGGCGGTCGAGGGGGTCGTCCGGCCGGATTGCCTCCCTCTCTTCCGTGGCCATGTTCGCGCCCGGGTGGCCCTAGAGCTGGAGCACGCGGTGTCCGCCGGCGCGCTAGATCACTTTCGTGACCGGTGGGCGCCGCGGGGACTGGAGTGCATGATTGGGCTGGAGAACCAAATTTTAATTTGATTATTAAGGTTTATTTGAAGTTTTATTGGTTTATTACAGTTTTATTGGTTTATTTACAGTTTTAATGGTTTATTTACAGTTTTTATCTGTCTAAATTTATGGTTTTACCAAAAGAGGAACCCCAAACACCACTCCCGGGCCGCCTGTTTGTTCTGCGGTCTGGAGGAGTCCGTGTTCCATGTGTATGTCGAGTGTGGGAGGTTGCAGCCCCTCTTTCATTATTTGAAGGGGCTGCTCCTCAAGTTTTGGTTGCACTTCAGTCCCACGCTCTTGATCTACGGCCACCCGGTGCGGAGGGGAGCGGGCAGGTCGGAGGACCTCCTCGTGGGTCTGCTCCTGGGCCTGGCGAAGAAGGCCATTAATTGGTCCAGGCAGCGGGCGGTCGAGGGGGTCGTCCGGCCGGATTGCCTCCCTCTCTTCCGTGGCCATGTTCGCGCCCGGGTGGCCCTAGAGCTGGAGCACGCGGTGTCCGCCGGCGCGCTAGATCACTTTCGTGACCGGTGGGCGCCGCGGGGACTGGAGTGCATGATTGGGCTGGAGAACCAAATTTTAATTTGATTATTAAGGTTTATTTGAAGTTTTATTGGTTTATTACAGTTTTATTGGTTTATTTACAGTTTTAATGGTTTATTTACAGTTTTTATCTGTCTAAATTTATGGTTTTACCAAAAGAGGAACCCCAAACACCACTCCCGGGCCGCCTGTTTGTTCTGCGGTCTGGAGGAGTCCGTGTTCCATGTGTATGTCGAGTGTGGGAGGTTGCAGCCCTTCTTTCACTATTTGAAGGGGCTGCTCCTCAAATTTTGGTTGCACTTCAGTCCCACGCTCTTGATCTACGGTCACCCGGTGCGGAGGGGAGCGGCCAGGTCGGAGGACCTCCTCGTGGGCCTGCTCCTGGGCCTGGCCAAGAAAGCCATTAATTGGTCCAGGCAGCGGGCGGCCGAGGGGGTCGTCCGGCCGGATTGCCTCCCTCTCTTCCGCGGCCATGTTCGCGGCCGGGTGGCCCTGGAGATGGAGCACGCGGTGTCCGCCGGCGAGCTCGAGCTCTTTCGTGACCGGTGGGCGCCGCGGGGACTGGAGTGCGTAATCGATTTAAGAGGCCAAATTTTAATTTGATTAATCGGGTTATTTAAAGGGTTTATTTGTTTAAGGGTTTATTTTTGGGTTTATAAAAAGAGGACAACCCCAAACACCACCCCCTACAAAAGGCCAAGGCTAGGGTATCATTCATCCTATTTAAGGTGGCATTCATAGTGTGCAAGGCTTTGGTGAAAGCTTCCATGCACTCATGTAATAGTGGCATTTGTTGTTCAATGCAGTTGGCCACTCTTTCCATGGAAGAAGACATCATCACAAAGGCCTGCGACAACATGCCACTTCTGCTCGAGACGGGCTCCTCCAATCTCTCTGCAATGGTGCACAGTGCAGCTGGAGCACCTTCCAGCACATCACACGTTCTCTGCTGCTGCTCAAGAAGTATCCTGTACATCGACAGTCCCCAAGATACAGTATCTGCATCCAGCTGAGCAGTGCTTGGAGAGTCCTGCGTCCTCCGAAACAGACTCCCCACTGCTGTCCCTGACTTCACCATCTGCTTTTACTCACTTATGAAGTGCGAGTCACCATGCGAAAACCCAAATATCTCTCTAAGTTATCCCACTGATGTGTGAGTATCTGAGCTGGTGCCTGGTCTATATAAGTCCTGTGATGGTGCACCATCAGAGGGCATGAGCTCTTCTGAGGAGTCGTAGTCGTTATGGACCACCTCCTGTTGGACGTTTGGAAACCCTATGGGAGATAAAAGACATGAATGAGCACTGTGAAAATACAAATGCTTGAAGTTATCATTATGCACATGATCATAGTTCAGTGGCTGTTGACATCAAGTCAACATGACTGAGTGTTATATGTGGCTGACTGATATTTACTTCTGTCACCAGCTAGCTGGCAGGACCTCATCTCCCCATCTCCAATGGCCAGGCACGCTGAGACTCCGCTGTTCTCCAGCATCTCCTCCTCTGCAGATGTCAATTGAGAGATGGCTGGAGGGCCACCTCCAGTTCTCTGCCTCTCCCTGGTGTTATGTGCTCTCTTCTCCTGCAAGGAGGAAAAGAAGAGACCTATGAGTGAGAGTAATGGCATGTATTCACTCGATGGATGGAGACCATTTATTGAGGGTGACTATGAGGGATAGGCATGACATTGCATAAGTATGAATGTGATTGTCAGTGGTGGATGGATAGATGGTGACATGAGTAAGTGCATAGACAGAGAGGGACGGGTGCACCTGCAAGTTAAGTTGGTGTGAGGAGTGATGTGCTGGAGTAGGTTTGAGAAGGCAGAGTGAGGGGGTTAAGGTGATACGCACATGAGGATGTAGGTGAATGTGGCACTGTACTCCACTTTCCTGCCCTGCTTAGGTTATTAAACCACTTTCTGCACCGAATCCAGAGCGTGGCACCACGCTCCTGCTGCTGACCTCCTGGACAAGCTCCAACCAGGCCTTCTTTGTGTCACCTGCAGGCTTCTTCCCCCCCTCAGTAGGGAAGAGTTTCTCCCTACGGACCCTTACAGCCCCCAACAGCACATCCAGGGGGGCATAGCCGCGCAGCTGCCTGAAGGTCCCGTGCAGCCGGTGAACTGGCTTTTAAATAGAAAGAAAACGTGCGTGTGTGGAATTCTGAATGGGCCATGCAGCCCGTTAAAGGGGCCGCGTGGCCGAAAAAAAATGAGAAGGAACAATGCCGCTGACACTAATTGGGCGCGAAACCCATAAGTTAAATGATAATGACGTGGCTCAGTTAAAAAGCCACTGACAGATGCGCTGCACTTACTTCCAGGATTCCCACACGCTGTCACATACCCCCACTCCCCAGCTCCCAGAGCATCTGCGCTTTGAAATCCAGCCCAATATTCCAGTTATCAGCATACCTAGTGCCTGTAAATTGCATTAAAATTGTGATCATTTGATAGTAATACTGGTCAGCTGTGCACTTTTTTGTATGAGAGCACTTGTATCAAGCTACTAGAGGCAACATGCAGTCCCATGAAATGATTAATATGTACCATGTTTTCTCAAATACAGGTCTATGGTAAGACTTGTAGAGGTCTATTGTATACCTATTGAATTTGTGAAGGTTTTAACTCTGCTTTCTTTCCCTCTTATTTCCAAAGTCCAATTAGCAATTAATGATACCAACTTTTTTCAATATTAGGCAGTATTAAAGCAAGGATGCTGAAATGGACTGACAGTAATGTAAATATCTGTGAGTGCATTAGTCTCTTGTTAATAAAATAAATAGGTTGATACTGATGTGCCTCAATGAATCCGAGACTCAACGTTAACGGAGCAAAGCAAGGCTTTTATTAACTCAAAGTAATACACAGTGGAGAAGTGTCTCTCATCCAGAGATCTGCTGTACTGCCTGTGAGACACGCTGGGGCCTGCTTAAGTAGGGGTCAGGTATGGGCGGAGCCCTACACACAATACAATACAGGTAACGAAATGGAAACTGAAACTAAACTCCCCTGCTTGTCACAGTCACAGGCACAATCGAACACAGAGAATACAGCGTGCCTGATGAATGGCATATTTCATCACATTCACCCCTTCTACAGATTTAGTCTGTTCGGGGGTTTGATAGTCCTCTGTGACCGACGTAGCTGTTGTGGTGCCGCGGGTGTCGGCTGGGTGTCCCCAGTGGCCTCCTGGGTCTCTGCCAGGGGCGCCGCCAGGGTTGTTGAAGGGGTAGTTGGTGGGGGCGCCGTTGGTCTATGTTCTTCCGGGGGTGATGAAAGAATAGTGGGTGGGTAAGAGTTGCTGTGATCGTTGTTACTGTTGTTGTCGTGGTTGTTGTCGTTACCGGCTGGGGCGACGTCTTTTATGGACACGGTGTCCTCCCTTCCGTCGGCGTGCCGGACATATGCGTATTGGGGGTTGGCGTGGAGTAGGTGCACTGACTCATGAGAGGGTCCGTCTTGTGGCCCCTCACATGCCTTCGTACAAATACCGGACCTGGGGTGGAGAGCCATGACGGCATGGATACGCCTGAGGTGGATTTCCGGGGAAAGACAAACATTCGTTCATGAGGCGTGGCATTAGTGGCAGTACACAATAGCGACTGTATCGAATGGAGCACATCTGGGAGGACTTCCTGCCAGCGGGAGATAGGGAGGCCCTTGGTCCTTAGAGCTAGAGTAACTGCTTTCCATACTGTCCCGTTCTCTCGCTCCACCTGACCATTACCCTGGGGGTTGTAGCTGGTGGTACGGCTCGTGGCGATCCCCCTGGACAGCATGTACTGGCGTAGCTCTTCACTCATGAAGGACGCCCCCCTATCCGTATGGATGTAGCTTGGCATACCGAACAGGCAGAACAGGCTGTTGAGGCATTTAATGACCGTGGCGCTGGTCATGTCTGGGCAGGGGAAGGCGAATGGGAAACGGGAGTATTCGTCCACAATGTTCAGGAAGTAAACATTGCGGTCGACTGACGGGAGGGGGCCCTTGAAATCTAAGCTGAGCCGCTCAAAGGGTCGTGTAGCTTTGATTAAGTGGGCTCTATCTGGGCGGTAGAACCGAGGCTTGCACTCAGCGCAAGTGCGGCAGTTCCTGGTCAGAGACCGAACTTCCTCAATCGAGTAGGGTAAGTTGCGGGACTTTATGAAGTGAAACCTGGGTGGCAGAGGTCGTTGTGGAGGGTCTGTAGCCGATCCCCGGTGGCGCTGGCACACATCCCTCCACGATGGCTTGGGCCTCCTTTTCCACGGAGGAGTGTCTGATCTCGGGCCCTTGGAGGGTCCTCGAGAAGAAAGCTACGGGCCGCCCCGCCTGGTTGAGGGTGGCCGCCAAGGCAAAGTCAGACGCATCACTTTCCACTTGAAAGGGAGTGTTCTCGTCCACTGCCTGTAGCGTGGCCCACTCAATATCCCGCTTAATGCTTTTGAAGGCGGCGTGGGCCTCAGCAGAGAGCGGAAAAGAGGATGCTTTCAAGAGGGGTGCGGGCTTTGTCGGAGTAGTTGGGGACCCATTGGGCATAATAAGAAAATAACCCAAGGCACCTTTTCAGGGCTTTGGGAGTGTTGGGCAGGGGCAGCTCCCGTAGGGGGCGCAATCGGTCGGGGTCTGGTCCGATTTCCCCATTCTCCACCACGCTGCCTAGTATGCAGAGGCGCGTGGTGTTGAAAACGCATTTGTCCTCGTTGTAAGTGAGGTTGAGTTTTTGTGCGGTTTTCAGGAACCTCTCGAGGTTCGAGTCGTGATCCTGCTGGTTGTGACCGCAGATGGCGACGTTGTCGAGGTAGGGGAAGGTTGCCTGCAAGTGGTGGTCATCGACCATGCGGTCCATCTCCCTCTGGAAGACCGAGACCCCATTCGTCACCCCAAAGGGGACTCTGAGGAATTGGTAGAGGCGTCCGTTCGCCTCGAAGGCGGTGTACGGGCGGTCCTCTGGTCTGATAGGGAGCTGGTGGTACGCTGACTTGAGGTCGATGGTGGAGAACACCCGGTATTGGGCGATTTGGTTCACCATTTCTGATATGCGGGGTAGCGGGTAGGCGTCTAGTTGGGCGTACCTGTTGATCGTTTGGCTATAGTCGATCACCATCCGTTTCTTCTCGCTACCCCTTACCACCACCACTTGGGCGCGCCACGGGCTATTGCTGTGTTCAATAATGCACTCTTTCAGGAGCCTGTCTACCTCGGTCGTGATAAACCGCCTGTCCTCCCAGCTGTACCTCCTGCTTTTGGTCGCTATTGGCCGGCAGTTAGGGGTAAGGTTCGCGAATAGCGAAGGCGGCTTTACCTTCAGGGTAGCCAGACCGCACACTGTGAGGGGCGGCTGGGACCCACCGTAATTGAGCGTGATGCTTTGGTGGTGGCACTGGAAGTCCAGGCCCAAGATCACGCTCACACATAGACTCTTCATGATTAGTAATTTAAAATTATCGTATACAGTTCCGTTAACGGACAATTGTACCGCGCAGTAACCCATAATGGTCGATGTCTGGGTTTTATCAGCCATAGAGATGGTGCCCCGAGCAGGGGCCACCGTTAGAGAGAGTTGTTGTACTAGTCCAGGGTGAATAAAACTCTCCGTGCTTCCACTGTCAATTAAACATTTAACCCCGCACCCGTTTACCTCGATGTCCACCATTGATTTGGATAGCGGGTGCGGTCTGGTCTGGTCCACTGTGACCAATGCCACTGTAGGGCCCTGATCAAGACAAGATGGCGTCCACGCTGTCTGCTCACAAGATGGCGGACCCCACGAGGTCGGGCAAGATGGCGTCCAAGATGGCCGCTCCCACGGCGCACACGCGGCAGTGGCGGGTTTTCCAGCGGGGTTCCCTCTGCACACCTTCCCGAAGTGCCCCTTCTTACTGCACTTAAAGCAGGTGGTGCCTTTCACCGGGCACAGGTTTCTGGTGTGCTTCGGCTGCCCGTAGAAGAAGCAGTTGGGGCCCCGACGCGTCGCGGCTGTCGTAGGGCTTCTGGGGGGAGAGCGGGGCCCCGACGGTGTCGGGCTGCCGGGCGGGGAAGATGCCTTCCAAGATGGCGGCGCCCTTGGTGCACACGTGGCGGCGTGGGCAGCGCGGGCTGAAGAGTAGGTGTCCGAGTTTCTCTGGGCCACATCCAGGCTGTGTCCACAGCCTGTTTCAGGTCCAATCCCATTTTTTCCAGTAGTCTCTGCCGGATGTAAGTGGAGCTGAGGCCTGTGATAAAGGCATCACGAACAAGCTCGTCAGTGTACACTGCGGCTCTTACATCTTGGCACTTGCAGTCTTTGCCAAGCGTTTTCAGGGTGACTAGGAACTCATCCAGCGATTCCCCAGGTCGCTGTGTGCGAGTAGCGAGCAGATGCCTAGCGTACACCTCGTTCGTAGGCTGCTGGTAATGCGCCTTTAGGATGTCGCAGGCGGCCGGGTATGTGTCGGCGTCTTGGATGAGGGGGTAAACCCAGTGGCTTACCCAATTCTGCAGGATTCCGAGTTTCATACTTTCAGCGTCCGTAGCGTCTGTGATGGCTGCGGAATTGTCCAGGAAGAATTCCATACACTTAAACCAGTGTCCGAATCGTGCCGATGCGTCCGAAGCATGTGGGTCCAAATCCAAACATTCGGGTTTCAAGAGTTGATCCATTGCGTTGAAAATTGAGTTAATAAAATTGATGTGCCTCAATGAATCCGAGACTCGACGTTAACGGAGCAAAGCAAGGCTTTTATTAACTCAGAAAGTAATACACAGTGGAGAAGTGTCTCTCATCCAGAGATCTGCTGTACTGCCTGTGAGACACGCTGGGGCCTGCTTAAGTAGGGGCCAGGTATGGGCGGAGCCCTACACACAATACAATACAGGTAAGGAAATGGAAACTGAAACTATACTCCCCTGCTTGTCACAGTCACAGGCACAATCGAACACAGAGAATACAGCGTGCCTGATGAATGGCATATTTCATCACAGATACAATAAAGCTATTTATCTTTTTTTAAATCTAACGGATTTTGGTTGATATCTTACTGGATTAAATCTCTAATAAATTCCAGCATGCTATCCTCTTCCTGTACTGTAAATACTGACGCAAAACTAATTTTTCAACATGTCTGTCGTTTCCTTATTATCATTGACAATATCACCATATAAAACAAAATCACAAGGGTATGGAAAAATATCACATCCTTGAAATCTTATATGGTCAAGTTTTAATCCCCACTTATGGGATCTTTGTTTCTCACAAGGCCCAAGTAAAGCAGTCAGTGACATTCCTATAACTAGTAGGAGAGAATTAACATTTTCAGACCAGTAATAAACTCAAAATAAGAAGGTGTTCAAATAGTTCAGAAAAAACTATATAAACAAATGTGTACATTCTGTATAAAAGTTTAAATAAGAGAGCACTTTTCAAATTCTCAGACAAACAAGAAAATACAAATTGTAGGATTGGAGATGGAGATTTTGTTTGAATATTATTTCACCCATGCAATTTAATATGCCAAGATGGGAAAAGCAACAGAAATGCACCAGGGGCTAGAAATTCGTTATAGCCGAGGAATGGGCGGTGTCAGTAGAAAAGTTGGAGAATTAGCGCCAGGCACAATGCTTTAGACTGCACGAAGAATTTGTGCTCACTGCTCAATAAAATGATTGGAGTCCAAAATCAAGCATTAAAACCCAAGCTCATTGGTATTAGACTTAAAGGATGGACCAATATCAGGTGCAGTCTAATCACAACACCTCATTGCCACAAGCTTTTTTCACTACTTAAAGGGGAGTTTCATTGATGCTGCAGCACCTCATTCTCAGCATTGCAGGCTGTGCAGCTGCCTCAGCATGCAGAAGCAGAACAAGGAGAAGGAGCTGGAGGACTGAACCAAGTGTGCTCATGGCAGTTCCCTGCCCCAGGGAGAGAGCCTGCAGATTCCTTGATGAAGCATTGGAAGCATTGGTTTTCACTGTGGAGAGCAGTGCTCTACCCGGCAAGTGGCAGGAGGTCTTCGCCAGAAATCTTCCGCACCACATGGAGGGAGATAGTGCAGCACGTCTCGGGCAGCACAGAGGTCCCCAGGACCCACACACAGTGCTGGAAGAAATTTAACAACCTCACTCAGATGGTCAGGGTGAGTGAATGCTTCTACAAATGCTACATACCACCATCTGAACCACAATCTTCACACACTGCCCAAAGCACCACACCCCCAGCACTCACCCACCAACAATCACTACCTACCAACATCTCACACCTTGCACACAATGACAACTATTAAACTATGGCAGACACATCACCTGTAGTGTATGTACTTTGCAGAAGGAACTATATTCTGCAGCCCCTGTATACTGCAGTACCAGTAGTGACCACCCCTGTATATAAGCCTGTGCAGTAACTTTGCATAGTATTTCCAGTTTTGTCTCCACTCAGTAAAGACCTGTTGTAACCAACTCCTGCAGTCCGTGTCTCAATTACACACGGACATAATACTGGCGACGAGCAGATCCGAACTTACCTACAGTTCTGCACCACCTCATGGGGCTCCATCCCTGAAGCGAAGTTGTTAGAGGTCGAGGCCAGAAGGAAGAAAGAAAAAAAAACAAACAGAAGAAACGGGCGTCGACCATAGGCAACCGCCTCTGATTCATCGGAGTTGAAGATTTGCAGGAGAGGCTGTCGAGAGCGGGGCTTGGTTATCCTGTCTATGGTGCTCCAGCTAATCGGGCTGGTGGCAGGTAGTACACTGATCCTTCCTGGGCTGCGGCGGGCTAGAGCTCGATCGGGTGGCTTTTCAATGGGGCCGAGCAGCGTTGTCGGGAAGAGGAGAGAGAGAGAGAGGGTGGAGCACACAGGGCGCGGCCGGTGCTACGAAGCCGGGCAGCGTACAGACCCGAGAAGAGGGAGGAAAGTGTCCCATAGGGTTGCTCTGACGACGGGAAAATAAAAGAAATTAGAAGCGCAGAAAGCCGCGAGGAGCTGCAGTTTACCACGGGAACTGCGGAGAGCGGCGTTAGCAGCAGCGCGGGGGAGAAGTGCGCGAAGACCATAGGGCGTCGCCATCAAGGCATAAAAACGCCAGCAACAGCGCTAGCAGCAGCGGAGAAAACAGAAAGCGCGGGAGGCGCCATCTTAATCCAGCGGGGAAGAAGGCAAAGCGCGGGAGGCACCATTTTGTTAAATCGGGGAAGAAGGCAAAGCGCGGGAGGCACCATCTTAGATTTCCAAGATGCCGAAGACTGGCAATATCACTGCCTTCGATAATGCAATAGAAGACTGGACCACGTATGTGGAAAGAGTCGAAGTATATTGCAAGGCAAACGAAGTAGCCGATGAGAAAAAGGCATCGGCACTACCAAACTTAATGGGCGCAAGAACGTACGGCCTATTGCGGAACCTGATCACTCCAGCCAAACCGATGGCGAAGAGTTTTAACGAAATTGTTGATATCCTACAGGAACACCTAAATCCTACACCGCTGCTGATAGCAGAAAGATTTAAATTCCACAGGAGAAATCAGCATAAAGATGAGAGCAATGCTGATTACCTTACAGAACTACGCAAGCTATCAAAGCACTGCCAGTTCGGAGCAGGACTGACAGATACTCTACGGGACAAATTTGTCTGTGGACTCCTGAGTGAAGGAACCCAGAAGAGGCTACTCTCAGAGAAAGAGCTGACGCTAGATAAGGCTTTCAGCGTGGCAATATCGTATGAAGCAGCAGCAAGGGGAGCTGCGGAAATACAGCAAAAGCCATAGGAATACGGCACCCACGAAACGACACGGGGATTTGAAAAATGTTATCGCTGCGGCAGAACAACCCATGACCAGAAGGACTGCTGGTCCAAGGACAAAATATGCAGGTAATGCGGAAAGATGGGACACATTGCACGAGTTTGCAGGTCTGGGAAGAAGACTACGACAACAAAAAGGCTACTAAGGAACAGTACAGGAAAGTACAAAAGATGACGGACAGTAGTTCCGAAGACCAGAAGAGCGATAGTGAATCCGGGAACAAGAGACTAAGCTGTCTCAAACTTCACAACGTAATCACAAAAGAGGATCACCGAACCATTTGGGTCACCCTCACGATAGCAGGGTCCCAAGTCAAAATGGAATTGGATACAGGATCAGCCCTGACCGTCATGAATCGATGAGACTACGAGCGGCTATTCTCACACATACCCTTGAAAGAGACATCCATTGTCTTGAAGACGTATACGGGGCAGAAAGTATACCCCAGAGGGAAAATAAGGGTGCCTGTCGAATACAACAGCAAGGAAATACAGAAATTGTATCTGTACATACTGCAAGATGGTGGACCACCGTCATTGGGACGTGAATGGATCAGAAAGATAAGTTTAGACTGGCACTCCATTCAGGCACTGATGGTGGCTGGTAAAAAGGATGACAACGTCACACCTGGACGATTGTCAACAATCTCAGCTAACACCAAAGAGGTATTTCAACAAGAACTGGGAACCCTTAAAGGCGTAACCGCCTCGATAAAAATAGAAGAGAATGCAATTCCCAAGTTTTTTAAAGCAAGACCGGTACCGTATGCAATTCGCCCAGCCGTCGAGGCAGAGCTGGAGAATCTGGAGAATGCAGGCATGTTATCTAAGGTAGACTGGAGTGAGTGGGCGACACCCATCATTCCTGTCATGAAGAAAACGTGAAACAATAAGTCTGAGGAGCCAAGGAAGGTTCGCATCTGTGGGGACTTCAAGGTGATGGTGAACCCAGTCCTTCACACAGTACAGTATCCTCTCCTGAGGATAGAAGATATTTTCGCCTCTCTATCTGGAGGGAAGCGTTTTACAAAAATTGACCTAGCACAAGCATATTTGCAGATGGAGGTTGAAGAATCCTCTAGGAAGTATCTCACGATAAACACTCACAAAGGTCTTCACCAGTATAATCAACTGGTATTCGGAGTAGCATCAGCTCCGGCGATATGGCAAAGAGCGATGGAACATGTCCTATAAGGGATTCCAGGGACTCAGTGTTACTTGGACGACATCCTAGTGACAGGTGAAGATGACAGTGAACACCTTGCCAACCTAGAGCAGGTGCTCACTAGACTAAGAGAACATGGGCTACGAGCCAATCGCCCCAAGTGCGAGTTTTTTAAGAAACAGATATCGTATTGTGGCCACGTGATTGATGAAGAGGGGTTACATAAGTCCCCTGAAAAAATTGAAGCGGTAGTTAAGGCTCCAGCACCTGAAAATGTGTCGCAACTGAGGTCATTCCTCAGATTGGTGAATTACTACCATAAGTTTTTGCCGAATTTGTCCACAATTCTGCACCCACTGAACGCCCTACTACAAACTGGAGTAGCATGGAAATGGAACGATGAATGTAAGCGGGCTTTTCAGAAGAGTAAAGATCTAATCACTTCAAGAGAAGTATTGGCTCACTACAACCCATCACTACCGATAAGACTGGCGTGTGATGCGTCTCCCTACGGCATTGGAGCGGTACTGTCACATAAACTCCTTGATGGTTCTGAGAGGCCGATAGCTTTTGCGTCACGCTCGTTAACTTCAGCCGAGCGTAACTACACCCAGATTGACAGAGAGGCCCTCAGCCTGGTGTGGGGGGTGAAGAAGTTCAATCACTACCTGCACGGTCAGAAATTTACTCTACTAACTGATCATCAACCTCTTGTCTCCATTTTCAACCCTCAGAAGGGCATCCCGATAATGACAGCACAACGGCTACAGAGGTGGTCCCTTTTCCTAGGGGCACACCAATATGACATCGAGTACAAAGGAACTAAACAGCATGGGAATGCTGATGGATTGTCGTGCCTACCGTTGCCGACGGTGGAAGAAGCACCTGCAGTGGATCCTGCGGATCAGCTCTTTCTCTGAGAGTAACTTCTTCTGGGTTCCTTCACTCAGGAGTCCACAGACAAATTTGTCCCATAGGGTATCTGTCAGTCCTGCTCTGAACTGGCAGTGCTTTGATAGCTTGCGTAGTTCCGTAAGGTACTCAGCATTGCTCTCATCTTTATGCTGAGTTCTCCTGTGTAATTTAAATCTTTCTGCTGTCAGCAGCGGTGCAGGGTTTAGGTGTTCCTGTAGGATAGCAACAATTTCGTTAAAACTCTTCGCCTTCGGTTTGGCTGGAGTAATCAGGTCCCGCAATAGGCCGTACGCTCTTGCGCCCATTAAGTTTAGCAGTACCGATGCCTTTTTCTCATCGGTTATTTTGTTTGCCTCGCAATATACCTCGACTCTTTCCACATACGTGGTCCAGTCTTCTATTGCATTATCAAAGGCAATGATACAGCCAGTCTTCGGCATCTTGGAAATCTAAAATGGCGCCTCCCGCGCTTTGCCTTCTTCCCCGATTTAACAAAATGGCGCCTCCCGTGCTTTGCCTTCTTCCCCGCTGGACTAAGATGGCGCCTCCCGCGCTTTGCCTTCTTCCCCGCTGTTGCTAGCGCTGCTTTCCACGGTTACCGTTGTATCTGCAGCTCCTCGCGGCTTTCTGCGCGTTTAATTTTTTTTATTTTATTATTTTCCCATCGTCGGAACAACCCTGCGGGCTCTTGCCTCCCTCTTCTCGGGTCTGTACGCTGCCCGGCTTCGTAGCACCGGCCGCGCCCTGTGTGCTCCACCCTCTCTCTCTCTCCTCTTCTCGACAACGCTGCTCGGCCCCGTTGCAAGCCACCCGCTCGAGTTCTAGACCGACGCAGCCCAGGAAGGATCAGTGTACTACCTGCCACCAGCCCGATTAGCTGAAGCACCGTCGGCAGGAACCAAGCGTCACTCTCGACAGCCTCTCCTGCAAATCTTCAACTCCGCTGACTCAGAGGAGGATGCCCACGGTCGACGCCCGTTTCTACTGTTTCTTTCTTTCTTTCAGGCCTCGACCTCTGCTCACTTCGCTTCAGGGATGGATCCCATGAGGTGGTGCAGACCGTAGGTAAGTTCGTATCTGCTCGTCGCTAATATTATGTCCGTGTATAATTGAGACACGGACGACAGGAGTTGATTATAACAAGTCTTTACTGAATGGAGACAACTTGGAACTGAAACTACAGAAGGCTGCTAGTGCCTTTTATACAGGGGTGGTCACTGCCGGTACTACAGTCTGAGACCAGTTATTCCCTTAAAGGTACATACACAACACTTTCTCTTGCAGACCAAGGTGGCTCACAACAAGAGGGAGCAGGAGCGCACAGGCGCAGGACAAGCTGACACCCAACAATTGTCTGCGCTGGAGATTCGAGTGCTGCAAATCATGGGGCGCCAGGTGGTGGGCGCCATGGCCACTGGCAGCGTTAACCCCCTTGGGGACATCAACGGTATGTTCATCCCTACTCCTTCTTCTCACAGCCCACTTCCCCCTCACCCCACAAGTGTTTCGCACTTTCCAGTTAATCATACTGTATGCATGCATTTCTCCCTTCCTGCACCCCCCCCTCCCCTCAGCTTAACCTGACTCTTGTGACTTTATGCTTTCAGATAATCAGCAAGCACCTGAGAAGCCTGTCCCTGAGGGCACCGTTGAAAGCAAGGCGTGAGAAGAGGAGGAGGAAGAACACACCGTGTCACTACATGTCTCTCCTGCAGGCACCACATCAGATACTGGCACTACGTGTTCTTTAGAGGCTAGTATAATAACGGGATCTGCACAGTGTGAGGCACCGGTGACGAGTGGGCTGCAGCAAGACCAGGGGGAAAGGGTAGCTCAGGGGCCAGCTCCCTGGATGGTGAGTTTGCGCGCAAGTTCTGCTGGACAGGACTCAGATGAGGACCTCAATGGGGATGCCTTTAGAAGAAGGGTGATGGGCATGCAAACGGAGGTGATAGGTGCACTAGCAAGGGTGCCCGAGAGCTAGTCGGCAATGGTAATGAGCGTGGAGGAGTCCGCCTTCAACATTGCACCAGGCTCTGTGTACACCATGGAGCCCATCATTTCCAGTCTGCAAAGGATGGTAGACTCTCAGAGAGACCGTGATGACCCAGACCTGATGCCACATGTGATGGGCGATCTGGCAGCTTCTATTGCAACACAGGTGGAAGTGACGCAATGTCTTAGTGCTGTAATGCAGTCTATGCTTGGTGGCATCCAATCTCAGACTGCTCTCATGCAGTCTCAGCTTGATGCCACGCAAGCTCTGACTGCTGCCATCGTGGCTGGGTCTACCATCGTTGACCGGGGTTTTCATAGTGTCACAATAGGCCACCAATCGGTGCTCCAACAGATTGCTAGGGATGCTGAGGTGCTGCCCCAGGAGAGTGGCAGTGGGTCAGTGGAGCAGGAACCTGCTGTCCTCTCTCAGGCTGACAGCATTCCTGCTATCACCACTGCCACTCCGCCAGTGCCCTTGTTGATGCCTGTCATCTAGCCATCCCAGATTGCTGTCGCCCATGCTGAGGTGGTGCAGTCTACAGCCGGGCCTTCCAGGCCCAGAGCTGGTTGAGGAGGTCCTGCAAAGCCATCTGAAGCCTCCCGCACAGACACTCAGCAGCCTTTCACCAGCCGTGCTGCAGCCACTGAGCCATCACTTCATAGGAGCACTAGAGCAGGGAAAGGCACACTAACAAGAGGCACTAGAGATCTGGAGATCTTCCCCCCGCTGCCACCAACCTCACAGTTCTCCAAGCCCGCACAGCCCACTTCTACCTCCTTCCCAAGATCCACAAACAGGACTGCCCAGGTAGACCCATCGTTTCATCCTGTTCTTGCCCCACGGAACTTATCTCTTCCTATCTTGACTCTATCTTTTCTCCCCTTGTCCAGTCTCTTCCCACCTACATCCACGACTCTTCGGACGCCCTCCGCCACTTTAACAGTTTCCAGTTTCCTGGCCCCAACCGCTTCCTTTTCACCATGGACGTACAATCCCGCTACACCTCCATCCCCCACCCGGATGGCCTGAGGGCGCTCCGCTTCTTCCTTGAACAGAGGCCCGACCAGTCCCCATCCACCGCCACCCTCCTCTGCCTGGCTGAACTTGTTCTCACATTGAACAACTTCTCCTTTAACTCCACTCATTTCCTCCAAACCAAAGGTGTTGCCATGGGTACCCGCATGGGTCCTAGCTATGCCTGCCTTTTCGTGGGCTATGTGGAACAATCTTTGTTCCAGTCCTACTCGGGTCCCCTCCCTCACCTCTTTTTCCGATACATTGATGACTGTATCGGTGCCGTTTCCTGCTCTCGTCCCGAACTTGAAAATTTCATTCACTTTGCCTCCAATTTCCACCCTTCCCTCACCTTCACATGGTCCATCTCTGACTCTTCCCTTCCCTTCCTCGATTTCTCCATCTCCATCTCTGGGGATAGGTTATCGACCAATATTCATTACAAGCCCACTGACTCCCACAGCTACCTGCACTACACTTCCTCCCACCCCACTTCCTGTAAAGACTCTATTCCATTCTCCCAGTTTCTCCGTCTCCGCCGTATCTGCTCCGACGATGCCACCTTCCACACCAGTGCTTCAGACATGTCTTCCTTTTTCCGCAACCGAGGATTCCCCTCTACCGTGATTGACACTGCCCTCGACCGTGTCAGTTCTATCTCCCGCACTTCTGCCCTCACCCCTGCCCCTCCCTCCCGGAACCACGATAGGGTTCCCCTTGTCCTCACCTTTCACCCCACCAGCCTCCACATTCAACGGATCATCCTCCGGCATTTCCGCTACCTCCAAAGTGATCCCACCACCAAACGTATCATTCCCTCCCCTCCCCTTTCAGCATTCCGCAGGGACCGCTCCCTCCGAGACACCCTAGTCCACTCCTCTATCACCCCAAACAGCCGCTCCCCTTCGCCTGGCACTTTCCCGTGCAAGCGGAGGAGATGTAACACCTGCCCCTATACCTCCCCCCTTCCCACTGTACAGGGCCCCAAACACCCCTTCCAGGTGAAACAGCGATTTACTTGTACTTCTCGCAATCTAGTATATTGTATTCGCTGCTCACGATGCGGTCTCCTCTACACTGGGGAGACCAAACGCAGATTGGGTGACCGCTTTGCGGAACACCTCCGTTCAGTCCATAAGGGTGACCCCGAGCTTCCGGTCACCTGTCATTTTAATTCACCGCTCCATTCCCACTCGGACCTTACCGTCCTTGGCCTCTTGTATTGTTCCACGGAAGCTCAACGTAAACTCGAGGAACAGTACCTCATCTTCCGATTAGGCACTCTGCAGCCTTCCGGACTCAATATCAAGTTCAACAATTTCAGATCATAACCTCGGCCCCTAATTCATTTTTTCTTGTAATTTTCCCACTCCTTTCCCCCTCCCCCCTTTCCTTTTGTTTCGCTCTCACGCCTGGCAGCTATCCCTTGCCCTGCCAGTACACTTTACACCCAATCTCAGCCTATTACCATCTCGTCTAGCTTCTAACACCTTTTATTGTCTCTTTTTTACTTCTTTTGTTTCTTTTATTCTTTTGTCCGATCGCAGCCCTGCCTCCAATCTATCTTTTCTTTCCAGTTTTGAAGAAGTGTTCGACCCAAAACGTCAACTCAAATTTCTGTCCACGGATGTTGCCTGACCTGCTGAGTTTTTCCAGCATTTTCTGTTGTTATTTCGGATTTCCAACATCCGCAGTATTTTGCTATCGTACTAAGGGATTGCACATGGGTGAAAAGTAAGTATTTTTGGTGTAAATATGTGTCCATTACTTTTTGATAAATTTATTACTTCACTTACCATTCTTTTATGGTTTCTCTCATTTCAGCTTTGCACTGTGATATGACCTGCGACAGGGATGGAATGATGGGGGTGTGGTGAGCAAAGGGGATCTGGGTTTTAAGTCCTCCTGGTGTGAGGCTGGAGGTCTGTTTGGAGGAGGTGGCAGAGTTCTGTGACCACCTCCTTGGTGCGGCTGAGCCATCTAATACACTGCTCCTCGCTTCATTGAAGGTAAGAGAAATGCTCTCGGAATACCCTCGCAGGGTAAAGCCTCCTGGTGAGAGCCCTGATGTCCTTCCTCATCTCTCTGTGCACATGTTCCTGTATTTCTCGCTGCTTACGCACCCTCCGCTGTAGATCCTGGAGGGCGAGGTGGCGCCAGTACAACCCCCATTAATGTTACCAAGTGTAGCAGCTTGAATATTTGAAGAATAAATGTAGCCACTTTTTAGTTGCCAGAAGACTCCTGATACAAAAGATCGTTGAAATTACTGAATGAAGCTGTTGCAGTGGGAAAAACTAACAAAAAAAACACTGAAACTGCTCTAACCTGACAGCTGTGAGTGATTACTAATGATCCCTTTAAATAACATCCCTGAAGCCGGCTTCCTGGTACTTCACAGCAGCTCTTCCTGTCGGTGTTTACTCCAGGCGGTGAGGTAAGTGCAGTGCTGGATTCGCCTCACCACTGGTCTAGCGCCTCATTAGCGCCATCTACTGCCTCTAACAGGAGGTGTTAAGTGGACAAATCTTTTCCCACTAATTGTTTTAGAACAGTGCCATCTATAGTCTTGGTACAGTGTACTTTCCTAGTTTGCAGGGTGGGGAGAGGAGTTGGCATAATCTTCAGCATTTTGTGCAGGGGTTTTGGAACCAGCAACAGTAATAGGGGAAAATGAGGAGCTAGCAGGGAAAGGGAAAAGCAAAAAAGTGTCAGAATCAGGAAAAGCAAACTCTGAAAATACAGCTTACAGGGATAACAAATATGTGCAGTAACAGCAAGAGCAGGATAACTCATTAGATTATCCTTTAACACCTTAGGGCTGGATTTTCATTGAGGAGTCGGGTAGGAGGCGGGACTACAACTTTCGGGGTTGTAGTCCCGCCTCCATCGAGTTCTATCCAGCCCACGCGATTTTGACTTGATTGACTTGATCGCCCAGTGGGCTCTGCAGGCCACTTAAGGGCCACCCGGCAACAGGTGACGTCACAGACTGAAATTTCATCTGTCAAGACCTTTTGACATGAAATATCAGCGTTTCACAGCTGTTTGAAGCTATCAAACACTGACAATCTGTACTCCAGGTTAATAATTCCTTTCTCTCAGGGTGATTTAGGGATCTCCCTGGAACAGAAAGCTGAATGCTGCAGATTTTGACAGCTCGCGGCCATTCTGTTTTCTGTGCCGGTGAGATGAGGGACTCCTGAGACCTGAAGGAAGGAAGGCTGTAAAGGTAAGTAAAGGTTAGTAGAACTTCTTTAAACACTTTACACAGACCAAACACACTTACCTCTGCACTCATGCACCCATCAGTCACCTGAACACCGGACATCTCGACCCCACCAAGCCCTTCATCCCAACGGCCCACCTCGCTAACTTGGCGTGGTTTGGAGCCATTGGGAATCCCACATTTCAACAATGAAAATCGGGATTAGGCTAAAAACTGCCTGTTAACTACCTGTTAACAGGCAGTTAATTGGCACTAATCCCCTTCCCGCCTCGGGTAGGCGGGTCCCAGTGCGGGACGGGCACCCACCTCCTTTGAAATTGGCATGGAGGCGGGTTGGGGGCGGGATGGGGTCAGGATCCCCGATTTCGGGATTTTAAACCCCCACATGCCTCCAATCCTGCCTCCACAGCCCAGTGAAAATCCAGCCTAATTATTGTTTGTATGTACTAAAAATCAAAATCAAGAATGGAAATATATGATATATGGAAAACAAACTCCTTTAAAAGTAGTAATAGTAGCCAGGGCAACATGGCTGTTGTACCTTTACTGTTCTTTTCCTTAGATACCTGAAAGGAGAATGGATTCCCTTTGGCATTGTTATTTAGTAGTTTCATCAGCACTGCTACTGTTGCTCAGGGCTCTTTTGATATATGCTTCTGTTTCTATTCTGTACAGTCATTGAATTTTCTGTTATTAATATCTATCTACAGCTTTCTGTTATTTTCTTTTGGCAGGTTCATGTTGTGGAAGTTAATTGAATAAAATCAATATGCATTAATCTTTTGTTTAAACACTGTGAAATGGCAAATGATAATTACACATGAGACTTCAGCACATGGCTATTTCATAGTTCACTGGTGTTACCAAACTCTGAAAATGCTTTTGTCGCTGCTTCCAGAAACAGACGCAGAATTTGAAAATGGAATCCCAAGACACCTTATCCCCAATTCCTTACCGAACTAGATATTTATCAAGCTCCGTTTTGAAGAAACATCAATTGCTTTTGCTGTAAGTCTGTTTCAGTTATCCACTACTCTGTGGATATGGGCTAAGCACTCTCATTTCTAGTCTTGCTTGAGATCTGTTCACTCTAACTATACGCCCTTTGGAAAGAAAAAGACATACTTGCATTTATATAATGCCTTCCACGGCCTTAGAATGTCTCAAAGCGCTTTACAGCCAATGAAGTATTTTTGAAGTGTAGTCACTGTCATAATGTAGGGAGCGCAGCAGCCAATCTGTGCATAGCAAGGTCCCACAAACAGCAATGTGATAATGACCGGATAATCTGTTTTTAGTGATGTCGGTGGAGGGTTAAATATTGGCCAGGACACCAGGCCATACTCCCCTGCTTTTCTTCAAAATAGTGCCATGGTATCTTTTACGTCCAGCTGAGAGGGCAGACTCAGTTTAACGTCTCATCCGAAAGACTGGACCGCCAACAATGCAGCACCCATTCAGTACTGAAGTGGAGCGTTATTTCTGCAGTTGTAGTCCAAGTCACATACTTGTCTTATATTTGCATTATTTTTACTTCCCAACATGGTGAAGACCTGGATCATTCTTTCTCTAATGAAAACGTGGTAACCAATTTGTGCACAGCAAGCTCACACAATGTGATAATGACCAGATAATCTGGTTTAGTGATATTGATTGAGGGATAAATATCAGCCAGGACACTGGGGATAATTCCCCTGCTCTTCTTCGAAATAGTGCTGTGGGATCTTTTAAGTCCACCTGAGAGAGCAGACAGAGACAGCACTCCCTCAGTGCTGCACTGGATTGTGAGCCTAGATCTTTGTGTTCTAGTGCCTGGAGTGGGACTGTGAACCCACAACCTTCTGACTCAGAAGCGAGGGTGCCACTCACTGAGCCACAGCTGACTCTTGAATGCTTGTAGAAAAATTGGGGTTCATACCTTAACCCAAAAAATTAACGAATTATTCTGAATGTTGTGTTCTTGTCATATTATACTCAATAGACTTTTTTTAATGACTCCTGATGTTGTACTACCTTTACTTATGGCTATTCTTATTTTGTCTATACTATTCCACCTCCATTTATAGTTCACTACAATGTTTCACCTCAATTTATAGCTTACCTTTACTTAGTCTGTGATGTCCTGGCTCAATCTATTTCTCAGCCTTATTTTCTCTGTTCAATTTCTACACCAACTCATGGCAAGACAATTTTGTAAGTAACTTTTTTTGTTAGCCACTGGAATAAAACATTTTATAGAGCGCATTTCTTCAACATGTAGAAGGTCAGCATTTCATTGCCTGTCAATCATTAGCAATGAAATGTGCACCATCTAAATGCTGGTAGCGAAACACATTCTATAAGATTTACCTCCTGCCATTGCAATAGCTAATAAAAGTTACTTTAAGCTTGCTGCTGCAGATAAGTAATGCAGTTTGGGCACAGTATTGAATGTTTAAGTGACATTCTGCACAATACTTTCTCAGCTAAGTTCCATGTTCTTTCTTATAAGGTCTTCTTGCTATGACACACTATTTGGATAACTTCCAAGTAACATGTTACAACGAGGGAGGGCTCTATTCATAGTTAATTCACAGAAGCAGGCAACTCCTTTAATTCTAGTTGTGGTGATTAGTAAAACTGTAAATCACAATGGCCTACTAAACGTGATATTCAGTAAACATCATAACATCATCATTTGTGAATGAGCATTCATCCATACAAACTCCGTAAATCACCAATTGTGGATGAATTTTGCAAAAGCATATTTTACATATAGATCAGTAAAAGCTTTGGATTATTTACAACCCAGAGGTCAAGTTCTGGTCACTCAATCAATTAGCTTTTTTTTCCCTTTCCCAACAAATAGGGTTAAATTTGCCAGGGTGGCAGTGGTTGAGACCAGTGGTGGGTCGGGTGGGAAAGTTGTTATTTTTGACAGCGAGGTCAGGAACCCGCTGCCATCTTGCACCAACGCGCGTTTCCCACAGGCGCGTCTGTCATTGCGGAGCCGACCCGACCAGCAGCGGCGGGCGACCCAATTGAGATAATTATCAGGTAATTTACAGGCACTTAAGAGCCTTTTTCACTTACTTTTTAAATTTCCCTGCATGGCCACGGGATTCACGCAGCTTGGGAACCACATCTGTCAACCTGAGGCCTGAGTTGCATGGCCATTGCTCCAGCTGATTACTTGACAGCATGAAAAACAAACCAAAATAAAAACATGTTGATTACATCAACTAACAGATTGATGGAGATTTTGTTCTACTTGAAAAGCTACTGGTAAATGTTAATTCAGAAATTCCTAAAGGGATGTGTGTGCTGAAGTCTCCCATTCTACCCTGGATGGTGAGGGAAATACATTTTTGACTGGCCATTCTCGGCTGTTGCTTTCCAACTCAACAGTAATTGTAGCGAATTGATCTACACTATAAACAATGACATATACCATTTAAATAAATGTTTGTGTTGTTTCTGGTCGGGTTTTTCTTACAGTATACTGTGATTGTCCAGTTACACATTAAATCAAGTCATCAACCGTAACAATTTTATTGTCATTACTCATTCCACTGGTTTGTTTGCTTTCAGCCCCTGACTATAACTAATTTAATTTTTCAGTCTGAGACTTTGGGGGTGAATTTCTGAGGAGGTTCTCTCACTTGTCCATTGTTAACTTCAACGGAAGAGCTGCAGAAATCTCAGAAACACATAAGCGCCACTTACACTGTTTGTCAGGGTTTCCGCAGCTCTTCTGCTGAACTTGCATAAGATTGTAAATCCACCCCTTTACAATTACATTTAAAATCTGCTTAATTTTATATTATCTGTACACACATATCTTTTATTTGTACGAGTTACAAATACAAAAATCTATAGATTTGTGACTAAAGCATCAATAACTTCGCAATTAATATACTTTTTTAATTATGTTCTTGATCATATTTTTAGATGGCGTCATGTTACTTAATGATAACATTATTTAAATATTTATTTTTCACTCATATATAACTTGTATTATATTATTGTAGAGTAAAGATTTAAAACCCACTTTATTAGATTAAACGTCAAATGTAATGTGGCCAGGGTTCCTTTAAGGACCCCGGCTGAAAATGCATCGTGAATGACATCACCAGACCCGATCCATCTAATTGGGCCGGGTAACATGCTGGGTGGGCTCATTAGGTCCCATTAAGGTAAGTTCATTTTCAGCAGTGGGATGGATCCAGCAGTGGGGTCAGGACCCGCCATGGACACCGGCCACACTGGACCCACCCAGGTAGGCAAAGTTCCGGCCACAATTTCCCTTACCCAGGCTCTGTTGCCTGGCCTGCTGAGTTTTTCCAGCATTTTCTGTTGTTATTTTCTCCCTGAATTAAATGTATTAGGGACAGTTAATTATTTACAAAGTATTGTTGCAGCTCTTTCAGATTATAATTTTAAAAGCACATGGGATTAAAGGGATAGTGGCAGCATGGATACAAAATTGGCTAAGGGACAGAAAGTAGAGAGTAGTGGTGAACAGTTGTTTCTCAGACTGGAGGGAAATATACAGTGATGTTTCCATGGGTCAGTATTATGTCCACTGCTCTTTCTGATATATGTCAATGACCTGGATTTGGGTATACAGGGCATAATTTCAAAGCTTGCGGATGACATGAAACTAAAAAATGTAGTAAACATTGAGGAGGTTTGCAACAGAGTTCAAAAGGTCATGGGCAGACCGGTGAAATGGACAGACACATGGCAGATTAAATTTTAACACAGAGAAGTGTGAAGTGATACATTTTGGAAGGAAGAATGTGAAGAGACAATATAAACTAAATGGTACAATTTTAAAGGGATGCAGGAACAGAGAGGTCTGGGGGTGTATGTACACAAATTTTTGAAGGTGGGAGGTTTTCAGTCTATAGACTAGATCACCCAAGTGGAGAAGAAGCATCCGAAAAGGAGCCAAACACCTCGAGTCTCTTCACCGGGAGCAAGCGCAGGCAGCGCAAGGAGCGCACGTCAACCCAAGTACCTCACCCGCCCGCCCCTTCAACCACCGTCTGCCCCACCTGTGACAGAGACTGTAGGTCCCGCATTGGGCTAATCAGTCACCTGAGAACTCATCGTTAGTGTGGAAGCAAGTCATCCTCGGTTCCGAGGGACTGCCTAAGAAGATAACCTAGGAGATGTTGCAAGCTCAGGTGTAAACAAATCTCCCTTACCCAAAATGTGAGGAAAGATACTTTGATAGCCACATGTAAAACAGAGCTCCTGGCTTTTTGACTCTCTAGAGTTCCCTTTCAGAGTTCATACAAGTCTTTTACAGTCTATCTGTCAACACACAAAACGTGTGCCTGTGACAGGTCAATAAGTGTAGCCTGGTTCATTTAGTTCATTCAACTGGATAGATTGCCCCCATACTCCTCTTTTGTGTTCATACACTGGCATTCAATATGTTACGTACCTCTGGCCCACTGTGGACCTAACGTTATGCTGCCGAATATTATGTGATGATTAATCAATTGAGCGCAAGCCATTTATGTCTAATGAAACAGCAGTAACTCAAAATAGCCCCTTTGTGAGTGCATTTCCAGACTCTGAGGGATTTATTAGAAACCTTTATTTTCTTGCTGAGCATAACAGCTTCCTCCTACTAACACAAAACATCTCCCCACCTGCACTCTTGCCATCCACCACTAGTAGATCTCCCAGCAGTTAGTTTATGATTTGCCTGATAGCATCTCACTCTCCTGTCATCCTCATTGATTGGCCACTCAGTGGCCCTGCTGCTACTGTTCTTGCCTTCTGACCCTTCGTAACTCCCCTTTCACGCTGTAGAACCTCAGTGGCCCAGTCTTCATATCTGCTACTGTTCTTTCTGTGAGCCGATGGCGCTCATCCACCTGCCCCTACAGAAATCACCAGGCCATACTTTCCCGTTGCCTGCCCTAGTTCCCTGTTGTCCTGCCCTAGTTTCCTGTTGTCCTGCCCCAGTTTCCTGTTGCCCTGCCCTAGTTTCCTGTTGTCCTGCCCTAATTCCCTCTTGTCCTGCCCTAGTTTCCAGTTGTCCTGCCCTAGTTTCCAGTTGTCCTGCTCTAGTTTCCTGTTGTCCTGCCCTAGTTTCCTGTTGTCTGCCCTAGTTTCCTGTTGCCTGCCCCGGTTTCCTGTTGTCTGCCCTGGTTTCCTGTTGTCCTGCCCCAGTTTCCTGTTGTCTGCCTGATTTCCTGTTGTCCTGCCCCAGTTTCCTGTTGTCCTGCCCTAGTTTCCTGTTGTCCTGCCCTAGTTTCCTGTTGCCTGCCCCAGTTTCCTGTTGTCTGCCCTAGTTTCCTGTTGTCTGCCCTGGTTTCCTGTTGTCATGCCCTGGTTTCCTGTTGTCCTGCCCTAGTTTCCTGTTGCCTGCCCAGTTTCCTGTTGTCTGCCCTAGTTTCCTGTTGCCTGGACCGGTGTCCCGTTGTCTGCCCTGGTTTCCTGTTGTCATGCCCTGGTTTCTTGTTGTCTTGCCCTAGTTTCCTGTTGTCCTGCCCTAGTTTCCTGTTGCCTGCCCTAGTTTCCTGTTGTCCTGCCCTAGTTTCCTGTTGCCTGCCCCAGTTTCCTGTTGTCCTGCCTTAGTTTCCTGTTGTCCTGCCCCAGTTTCCTGTTGCCTGCCCTAGTTTCCTGTTGTCCTGCCCTAGTTTCCTGTTGCCTGCCCAGTTTCCTGTTGTCTGCCCTAGTTTCCTGTTGCCTGCCCTAGTTTGCTGTTGTCCTGCCCTAGTTTCCTGTTGTCCTGCCCTAGTTTCCTGTTGATCTGCCCTAGTTTCCTGTTGTCTGCCCCAGTTTCCTGTTGTCCACCCCAATTTCCTGTTGTCCTGCCCCAGTTTCCTATTGCCTGCCCCAGTTTCCTGTTGTCTGCCCCAGTTTGCTGTTGTCCTGCCCCAGTTTCCTGTTGTACTGCCCTAGTTTCCTGTTGTCCTGTCCCAGTTTCCTGTTGCCTGCCCCAGTTTCCTGTTGTCCTGCCCTAGTTTCCTGTTGTCCTGCCCCAGTTTCCTGTTGTCCTGCCCTAGTTTCCTGTTGCCTGCCCCAGTTTCCTGTTGTCCTGCCCCAGTTTCCTGTTGTCCTGCCCCAGTTTCCTGTTGCCTGCCCTAGTTTCCTGTTGTCCTACCCTAGTTTCCAGTTGTCCTGCCCTAGTTTCCAGTTGTCTGCCCTAGTTTCCTGTTGTCCTGCCAGTTTCCTGTTGTCCTGCCCTAGTTTCCTGTTCTCCTGCCCCAGTTTCCTGTTGTCCTGCCCTAGTTTCCTGTTGTCCTGCCCTAGTTTCCTGTTCTCCTGCCCCAGTTTCCTGTTGTCCTGCCCTAGTTTCCTGTTGTCCTGCCCTAGTTTCCTATTGCCTGCCCCAGTTTCCTGTTGTCCTACCCTAGTTTCCAGTTGTCCTGCCCCAGTTTCCTGTTGTCCTGCCCAGTTTCCTGTTGTCCTGCCCTAGTTTTCTGTTGTCCTGCCCTAGTTTCCTGTTGCCTGCCCTAGTTTCCTATTGCCTGCCCCAGTTTCCTGTTGTCTGCCCCAGTTTGCTGTTGTCCTGCCCCAGTTTCCTGTTGTACTGCCCTAGTTTCCTGTTGTCCTGTCCCAGTTTCCTGTTGCCTGCCCCAGTTTCCTGTTGTCCTGCCCTAGTTTCCTGTTGTCCTGCCCCAGTTTCCTGTTGTCCTGCCCTAGTTTCCTGTTGCCTGCCCCAGTTTCCTGTTGTCCTGCCCCAGTTTCCTGTTGCCTGCCCAGTTTCCTGTTGTCTGCCCTAGTTTCCTGTTGCCTGCCCTAGTTTGCTGTTGTCCTGCCCTAGTTTCCTGTTGTCCTGCCCTAGTTTCCTGTTGATCTGCCCTAGTTTCCTGTTGTCTGCCCCAGTTTCCTGTTGTCCACCCCAATTTCCTGTTGTCCTGCCCCAGTTTCCTATTGCCTGCCCCAGTTTCCTGTTGTCTGCCCCAGTTTGCTGTTGTCCTGCCCCAGTTTCCTGTTGTACTGCCCTAGTTTCCTGTTGTCCTGTCCCAGTTTCCTGTTGCCTGCCCCAGTTTCCTGTTGTCCTGCCCTAGTTTCCTGTTGTCCTGCCCCAGTTTCCTGTTGTCCTGCCCTAGTTTCCTGTTGCCTGCCCCAGTTTCCTGTTGTCCTGCCCCAGTTTCCTGTTGTCCTGCCCCAGTTTCCTGTTGCCTGCCCTAGTTTCCTGTTGTCCTACCCTAGTTTCCAGTTGTCCTGCCCTAGTTTCCAGTTGTCTGCCCTAGTTTCCTGTTGTCCTGCCAGTTTCCTGTTGTCCTGCCCTAGTTTCCTGTTCTCCTGCCCCAGTTTCCTGTTGTCCTGCCCTAGTTTCCTGTTGTCCTGCCCTAGTTTCCTGTTCTCCTGCCCCAGTTTCCTGTTGTCCTGCCCTAGTTTCCTGTTGTCCTGCCCTAGTTTCCTATTGCCTGGCCCAGTTTCCTGTTGTCCTACCCTAGTTTCCAGTTGTCCTGCCCCAGTTTCCTATTGTCCTGCCCAGTTTCCTGTTGTCCTGCCCTAGTTTTCTGTTGTCCTGCCCTAGTTTCCTGTTGCCTGCCCTAGTTTCCTGATGTCCTGCCCTAGCTTCCTGTTGTCCTGCTCTAGTTTCCTGATGCCTGCCCTGGTTTCCTGATGTCCTACCCTACTTTCCTGTTGCCTGCCCTAGTTTCTTGATGTCCTGCCCTAGTTTCCTGATGTCCTACCCTAGTTTCCTGTTGTCCTGCCCCAGTTTGCTGCTGTCCTGCCTGAAATTACCCCTCCTACTGAGTAGCTTTTCAAAAATGCACCCCTTCATGAGTAGCTGTAAGATAGCCACTTCAGCTCATCGGCTTTTCAATATGGGGCCAGGGACCACCCTCCCTCCACACAGCTGCTTCTTATAACTGGCAACAACCCTCCAGATGAAGAGGTTTACCTTAAATGTCACCCTGTTGCCCCTGAGCAGCCTTTTGATAAGTGACACACCTATCCCTCTACTGAGCAGTTTTTGTGATGACTGAAACTCCCACACTGAGCAGTTTTCCTTTTCCCTTTTCCTCTTCCCTTTCTCTCCCCTCCCTTCCCTTTGTCTCCTGCCCCTTCCCCTCCCCCCTCTTCTCCCCATTCCCATCACACCCTCTGCTCACTCCCTCTCTCTCCCATCATCCTCCCAGTCTCCTGTAACATTCCCTTCTCTCCTTTCCCCTTCCTCCTCTCCCATTCCTCTCCCCTCACCCCCTCCTCTGTCTCTCCTCCCCATCTCTTTCCCTCATCCCCTTCCCACTTCTCCCTCTAAACCTGGCATGTCTCTCTCTCTGCCTCCCTCCGCTCTCTTTCCTTCCTGTCCTTCCCATTACTCCCTCCTTAC
The DNA here is from genome assembly GCF_052327205.1 of Somniosus microcephalus. Classification (NCBI taxonomy): domain Eukaryota; kingdom Metazoa; phylum Chordata; class Chondrichthyes; order Squaliformes; family Somniosidae; genus Somniosus; species Somniosus microcephalus. Next base: position 76,314,821 of record NC_141001.1, on the reverse strand, counting down.
TTCCTGCTCCCTGTCACTCCTCCCCTCCCTCAACTCCCCTCCTCCCCTTCCTCCTCTCCCTCCCACCTCTCTCCTGCTCCCTACCCTATCTCTATCCTACCATCTGCCTCCTATCCGTTCCCCTTTCTTCATCAAATTCAATTAGTCCCCTGCCTTCTAACCTTGCCTGAACTGAATAATGCACTTGGGTTTGATTTCCCATCGGTAGAATGTGGGAGAATGAACATATAACGTAATATAGTATGTGTTCAAACTGCCTCTTCCAATTCTCATTTGTGTCATAGAAACATAGAAGCATAGAAGAAAGGAGCAGGAGTAGGCCATTCGGCCCCTCGAGCCTGCTCCGCCAGTCAATGCGATCATGGCTGATCATCCAAATTCAGTACCCTATCCCTGCTCTCTCCCCATACCCCTTGATCCCCTTAGCCTTACGAAATATATCTAACTCCTTCTTGAATATATTTAATGAATTGACCTCAACTGTCTTCTGTGGTAGAGAATTCCACAGGTTCACTACTCTCTGGGTGAAGAAATTCCTCCTCTTCTCAGTCCTAACTGGCTTACCCCTTATCCTTAGACTGTGACCCCTGGTTCTGGATTCCACTGCCATCGGGAACAGCCTTCCTGCATCTAGTCTGTCTAGTCCTGTTAGAATTTTATAAGTTTCAATGAGCTCCCCTCTCATTCTTCTAAACTCTAGCGAATATAAGCCTAATCAACGCAATCTCTCTTCATATGTCATTCCTGCCATCCCAGATATCAGTCTGGTGAATCTTCGCTGCAGTCCCTCCATGACAAGAACATCCTTCCTCAGATAAGGCGAGCAAAACTGCACACAATGCTCAAGGTGTGGTCTCACCAAGGCCCTGTACAACTGCAGCAAGACATCCTTGCTCCTGTACTCAAATCCTCTCGCTATGAAGGCCAGCATACCATTTGCCTTCTTAACCGTCTGCTGCACTTGTATGCATACCTTCAGCGACTGGTGCACAAGGACACCCAGGTCTCGTTGCACTTCCCCTTTTCCCAATCTATTGCCATTCAGATAATAATCTGCCTTCCTGATTTTGCCACAAAAGTGGATAACCTCACATTTATCCACATTACACTGCATCTGACATGCATCTGCCCAATCACCCAACCTGTTCAAATCATACTGGAGTTTCTCTGCATCCTCCTCACAGCACACACGCCCACCCAGTTTTGTGTCATCTGCAAACTTGGAGATATTGCGTCTAGTTCCCTCTTCTAGATCATTAATATATATTGTGAATAACTGGGGTCCTAGCATCGATCCCTGCTGTACCCCACTAGTCACTGCCTTCCACTCAGAAAAGAACCCGTTTATTCCAACTCTTTGCTTCCTGTCTGCCAACCAGTTTTCTATCCAAGTCAGTACCTTACCCCCAATCCCATGTGCTTTAACTTTGCACGCCAATCTCTTATGCGGGACCTTATCAAAAGCCTTCTGAAAGTCCAAATACACCACATCCACTGGTTCTCCCTTATCTATTCTACCAGTTACGTCCTCAAAAAATTCCAGTAGACTAGTCAAGCATGATTTACCTTTTGTAAATCCATGTTGACTTTGTCCGATCCTGTCACTGTTTTCCAAGTGCTCTGCTATTACATCTTTTATAATGGACTCTAGCATTTTCCCCACTACTGATGTTAGGCTTACCGGTCTATAATTCCCTGTTTTTTCTCTACCACCTTTTTTAAATAGTGGGGTTACGTTAGCTACCCTCCAATCCATGGGAACTGTTCCAGAGTCCATAGAATTTTGGAAGGTGACCAGCAATGCATCTATTATTTCTAGGGCCACTTCCTTAAGTACCCTAGGATGTAGATTATCAGGCCCATGGGATTTATCGGCCTTCAATCCTGTCAATTTCCCTAACACCATTTCCCTACAAATACTGATTTCATTCAGTTCCTCCCTCTCATTAGACCCTATGTTCCCCGACATCTCTGGGAGTTTATTTGTGTCCTCCTTTGAGAAGACAGAACCAAAGTATGTATTTAATTGGTCCACCATGTCTTTGTTCCCCATTATAAATTCTGCTGATTCTGACTGCAAGGGACCTACGCTTGACTTCACCAATCTTTTTCTCGTCACATATCTATAGAATCTTTTACAGTCAGTTTTTATGTTCCATGCAAGCTTACTCTCATACTCTATTTCCCCCCTCTTAATTAATCCCTTTGTCCTCCTTTGTTGAATCCTAAACTGCTCCCAATCCTCAGGTTTGCTGCTTTTTCTGCCCTCTCCTTGGATTTTATGCCAAACAGGGATGACCAAATTCTGTCGTTCATCCATGCAATCTTTAAATGTTTGCCATTGCCTATTCACCATCAACCCTTTAAGTAACATTCCCCAATCTATGCTAGCCAACTCATGCCTCATACCATCGTAGTTTTGCTTTATTTAAATTCAGTACCCAAGTCTCTGAATCAAGTACTTCACTCTCCATCTTAATGAAGAATTCTATCATATTACGATCGCTCCTCCCCAAGGGGCCTCGCACAAGATTGCTAATTAATCCTTTATCATTACATAATACCCAGTCTAAGATGGCCTGATTTCTAGTTGGTTCCTCAACATAAAGGTCCAGGAAACCATCCAGTATACACTCGAGGAATTCCTCTTTCACCATATTGTTACTAATTTGGTTAGACCAATCTATATGTAAATTAAAGTCACCCATGATAACTGCTGTGCCCTTATTGCAATCATCTCTAATTTCCCGTTTAATGCCATCCCCAACCTCAGCATTACTGTTTGGGCTCTGTATACAACTCCCACTAACGTTTTCTGCCCCTTGGTATTTCTCAGCTCTACCCATACAGATTCCACATCATCCGAGCTAATATCCTTCCTTACTTTTGTGTTAATCTCCTCTTTAACCAGCAATGCTACCCCACCACATTTTCCTTTTTGCCTGTCCTTCCTGAATATTGAATACCCCTGGATGTTGCATTCCCAGCCTTGGTCACCCTGGAGCCATGTCTCCGTACTCCCAATTATATCATATCCATTTACATCTATTTGCACAACTAATTCATCCACCTTATTAGGAATGCTCCTCGCATTAAGACACAAAGCCTTCAGGCTTGTTTTTTTAACACTCTCAGACCTTTTAGCATTATTATTTACTGTGGCCCTGTTTGATTTACACCCTTGATTTCTCTGCCTTCCGCTTTTGCTTTTCTCCTTCCTGTCTTTTGCTTCTATCCTTGCTTCCCCTTCCTCTGTCTCCCTGCACAGGTTCCCAACCCCCTGCCATTTTAGTTTAAACCCTCCCCAACAGCACTTGGAAACACTCCCCCTAGGACATCGGTCCCGGTCCCGCCCAGGTACAAACCGTCTAGTTTGTACTGGTCCCACCTCCCCCAGAACCGGTTTCAATGTCCCAGGAATTTGAATCCCTCCCACTTGCACCATTCTTCTAGCCACGTATTCATCTGAAATATCCTTCTATTTCTACTCTGACTAGCACGTGGCACTGGTAGCAATCCTGAGATTACTACCTTTGAGGTCCTATTTTTTAATTTACCTCCTAACTCCCTATATTCAGCTTTTAGGACCTCATCCCGATTTTTACCTATATCGTTGGTACCTATATGCACCATGACAACTGGCTGTTCACCCTCCCCCCCCCAGAATGCCCTGCAGCCGCTCTGAGACATCCTTGACCCTTGCACCAGGGAGGCAACATACCATCCTGGAGTCTCATTTGCGGCCGCAGAAACACCTATCTATTCCCCTTACAATAGAATCCCCTATCACTATAGCTCTCCTGCTCTTTTTCCTCCCGTCCCATGCAGCAGAACCACCCATGGTGCCAGGAAGTTGGTTGCTGCTGCCTTCCCCCAATAAGCCATCCTCCCCAACAATATCCAAAGCGGTATATCTGTTTGAGAGGGGGATGGCCACAGGTGACCCCTGCACTATCTGCCTGCGCCTATTACTCTGCCTGGCGGTCACCCATTCCCTTCCTGCCTGTGCAGCCTTTACCTGTGGTGTGACCAACTGATTAATTGTGATATCCACAAAGTCCTCAGCATCGCAAATGCTCCAGTATATATCCATTCGCAGCTCCAGTGCCACAATGCGGTCTGCCAGTAGCTGCAGCTGGATACACTTCCCGCACACATGGTCGTCAGGGACACAGGAAGTATCCCTGATTTCCCACATAGTGCAGGAGGAGCATGCCACAGGGCCAAGCTTTGCTGCCATGAATTAACCTTTAATTAATTTAAATTAAATCAATACCACCAATTATACTACAATTAAATGATATAAACTCAAGGGCCCTTGTTTCCTAGCACTCCCCACTACACAACAGAGACCTTAGAAACTATAACCACAAAATTAAGACCTTCTAAATGTTATAAACTATGGCCTAGAAATTGGGTTGGGGCGCCAAAGTGGCGCAAAAGTCGGCTGAGCGCAGGATTTAGCGCAGCGATCGGTGTGATACCGATCGCCAGAAATTCAGTTTCAGTGCCCCTCGAGGGAGACGGGGCGAGGCTCGAGGTGCTCCGCATCCCTCTTAGGGTGCTGAAACTGATTATCGCAGCACAACATGCCGCAGCGCCACATGCTGCGGCACGGCACGCTGCGGCACTGCAGGTCTTCCTCCCACTGTTAAGGGGGAGGTGCCTGCAACAGCGCGATCCCCGATCACGAGTGCTGGCAAATGAGCCCGACACCAAGGAGAAGTGCCGGGCTCTCGGGAAACAGCCGGCAATGCTGCGGGGGGGGGTGGTTAGGAGGCCGGGGACGGAGGTGCTGGCAGGCGGCCGCCGAAAAAGCGGCCGCCCCACACCTCCACCTTAACTTGCGCCGCTGCCGGCACAGTAAGGCCCCGTGAACCAGGCGCGGGTAGCGAGCGGCGCAACTGCGGCGTTCGCTACCAAATATCGCGAACGGGGCATGAATGGGGCGCTGCGCACACCGATGACGTCATCGATGGTGGCACAGCGCAAATGCCTAACGCCACCATTAGTGCCCCTACTGAATATCGCCAGAGACGCAGCCAGTGGCGCTACAGCCACTGACTGCCTCTTTAGGCACTAATAGGTGGCGCTACTCACCCAATTTCTCCCCCTCTGAACCTTAACTGTCAAACTATAGAGTAGTATAAATACTCACCTGGCCGTACTCACCCAATCAGCTGCTTCCTCCTGCCCGTGTCACATTTTGAATCGTGATGTGGCTCTGGAACACTGCAGCCGGTCTGTGAGATTGGTAAGCCTCTGTAAAAAAGCTCATGAAAGTGAGTTTAAATACTCACTGAAACTCCGCTCTCACTGCTCCCGACACTGGCCTGTGAAAAAAAGCCAGCGAAAGTGAATTTAAATACTCACTGAAACGCTGCTCTCACCGCTCCCGACACTGGCCTGTGAAAAAAAAACCGCGAAAGTGAGTTTAAATACTCACTGAAACTCCGCGCTCACCGCTCCCGACACTGGCCTGTGAAAAAAGCCAGCGAAAGTGAGTTTAAATACTCACTGAAACTCCGCTCTCACCGCTCCCGACACTGGCCTGTGAAAAAAAGCCCATCAAATTAAAACTGGTGTAAGTCAGGTACTTAAACAATACCAACATTTTAAAGATAACACATGGAGCAAGTATTTTTGCTGGAGAAACATTAATAATGAAGAAAATCCCTAAGAATGAATTTTGACAGAAGCAGTTAAAAAAATAACTAAAAGTTTTGAAAAATATGGATGAAGAAAGAGCCACTCTTCATTCACATGTTGCCTGTGAAAATGCAAGTCCCATTACAGCACTGTAAATATTTCAAAAACACAGCCTAATGAGTTTCATAATTACCATGGGGCACATTTTTCAAAACTTACAAGGGGTAATGCTGTCTGGCAGCTGGAACTGGCAGGAAATAAATAGCATGCTGCTTCTGCAGCTTCGCAATTGATGGCTAGATGGTTAACCAGGGTACAGGTTTCTGCTGTCTTTCAACTAACTACAAAGGAAAGCTGTTTGTGTGATCTAAAATGTAGGATATTGGCACTTACATGTATATTTTACACTTGAAGTAAAATTTTTATAATCATGCTTTTTTATATACTTACATGTTGACTGTACATGAATGATAGCATTCACATTACAGAACTGGCTGTTCCTAACAAATTTCAATCATTTAAACAAAACAGTGATTCTTCATGCCATATTATAATTTTTCATGCCATATTCTTATCACTGCTTTCAGCCACCAATCGTTTTTCAACAGTTCAATTTTCTACTTTGTTTAATCAACTTGACAAAGAAATATACTGATTTCCAACTTTTTTTGTCATACTTCAACCCACAAACCCCAAAGCGAATAACTCCTGTCAGCCCCAGTCTTCTGGAAACGTTCTGCTTTTATTCAAATTGTACAGCAGACAAGTACAATACTGAGACCTTACCTCCTAATTTTTTCAAACATTTAAGAGTAAATACTTTGATTTCGCCATTCATTTTTGCTGTGTGAGTTTAAAGAAAGAACTTGCATTTATCTAACGCCTTTCATGACCTCAGGATGTCCCAAAGTGCTTTACAGCCAATAAAGTACTTTTGAAGTGTAGTCACTGTTGTAATGTAGGAATTACTTGAATTTGAGCATATTAGTCCACAGATAACTTTATACAGTGCCACCTGTGATTGGTCAACCAGTGCCAGGGGGCAATTAAGTAACCTGGCCACTCCAGAAATTGCCGACGGCTTTGGGCAGATGAGCACCTGGAGGAGGGGAGTGGGACCCTTGATGGAGAAACTGCCATCAAAAGGCGGATAGGCTAATCCTTAAATTAATCAGCAACATTCACAACCTGCAAACCGTGGCACAGCTGCAGTACAGAGCAAATCAATGAAAGAGCAGCCATGGACAGTCCGGACACACAATGAATGAAGAAGTGTGGAGAACAGTCACAGGAGCTACGACGGTAGTCAACCGATGATGATGATGCAGATAGTAACCTCCCTTCCCCTGAAATAAAAAGGTGAAGAATAGTATCAGGAAAGAAAAATGTCTCAGAAACTTTTCACAGAAGAAACCCATCTCATCAACAGTCAGTTGTAAATAAGACCAGACTCATATCTATATTGGCACTAATGAATATTGTGTCCCTATGGGCTCTATCAATTTATCTCTATCAACATACAAAGGCTCCATTTTCTAGAACTTTGCAAACTAATCAACTGGTTTAAAAAAACACCTAGGCACTATACTGCTAACAACACAAGTTCCAAGGTGTGAAGCCTGCACAGAAAATACAGGCAATATTGGGAGTGTGTTTTGCACAAACTTTTTTTGGGGTGGGGGCTGAGACTGGGGCACCTGATGTACGTATCCATATGGACTGCGCTACACTCTGCGAAAACACATCATTCAAATCTCTCGGTTCCCACTTACCACACAATCTCAAGGTCTTTGCAAAAATATGCTCTCTGTAATAAACGTGATTTGACTCGGGGTCCCAGCTCCCGGAAAGATGGCACGGAGGCGGGTTTGGGACCCGCTCCCAGTTTCTGCTATTTTCCCGGCAGTCACGCCTCCAAACCTGCCTTCTCAGGGTTGGTAAATTCCAGCCCATTGACTTTCATAAGCCACCCCTCCTTAGGTTGGATCATGCATTTCACAATTCTATCAAATCAGGGTGAATTTCTGCAGAGGTTGTCATGCTCACTGTGGTAACAATGTTTTTCTGGGACTTCCATAGCTCTTCCGCTGAAGTTGCAGCGAACGAGTGGGAGAACCACCACAGGAATAGCCCGAGTGATGAGGTGTCCTATATTTCTCGGGATCAGAAAAGATTGATATTGATCCACATTGTCCTGAACTAAACTGGATTTTGCCAGCTGAGACGAGTTTAAGGTGGGACTGCTGCCTTCCGGGTTCTAGTCCTGCCCCCAGCGACGTATGACGAATCCACGCTATTTTCCCTTGATTGGCCTTGTTACGCCTGCCCTGCTGGCTTACCGGCCAACTAAGGGAAAGCCGGTGACAGAAGCTGTCAAACACTGACAATCGCTGTTCTAAGGTGAGCCCTTGCACAAAGGCTCACTATGACTTCTCTCCTCAGCAGAAAGCAGATGGCTGCTGAATCTGAGAATGCAGCAACCATTCTGTCATCTCTGCCGTTTAGATGAGAGACCTCCAGATCCTCAACGGTTGAAGCCTGCAGAAAGTAAGGAAACTTTTGCAAAACTTTACACTCACCTCTCATACTTACCTCTCCATACTTGCACCCATCACTCACCTCTACAGCTGACATTTCGACCCCTCTCACCCCTGCAGACTCACTGCTCACCCCACAGACCCTGGCGAGGTTCACAGCCATCGGGGAGCCCACACTTGCAGGCCTAAAATGGGGAAAAGCCTCAAAACTGCCTGTTAACTACCTGTTAACAGGCAGTTAATTGGCTCTAATCCCCATCCCGCCTCGAGAAGACGGGACCCTGAGCAACTCGGGGTCCCAGCTCCCGGAAAGATGGCACGGAGGCAGGGTTGGTACCCGCTCCCAGTTTCTGCCATTTTCCCGGTAGTCCCGCCTCCAAACCCACCTTCTCAGGGTTGGTAAATTCCAGCCCATTGACTTTCATAAGCCACCCCTCCTTAGGTTGGATCAGCATTTCACAATTCTATCAAATCAGGTTATTCCTGAATACTGCTTTAATGATACTGAACAAACCACAAAATACTGCATAACGGAGAAATGGAAACACTATCATTTATGCAATAAATAGAATTATCTCTGCTCTCTCCCTCATATCTTTGTGTTTACTTTTTTTCTACTTCCCACTGTATGTTCTAAAACTGAGTTCCAATGTGAATGTGCCATCACAACTCAATTAATTAAAGCTAGCTGCCACTTATATAACTACCATATATTGCTAAAAATAAAGAAAACACAACGACATCAATAAAATTGAGAGAATATAAGAATTCATAACAAAGAGAAGAAAAAAGAATCGAAATGTTTAAAATTCCTCACCATGAATAAAAGTATCATCCGTAGCTTCTAGAGATATTTAGCAACTACAAGTAGTCCCTTTAGATACATCATACTTCTTTCAAAAGGCACCGTGACAGCACTTATGGTATTTGAATAATGGAGGACTAATGGGACCTAAATTCAGTATTGGCATATGTCTATTTTACAGGCAGTAAAAGGGCACAATGATAACCAATTTAGCAGGGCAGAAGCCTGCGCCTGATCTGCACTGGCATTCAGGCCACTGCTAAATTGATCAGATCTTTTATTAGGCAGCCCTGGCGAATGCCTGGACTCCTAAGTGCGTTTGGATGCGTCAGGCCATCTTAGACTGGGTATTATGTAATGTGAAAGGATTAATTAGCAATCTTGTTGTATGAGGCCCCTTAGGGAGGAGCGATCATAATATGATAGAATTCTTCATTAAGATGGAGAGTGAAGTAGTTTACTCAGAGATTAGGGTCCTGAATTTAAATAAAGGAAACTATGCCTTAAATGAGGCATGAGTTGGCTAGGATGGATTGTGGCATGTTACTTAAAGGGTTGACGGTGGATAGGCAATGGCAAACATTTAAAGATCGCATGGATGAACTACAGAATTTGTTCATCCCTGTTTGGCATAAAAAATAAAACAAAAAAGTTGACTCAAACGTGGCTAACAAGGGAAATTAGGGATAGCATAAGATCCAAGCAGAGGACATATAATTTGGCCAGAAAAAGCAGCAAACCTGAGGATTGGGAGAAGTTTAGGATTCAGTAAACGAAGACAAAAGGATTAATTAAGAGGGGGAAAATAGATTATGAGATTAAGCTTGCAGGGAACATAAAAACTGACTGTAAAAGCTTCTGTAGATGTGTGAAGAGAAAAAGATTGGTGAAGTCAAATGTAGGTTCCTTGCAGTCAGAATCAGGGGAATTTATAATGGGGAACAAAGAAATGGCAGACCAATTAAATACATACTTTGGTTCTGTCTTCACAAAGGAGGACACAAATAACCTCCCAGAGATGTCGATGAACATAGGGTCTAATGAGAGGGAGGAATTGAATGAAATCAGTATTTGTAGGGAAATGGTGTTAGGGAAATTGATGGGATTTGTAGGGTTATCAAAATTCCCACATTGCCCAAAGTTATGGATAATGGGACCCTGCATGGACAAGTTATTAAAAAGGGTACCCAAAATGGCTTCTGTAATCTCGTGACCAAAACCGACAGGATTTTAAAAGCAAGGCCCTGCAAAAAGCCAGGCCCTGAAACGAAACCTAAAATGCATGAATCTGTGAAGAGACTTTGTGGAGCCAGACAGCTAAGCAAACACAGAATATGCATTCATTCACCTTGGAACAGATCAGGTTAGAATGGGCCTAAATCGAGGCCATTAGGTTTCTGCATATTTAATCAGTAACAGCACACAGTAGCCATCAAGCCAGGATGGGGACAATTAAGTTTCATAAATGACAAACAGCCAGGACATCGAGGCCATTAAGCATGGAGACAACCACTCCAGAAGTCATTAAAGTAAATGGCTGTAATCATTTTAAACGAGCCCGCCAAAAGTTAGACAAAGGACTGACCTGATTTGGCGCGCAGATAAGGAATGAAGAACGGGTATAATTGTAGGCCCATCAGCGGCAATTGCTCTCTTGCTGTTATCTCTTGCTTGTGGCCTTGGCCTCCTGGCTTTCGTTCTCATGCCCTGGCCTCGTGGTGGGCTCTCTCCTCACTCCCTGCACTGCTCAACACCAAGGACGCCCATTACACCGGGGCCAAACGCGGGAGAAGAACGGACCCGATTCGAAAACAAACAGGACACACAGGCCACAAACGGGCAGACGAGATGAGACGAGACAAAGAGTACGGTAAACCGATAAGGGCAGAGAAGAGCAGCGGAAAGACGCGTTGGGGGACAAACGCCCAGTTGTAAGCTGGCGTTTGAAGAATAAGTTGGCGTTACATGCATGGACAGTAAAACCTCAGACCATAGCCCAGTTTAAGAATAAGCTGGCGTTCGAAGGATGGGTAGCGAAATCAATACAAACGGCCTAGTTATAAGCTGGCGTTTGTGATATGGACAATAAGAGCCCAGTTAAAGAATAAGCTGGTGTTTGAAGCTTGGGTAGGGAAATCATTAAACGGTAAAGACCGCCAACTGACCCCCAACCGCAGCAATACCTTTGACGACCACCCGAGGAAGAAGAAGACCCATCGTGACTCGACGACGATGATAGCTGAGGAAAAGGAGGGTGCTTCGCACAAACAACTTCAGCGCCGCGCCCTGTGACCATGTGGTGATGGGATACGCCAAAGGACAGAAAGAGCGGACCACAAAACCCCACCAGTTAAAGCAACAGTTTTCAGATTGGTGAGCATGAATTCCTGGCCCCTCATAGCTTAATCTAGTTAGGTATAGGGGGTGGGATAAGGATAAGGGGATTTTTAATGTACTTGTTCCCCTCGATGTGCCGTGTGTTCCCCATTCCCACATAAGTGTAATTGTTTTATACCTGTATTCACATCAGTAATTCTCAATAAGATTGTGTTTTATTCTGCTTTTAATAAAATTTTGGTTTTCTTGCACCAAGCCACTTGTCTACTCGATTTTCTGTATCGCCGCCTGTACCTAAGTCTGGTGTCTAGAACCCAGGGGTGTGGGAGCAATTCAAACCACTCAGAGACAGTCAGAGGTGAAGCTGACTGGGTGCACGCCACCCCCTACAGAAATGGCGACCGCGGCAGGACTCTGGCAGCAGGGGTGCGATACAGTAGACAATGGTTCAGATGAGCAAACCATGATGGAGGAAAGGATTTCTGATTATGTGTTTAGTAAGGTGAATATCACAAAGAAGTGGATCATCAATCTGTTAAGGGCTGGGCGTCCGGGAGATGCCGCAGCCAAGTGGACAGAAGGGAAGGAGCACAAGAAATCCCTAGAGAAGGCAGTCTGGCTGATGTGTTTCAAAAAGCAGGTCCAACTTTTGGACAGGCTCGTTGCAGCACAGGCAGCCAAGTTAAAGGAGTCAGCCCTGGAGATCCAGGACAAGGCTCTAGCAGGAGAGAAGTTACTGGTAGCATTGCAGGCCCTGAATCAGGAAAGGGTGCATTTAATGGGAGAACATAAGGCCAAGTTGGAATACCTACAGTGCCAGGTCACCGAAGCCAAGAACAATGAGCTGAGGTTGCGGGAGAAGAACGCCTGCTTAGCGAGACAAGTAAGAGAGCAGGAGGAGAAAGTAAAAGAAATAAATGCAGCTTATAAGTTAGCAAGCGAAAAGGGGTTTGAAGATGCAGATCATGGCCCCTGCAAGGAACAAATAGAGAATCTGAGCCTGGCCCTAAGGAAGGTAAAGGGCATGGTGTGCCTCATAAGCCCGAAGGCAGGCCAGGCGGATTTTATAGGGAATAAGGGGAGAACAGTTCAGACACCACAGGTGGTGCCAAGGGAAGACCCGGTGGAGGAACAGGAGGTCCCACGACCACCACCCGTAGCGCCAGGTTTTAGCGAGGTCTGGCAGCAAGGGGGTGGTGGAGTCAGAGGTGGGAGCGGAGGTGGAACAACCCTCGCAAGAGAGGCTGGAACCGGGGCCGATGTGCCCAGCCTGGCATCGGAGGTTCGGCCCACCCGTTAATGGCGAGGACGAGGGACCCCTCCAAAACCAGTTCATATTACCCTATAACACCCAACAGCTTAAGGCTATGGTGAGCCATATCCCAAGGCTCTCCAAAAAAGGGAACCCCTCGATCCACTTCAGGGAAGTAGAGCAGGCAGCCAGCGTCAACGACTGCAATGGCGCTGAGCAGGCCAAAATGCTGCTATTCTCCCTGGAGAGAAGGCTCCTCCAATCCCTCTCTGACGAGTGTAAGAAGAGGCAGTGCGGGTATGAGGAGCTCAGGGATGAAGTTCTGGAGGCCATGGGGATGAATGAGGGAAGTCCTTTCTCCCGTGTGGAGAAAACCGTCCAGCTCGCAGGGGAAACCCCGCAGGCTTTTGCGGACAGGTTATGGCCGGTATATAGGAGCACCTGTCCTGGGGCACCTAACCGGACATTCCTGAAACGGGATCAGCTGGCCCACTGGCTCCGTTGCCTGGTGGCAAACAGCTTGCCACAGGTCCGGGCCAAGGCGGAAGTCTAGTTCAACCCTAAGAATCCCGACCACCGAGCTTACGGTGATCAGACAGTTGACTCTAGCCTATAAGAACGTTGGGGAATCGATGCACACCCACCTAAGGGAAAGGTGCATGAGGTAAAACCCGGACAGGGTAGGAAGGAGTGGCATCAGGAAGGGAATAACCCTTCTAGCACTAAGCTCAATTTTTAAGGGTGTGAGAAGGATGGACACTGGAGGAAGGAGTGCAAAAACCCTTGGAAGGATAACAAGGGAAAGAATTCCACAGCCCCAGCCCAAAAGACAGAGACCGGAATCCCTCACATCGTGGTCGAGTCATTTCTGGACACCATGAGGTTCCTATTGACTGGCCAGGGGAGAGTAGCAGCTGCTACTGGTGTGCTCTGACCCCATCCGCCCCATGGCCCTGACTAGAACCAGTGCAGCCTGTCAACCTGTGTCCCCTTGAAAACGATGAGGGGAGCAGGCCCTGTGTTAAGATGCGGGTGGAGACAGTGCAGGGGAGATATTCGAGCACGGTGGTCCATTCGGAAGACCCGACCAATTCACCCAGGTCTAACAAGGTCCCATTTAACCTAATGGGATTCACAGGGGACGAGCAGGCTGGGGAAATGTCCAAACCTTTGGCCATAGATTTAGGACCCCTCCCTACCATGTGGGAGGGTAACCAAAGGACCAACGAGGTGGCCAAGCAGAGGGCTAGGGAAGGAGAGTCTTGGGACCCCTATCGGACAGGTTCGATAGCCGCAATCCGGGACAAGGGAGGCACACAGTGGGTAGCTTTGGCTCCGGACTTAAAGCAGGTCCAAGCCCAAGATCCCGTCTTGAAGGCCATCCTGGTAAAGAGAAAGAATGGGGAGTCCATAGAAGGCCCGTTCAGGGCAGCGGACGAGACTTTAAAACAGGCAGCCATTTATATTAACCAGTGTTAACTGTTTAAACCCGAGAAGACAAAACAGTCAGTTGGGGTAGGGTGTGAGGATAGAAATCCTCAGCCTGCAGCGGGAGCGAGCTCACAGACTGCACAGGCAGGCGCTGTGGCTTGCTTAAGGGGAGGGGCCATCCCGCCCACCAATTGGGACACTCCCCTACTCTTCTGGGCTCCAGATGAGGAGGGACCCGAGGGTGAAGACCCCGCCCCTAACCCAGGTTTAGAGGAGGAGGGACCTGAGGTCGAAAACCCCGCCCCGGACCCAGATTTGGGACCTGAGGGCGAGGACACCCAGCCAGCAGCAGTGGTAAGCCCACAGACCGCACCGGAGGGGGCACCGGTCCAGGTTAAAGGCCCACCAGCCAAGAAAACACCACCCGCCAGAGTCCTCAGAAGGTCCTCACGGATGCCCCAGCCAAGGAAACCATGGTCACCAGCTCCCCATTTTAAAGGGACAGCCTCCCGAGTTAGGGGGAAGTCCAAGGACAGAGGTCCCCAGCCAGCAGCAACAGGCTGCAAGGGACCAAAGGTACAGGACAGTGCGGCCACGCCGAAGGGAGCGGTGTGCTGCAGTCCAAACAGAGATTAGCCTGGCCGCCCGGAGATGGGCGGGGGATGTACATAGTTTTACGTAAGTTATATTGTTAAGTTTGGGTGTTTAGTGTAAGTTTAAACAAGGTGATGGGTAGTTTTAAATACAGTAGTAGCATTTTAAACAATGTTTATATTAAATTGAGGTCGCAAGACTCGACTATGCTTCACCCAAGCCAGAGAATCTCCTCGGGAACTGGCGATATGCTCTTGTGTCTCTTTGCAGGAAATGATTTGAGGATGAAGGGGGGCGTACTCCTACTCACCCAAATAGGGATGAGCATCGGAAAGCGAGGTGACGTGGAGGACTCCCACATCTATGGGTGCTCGGGAGAGAGAGCACCTATAGATACCGACGGAAGTGGCGAACGGGATGCGGAGGAGCTCGCCGTTTACTTCCAAGAGGGAAGGTGGCCAGTGTGGCTGGGGTCCAATTCGACTCAGTACTCCAGCCAGACCGAGATCACGTACGGGGAGGCCTCCCTCCTGTGACCCAGGGTACAGGTCATTGCCACAAGGGTCAGCGTCTGTAGTGTATGTACCTTTAAGGGGAGAACTACTTTTTACAGCTCCTGTATACTGTAGTACCGGCAGTGTCCACACCTGTATATAAACCCTGAGTAGGGATCTGTATGTTTAGTTTTAGAGTAACCCTCATCCAGTAAACACCTGTTGATTGTTCCCTGCAGTCTCATGTCTAGTTATTGAAGGACACACAACATCAAAATACACGGATCTAACAGCGTCACCATAGGGAAACGTGTATGTTTAACATGCAATGGAAGGCTTCCTTTGGATAGGTGGTGGTGACTCAGGAAACTGAGCAAAAATATGGGAAACCCCGCAGTCAGGTGGGAACGATTGGGGAACAATACCCATCGGACGATTACGGGGACTCACGGGGGATTGAGTGTGTGCTGGGACAAGTGGTTGGAACCGGATCAGGGGATTTATGTCTGTATGTGGGGGTCAGAGAAGGCCTGCCCCTCAGGCATATCCATCATTTTCCACCGGCAATGGCAAGATGCCAGGGAGGGGGTGGAGTGGGATTCCAGCCTAAAGGCGTGTGCAGTCCCATACTCCCCGATCCCAGTGAATGCCACTGAGCTTGTAACCCGCCCCCGATTGCCCCTGCCCTTGGTGTTGGCTCATTTCAACCCAGCACTACCAATTCTGTTGGCGTGTGATGCATCACCCTATGGCATTGGAGCGGTGCTGTCGCACAAGTTCCCGGACGGCTCGGAGAGGCCGGTAGCCTTTGTGTCTCGGTCACTAACCTCAGCCGAGCGTAACTACGCCCAGATTGACAGGGAGACCCTCAGCCTAGTGTGGGGAGAGAAAAAGTTCAACCACTATCTGCATGGGCAGAAGTTCACCTTGCTGACTGACCACCAACCACTTGTCTCCATCTTTAATCCAAAGAAGGGCGTTCTGGTGATGGCTGCACAACGGCTACAAAGATTGTGGTGTATGTAACCTGTTCCACCTTAAGAGAACTTAAGCCTGTTCCACCTTAAGAGATGTACTACTTTCTCTGGCTGCTGTATACGTAATACCGGAGTTGACCACACCGGTATATAAGCACTGTGTAGTAATATTGTATTCAGTATAGTCCCTTCCTCCAACCAGTAAAGACCTGTTGAATTTAATCTTGTAGTCTGTGTAGTAATTATCACTATAACACACAGACTTAACAGTGGCGACGAGTCCGATTCTTACCCTGCGGCAGTTATTTCCACGGCGGCTTCGTCCACAGACAGGACGTCGAAGAGAGGTTTCCACCCTCATCACCCTACTGGAAGACACGTCGAGCGGCAGGCATCGAGAAACCGGAGTGCAGAAGACATCCTGACCTCAAAGCCTCCATCAGCGACTGTCAGCTTTCTTCTTTCTACCTCGGTGGTGGGTAAGCCGGGCAGCGACGCGACAGAAAGTCAACCGCGTTGGCTGTACAGACGGGGCTGGGAAGACGGAGGAATAAGGGCGGTGAGATCGATCGCGACCGGAGATAAGGGCCGGGCCGCTTTCGAGCGAGAGGCGCAGCGCGGGGACATCGATCGTGACCGGAGATAAGGGCCGCATTCGGGCTAAAAGGCGCAGCGTCTGGGGAAACTGAAGGCGCGAGAGCCGCGGTGAAGCGGAGACAGCGTCGGGGGACGGTTGAAGACCGCCAAGCGCAGGAAAACCGCCATTTTGTGGGCGGAGGACGACGACAAGAGCGGGAAGCCGCCACCTTGGATAACATAAAAATACAATAAATTGCAACGATGCCTAAACATGGGAACATTAATACCTTTGATAGTGACATCGAAGATTGGGCCATGTATGTAGAATGCATACAAAATTATTGTAAGGCAAATAAAATTCCTGATGCAGATAAAGCACTAACATTATTAAATTAAATGGTGCGAAGACATATGGGCAATTGAAACACCTGTTATCACCAGATGAACCGACGGATAAGACGTTCGATGAGATTGTTACTGTCCTGAAAAATCATCTAAACCCCACGCGGCTGATGCTAGTGGAACGATTTAAATTTTACGACAGAAGGCAGCTGCAGAATGAAAGCAATGCTGAATATTTGATGGAATTACGTAAGCTAGAATAATATTGTCAGTTTGGAACGGGACTGACAGAGGCACTACGAGATAAATTTGTGTGTGGTTTATTTAAACAGGATACACAAAAGCGACTGCTCGAGGAGAATGAGCTGACGCTTGAGAAGGCGGTCACTATGGCAGCAGCACACGAAGCCGCAGCGAGAGGCACGGCAGTAATGCAGCTACGGTCACCGGAACTCGGTACAAACAAATTGGGTTTGAGTTCTGTCAAATGTTATCGTTGTGGAAAGACAACGCACGATCAGAACCAGTGTTGGTTTAAAAACCAAGAATGCAGAACGTGTGGCAGGCTTGGCCACATAGCTAAAGTATGCCGGTCAGGAAAGAAGACCAGCAACAAAAAGTCACCGCAAGGAAAATACGCAAAGGTACACAAGGTGACAAAGAACAGTTTGACCGAACAGAAGTCAGATTCAGACGCTAGCAGTAATGAACTGGATAGCTTAAGAGTAAGGATGCAGATCTCCAGACAATTTGGGTCACTTTTCAGATAGCAGGAGTCCAAGTAAAAATGGAATTGGACACTGGATCGGCATTGACGGTCATGAATAAGAAAGATTACAGAAGGTTATTCCAACATATTCCCCTACAGGATACGGAGATTATATTGAAAACATACACGGGGCAAAGAGTGTACCCCATCGGAAAAATAGAGGTAGAAGTGGTCCACAAGGGCGAAGAAAGCCAAGTAATGGACTTATATGTGCTACCTGAAGGAGGTCCACCACTACTAGGACGGGAGTGGATTAGGAAAATGAATATGGACTGGCACTCCTTGAAGGCACTAACGGTAGATTCCGGGGAAACAGATGTCAAACCTAAACGATTGTCCAGAATATTGGATGATGCTAAATAGGTGTTCCAGCAGGGAATGGGAACACTGAGAGGAATTACGGCAAACATCAAGATTGATGAACATGCACAACCAAAATGTTTTAAAGCCAGACCGGTACCCTATGCAATACGACCTACTGTTGAAGCGGAACTGGAAGCACTAGAACGTTCAGGTGTACTGTCTAAGGTAGATTGGAGTGAGTGGGCTACGCCCATTGTTCCCGTTATGAAACGTCCTGCGAGCAACAAGCCAGGAGATCCAGGGAAGGTTCGCATCTGTGGAGATTTCAAAATCACCGTTAATCCGGTGCTTCACATGGTGCAGTATCCGCTTCCACGGATTGAGGATATTTTCGCTTCATTGTCTGGCGGGAAACACTTCACCAAGATAGACCTGGCGCAGGCGTACTTGCAGATGGAAGTTGAGGAAGAGTCACGCCAATGCCTCACGATCAACACGCATCGAGGGTTGTACCGGTACAATAGGCTGGTTTTGGAGTGGCATCGGCTCCAGCAATTTGGCAGAGGGCCATGGAGCAGGTATTACAGGGAATTCCAGGCACACAATGTTACCTGGATGATATTCTGATCACAGGTGATGGTGATGAACAACATCTCGCAAACTTGGAACTGGTGCTCAACAGACTGAAAGAGTATGGACTTAGAGTAAATCGGCAGAAATGTGAGTTCTTCCAGAAGCGGATCTCGTACTGTGGCCATGTCATTGACCGGGAGGGGCTTCATAAGTCTCCTGACAAGATTGAGGCAGTTGTAAAGGCTCCCGCTCCGGAGAATGTCTCTCAGTTGAGGTCGTTTCTAGGATTAATTAACTATTACCATAAATTTCTGCCAAATCTATCCACGGTACTGCACCCGTTAAACACTCTTTTACAGAAAGGGGTACCATGGGAATGGGGCGAAAACTGTAAGAAGGCATTTCGCAAAAGCAAAGAATTGATCACCTCAGAGAAAGTGTTGGCTCACTTCAACCCGACACTGCCTATTCGGTTGGCTTGTGATGCTTCTCCATATGGTATTGGGGCAGTACTCTCACACAAGTTTCCAAATGGCACGGAAAGGCCAGTCGCATTTGCATCCAGATCATTGACCTCCGCTGAGCGCAACTATGCGCAGATCGATAGGGAGGCTCTTAGCCTTGTATGGGGAGTGAAGAAGTTTAATCATTACCTGCAGGGCCAAAAATTCACACTTCTGATAGACCATCAACCGTTGGTATCCATTTTTAACCCTAAGAAGGGTGTTTCGGTGATGACAGCGCAGCGTCTCCAGAGATGGTCTCTTTTCCTAGGGGCACATCAATATCAAATAGAATTCAAAGGTACAAAACAGCATGGCAATGCTGATGGGCTGTCGCGCCTGCCACTACCTGAAGAAGAAGACACGACAAAAGTTGACCCTGTTGAGTTATTTCATTCAACCATCATCGAGTGTTTACCAGTCACCAATGCAAGTATTGAAAGAGAAACCAGGAACGACCCGACACTGTCCAGGGTCTACGAGGTGACAGTGAAAGGATGGCCAACACGGGGTGATCCTCTGTTACCGGCATTTTCGGCAAGGCGAGACCAGCTGTCCGTCTGCCATGGTACCTTGATGTACGGGACAAGAGTGATTATTCCTCCCAAGTTAAGGGAAACTGTGAGGGTGCCAGTCGGTTCCCTCTGTAACCTCTAGATGGCACCTTCACTTGTTTGTAGCCCTTTGTTAATTGTTCCTAGCTTCTGTTAATTGTTCCTAGTCTCCTGTGTTAATTGTTCCTAGTCTCCTGTGTTAATTCTTAATGGCCTGTTAGCTGTTCATGGGTTTCACCTGGTTTTCTTGGTATATAAGTTCTGTGGTTTTTTCTCTCTGGGCTCAGGCCTAACCGGGGAACCGGGGACTAGCCTTCGCTCTGTGGCTCCTGGCTTTAACTAGCTGGCTGCCATAGTTCTCTCGAGCTCTGTATTTTAGATGTATCTAAGTCTGTGTTCTTAGTCTTGATAAGGTGCTGGGCTGGACTAGCGTGTTGCCATGTTGGAGCTTGTCCTGAGCTTTGTATTGATAAGCCTTTACCCCTGTGGTAGCTTGTCTCGAGTCTCGTCTCAGCAAGCCGGTTGCCCTTGTGGTAGCTTGTCTCAAGCTCAGTATGGACAAGTGGGTTGTCCTCATGGAAGCTGTCCTGAGTTCCTATCTTGACTAGTTGTTTTGTAACTTGTCTCTAGTTCTTATGTATATCGCTGTGTTCCTTGTGTTGATCTAGTTATGTGTGAATTTAGTAAAGTTCAAACAAAGTACTGTGCCATGTTGGAGCTTGTCCTGAGCTTTGTATTGATAAGCGGATTACCCCTGTGGTAGCTTGTCTCGAGTCTCATCTCGGCAAGCCGGTTGCCCTTGTGGTAGCTTGTCTCAAGCTCAGTATGGACAAGTCCTGTTTTGTAACTTGTCTCTAGTTCTTATGTATGTTGCTGTGTTCCTTGTGTGAATCTAGTAAAGTTCAAACAAAGTACTGTATATTTGCCTCGCGCCTCGTTTCTGCACTTGGGTCCAGAACCTACATTACCCGGAGAGCACGGTCCCGTGTGAACACGGCCCCATGGCTCCCCAACCCCGTCACAGGAAAGAGTTTTAAATGAACTGCATGAAGGTCATCTGGGGGGAGTTAAAATGAAAAGTCTTGCTCGGGCTTATGTATGGTGGCCGGGTATTGACCAACAGATTGAGGAGTTAACGAAAAGCTGCGCTGGGTGCCAAAAAGTGCAAAATGCACCTCCGATAGCACCGCTACACCCATGGGAATGGCCTTCAGCCCCATGGCAACGCGTACACATTGACTGGTCCATTCATGGACTCCATGTTCCTAATCGCGGTGGACGCACATTCCAAATGGCCAGAAGTCATCAAGATGAATACCACTACTTCAGAAAAGACAATTGCGGTGTTAAGAACAATATTCGCAAGGAACGGATTGCCAGAACAGATCTGTTCGGACAATGGACCACAGTTTGTATCGGAAGAATTCCGACAATTCTTAAAGAAGAATGGAGTAAAACATTATACCTCTGCCCCATATCATCCGGCGACAAACGGGTTGGCTGAAAGATTTGTCCAGACATTCAAAAAGGCAATTAAGGCCATGAACGATGATCAGATTCCGCTGCAACACAAGGTCGACAAGTTCCTGATGTCATATCGAAATGCCGATCATGCAGTGACTAACCAAAGTCCTGCCATGATGTTTTATAACAGGAGGTTGCGGTCCAAGTTGGACTTGTTAAAACCAAATGTGCGGAGGGAAGTGGAAAACAAACAGTTTCGGCATATTAACAAAAAGACCACTCGAACTTTCGACGTAGGACAACCAGTGTTGGAAAGGGGCTATGGAAACGAAAAATGGCAGTCCGGAACAATTCGGGCCAGACAAGGACCTCTGATGTACACAGTAGATATTGGTCATAATGTGATAAGGCATCATGCGGATCAACTGGTAGAGTCGAGAGCAAGGGTCGAACCCATGGTTGTGACAGAGACAACTGTGGAAGACGTTAATGAACCTGAAGCATCTACCTCGGCAGGGAATGTACTTGATGATGATGACACCCAATACATTGGAAACCAAATAGAGGAGGCACCTGAACAACAAGAATCAGAGACTACTGAGAGGCGTTATCCAAGCCGCATCAGAGAGCCTCCTGAGAGACTGAACCTTTGAACTGTTATACCTGAAGTTATATATATGTATATATGTTATTATGTTATGTTAAATGGGGATATGACTGTTAAGCTAAAAAGGGAGGATTGTGGTGTATGTAACCTGTTCCACCTTAAGAGAACTTAAGCCTGTTCCACCTTAAGAGATGTACTACTTTCTCTGGCTGCTGTATACGTAATACCGGTGGTGACCACACCGGTATATAAGCACTGTGTAGTAATATTGTATTCAGTATAGTCCCTACCTCCAACCAGTAAAGACCTGTTGAATTTACTCTTGTAGTCTGTGTAGTAATTATCACTATAACACACAGACTTAACAAAGATGGTCCCTTTTTCTAGGGGCGAACCAATATGAAATCGAGTATAAGGGCACGAAACAGCATGGAAACGCTGATGGGCTATCACGCCTGCCACTGCCTACTGCGGAGGAAGCGCCAGCAGTGGACCCTGTCGAAATATTTTATTCGACTATAATTGAACGCTTGCCAGTAACTAACGCTGATATAGAGAAGGAGACCCGAAATTACCCGACACTGTCTCGGGTATATGACTTGACGGTGAAGGGATGGCCAACACATGGCGACTCACTGTTGCCAGCATTCTCATCCAGAAGAGAACAGCTGTCAGTATGCCAGGGGACCTTGATGTGTGGATCCCGAGTGGTAATTCCACCCAAGTTAAGGGAGAGAGTGCTAAATGAGCTTCACGAAGGCCATCTGGGAGGGGTGAAAATGAAAAGCCTTGCTAGGGCTTATGTGTGGTGGCTGGGGATCGTTCAGCAAATTGAGGACCTGACAAAGAGCTGCTCAGGATGCCAGAAGGTCCAAAATGCACCACCACATGCCCCTCTACACCCATGGGAGTGGCCCTCACCTCCATGGCAACGGGTGCATATTGATTTTGCTGGTCCATTCATGGACTCAATGTTTTTAATAGCTGTGGATGCGCACTCGAAATGGCCTGAAGTGATCAAAATGTCGTCCACCACTACCGAGAAAACTATTGCAGTCCTACAGAACATATTTGCCAGGAACGGCTTGCCAGAGCAGATTTGCTCTGATAACGGACCACAGTTTGTGTCCGAAGAATTTAGAAGATTCATGAAAAGGAATGGGGTAAGGCATTATACATCCGCCCCGTATCATCCAGCCAGAAATGGATTGGCTGAGAGGTTCGTACAAACCTTTAAGAAAGCAGTAAGGGCCATGTGCGATGACGACATTCCACTGCAGCATAAGGTGGACAATTTCCTGTTAGCCTACAGAAATGCGACACATGCAGTCACCAACCAGACCCCAGCCATGATGTTCTTTAACCGAAGGTTGAGATCTCGTCTGGATTTGCTCAGACCAAATGTACAAAGAGATGTTGAGAATAAGCAATTCCAGCACATCAATGAGAAGCCGACAAGGAGCTTCAATGTAGGGCAACCAGTCTTGGCCCGCGACTACCGAACAGAGAAATGACAACCAGGAACGATATGCACATGGCAGGGGCCACTAATGTACACAGTGGATGTTGGGGAGAACATTGTGAGACGCCATGTCGACCAGATCCTAGAGTCACAGGAATGAGTCAACCCCATGTCTCGCGCACCTGGTGATGAACTCGACATACAGGTAGCATCTACCCCAGAAACAGTAGCATCGGAAGCTGATGAACCAACTGATGACAGGGGGCCTCCGTACCAAGAGCAAGACACTCAGGAAAGGCGCTATCCAGAAAGGATCAGGAAGCCGCCCCAAAAGCTGAATTTATAAATGGACTATTTTCAGTTAATGTGCATGTTAAAAGTGTTAATTGTTAAATGAATATTATGGTACTGTTAAATCTAAAAGGGGAGGAATTGTAGTAGAAACATAGAAGATAGGAGCAGGAGTAGGCCATTCGGCCCTTCGAGCCAGCTCCACCATTCAATGAGATCATGGCTGATCATCCTAATTCAGTACCCTGTCCCTGCCTTCTCCCCATATCCCTTGATCCCTTTAGCCTTAAGAAATATATCCAACTCTTTTTTGAATATATTTAATGAACTGGCCTCCACCGTCCTCTGTGGCAGAGAATTCCACAGGTTCACCACTCTCTGGGTGAAGAAATTCCTCCTCATTTCAGTCCTAAATGGCTTACCCCTTATCATTAGACTATGACCCCTGGTTCTGGACTCTCCGGCCATCAGAAACATCCTTCCTGCATCTAGTCTGTCCAGGCCTGACAGAATTTTATAAGTTTCGATGAGATCCCCTCTCAATCTTCCAAACTCCAGTGAGTATAAGCCCAATCGACACAATCTCTCCTCATACGTCATTCCTGCCATCCCAGGTATCAGCCTGGTGAATCTTCGCTGCACTCCTTCCATGGCAAGAACGTCCTTCCTCAGGTAAGGCGACCAAAACTGCACACAGTACTCAAGGTGCGGTCTCACCAAGGCCCTGTACAACTGCAGCAAGACATCCTTGTTCCTGTACTCGAACCCCCTTGCTATGAAGGCCAACATACCATTTGCCTTCTTAACCGCCTGCTGCACCTGCATGCTTACCTTCAGCGACTGGTGCACAAGAACACCCAGGTCTCTTTGCACTTCCCCTTCTCCCAATCTATTGCCATTCAAATAATAATCTGCCTTCCTGTTTTTGCCACCAAAGTGGATAACCTCACATTTATCCACATTATAGTGCATTTGCCATGTTTCTGCCCAATCACCCAATCTGTCCAAATCGTACTGGAGTTTCACGACATCCTCCTCACAGCTTACCCTCCCACCCAGCTTTGTGTCATCTGCAAATTTGGAGATATTACATCCAATTCCCTCGTCCAGATCATTAATGTATATTGTGAACAGCTGGGGTCCTAGGACCGATCCTTGCGGTACCCCACTAGTCACTGCCTGCCACTCGGAAAACGACCCGTTTATTCCAACTCTTTGCTTTCTGTCCGCCAACCAGTTCTCTATCCAAGTCAATACCTTGCCCCCAATCCCATGTGCCTTAATTTTGCACGCTAATCTCTTATGTGGGACCTTATCGAAAGCCTTCTGAAAATCCAAATACACCACATCCACTGGTTCTCCCTTATCTATTTTACCAGTTACATCCTCAAAAAATTCCAGTAGATTAGTCAAGCATGATTTACCTTTTGTAAATCCATGTTGACTTTGTCCGATCCTGTCACTGCTTACCAAGTGCTCTGCTATTACATCTTTTATAATAGATTCTAGCATTTTCCCCACTACCGATGTCAGGCTTACCGGTCTATAATTCCCTGCTTTTTCTCGACCACCTTTTTTGAATAGTGGGGTAACATTAGCTACCCTCCAATCCATGGGTACTGTTCCAGAGTCTATCGAGTTCTGGAAGATGACCAGTAATGCATCTACTATTTCCAGGGCCACTTCCTTAAGTACCCTGGGATGTAGATTATCAGGCGCTGGGGATTTATCGGCCTTTAGTCCCATCAATTTTCCTAACACCATTTCCCTACAAACACTGATTTCTTTCAGTTCCACCCTTTCATCAGGCCCTATGTTCCCCGGCATCTCTGGGAGGTTATTTGTGTCCTCCTTTCTGAAGATAGAACCAAAGTATGAATTTAGTTGGTCTGCCATTTCTTTGTTTCCCATTATAAATTCCCCTGATTCTGACTGTAAGGGACCTACGCTTGACTTCACCAATCTTTTTCTCTTCACATATCTATAAAAGCTTTTACAGTCAGTTTTTATGTTCCTAGCTAGCTTACTCTCATATTCTATTTTCCCTTTCTTAATTAATCCCTTTGTCCTCCTTTGTTGAATCCTAAACTGCTCCCAATCCTCAGGATTATTGCTTTTTCTGGCCAATTTATATGTCGTCTCCTTGGATCTTATGCTATCCCTAATTTCCCTTGTAAGCCACGGTTGAGTTACCTTTTTTGTTTTATTTTTATGCCAAACTGGGATGAACAAATTCTGTAGCTCATCCATTTGGTCTTTGAATGTTTGCCATTGCCTATCCACCGTCAACCCTTTGAGTGCCATTCCCCAATCAATCCTACCCAACTCGCTCCTCAGACCATCGTAGTTTCCTTTATTTAAATTGAGGACCCTAGTCTCTGAGTCAACTAATTCATTCTCCATCTTAATGAAGAATTCGATCATATTATGATCGCTCAGACCCAAGGGGCCTCGTACAACAAGATTGCTAATTAATCCTTTGTCGTTACATAATACCCAGTCTAAGATGGCCTGATCTCTGGTTGGTTCCTCGACATATTGGTCCAGGAAACAATCCCGTAAACACTCCAGGAATTCCTCCTTCACAGTATTGTTACTAATTTGGTTGGCCCAATCTATATGTAGGTTAAAGTCACCCATGATGACTGCTGTGCCCTTATTGCACGCTTCTTTAATTTCCCTTTTAATGCCATCCCCAACCTCTGCCTTACTGCTGGGAGGTCTATATACCACTCCCACTAATGTTTTTTTCCCCTTAGTATTTCTCAATTCTACCCATACAGATTCCACATCATCAGAGCTAATATCCTTCATTACAATTGTATTAATCCCTTCTTTAACCAGTAATGCTACCCCACCTCCCTTTCCTTTTTGCCTATCTTTCCTGAATATCGAATACCCCTGGATGTTGAGTTCCCAGTCTTGGCCATCCTTGAGCCACGTTTCCGTAATCCCAACCAAATCATATTCATTTACCTCTATTTGCGCAGCCAATTCGTCCACCTTATTACAAATGCTCCTCGCATTAAGACACAAAGCCTTCAGGCTTGTTTTTTTAACGCACTTAGAACTATTAGAATTATTATTTACTGTGGCCACGTTTGATTTAAACCGTTGATTTCTCTGACTGCCACTTTTGTTTTTCTCCTTCCTATCTTTTGCTTTTATCCCTGTTTCCCTTTCCTCTGTCTCCCTGCTCAGGTTCCCAACCCCCTGCCATTTTAGTTTAAACCCCCCCGAACAGTGCTAGCAAACCTCCCCGCAAGGATATTTGTCCCGCTCTGGTTCAGGTGCAACCCGTCCGACTTGTACAAGTCCCACCTTTCCCAGAAGCAGGCCCAGTTATCCAAGAAATTAAAGCCCTCCCTCCTGCACCAACTCTTTAGCCACGCATTCATCTGCTCTATCCTCCTATTCCTATACTCACTAGCACGTGGCAACGGGAGTAATCCAGAGATTACAACCTTTGAGGTCCTGCTCTTTAATCTGCTACCTAGCTCCCTAAATTCTTGCTGCAGGACCTCATCCCTCTTCCTACCCATGTCATTGGTCCCAATGTGAACCACGACCTCTGACTGTTCACCCTCCCCCTTCAGAATGCCCTGAAGCCATTCAGTGACATCCTTGACCCTGGCACCAGGGAGGCAACAAACCATCCTGGAGTCACATCTACGGCCACAGAAACGCCTATCTGTACCCCTTATGATAGAATCCCCTACCACTATTGCTCTCCCACTCTTTTTCCTCCCTTTAAGGGGAGAACTACTTTTTACAGCTCCTGTATACTGTAGTACCGGCAGTGTCCACACCTGTATATAAACCCTGAGTAGGGATCTGTATGTTTAGTTTTAGAGTAACCCTCATCCAGTAAACACCTGTTGATTGTTCCCTGCAGTCTCGTGTCTAGTTATTGAAGGACACACAACATCAAAATACACGGATCTAACAGCGTCACCATAGGGAAACGTGTATGTTTAACATGCAAAGGAAGGATTCCTTTGGATAGGTGGTGGTGGCTCAGGAAACTGAGCAAAAATATGGGAAACCCCGCAGTCAGGTGGGAACGATTGGGGAACAATACCCATCGGACGATTACGGGGACTCACGGGGGATTGAGTGTGTGCTGGGACAAGTGGTTGGAACCGGATCAGGGGATTTATGTCTGTATGTGGGGGTCAGAGAAGGCCTGCCCCTCAGGCATATCCATCATTTTCCACCGGCAATGGCAAGATGCCGGGGAGGGGGTGGAGTGGGATTCCAGCCTAAAGGCGTGTGCAGTCCCATACTCCCCGATCCCAGTGAATGCCACTGAGCTTGTAACCCGCCCCCGAAAGCCCCTGCCCACGACCTAGGCAGCAAGGATACACAGAGAGGGGTGCCCCTCCATCACCAAGGGACCAGGGAATGGGCTGGTACTGGTGCCTACGGATCAGATACTATACCAGGGGGTACACTACGTGGTAGCCTCCGTGATTTTAAACCTCACCGAGGTGTCCCACGGAAGCAGAGCAGCTATACCAGGCCCTGTTAAAGGACATGTTTAGGAAGTTTTACGAGTTCGATTTCGCTAATGTAGACAAAACCGAACTGTACACCACACACCACGAGTACTTTGGTAATACGGGGAGACAAAGAAGGGGAGTATGGAATGATGTTTACTGCATTTAACACAGGGTCCTCTGTCATGAACAGTCTGGATGACATAGAGTTGCAGACCCAGGTAAACGGTTTAAAATCACAGTTAAGGAAGATATTAATGGATGAGAACAAGGTAGTAGGCTCGGAGTTACATGAGGACCAGGCCATGATGGTCCATTTAAAGGACATAATAGCCGAGCTGGAGAAGCACGCAAAGACTGTAAATGCCCTCATAAGAGAGGACAGAAATGCTTCTGACCAGGCTGCACAGAACGAGGTGCGTGTGCTGTACGGGGCATAGTTGCTGGGCGAGAGCCGCAGTAATCTGGAGGATTTAAAACAGGGTTTAGTCCCCTCCTGGATCAGCAACAAACACCTTGCAGCCCTCCATCCGTTCGAGAATGCATTAAGCCCGTGCCAACTCCGGATAGCTTCTGAGGCCTCCCCAGTCCCAGTAGATTATGGACGGTCTAACCACACTATCATGGGTATAGTCGTGAGAATGCCGGTCATGGGTAGGACAGCCCAACCCGCACCAGTATACAGGGTAGAGAACATTGGAGTCATTCAAGGGGATGCACACATTCGTTTCACAGCGGTCCCACCTTACGTCATAAAGTGGGAGCATGCTATGACAGGTACCGACCTCTCGGGGTGCCGGAGCAGGGGAGCACACATAATCCTGTGTCCCCAGCACTTGAATGCCTATTCAAAACCACAGTGTGGGTTTAAAGCTGTTGGCGCAAAACCTATAAATTGTACTATGAAGGCAATGGCACAAGGCTATGTTCCCCCACAGGTAGCATATATAGGAGGTGGGACATATTGTGTCACCACAGGGGCGCCCCACTACCAACATGGACAGCATAGCTGGTGTCCGGTTAGTGACAGCAGTTTCTGCTTTAAACCCGAGGCAGAAGTTCAAGTGGCCCAGGAACGAATTGTCCCCATTCTTGAACCCTCCACTGTTCACCTCACTGTTAAAGAGAATTTTACCAACCTGCAAAAGTACGTAGCACATTTCGGCTACGAAATTCCCCCTCTCCCAGTATTTCTTACCAAAATACTCAAAGCAGTAATAGTCTCGCAGAAACATTTCTACACGTTGGAGCAAAAGACGATAGAGATAGGGGCTAAGATATTGGACATTGTGATCCCACCCTGGTGGGACATTTTCAACAATATAGAGGTCCCTTCGTGGATTAGACTGGCTTCCCACATCCTCGTGGTTTGCCAGCTGGGGATAGTATTGTACCTAGTGTGCACTCAGTGCAAGGGAAAAGGTCAAATACTAGAATTCCGAAACCAAAGGACCTGGAAGGAACATTATGTTAAGGTGGAGGGAGATATACCTGTTTGAATTTTTTTGTATTTCTGAGTAAAGATTGTTGTTTTTTTTTGTGTTTTGTTGTTTTTAATAAAGATTTGCGACGTGTTGTTTTAATAAAAATATGTGTACCAAGTGGTGCAGGGGTGTTGGACCCCTCCATGCTTGGATGTGTGTGTAAATGACTGTAATTATTCTATGTATGCTTATGTACACTACATTTTACAGAATGGGAAATGCATGTGTCGTGGGCATATTAGATAGGTAACTGCAGGGGAAGATTGACTATGGAGGGTCGGAAATTTTGCTCACCTTATCAGTATGATACTTAAAGCAAGTTTAGTATCAACAGGGGGGAGTGTAGGGTTCTCAAAATTCCCACATTCCCCAAAGTAATGGATAAAGGGACCCTGCATAGACAAGTTATTAAAAAGGGCACCCAAAATGGCTTCTGTAACCTCGTGACCAAAACCAACAGGATTTTAAAAGCAACGCCCTGCAAACAGGCAGGCCCTGAAACGAAACCTAAAATGCATGAATCTGTGAAGAGACTTTGTGGAGCCAGACAGTTAAGCAAACACAGAATATGCATTCATTCACCTTGGAACAGGTCAGGTTAGAATGGGCCTAAATCGAGGCCATTAGGTTTCTGCATATTTAATCAGCAACAGCTCACAGTAGCCATCAAGCCAGGATGGGGACAATTAAGTTTCATAAATGACAAACAGCCAGGACATCGAGGCCATTAAGCACGGAGACACCCACTCCAGAAGTCGTTAAAGTAAATGGCAGTAATCATTTTAAACGAGCCTGCCAAAAGTTAGACAAAGGATTGACCTGATTTGGTGCGCAGATAAGGAATGAAGAACGGGTATAATTTTAGACCCATCAGTGGCGATCGCTCTCTTGCTCTTATCTCTTGCTTGTGGCCTTGGCCTCCTGGCTTTCGTTCTCGTGCCCTGGCCTCGTGGCGGGCTCTCTTCTCGCTCCCCACGCCACTCAACACCAAGGACACCCATTACACCGGGGCCAAATGCGGGAGGAGAACGGACCTGATTTGAAAACACACAGGACACACAGGCCACAAACGGGCAAATGAGACGAGACGAAGAATACGGTAAACCGAAAAGGGCAGAGAAGAGCAGCGGAAAGACGCGTTGGGGGACAAACGCCCAGTTGTAAGCTGGTGTTTGAAGAATAAGTTGGCGTTACATGCATGGACAGTAAAACCCCAGACCATAGCCCAGTTTAAGAATAAGCTGGCGTTCGAAGGATGGGTAGCGAAATCAATACAAATGGCCTAGTTATAAGCTGGCGTTTGTGATATGGACAATAAGAGCCCAGTTTAAGAATAAGTTGGTGTTTGAAGCTTGGGTAGGGAAATCATTAAACGGAAAAGACCGCCAACTGACCCCCAACCGCAGCAATACCGTTGCCGACCGCCCGAGGAAATAAAAGAGGATCCATCGCGACTCGACGACGACGATAGCTGAGGAAAAGGAGGGTGCTTCACACAAACAACTTCAGCGCCGCGCCTTGTGACCACGTGGTGATGGGATACATCCCACGGGCCGCGAGATCTACATAGACGGTTCCAGCATGGTATACGCTGGTGAACGACTCACAGGATGCGGAGTTTATGACCCCACGGCAAACATTGCCCTGGCGATTAAGCTCCACAGCACTATGAGCGCCCAGCAGGCTGAACTGTCTGCGGTAGTGTACGTCGTTACACACCCCGAGATCTTCCCCACCCCATACACGATTTGCTCAGACAGCATGTTCACATGCAACTCGTGTACGGAGTACCTAGCCATCTGGTCCCACCGCGGATATACCTCTGCGGATGGGCGACCCTTAACCGTAAAGCCTCTGTTAGAAAAGATCTTAGCTGCGGTGGGAGAGAAAGGGGAAGTCTTTACCCACAAGGTAAAGGCCCATTCCTCCACGGAGCCCCGCGGCGAGTGTAATCAGCAAGCGGATACGCTAGCCAGGGAGGGTGCCCGCACCGGCACTTTCTGTGATCCCTATGGGTCCAAACCCATGGCAGTAATCCGAGGTAGGGATGGGACTCAGGGAACCACAGGGGTAACACTGCCCCCAGACCTCAAGACCGTCCAAACCCTAGATCCCGCCTAAAAACAGTCCTCAATGCCATCACTGAGGGCAAGGAAGTAAAGCGTCCATAAGGTACAGCAGCCCTTTCCATCAAGGAAGGCATGCTGTTCCGAGAGGAACAGTGGGTTGTGCCGCAGCAGCACCGGAGGGAATTCCTTCAACTGGCACATGAGGGTCCAGGAGCAGGACACCCCGGGCCTGAGGTCACCTGGCAATGGGTGGAACAGGCGGGGTGGTGGCTGGGACTTCAGGACGATGTCCGCGAGTTCTGCGCCAATTGCCTCGTGTGCGCTGCAAACAACCCAGACCCCCAGAAAAGGAAGGTGTCTTTTGGACATATCAGGAGAGTAGAGGGACCATGGCAGTTGATACAGATCGATTACATCGGGCCACTGCCCACCGCCCAGAGAGGTTTTAAGTACTGCCTCGTCCTGGTGGATGTGTTCACCAAGTGGGTAGAAGCCTTCCCATGCTGAACAGCCACGGCACTTGGTACTGCCAGGATCTTGGTCCGGGAGGTGTTTGCGCGGTGGGGACTACCACGATTTGTGGAGTCTGACCAGGGGGCTCATTTCACTGGCCAAGTGATGCAGGACACCCTCATGCTCTTAGGCATTGAAGGGAAGTGGCACGTGGCCCACAATCCGCAGTCATCTGGGATTGTGGAACGCATGAACCGCACCCTAAAAGAAAAGCTGAGGAAGATGAGGGACTCGCCCCAGAAATGGGCGGAGGCCTTGCCCCTAGTCCTCATGGGGATCCGGGCTAGCCAGTCTAAAAATACAGGGTACTCCCCGCACGAATTAATGACTGGGAGAGTCATGCGAACCCCCACCCATGTACTAGCCCCGGTGCTCACTGAGGGTCAGCTCCAAGAGGTAAATCGGGACAAGTTTGCCCGAACCCTCTTTGAGCGCCTGAAACAGATTTACGGGCAGGCGGCTGGGAACATGGGAAGGCAGCATCAGGGCAACCGATTGCTGCTTGAACCCCGAAAAGCACATGAGTGGGAAATTGGAGATCAGGTCATGGTGAGAAACTATGCCCGAGTAGGGAGTTTAGAACCACTGTACATGGGGCCCTACAGCATTGTAGACAAGGCCAGCCCCATGGTATATGCAGTGAAGTTGCCCCGGCGCACTAAATGGTTTCACATCAATCAGTGCAAACTGTTTAAGGCAGGTGCAAGAGTACCAGCAACCGAAGCCAGGTCTGAGGGTAAAGATCCTCAGCCTGAGGCGTGCGATGAGCCACAGACCACACAAGCTGGCGTTGTAGCCTGCTTGGAAGGAGAAGCTGTCCCGCCCACCTGGGGGGAGGTTTCCCCTATGGCCTGGGACTCGGACGAGGAGGAGCCCGAAGATCAAGGCCCTCCCCCTGATCCGAACGCTATCGGAGCCGAGGAGCCCGAACAGCTGGGCCACGCCCTTGATACGATTCTGGAGGAGGTGGAGTCGGAGGACGGAGGTCCCGCCTTCGACTCAAGTTTGGGGATGTAGAAATTGGGGGCGGAGATCCTCCACCTGTAGGGACAGGTGAGGAGGAGTTGTCTGCCACAGACACAAATCCCAAAGGGGCGGAGCCTGAGGGAAGGGAGCCGAAGCCGGCAGTCGTGGAGGAGCCATGGGCTGTGAGGGCCAAGGTCCCACCCAAAGGTCCACTCGCTACGGGAGCCTCACCAAAGGCATCCCCTCGCAGGTCGCCTCGAGCGCCCCAGCCAAGGAAGCCATGGCCCGATTCCCCCACCTTCAGTAAACGCAGACTTGGGAAACCCCTAGCAGAACGCAGTCCCCAGTTGACAGCAAAAGGCTGCGAGGAACCCAAGCCACAGGTCACTGCAGCCCCGCCACAGGGAGCGGCAAGCTGCAGTCCAATCAGGGATTAGGCAAGCCGCCCGTGGACGGGCGGCGCTGTACATAAGTTTAAGTTTTAAGTTTAAGTTGTGTAAATATTAAAGTAATTTGAGTTATAAGTAGTTTTGAATCTGCCCAGTACGTGTGTTTGTTTGGATCGAGGTCGGAAGACCTGATCATGCCTTCACCTAAGCCAGAATCTCTCGGGAGCCTGGCGGCATTGTTTAATTTGTTGCAGGAACCAGGAGAAAGATGAGCAGGATCCTTGTCGTGACCATGATGATCGGGTACAGTGTGGCCTATCGGGGCCGCACTAAGGACTCCACAATGTACGGGTGCTCTGGCAACAGAGGCCCCATCGCGATTGACGGAACCGGCCCGCGGGACGCTGAAGAGACTGCTGCCTACTTCCATGAAGGAAGATGGCCAGGCTGGCTGGGGTCGAACTCTACTGAGTACTCCAGCCAGACGGGGTTTGCATACAGAGAGACATCTCTGATGTGCCCCAGGGTGCGGATCATTGCATCCAGAATAAGCGTCACCGTCGGGAAGAAGATTTGTCTGGTCTGCAATGGACATGTACCTTTGAATCGCTGGTGGTGGCTGCGCAAGTTGAGCAGCACCATGAAGAACTCCACGGTCGAGTGGGAGAGATTGGGTAACAACACCCATTGGACTATTACGGGGACTCATGGGGGGTTGAGTGTCTGTTGGGACAAATGGTGGGAACCAGATGAGGGGATCTACATCTGTATGTGGGGTTCAGAATGCGCCTGCCTCACAGGCGTCTCCATTTTTTTCCAAAGGCAGTGGCAGGATGCTGGGAATGGAATGAGGTGGGACGTCAGCACACGGGTGTGCGGAGTCCCATATTCTCAGATCCCAGTAAATGCCACTGAGCTCATCACCTGCCCCCGCAAGCCCCTGCCCACGATTCCAGTAGCCAAAGCCCGCAAGGAAGGGTGCCCCACCACTACCAAGGCACCCAGGAACGGATTGGTATTAGTACCCACAGGTCAGGTGCTGTACCAAGGGGTACACTACGCGGTGGCTTCGGTGATTTTCAACCTCACCGAGGTGCGCTTGCCCGAGTGGTGCCCCAAGGAAACGGAACAATTGTACCAGGTCCTGTTAACAAACATGTTTAAACAGTTTTACGAATTCGACTTTGCCGATGTCGACAGAGCCGAATTGTACACCACACCACATGAGGTCTTGGACAGGATAGGGAGACAAAGAAGGGGTGCAGTAAATGATATTTTCACAGCTTTTAATACAGAAATTTCCATCATCAACACACTGGATGACGTGGAGCTGCAAACCCAGATCAATGGTTTGAAAACACAGTTAAGAAAGATACTGACTGACGAGAACAAGGTAGCGGGCTCTGAGTTACATGAGGACCAGGCCATGACACTACACTTAAAAGAGATAATAGCTGAGCTGGAGAAACACGCCAAAACGGTAAATGCTCTCATCAGGGAGGATCGGAATGCGTCCGATCAGGCTGTGCAGAACGAAGCTTGTGTGCTGTACGGGGCGTGGTTACTGGGCGAGGGCCGCAGTAACCTGGAGGATTTGAAACAAGGTTTAGTCCCCTCCTGGATCAGCAACAAGCACCTCGCAGCCCTCCACCCTTTTGAGAACGCATTGAATCCGTGCCAGCTCAGACTAGCTTCAGAAGCCTACCCAGTCACAGTGGACTGTGGATAGTCTAATCACACCATTATGGGTATAGTGGTAAGAATGCCGGTGATGGGAAAGACAGCTAAACCCGCCCCGGTATACAGGGTGGAGAACATTGGAGTCATTCAGAGGGGTGCGCACACTCGCTACACAGAGGTCCCACCTTACATCATTCGATGGGAGCATGCAATGATGGGTACCAACCTCTCGGGGTGCCGGAGCCGGGGAGCACACATCATCCTGTGTTCCCAGCACTTGAATGCCCATTCAAAACCACAGTGCGGGTTCAGAACTGCTGGTGCGGAGCCTATAAATTGCACCATGGCGCAAATGGCACAAGGTCATGTGCCCCCGCAGGTGACATATATAGGAGGTGGGACATACTGTGTCACCACTGCAGCGCCCCACTACCAACATGGACAGCACGGTTGGTGTCCGGTTAGTGACAGCAGCTTCTGTTTCAAGCCCAGGGCAGAAGTTCAAGTGGCCCAAGAGCGAATTGTCCCCATTCCTGAACCTTCCACTGTTGACATCACTGTTAAAGAGAATTTCACTGATCTGCAGCGATTCGTTGCACATTTTGGATATATCATTCCCCCTCTCCCTGAACACCTCACCAAGATATTAAAAGCCATTGTTGTTTCACAGAAACATTTCTATACACTGGAGCTGAAGACTTTAGAGATAGGGGCAGACATATTGGATATAGTGACCCCACCGTGGTGGGACCTGTTCACTAATACAGAAGTCCCTTCTTGGATTAGGATAGCCTCCCACATTCTTGTAGTGTGCCAGGTTGTCATTGCAGTTTATTTACTGTTTGTACACTGTAAAAAGGTGAAACATTCGCAAAAGTATGAGAACAGAGGGAATTGGAGGGAGCATTATGTGCGGGTAGAAGAAGAGACACCCATTTAGATTTTTGCTGCTCTGTATAAAGTTAAAGTTTTCCCTCCCTCCTCTGTATTATTTTGATATGTATTCATGTGCATTTGATTTTTTTTTGTGTATGTATTTTATTTTTATTCTTGAAGTTTATTAGATGTGTTGTTATTATTAAAAGATAGTGTGTATGCACCAGGTGATGTAAGGGTATTAGGCCCCCCTCCACGCCTGGAAGTGAGTATGTCAAATTTCACATCTGAAGTATTGCCATCTATAGATGCTTAATGTACACTTGGTTTTTCTGAAATGGGAAATGCATGTGTCGTGGGGTCATAGATAGGTAAATACTGGGGATGGTTTGATTATGGAAAGTCAGAAAATTTTGCTCACCCAGAATTATGATACTTCAAGCAAGTTACAGTATCATCAGGGGGGAGTGTAGGATTCGCAAAATTGAACTTTATGTTATAAAGGATCGAATGGCAGAAGAGGCCATGATTTTAAAGACTGTTTTAAAAGAAGCCTAGGAAAAAGGGGCATTCAAAATGGCCACCAGACCCCATGACCAACTTATTGGGACACTTTAAAATGGTTCCTGCAGTCCTCAGACAGCTTTGTGGATTCAGCCCACAGTAAGTTCTGGAAGCCGTTTCTGAGAGAACGAAACCAGACACCCACATATACATATAGATTGGATACAGATCCAGTCAAGATCGGCCGATAGATAAAGGCCATCTAAATGTTTACCCAGACAAAAGGGAACAGTTTCATATTTATGAGAAGTGCATCAAGGACCTATTAAGGACATCACCAGGACATTAAAAACAATGAAGGTCATTCCAGACCAGAGATGGCCCATTACCGGCCATCCAAGAACAGTTTAAAATATAATAACTACCCTGTTGTGCTCCCAGCCCACCAAAATTAAAACAAAAGACTAACCTGATTTGGCGCAAGATAAGGGCTTCTGATGAGAAGTATATCTGGGAACCCAGGAATAGAAAGAAAAGCAGTCATCGTGGTGCTACCATCGTATCGGTGGCGTCATCGCTAGAAGAAGGAGAAGAAGATGGTTCGAGCCGGCGTCCCGCCCCGGGGTAAAACATCGGGAGATCATCGACCAACCCCGGGCCGTTGACGAAACGGGAGGCCATCGACCCACTCCGGCTCGGGAGAAGAGACAATAAAAAACTACAGAAGAAACGATGGGGGCCAGCCCGAGGCTCCTCTGACCGGGGTCGAGCAGATGATCCCCGACCCCGCCGACATCCAGACCAGCCGGTGTCCAGCCGTCCCAGACCCCCACCTCAGGAGAGAGGTGTGGCGCAGCTCGCTGGGGCTCCAACAACAACGTGGAGACAAGGCGCCTGAAAGGATCAAACGCAGACCTGTTTCAAAACCTTACACTTCCTAGTTGGATTGGTGAGCATGTTTCTGGCCCTTCATAATCAGATCTAGATAGGTTTAAGGGGGTGGACATTTAAGGGTATAATTAACATGAGTTGTTGTCCCTCGATGTTCCGTGTGTTTTCCCCATTTCATGATGATCTTTGTAGAGTATAATATGCCTGTACTTGCCTTAGTTAGTATTGTGTCGTTATGATTCATTTGTGTTTTCCCCTCCCATGTACCCTCTTATTTGCTTGCATTTGATTTGTTTTACATTATGCAATAAAATTCCATTTCGTTTCATCAAACTTGGTCTATAAGAGTTTTCTCTACATTGTAGTTCCTGCCCCAAAGTCCAGTGTACAGAATCTAAGGGGCGAGTGGGTCGAACCACTCACTGTTTTACTGTGCAAGAGAGAGAGGCCTCTAGAGAGAGCAACCTCTGCGATCTAAAACCCCTTACAATTGTTTTATATCTGTATTCACATCAGTAATTCTCAATAAGATTGTGTTTTATTCTGCATTTAATAAAATTTTGGTTTTCTTGCACCAAACCACTTGTCTACTCAATTTTCTGTATCGTTGCCTGTACCTAAGTCCAGTGTCTAGAACCCAGGGGTGTGGGAGCGATTTGAACCACTCAGAGACAGTCAGAGGTGAAGCTGACTGGGCGCACACCACCCCCTACAGATTGAAGGCCGATAAATCCCCAGGGCCTGATCATTTACACCCTAGGGTACTTACGGAAGTGGCCCTAGAAATAGTAGATGCATTGCTGGTCATCTTCCAAAATTCTATAGACTCTGGAACAGTTCCTATGGATCGGAGGATAGCTAATGTAACCCCACTATTTAAAAAAGGTGGTAGAGAGAAAACGGTAAGCCTGACATCAGTAGTGGGGAAAATGCTAGAGTCCATTATAAAAGATGTAATAGCAGAGCACTTGGAAAACAGTGACAGGATTGGACAAAGTCAACATGGATATACAAAAGGTAAATCACGCTTGACTAATCTACTGGAATTTTTTGAGGACGTAACTGGTAGAATAGATAAGGGAGAACCGGTGGATGTGGTGTATTTGGACTTTCAGAAGGCTTTCGATAAGGTCCCGTGTAAAAGATTAGCGTGCAAAGTTAAAGCACATGGGATTGGGGGTAAGGTACTGACTTGGATAGAGAACTGGTTGGCAGACAGGAAGCAAAGAGTTGGAATAAACGGGTCTTTTTCCTAGTGGCAGCCAGTGACTAGTGGGGTACTGCAGGGATTGTTGCTAGGACCCCAGTTATTCACAATATATATTAATGATCTAGACGAGGGAACTAGATGTAATATCTCCAAGTTTGCAGACGATACAAAGCTGGGTGGGCATGTGTGCTGTGAGGAGGATGCAGAGAAACTCCAGGATGATTTGAACAGGTTGGGTGATTGGGCAGATGCATGGCAGATGAAGTATAATATGGATAAATGCGAGGTTATCCACTTTGGTGGCAAAATCAGGGAGACAGATTATTATCTGAATGGCAAT
This sequence comes from Somniosus microcephalus, assembly GCF_052327205.1. Lineage (NCBI taxonomy): Eukaryota > Metazoa > Chordata > Chondrichthyes > Squaliformes > Somniosidae > Somniosus > Somniosus microcephalus. Next base: position 76,275,877 of record NC_141001.1, on the reverse strand, counting down.
AGATTGGGAAAAGGGGAAGTGCAACGAGACCTGGGTGTCCTTGTGCACCAGTCGCTGAAGGTAAGCATGCAGGTGCAGCAAGCGGTTAAGAAGGCAAATGGTATGTTGGCCCTCATAGCGAGAGGATTCGAGTACAGGAACAAGGATGTCTTGCTGCAGTAGTACAGGGCCTTGATGAGACCACACCCTGAGTATTGTGTGCAGTTTTGGTCACCTTATCTGAGGAAGGGTGTTCTTGCCATGGAGGGAGTGCAGCGAAGATTCACCAGACTGATGCCTGGGGTGGCAGGAATGACGTATGAGGAGAGATTGGGTCGATTAGGCTTATATTCGCTAGAGTTTAGAAGAATGAGAGGGGATCTCATTGAAACTTATAAAATTCTAACAGGACTAGACAGACTAGATACAGGAAGGATGTTCCCGATGGCGGGGGCGTCCAGAACCAGGGGTCACAGTCTAAGGATAAGGGGTAAGCCATTTAGGACTGAGATGAGGAGGAATTTCTTCCCCCAGAGAGTGGTGAACCTGTGGAATTCTCTACCACAGAAGGTAGTTGAGGCCAATTAATTAAATATATTCAAGAAGGAGTTAGATATATTTCTTAAGGCTAAAGTGATCAAGGGATATGGGGAGAAAGCAGGGACAGGGTACTGAATTTGGATAATCAGCCACGATCTCATTAAATGGCGGAACAGGCTCGAGGGGCCGAATGGCCTACTCCTGCTTCTATCTTCTGTGTTTCTATGATTAGTGCGGAACTTGTGATGCGCCGATTTGGAACTCTAACATATTTTGGGCTGTATGTTTTTTTTGCTATTAAGAAATAAGGAAGCATTCACATTGCTAATGACATTTCTTTCCTGCTCCTACTCTTAGATATCAATCTGCTATACATGCAAAATAAAAATCATTCTGAAAATGATTCCTTTAAGAATAAATTGTAACAATCAAGGAACAGAAATGCTGTTGTTAGGAATATCAAAAACTCAGCATGGAATATGTTAAACTAACACACTGAAGAAATATTATACTGATATTTTTATGATCGGACATGCAGCCTGGAGATCAACAAGCAATAATCTTTTTTGCATAAGAAACCCATTTCATCAACAGCCAGTTGCAAGTAAGACCAGACTAGTCATATCTATATTGGCACTAATGAAAATTGTGTCCCTATGGGCTCTATCAATTTATTACTGCTCAGAGTAACAAACGGTGCATGGATATCCTTCTGCAGTGAATATCTGCTGGAGACATAGCCCCATCTGTTCACATATTCAATGTTTGTGCCAAAGCAATTTTTTTTTTAAATCAAAAGGCGCGGCACAACAGCTGTAGTTCTCCTGCACTCTAACTTACATGTGCACTGTCCAAATAAATAGCAAACGTTTGTCACTATTGCGCTCACAGCAGACACAATTTCAGATGTTCTAGTTTTAATTTGCTCCTGTGATTGTCACTGCTTTTTATTTTTTATATGAGAATTTTCTAATTTCTGAACAACAGAGGAGGATACCAGGATTTGCTATTTGTATCCTTTATGCATTGCCTTTCGGTCCATATCATTAAAGGATATTGTGAGAGTACAGCAGTGATTGCATTTTGGAAGAATTTGCATACCTCCAATAAGCAGGATTGAGCTTCCTTTTTCCAGGGATTGCTGAATACAAGATTTCATTAATCCCCAAATTGGAAACTAGGCCATTCTGACCAAGATGGGGCAAAAAGGTTCCTCTCTCACTTTTGGATACAAGATCATTAATATCAACATAGCAATGACCACTCAAGATAATCAGGTTCTTCTTTATATATATCACAGCTGGAATTTCATTGAGAAATTTATATGAACAAATAATGAAAAATAGTAATGTTGGAATCCCTAGACCAGACCATTGAGGACAGAGTTAGGAACATAGGTAAATGTAGTCATATCAGAGCTCCTTCTAGTGACAGGGATTAACAGCTGTGATTAACTTGGAATATTTGAACTGCATCTGAATCAACAAGAGGCAAAGAAATCAGACAGTTTCTTTTTAGAATTTCAGAAAGTGAGACAAGTATGTACAAATGGAACAGGGAGTCATGGGAAAGAAGTGAAAAGCAAAGAAGCCAACAAGGTGAGAAAGACCCTAGACATGCTGCCCAACAATACTTCCCTCTCCACGCCATCACTGCTAAACATCCTGATTCTCCAACTAGGTAACTATTATGTCGATAATAGCAAAATACTGCGGATGCTGGAAATCTGAAATAACAACAGAAAATGCTGGAAGCACTCAGCAGGCCATGGAGAGAGAAATTATTATGTATAGCTGTGTCAACAGACTCAATGTACTAATATATATTCTTGTGAATACTGTCAAAACAAAATGTAATGACACAAGCAATTTGTAAACCAATGAATTTTTTTTTTAAAAGCAAGTGGACCTAAGGATAAAGGGGGGAAGACTTGTAAAGGGAAAATAACAGAGGCTATTCAATACTAAAGTTATATCAGGATTAAAATTAAACCTTCAATAGTTCATAAAGGATAAAGAAAATTAAGGAGAGACATAAAAGTTGTTCCAGCGTTAGAAAAACTAGAATGAGCAGTTAAAATATTAAGACTTGAGCCTGCTTAACAGAAGTATGGTTCGCACTTAAGGATGGGCAGAAGTTTCATCGCCAGGTTTTAGAATGTTCATAAATAGCAGAAAGCAAAAAAAACAGTGAGGAACAGCACTGTTAGTTAGTGAGTTAATTAAGTCAGGCATACCCATACAGACCAAGTTGTCTTAATCAATATGGATGGAACTGTGTAATAGCAAGTGTAAAAAACATGTTGTAGACATTTGGATGATGTGATCAAACTGATAAAAAAATTAACTGAAGCCATTACAGCATTTCTATGGAAAGGGGCATCATGAATTATAATATTGTTAGATTCTGTATTAATCAAGACTCGGAAAAACAAATATTTAAGTAAATGTATCAGATTTCAAAAGAACAGATTGTACTGCTATGAGCAATAGGTATAGGTATCAAGAATTTGAAGATTAATATCAGCAAAAAAAAGCCTAAAAGAATAAATAGATGGGAACAGTTAAAAGTGACTATAAAAGAATGCTAAATTGTATAGAATCATTTAAGAATCAGTGAAGGATGTGTATTGTAAAGTACAAAATGAAGTTGTATCCACATTGTGCCATTCACATCCTTAGGATGTTCCAAAGTGCTTCCCAGTGAATGCATTACTTTTTGAAGTGTATTTACTGTATTGTAGGCAAACACAGCAGTCAATCTGCACACAGCAAGGATCACACAGACAGAAATGAAATGACCAGTTAATCTTCAGTGATGGTTAGTCAATGGATAAATGTTGGGCAGGACATCTTAATAAGCTGGCAATTACTGAAATTATTATTAGGAATGAAAATAGAAAAGTGAAAAAATAAACTGCAATGGGTATTAGGGAGAAGATTAATTGATATTTTAAGTACAAGTGGACGATTAAAAATTAAAGAATGAATAAAGCTTATAAAGGGTGGTGATATACAGGGAAAAGAGTAGGGTATGGCGTCATGTAAAATTTGATTTTTGTTCTAATCAGTATTCACAATAGAAGACTGCAATGGTGTTGTTAATCCTGTAACAATACTGTCAGGAGACACATCAAAGACTATTATGAAAAAGAAGTATTCAGCAATGAAATTATTACAAACTATTGTAAATAAAGAGTCTTAAATTATCAAGACCAGATAACATGTAACTGAGAATACCGAAAGGAATTAATAAAGAAGTGAAGGAGGGCCAAAAGGTACAGTACACTGGTGCACCACACACCGTGTCATGGAGTGATCGATTATGCTGTGGCGGAGCCACTAAGGGACTCCGATCAATTGTATATAATTCCCTTTAATAATATGTTAGCTACAGCCTGAGTCTGTATCTTTGTTTTCACTGTTTACATGTACAGAGCGTGATCACTTTAATAGCGCGGGTAAACGCGATGACGTCACGCCGTTCATCATGTGATCCCCCACCGGCAGTCCTCGTGGAGCCTCCGAACTGACTAGACCTATATTCGATGTTCTCCTGTAGTTATCTGTTAAACTCTGTTAGTTTTCATTAAACCTCTTTTATTTGATCGCCTGAGTGGACCTCAGTCTTTTGGATAGGAACTAGACATTCCTACAATGCGAGTTCCGAATTGCAGCTGGGGACTCAGCATGAGATCAGAAAGTAGCAGTTGATGCCGCGGACCAAGTCACAACAGCCTAACCAACATTCATGGATAGCCTCTCCAGTTCTCGTGCTGATGCAGTCCAGCCATGATACGCACAATCAGCAACCTATCAGGAGACATAGCATGCAATGCTATAGCTGTTATCACTGAGATATCACTCCTCTCTTCACAATTCAAATGAGCATGCAGTGCAGATCTGTAAACATTTTTTTACTTGGTAGCATCCTCCTTTTTAATTAATTCCTTAAAACTTTCTTGAGGCCAGATCTCATGTCAACAGTACAGCCGTCACATTGGCCAGCCTACGTTACACCTAATATGAAAGGATAAGTACAGAACATGCAAGTAGTTTGAGGAGCCAACGTGGCTTGGTGACAAAATATGCAACAGTCCTGTGAGGCAAAGGAAACTTTTTCATTTGGCAGTCACCAAGTAGCAGCTTTATAGACATACTAAGTGGGAGTAAGATATAAGGGGCAGAGCCAGAATTTCCAGACTGCATTGCTAATCTGCCACCATGCTGTGGGCTCAATGCTTGGTGCACTCATAGTAAAGTCAGTCTCTTCTTTTGATTTGACACACTTTGGTCAACTGTACTTTGGTCTTCTTCCTCAGTCCAAAGAACTTCTTTCTCATTTGCTCCAATGACCTATAGGCATGGAAGCCTACATTTACATGACCGGCCAATTCCTGTCACGCTTGCTGCACCTCACCTCGAGTAGGATGGTTCCCCTCAGCCCCCAAAATGGCCACTTTCCTCTGCTGCACTTTCTCCAGCAGCACATCCAGGTTTCCTTTGATGAAGAGGGCAGTTCTCACAGTTCCTGCAGACATATACTCAAGCACAGCAATCAAGCTCCATTCAACATTTTACAACAGCACTTTAAGTGCAACAGCCCTTTAAGAGCTCCTCAATTCCTGTCCATCTGTTGCCTTGGCATTTCCTGTGAATGAGGACATAACATAAGGAGCATGTTTAAATTACTTATACGAAGTGACTCCACCAAAGCTGAGAGTCGGGAGACTATAGGGGCTTGAAATTGCGTAGCGCCTCGTTTGGGGCGCTAACTTTTGCGGGAGCGCAAAAGTATCGCCGAGCGAAATACATTTGAATCTGCCGGGGAATTTCCGCTTTAGCACTCCACGAGGGAAGTGACACGCTAAATCATGCGCTGCCACTTCCCTTAGAGCATTAAAGGGAGTGAGAGGATCTGTATCGGCAGAGCGCTGCACAATGTTCCGTACAGCACTGTCGGTTTTACAGGCTCCTTCCCTTCCTTAAAGGGAAGGGCCAAAGCTGCGCTGAAGGAATCTTCCGGCTGTGCCTGTTGGGCGACGGCACCTGCGATATGAGCATTGCAGCCTCAAGCACTCTAAGAGAGTGCCAGGCTAAGCAATCGCGGGGTACAAAAGAATCAAGAAACACCAGAATGAAGACATAAATACATTTTGGCCTACCTGACCACCACTGCCTTTAAATAGCGCTCCCCAAGTGGTCAGCCGAGGTGAGAATGCCTCCTGCAGCTGCCGTTGTTGAAGCCTGGCGATGCTGCAGGGGGCGGGAGTAAATATCACTTCCGGGGCGCTAACAGGGCGCTAACAGGGTGCTGCACACCGGATGACGTCACGATATTCGAGGCACAAGAGAACGAGGCGGTAAGTCTTAGCGCCAGCACAAATCTGCCAGGGAAGTTCGCGGGCATCGGTGATTTCACCGTGCCCAGTCAGTAACCCCTTAGTGCCTCATTACTGCCCCCGGAGGCACTAACGGGAGGTGCAAACCAGGCCAATTTGTGCAAGAAGGCATGGGAGCATTGTCATCAGGCTGCTTCTTCCCTCTGATTGGGGAATCGGCCCATATATTCCATCATAAGTAGCAGGCAATAAAGTATTTTCCAACCATGTTCGTCCTGTGTTATGATCTGCTCCATGTGAAAACTAAACATCTCAAGCTCACATTTGAAAATGAATAGCAAAAATCCTATGGCTGTTCATGCATGATGGTGCTTCGTTTGGGGATTTAGCATTGCAATCATGAATCTTTGCGTCAGACCATAACCTCTTGGCACTAATTAATTAAAAAGAATAAAAATAAGCAGCCATAACACAGACAGTGACATACGTTAGGTAATATCGTATCTCGCAGCCAACTATCAGTGAACTCACATGCCTAAATCGCCTATCTAAATCAGAATTAGCAATGGTAGATGACTCATTGGTGCAGTCGGGGAAATTAGCACACACATCCATGATGAAGATCCTGGAATCACATAACATCTGCACACTAATAGAATAGACTCTTTCCTCTTACATTAGACTTGCACGCTGTCAGCAGGAGCATGGATGGTTATACAAGTACAGTCACCTGAGCCTAAGACATTGAGAATTAGCAATGGGATTGAATGACCTTTTCGGTTTTTATTGCTATTGCAGCAATGATATAAAAGGCTGATGTAGCAGAATGAGAAATGCAGTGAAAGATTTGAGAAATTACTTTGGACACTGCTGACTAACTGATGCCCATGGTTGCTCTGATTGGTGTCTACACCAGTTACAGCAGTGGAGCGAGAGCAGCTCTGAGAAAGTTCCCAGCACAGAATGATGTAAATATGACTCGCCATCACATCGCATTCTTTCTGCACAAGCCTGCAGAAACCTACCTTCTCTTATGTTCATTAATAAATAGACATTCTTATTATGAACACAGCTAGCTTTTGCTAGACACTTTTATTGAGCACATGTGAACTAGGTACAGTGGCCTAGAAATTGAGTGGGGTTAGCGCCCAATTAGAGGCGCTAGAGGGCCTTGCGCCGGAATTATAGCCGCTTCGGAAATTGATTTGGGCCCTACCATCGGCATTAGCCGGTAGCGCTGCGCCGGCACCGATGACGTCATCGGTGTGCGCAGCGTCCCGGTTGCCGTGGTAACGCGGCCGGACGCCAAAATTCAGTTGCGGCCGCCTCGCCCGTGGCAGCCGCAACCAACGATTTTTCAAAAGTTTCTTGCTGGACTTAGCGCCGGCGCATTAAGGTGGCGCGGTGGCCGGCCGCTTTCCCGGCGGCCGCCTGCCCGCACCTCCCTCCCCGGACTCCTCCACCACCCCCCCGCGGCACAGATGTGTGTGGGCCTCGAGCCCGGCACTTCTCCGAGGTGCCGGGCTCATTTTTTGTGCGATTCCACCGGCCAGCGGTCGGCTGCAGGCAGCTCCTCCTTAACAGAAGGAGGAGGCCTGCAGTACCCCAGCCTGCCGCACCACATCGGGTGCCGCAGCGGGGGATTAGCGCCACAATCCTGCATTCAGCACCCATTGCGAGGCGCTGACACCCTCCATTAACGCCCGCAGCCATCTGGGCGCGGCGCAGCTGAATTTTTGGCGGGCACAGTGGCAATTAACGCTGGCGCTAAATTTCGGGCGCTACAGCCCTGGCGGCGGCAAACTCAATTTCCAGGCCAGTATCTGTAGAGGCTTCCATCTTGACTGTTGCCTTGTGGGTAGCCTAGTGCCTCATGGGTAATGTAGTCTTAATATACATAGAGCTGGGTAGTGTAGTCTTATACATACAGCTATATACATCTCTACACAGCTCTACGGCTCCACCTAGTGTCCACTATAGAATGACATGTTATTGATCATTACATCCCGCTTTCTTTGAGGTTTAACAAAATCAATATCAATCAACTTTCAAGAAAACAATAAAGATAATATCAGTAACACTTTTGTTAGTGCTCTATAAACATAAACATTTTCAAAACAGTCAACACATTTTCAAAGCTTTACATTGTACTCAAAGATTAAGTCTATCAGGCTCTTTTACTTCACGTGTGGATCTTCTCAACACGAGTAAGTCTGATGTGTCTTCATGAGATTGTTCTGGCGGTGAATGACAAGATGCAGTTGCGGCATTGTCATCAATCTGCTCTTGTATAGATCGAGGTCTCCTTGCGATCTTTGCTTGGAGAGGGTTTCAGTGTTTCCTTCACTCTTCATGCCATAACTCTCAATGTAGTCAATGCACTCTCAAAAAACTGCTGGCAGCTGGATCCCATCATACAGCATAGTCCTCTCAGCAGCCTCGGCTAATGGAACACCAAAGATTGGCCTGAGGGAAGAAGGAGTATCCACCGGAACTGCTTCCTGCTCTGGTGCAGGCTTCTTCTTTTTCTTTTTCTCTTTCCACTGCTTAACAACATCTGCTGCGGTTATATCTTTGGACTTTTTCTCCTTGTGTTTTTTCTCTTTGTGCTTTTCTTCCTTTGGCTTCTCTTTGACCTTAAAGTCTTTTTCTTTCTTCTTGGAGAAACTAGGCTTTTTGAAGACATGGATACCCTTTAGCCTTTTCATCCTTGATGGGCTCTCTGCTTCATCACCTGAGTCATCTGATCTGCTTCTGGCACAGTTTTTACGGTAGACTCTCTTGACCAGTTCTAAGTCTTCACAAGCTTTGTCACCTAGTATCGAATCAAGTCTTTCAGCCACAACAGAAAACATGAGATGATGCACTTTGTCTTTGACTGTCACTGAAGTCTGCATACACCTAAGCTATCTATTTTCTGTCCATTATAGTTCTTCAGTAGTACTGACTTTTTCTGTATTTTGGGCTTTTCTTTCATATTTTTTATGTCACTCATACTGATTAAGTTTGCTTTTGCCCCAGTGTCTAGTTTCAATGTAACTAATGCACCATTTATCTGCAGTGGGATTATCCATTTGTCCACTTTTACTGCATTGACTTTATGTTCAGCATTGTCCATTTCTGAGGGCTGCACATTTTCTGTATCTTTTTTGATATCATCACATGACACCATTCCTACAAAAAATGTCTCACGTAAATCAGTGTCCTCAATCACATTAACTTGTTGCCCTTTCGTTGTTTTTACTTTTGAAAAGCATTGTTTGGCAAAGTGATTCTTCCATTACACTTTGTGCACATTTTTCCAAACGCTGGGCATTGTCTTAACTGGTGTTTGTAACCACAGCGTTTACAATTAAAAATGTCATCCACCGATTGCTTTTCATTTCTGTTCTGCCCATGTTTCTTCCCCTTATGGGACACAGCACCGACAGCAGCATTATCACTCATTACAATCGCATCATTATTGATTTCACTGAAAGTCTTCGCGTGCTTTCGAGCTAGCTCGCTGGCTTGGCATATTTTCACTGCATTTTCCAAATTTCGTTCGGTTTCTCTCAACAGACATTCCCTGACTTTTTTATCATGAATACCAAACACAATCTGGTCACGAATCATGGATGATTTCAGCTCAGAGAAATTACATGTCTGTGCTTTCAGTTTCAGATCAGTTATAAAGCTATCAAAAGTCTCATTTTGTTGCTGTATCTGAGAACGGAAGATGTATCTTTCATACATCTCATTCTTTTTGGGAGAGCAATGTGCATCAAATTTTTTTAGCACATCTTCTAATTTTTCTCTGTTCTCCGCTGGATTAAATACAAATGTATTAAATACCTCTATCGCCTGTGGGCCTGCAACCGTAAGCAGCAACGCTATCTTCCTTGCGTCTGGCTTTGTACTGAATCTGATGGCTGCAATGTAGAGTTTGAATTGTTGTTTAAAAGTCTGCCAATTGTAGTCGATTTTTCCTGTGAGTTTCAAACACTCTGGTGGCTTCAAATTCTCCATGTCGCTTTTCACAATTTTCAGCAGATCTTCACCATCCTGGTACCATGTTATGTTCATTAATAAATAGACATTCTTATTATGAACACAGCTAGCTTTTGCTAGACACTTTTATTGAGCACATGTGGACTAGGTACAGTATCTGTAGAGGGTTCCATCTTGACTGTTGCCTTGTGGGTAGCCTAGTGCCTCATGGGTAATGTAGTCTTAATATACATACAGCTGGGTAGTGTAGTCTTATACATACAGCTATATACAGCTCTACACAGCTCTACGGCTCCACCTAGTGTTATTGATCATTACACCTTCATCTCTGCAACAATCTTTCTCCACTCCGCTTCCCATATGTCAGCAGGAAAAACCTCATTACACTTCTTTTCTGCTAGCACTCACACCCTCAAAAGCTCCCTGAAAAGAAGTCCGATGCCGTCAGCAATTGCTGTTGCACGGAAATCAACTTTTTATTAAACTGCTTGGACCTGAAGTCTATATCTATGTCCTCTTTGACAGAGCCTTGATATGAACTGAGCCTCTGATTAACTCTTCCCTTGGCCTTCCGTTCCATCTCCACCTGCTCCCATTCATTTGTGCTTGGTGAATTCCCCCAGTCTGCTTCCTTTAAACTCATTACTTAAGTCACGCAGGATGCTGATTTTTTTGCTGGTGTTTGGCAGGGTAATAGTGAGTGATGGTGCTTTATCATGAAGTTTTTCATCATTAGTCTGTCTGACGTTAGCATCCAAATCTTCCGATGGATTAGAAAAAGGGGAGAGAGACAAGGGTTAGGATGTCATTTTGATATCAAGCATTTGCTAGTTCAGCAGCAGCCTTGTTCTACACCAGGTTGTCATGTTCAGGAGGGGAGTGAGTTTGTGATGAGAGACTTAAGTCGAAAGAGAAGAGGTAGGGAAGATGCCCACAAACCCTGTTGTGACAGGTCTTCAGCTCTGCTTCCTCCAATGCTGACTGCTGTGATTCTTCTAACTGTAGAGATAGGATTCCCTATGGTGGAGAGCCCTGCTGCTGGAACCCACAAATTGCCTATTCCCATAGGACCGTGAACCCTCACTGATCACCCCACCTCCCTTCCACAACCTCATCCCCCCAACCAGGATCCCAAGCCCTCACTGGACCCCCTATTCTCTGGATCATCATGGGAAATGCCACAGAAGATTTGTCAATGTATTAAACAATTCTACTACTTCCAAGATCACAAAGATGGCTGTGGCTATATTACAGAAACAAAACTTTGTTCCAAAAGGTTATTTATTCTTTTCTAAACCCTGAATTTATAGGTGTACTGCCATCAGTTGACAATCTCATCATTTTACATAACTTAGTTTAAGCCCATGGGCCACGCTTTAGGGGGCTTCTTTATGTATTGCCAGGGAAGCTGTTTAATTTGCCCATAAAGCTGTTTATTTTGTCAGCCTAACTCTAAACCTTGCAAATGAAATGTCTCGATGAAAGATAGCACAGTAGTCGCATATTTGTTCTTTTATAAAAACACATACACAGATGTACACATTTGTGCAAAATGACCTATGAATACGTTACTGTTATCAAACTAGATCGTCTGCTGAGTGACTACAGTGCTAAAGGGGAAATAAACCATTCTACCACAATAAATGACATACACATCTGTTTTGGAAGCAATTTTGTTTTACTTATAATTCACACGAGATCTACAGTCAAATGTACAATTTTAGGGGGAAGGCCAGGAACAATTTTCATTCTTTATCCAGTATTTTTTATTTCAGTTCAAGTCTTATTCTATCCATGTCATTGTAACACTGACATAGCATATCTCCTATTTAACAGCGATAGTGTAATTACAGTACTCAAAAATTTTGTTGAGCAAACACTTCCATAAGTAGAAATCAATTACAGAGAAAAACATGGATTAATATTTAAAAATACACAGTATTTTCTTTCAATGTAAAAGTTATGATACATATCCAGATGAATGCTGTTGGAAACATGTGAAGGGATTATAATTCCTGAAAACAGCCTACTCCTTTTAATTCAAAGTCACCTAACTTGAATTATTGGATATTTCCATTTTTTGCACAAAGAATGACTTTGAACTAATAGGAGTAAACTGAAGTTTCCTTTTAATGCCAATGTCAAAGGTGTAAATTAGTGAAGGATGCTGAACTATAAAACACATACAGATGGCTGCTTAAGTGACTAACATTCAAAGCTATTAGCATGTGCCTGAGAACCCACTTCACAGTAATAAAGTTCCTCGCTTTGTTTTACTAGTACTTGTGGTAAACCACTGTCGTTCACTGTGTTCACTATTGTTGTTGTTGTTGTTGTTGTTGTTGTCGTTCACTCTTGTTTCACTGTTATACCTGACTATGCCTCAGCTGACTCCGCCCTTGGCTACCTGGTATAAGGACGGCTGCACGGCAGCTCTCTGCCATTCGGTCGTCCACTAGAGGCATAGTCCTGATCTGTTTGTAGTTGCATTCAGTAGTTAATAAAAGCCTGTTGTTCTGAACTCTACTCGGCCTTTTATTAGAATCGATAGCGCATCAATTTTATTAACTACTGACAAAAAAAAAATAACGATGCTGCAGATACTTAAGATCAAGTGCCTGGAACTCGGCCCGCAAGAACCGGACTCGCCTGCTAAGTTCTCACACTGGTTGAACTGTTTTGAGTCTTTTCTGGCTGCATCCGGCGAGACCGTCGCCACCGACGCCGACAAGCTCAGGGTGCTGAATTCGAAAGTAAACCACCAAGCTTTTGCCCTTATCCGGGACACTACGAGCTACCAGGGGGCTATCGACATTTTAAAGGAACAATATGCACGCCCGGTCAACTATGTTTACGCAAGACATCTCCTGGGGTCCCGCAAACAACAGCCCGGGGAACCCACAGAAGCATACGTACGGGCGCTGAAGGAACTCGGCCAAGCCTGCGAATGCAAGCAAGTATCAGCCACGGAACATACGGAGGAGCTCATCCGGGACGCCCTCGTTGCGGGCCTCAGGTCCACTCACACACGGCAGCGACTGCTGGAAAGTAGCGAGCTCGACCTGAAGAAGGCGATTTCACTCACCCTTTCGTTGGACGTAGCCCATCGGAACATGGAGGCCTACTCCCCGGACCGCGCGGCCGCCTCGTGGATGTCGCGGCCGCCACCATCTTGGGACATGGCGCCGCCCTGGGCCCCGGCCCCAACTGCTGCAGCGATGTCCCGCCCGAGCCAGAAATGTTATTTCTGTGGCCAAACCAAACACCCCAGGGCGCGCTGCCCGGCGAAAAACGCTGTCTGCTCTGCCTGCGGCAAGAAGGGACACTACGCTGGCGTCTGCAGAAGTCAGAAGACCCCTACCTTCAGCAGCGCCGCTTGCGATTCGTGGGAGTGGCCATCTTGCCTTCCTCCAGCCTCGTGGGGATCGGGATCGTCATGGGCGCCGCCATTTTGTCCTTCTTCTCCGATGCCGCCATTTTGTCTGCCATTTTGCCAACGGGCCCCCGACTCACCCACCGCCTCACCGGGGTTTTACAGCGACGCTCCCGACTCCACAGCGGCCTCCATTACGCTGGATCAATCCAGACCCCATCAGCTAGCCAGGTCCACGATGGACATCCAGGTAAATGGCCGCGCCACAACTTGCCTTTTTGATTCCGGGAGCACGGAGAGCTTCATACACCCTGATACGGTATGGCATTATTCCCTCTCGGTCCTGCCAGCGCGCCATCGGATCTCCATGGCCTCAAAATCTCACTCAGCAGACGTCGGCGGCTACTGCGTAGTGACCCTTTCGGTGAGGGGCTCCGTTTATAAAAATGTAAAGCTCTTTGTCCTGCCACATCTCTGCGCTGCTGTTCTGCTGGGGTTGGACTTTCATTGTCACTTTAAGAGTGTCACCTTGACATACGGTGGACCTTTTCCCCCACTCACTGTCTGCAACCAGTAGTTTTTAAATTGCCCACCGCGCCCCACCTGTAGTCGCTCCACCCTCAAAATCACACCCCCCCCCTGTTCGCTAACCTCACCCACAACTGCAAGCCTATCGCCACAAAGAGCAGGCGATACAGCACCGGGGACAGATCCTTTATAAGATCTGAGGTGACGCGGCTCCTGAAGGAGGGGATTATTGAGGGTAGTACCAGCCCCTGGCGAGCTCAGGTGGTAGTCGTTAAGACTGGCAACAAGCAGCGCCTGGTCATCGACTACAGCCAGACAATGAACAAGTACACCCAGTTGGACGCTTACCCTCCCCCCTGCATAGCCGACATGGTTAATAAGATAGCGCAATATCGCGTTTCCTCGACCATTGACCTCAAGGCAGCATACCACCAAATCCCTATCCGCCCTGAGGACCGCCAGTACACAGCTTTCGAGGCAAACGGCCGTCTTTTTCACTTCCTCAGGGTTCCTTTCGGCGTCACCAACGGTGTCTCCATCTTCCAGAGGGAGATGGACCGGATGGTCGACGAGAATGCGTTACAGGCCACGTTTCCCTACCTGGACAACGTGACCATCTGCGGCCATGACCTGCAGGACCATGACGCCAACCTTGATAAGTTCCTTCGCACGGCCCAACTCCTAAACCTCACGTACAACAAGGAAAAGTGCATATTCCGCACAACCCGCCTCGCTATCCTTGGCTGCGTGGTGGAACACGGAGTCATCGGTCCTGACCCTGACCGGATGCGCCCCCTGATGGATCTTCCCCTGCCCCACTGTCTCAAGGCCCTCAAAAGGTGCCTGGGCTTCTTTTCCTATTACGCCCAGTGGGTCCCTCATTATGCGGACAAAGCCCGTCCACTTATCAAGTCCACTTCCTTTCCCCTGACGGCGGAGGCCCGCTCAGCCTTTCACCGTATAAAAGATGACATTGCCAAGGCCACCATGCACTCGGTGGATGAGTCCATCCCCTTCCAGGTGGAGAGCGATGCATCCGACTTTGCCCTGGCCGCTACCCTTAACCAGGCGGGAAGACCCGTGGCCTTCTTTTCACGAACCCTCCAGGGCTCCGAACTCAGACACTCCTCTGTGGAAAAGGAGGCCCAGGCCATTGTGGAGGCGGTGCGCCACTGGCGGCACTACCTGGCTGGAAAACAATTTACCCTGCTTACTGACCAGCGTTCAGTTGCTTTTATGTTCAATAATAAGCAGAGGGGCAAAATCAAAAATGACAAGATTTTGAGGTGGAGAATTGAACTTCCCACCTACAATTATGACATCTTGTACCGGCCCGGGAAACTCAACGAACCCTCAGATGCTCTATCGCGAGGCACATGCACCAACGCGCAGATCGATAGACTACGGGGCCTCCACAACGACCTCTGCCACCCGGGGGTCACCAGGTTCTTCCACTTCATCAAGGCCCGCAACCTGCCTTACTCCATCGAGGAAGTTAGGACCATGACCAGGAGCTGCCCAGTCTGTGCAGAGTGCAAGCCGCGCTTCTATATGCCTGACAGAGCAAACCTGATCAAGGCCACCCGCCCCTTTGAGCGCCTGAGTGTCGACTTTAAAGGGCCCCTCCCCTCCTCTGACCGTAATGTGTACTTCCTCAACATAGTTGATGAGTACTCCCGTTTCCCTTTCACCATCCCCTGCCCGGACATGACCACCGCTACGGTCATTAAATGCCTGCACAACCTCTTTGCTTTGTTCGGTTTTCCCAGCTATATTCATAGCGACCGGGGCTCGTCCTTCATGAGCGACGAACTCCGTCAGTACCTGCTCATGAGAGGTATTGCCTCAAGCCAGACCACCAGCTACAACCCCCGGGGGAACAGACAGGTTGAAAGAGAGAACGCAATGGTCTGGAAGGCGGCCCTCCTAGCCTTAAAATCTAGGGGCCTTCCGACCTCCCGTTGGCAGGATGCCCTACCTGATGCGCTCCACTCCATCCGGTCACTGCTGTGTACTGCCACCAACGCCACCCCCCATGAGCGAATGTTTGTTTTTCCCCGGAGGTCCACATCCGTTACCTCACTACCACACTGGCTGACGTCCCAAGGGTCGGTCCTGCTGAGGAAGCATGTAAGGTCCCACAAAACGGCTCCCCTGGTAGAGAAGGTTCACCTCCTCCATGCCAACCCCCAGTACGCCTACGTGGCATACTCGGACGGGCAGGAGGATACAGTCTCCATTAGAGATCTTGCACCCTCGGGGTCCACTGACCCGTCACCATTGCCCTCCACCACGACCCCCTTCGACACGGCCCAAAATTCAGTAGACCCAATTCTCACCCCTGTTCATTCCACCCCAGTAAACGGCATGCCGCGACCCCAGGACCCGCCGGAGTCCACTCGCCCACCCAACACTAAAGGGGACGATACGCCGGTGCTCGATCCCGTTCAAGACGCATCGTTGGAAGCTGTACCATCTCAACCGTCGCCGCGAAGATCTCGACGGCAAACGAGGCCGCCCGACAGACTCACCTACTCGAACTTTTGATACACTTCACCCCGCCGGACTTAATTTTAAATGAGGGGTGAATGTGGTAAACCACTGTCGCTCACTGTGTTCACTATTGTTGTTGTTGTTGTTGTTGTTGTCGTTCACTCTTGTTTCACTGTTATACCTGACTATGCCTCAGCTGACTCTGCCCTTGGCTACCTGGTATAAGGACGGCTGCACGGCAGCTCTCTGCCATTCGGTCGTCCACTAGAGGCATAGTCCTGATCTGTTTGTAGTTGCATTCAGTAGTTAATAAAAGCCTATTGTTCTGAACTCTACTCGGCCTTTTATTAGAATCGATAGTTTTATTAGAATCGATAGCGCATCAGTACTAAAATACTCCTTTGCCTAAAATATGCATCAACCAGGAGGTCTGTGCTCAATGATCAATTAATTAAATGAGAACAGCTCAAGCAAAATTGCCTTCCTTGTGAAAAAATGCCGAATGTAAGCCATTTAAATTTTCAGACCAGAGTAGCATTACTGCACAATGCTCCAATGTACACTCTGCTCCCTGCTTCCCACATTAGTCACAAGGTTGCTTAGAACACTGTTGGTATTGGAGAAACAGATTTTGAGCTACATAACAAAATTAGACTGAAACAACATTGAGGACTGTGAGCAATTGCAGGATCAAACTGCCATTTAAATCTGTTGCCAACCTACATGAGACTTTTTCTGATAGCAAAATACTGCGGATGCTGAAAATCTGAAATAACAGAAAACGCTGGAAAAACTCAGCAGGCCAGGCAACATCCGTGGAGAGAGAAACAGAGTTAACGTTTCAGGTCGAAGACCCTTCGTCAGAACTGGACTTTTTCTACCTGTCTCAAGCATGACGCTTGTTGCTACTGTTAAGATATTACTGTCTTGAACACTGTTGCAACAATCTCTGACAACAATCTGAAAACAAATTAGAATTCAAGTCACACAAGACAAAACAAATCACTGGTTGGGGAATTGCATAATCGAATAAATTACTTTTTATTCACAATTTCAATGTCTGAAGTTGTTTTGATCTAACTTTGAGAACTTTCCTATGCCGCTCAGCATATATTCCTCTCGTGTGGGGCTTGAGTTATGTGGGGTGATGTTGATTCATTGACAGTGGGTCAGAAGCAGGCTCAGATTTTGAGAATATCTCTCGGTTAAAGCTCAGCAAGTACATGATATATTTTTTTGAGATTGAGCAATTTCCTGCAGTGATTCAATCAACTGACTGAGTGGGTGGTGGTTTCCCTGCTGCTACAATTGGATGCATCATTAAACTGCAACTAAGACAAAGCTTAGGCGTGTGTTTGTGCTCAAAATCATTATAAGGAGCCATATTACAGTTGGGGCTTTGGGTGCGGGTGGGGGGTTAATTGGGCAAAAAAAAAATCGAAGCACGTCCTGCCAAAGCTCCAACCCGCCAACTTCCGGGCTTTACTCAGGCGGGACAAGGGGCAGGTAGCCAACCCGCTCCCATGAGTCGGGTTGACATTTTAAATATGTAAATGAGGCTGGAAACCTCAGATTTCAGCTGCTTTGCAGGTTTAACTGTGGCTGGCCAGGTTTCCCGGACCCTGCAGCAAGAAGAGGACAGCCTTGGGGAAGGACACCTTGTGGGCCAGGAGGAGCAGGAGTGCTTTCTCCCAGCTCCCCAAATAATTTTTAAATTGAGATGTTGCTGGACCGGGAGCCAAAGCAAGTCAGCAAGCATAGGGGTGATGGGTGAACGGGACTTAGTGCGAGTGAAGATGTGGGCAGCACAGTTTTGGACGAACTCAAGTTTATGGAGGGTGAAAGATTGCAGGCCAGTCAGGAGAGCTTTGGAATAGTCGAGTCTAGAGGTAACAAAAGCATAGCTGAGGGTTTCAGCAGCAATTGTGGTGTGGGGCGATATTACAGAGGTGGAAGTAGGTGACCTTCGAGATGGAGAGGTTATGGGGTTGGAAGATCAGCTCAGGGCAAAGTAGAAAATTTGAGGTTGCAAACAGTCTAGTTCAGCCTGAGACAGTGGCCAGGGAGGAGGATGGAAACAATGGTAGGGAATGGAGTTTGTGACTGGGCCCAAAGACAATGGCTTCAGTCTTCCCTATGTTTAATTGGAGGAAATTTCGGCTCATGCAGGACTGGATCTCAGACAGGCAGTCTGTCAACAAAGATGCAGTGGAGGGATTGAGAGAGGTGTTGGTGAGGTAGATCTGGGTGTCATCAGCATACATGTGGAACCTGACGTCATGTCTTTGGATGATGTCATCATGAACAATAAGATCCTAACAGAGCACCCAGGAGCACTACTGAAGCCATTTAAAAAAAATCAGGTTTATCACAACTCTCTGAAAACACATAAAATAAAGACATAAATCTCCCTATTTACCACATCAGATAATTCTCATTCAGTTGGGTGGTTGGAATAACAAGTGTTTCATTTGTAGTTCTGGCAAACGTTCTTCCCTCAATCAAAACAACCAAAAATTGATTAGCTGGTCATTTACCTCACTGCTGTTGGTGCAACATTGTTGTGTACAAAATAGCTTCTGTGTTTGCCTACATAACATTTGTGACTGACCATCAAAGCAAATCATGGTTGCGAAGTGTTTCGGAATGTGAGAAAAGACATGAGAAGGTACTATGTAAATAATTTGTTCTTTCTAGTTAATGGAAGGCATCATTCCAGCTGAATTGGCATTTTATTGATGCAGGTGGACCTGGAAGGAGTTGGCACCAGAGGCGGCAGTACAAATCCGGCAAATTCCAAAAGAACAGCAAAAAACAAGGAGAGACGTCACAGGACAGCAGGTAAGTGATTGGTGGGTGAGTATTAACTTTTCTTTCCTTAACATAAGTAGTTAAACTAATTAATATAACTATAAATAATCATTTGAATAAAGTCTTTAACTAAGAGAGCAAGAGAAGTGGCAGGAGATAAAGGTAGGCCCGACTTTTAAGACTCATAGGCGGTGAAATTTGCATGCCACACGTTAGTTGTAATGGCAGCTGATGCCGGTTCCAGCGTCACACGCCATATCGGTGTTGGCGGTAGCGCTGCCGGTAACCTCGATCACCAGGGAGCTTACTGACATAAATCGTGCCATTCATGTAGAAATGACTTATGAAATATACTGGGCGGCCTGCTGGTGGCGCTGTCCAGGGAGAGTATAAATACTCGGGCACGGGCCCAGCTTGCTCAGGGACATTTTGTAAACAGGATCTAGTGAAGGATAACTAGACTTCCATATTGTGAAACAGTCGATTCAAGCCTTGTTTAATACTCTGACCAAGTGCCTAGTAGTTTTCTTACGTCACTTACCATCATGGAGATTGTGACGTCAGTGAGTGTGCAACGCTCACTAGACGTCCGATCTCCCAACTTCGTTTTAGCCAATATACTTACCGGCTGAAGAAAGCAAGGACAGCTTCAGGTGGCATTCAGCAGCAGGAAGCCAGCTCCAGAGATGCTATTTAAAGGGAGCATCGCCAATCACTCACACCTGACAGGGTTTTGCAGTTTGAGTGGCTGTGTGCTACTTCCTGCTACTACAAGAGTTTTCCTTAGTCATTTCAATGTTCTTTGGTATCAGGGAGTGTTCTGGCAAGTACAAAACCCCCTCATTATTTTTGAAAGGCTTCAAAGTACAACACTTGCTAAAAATCATGGTGCTGCACTGGCAGTCGACGTCGCCCTCCAGGATCTATGGTGGAGGGAACGAAGGCAGCAAGAAAGAAGGGAACATGTGGCCTGAGGGCCATCAGGGCTCTCAACAGGAGGCCTTACCCACCTAGGGTCTCCCACATCACTTCTCCTACATTCAATCAAGCAAGGAGCAGTGTATTAGGAGGCTTTGCTTCACCAAGGAGGTGGGCACAGAACTCTGCCACCTCCTGCAACCAAAGATCCAGCCTCAGGAGGAGGATGAGGCCGAGGAGGATGATGAGGAGGAAGAGGACGAGGAGGAGGAGGAACAGGAGGGAGGGAGGAGGCAGTGAATCAATCAGCCATCTGGACGGGCTGTCCATGACTGGCTCATCAGACTGTGATTCGAATGAATGAAACCCCAGATCCCCGTTGCTCACCATATCTCCATCAGACCATCCCTGTCTTTTGCCATATCACAGCGTCCTCCTGGGCGCAAAGGTGAAATGAGGGAGACCACGAAATATTCCATTAATAAATTTATCTATAAACATATCACACATATCGCATGAATTCTAATAACTAATGACCCTTGTGCCTGCCATAGGTGAATAGCTGTCATTGTGTGCAAGGTGTGAGATGTGGGTGTGAGTTTTACTAGGTACAGATTGTTGGTGGGTGAGTGCTGGGGGTGTGGTACAGTGAGCAGTGTGTGAAGCTTGTGGTACAGATGGTGGTATGTAGCATTTGTTGAAGCCTTCACTCACTCTGACCACCTGTGTGAGCTCGTTGAACTTCTACCTGCACTGGGTGTGGGACCTGGGGACCACAGTGCTACCCGTGATGTGGTGTGCCACCTCTCTCCACATAGACCGGCAGACTTGTGGTGAGGGCTTCCTGCCAATTGATACAAGACCACCGGCCTTCTCTCCACCGCTAAAACCAATGCCTCCAAAGCTTTCTCGGTAAACCTCCAGACTCTCTCCCTGGTGCGGTGATCTGCCCATCAGCATTTGTAAATAAATGCTCCTTCTCTTTGCCCTTCATCTTATGGTTGTTGAGGCAGCTGCACACCCAACAATGCTGAGAATGAGGTGCTACAGCATCAATGATCCTCCCCTTTAATTAGTGGAAAAAGCCTGCGGCAATCATTACTTGCGTTTAGGCTGCCCCAATATTGGTCCATCTTTTCAGTGTAACGCCAATGAGCTTGGGTTTTTAAAATGAGAATCATGACTGCAATCATTTTAATGAGGAGTGAGGATGACTTTTGCATACAGTCTAGACGATTTTCAACTGTCGCTACATAACCATTTTTAGTCTAAACACCACCCATTCCTTGGCTATAACAAATTTCTAGCCCAGAGTCCTAAGTTTATTTCTGTAAGTTAGTTAATAGTCGAATAAATAGAAGCATGGCAGGGCACCTCAATCCCGTGGAATGCACATCTTGTGTCATGTGGGAAATCCAGGAGGCTTCCCATGTCCTGGACAACCACATGTGCAGGAAGTGTCATCGGCTGGATGAGCTTAAGCTCCAGGTTTCAGAGATTGAGCAGGTGCTGGTGGCACCGCAGTGCATCCATGAGGCTGAGAGCTACAAGGATAGCACGTTTCAGGAGGTGGTCACCCCACAGCATGAGGGAGAGTGTGCAGGCAGTGAGGGAATGGGTGACTGCCAGACAGACAAGGAAGATCAGGCAGCTAGTAGAGGAGTCCCCTGAGTGCATCTCGCACTTCAACCAGTAATCAGTACTGGTGAATGTTGTGTATGTAATATGTGTGCTACTTTGAACCTATGGACAGGACTGCACTACTTGTTGGGCGTAGTGATACGCAGTACCACTCCTGGCCATAGGGGTATAAATAGTACTGTGGGTACTGATTCCCCTCAGTTCCCGCCTGTGGGCATGAAGTAAAGACCTATGTGCAGTCCCTACCTCCAACCAGTAAAGACCTGTTTGAGTTATACGTTTAAGTCTTTGTGTTAATTGTTCAATACAATACACATACTTAACACTGGCGACGAGTCAGGCTCTTGCCCTGCGGCAGTTATTCCAGGCGGCTTCGTCCAAAGACAGGACGTTGAAGAGAGGTTTCAATCCTCAACACCCCACTCAAAACTGAAGGGCAGCAGAAATCCTGACAGCTTCCAGCGACTGGAAGTGACAGGCATTAGGACCCTGAAGCCTCCATCAGCTTGTGAACCGGAGTAAAGACAGGACTGGGGAAGAGAGAGAGGTAGGGCGATAGCGATCGGCAGATAAGGGCCGGGCCGCTTTGAAGTGAGGGGCGCAGCCGGGCCAGCGATCGGGACCAAAGATAAGAGCCGCACTCGGACTGAAAGGCGCGGCGGCTGCAGAAGCTCAAGGTGCGAGAGTCGCGGTGCACAGCGCGGGCTATCGATCGCGGCGAAGATAAGGGCCGCACTCGAGGGCTGAAGGGAGACGGCGTCGGGGGACGGGTGAAGACCGCCAAGCGCGGGAAAACCGCCATTTTGTGGGCGGAGGACGACGGCAAGAGCGGGAAGCCGCCATCTTTGATAACAAGTAAAGAAAATAAAATCTGAGAAATTGCAAATCTACAATGCCTAAACACGGGAATATTAGCACCTTTGATAGTGACCTCGAAGATTGGGCCATATATGTTGAAAGAGTAAAAAATTATTGTAAGGCCAATAAAATTCGTGACCAAGATAAAGCTCTAACATTATTAAATTTAATGGGTGCGAAGACGTACGGGCAATTGAAACACCTGTTATCACCAGATGAACCGGCGGATAAGACGTTCGATGAGATTGTTACTGTCCTGAAAGATCATCTAAACCCCACGCCGCTGATGCTAGCGGAACGATTTAAATTTTACGACAGAAGGCAGCTACAGCATGAAAGCAATGCTGAATATTTGCTGGAATTGCGTAAATTAGCGAAATATTGCCAGTTTGGAACGGGATTGACAGATGCACTACGAGACAAATTTGTGTGTGGTTTATTTAAACAGGATACACAAAAGCGACTGCTCGAGGAGAATGAGCTGACGCTTGAGAAGGCGGTCACTGTGGCAGCTGACAATGGAGCCCAGAGAGTCTCCAAGAAGCAGAAAAGGAAAAGTAAAAACAGAAGATGACCCATCTGAACCATTATCACCTCTACCAGATCACACACGTGGTCCCTCCGAACGGAGCCAATTCAGTTCGGAAGTTCAAACTGTTAAATCCATGGAAGGACTATTGAATGAGTCACTCTAGCAACGTGAACCGACTACACCACAGAGATTGAATCTGTGAACTGTTTTCCGCAGAGACTGAATCTGTGATCTGTTTTTGACATGAAGTTATCTATGTATCTATGTTATTCTGTTATGTAAACCTGAAGTTATATATGTATATATGTTATTACGTTATGTTAAATGGGGAGATGACTGTAAAGCTAGGAAGGGAGGAATGTTGTGTATGTAATATGTGTGCTACTTTGAACCTATGGACAGGACTGCACTACTTGTTGGGCGTAGTGATACGCAGTACCACTCCTGGCCATAGGGGTATAAATAGTACTGTGGGTACTGATTCCCCTCAGTTCCCGCCTGTGGGCATGAAGTAAAGACCTATGTGCAGTCCCTACCTCCAACCAGTAAAGACCTGTTTGAGTTATACGTTTAAGTCTTTGTGTTAATTGTTCAATACAATACACATACTTAACA
The DNA here is from genome assembly GCF_052327205.1 of Somniosus microcephalus. Classification (NCBI taxonomy): domain Eukaryota; kingdom Metazoa; phylum Chordata; class Chondrichthyes; order Squaliformes; family Somniosidae; genus Somniosus; species Somniosus microcephalus. Next base: position 76,252,258 of record NC_141001.1, on the reverse strand, counting down.
GTGAAGACGATGGTTCCTCTGGGGAGTGCAGCCAGAGGCAAGTCCATGGCACCACGGGTGGCTCAGCTGTACAGGGTGGGGAGGACGAAGATTGGGAAAACAATAGTGGTAGGGGATTCGATAGTTAGAGGATCAAACAGGTGTTTCTGAGGCTGCAGATGTGAGTTTAGGATGGTATGTTGCCTCCCTGGTGCCAGGGTCAAGGATGTCACTGAACAGCTGCAGAACATTCTGAGAGGGGAGGGTGAACAGCCAGGGGTCGTGGTCCAAATCGGTATCAATGTCATAAGTAGAAATAGGTCCTGCAGATTTTAGGGAGCTAGGAAAGAGACTAAAAAGCAGGACCTCAAAGGTAGTAATCTCCGAATTACTCCTGGTGCCACGAGCTAGTGCGTATAGAACAAGGAGGATAGAGCAGATGAATGCGTGGCTGGAGAGATGGTGCAGGATGGAGGGCTTCAGATTCCTGGGACATTGGGACCAGTTCTGGGGGAGGTGGGAGCTGTAGAGGTCGGATGTGGGGGCCTCAACAGAGCCGGGACCAATGTCCTCATGGGGTGGGGGGGGGGGCGGGGGTGGCGGCGGTTGCTTGTGCTGTTGGGGAGGGTTTAAACTAATTTGGCAGGGAGATGGGCACCAGGATGTAGGATTAGAAAGGAGAAACAAAGTGCACAAAGGATTGGGAGAGGCATATAGCACTAGAGTAAGAAATATAGGGGGAAAAATTCAGTTGTTTGCGCCTCCCGTTAACGCCTTAAGAGGGCACTAATGGGGCGCAAAGCAAGTAGCGCCCGGGTGCGGCGATGTTTGCGCCGCTCGCGAAATTAACTAGACATTTTGCGCCGGTGCTAAATACTACCACCACGATCTCCTGCGCCGGCAGATCGTGATGTCAGTCGAGTGCGCAACGCCCCGGTAACGCCCCGGACCGGATATTGAGTGGCGCCCCCTGCCTTACCGCCTGCCGCTAGCAATGACAGGTTGAGGGGAGCGTTTTGCAGTCAGAAAGGGACTGGGGGAGCGCTATTTAAAGGCGACCACTTCCTGCCTTTTTTTGTTGGTGACATTTTTGCACCACACATTCTGAGAGAGAGAGAGACTTCTGGAGAGATTCAACACTGTGTGAAGGAGTTTTGCATACTGAGCAGCACTTTGCAGGTTCATTTTGATTTGCCCTTCCTTGTATTTATTTAGAAGAGACTGTGAGGGCTGCACTCTGAGCTCTTTCCCTGGGTCTCTCCATTGTTCTTTCCAGCAGATTTTATGTACAGGTCTCTCCAGGCCGAGATTCAAGGCTGCAATGAGCAGGATGTGGATGGAGAGCAAAATCAACCCTCCCCTTTAAGATAAAAACAGAAAATGTTGGAGAAACTCAGCAGGTCAAGCAGCATCTGTGAAGAGAGAAACAGAGTTAATGCTTCAGGTCGATGACCTTGCATCAGAACTCCCCTTTAAGAACTGGCCGGAGCCAGTGTGTCTGTGTTCCATTGCTGACTGTCATCACATGAGCTTCGCCAGCGCTCTGAGGTAGCGCCTCACTCCTCGGCCTTTGTGCCTTAAGACAGGTGTGAAGTGCCTGATTTAGCGCTCCAATCACCTCCAGGGGAGATAAAAGCCAAGTTTGCCATCGGAAGCGATAATTAGCGCCAGGCGCTAAACTTTGCGCACGGCCGATAATAGTGCCCCAAACGCGGCGGTACTGAATTTTTCCCCCATTGAGCTATTAGGTGGAGTCATACTAAGAAAGAATACAAGAAGGTCTGAGATAGGTTTACAGTGTAGGGTCTAGAAATTCATTGACGCCACTTTTGGGGCGCTAAAGTGGGGCGTCCGCTAAAGTTTGCGGCCGCCGCCAAATCTAGGCCACTTCTCCGATATTCATTAGCTTCGCCCTACTAGTTCGGGCGAGCGCTAAAACTGCTGCTGGACGCCTCTCTTTGGGCGCTAAGCCGGAGGTGGTGATCGATAGCGCCAAGGCCGGGCGCAGCGCAGGTGCGGCCATCTCGTGACTGACAGCAGACACCCTGGCGCCGGCCAGCTCTTAAGGGGGAAGGGTCGACTGTGTCTGCTGCCACGCCCTGGATAGTGGAGCCCTCCAGCTAGGCCTGAACACTGCTGCTGGACCCAAATAGCGCCTGAAGACATGGAGAAGGCCCGTGAACGTGCGCAGCGCTTCTCAGAGCGTGATCTGAGTGTGCTGCTTGCTGCTGTGGAGAAGAGGCGCCATGTTTTGTACCCGGACAATGGCAAGAAGGCGACGGTCCGCGTCTACAGGAGAGCCTGGAGGCATGTCGCCAGCAAGCTGTCAGCCAACAGCGACGTCCCCAGGACCGGTGCCCAATGCCGCAAAAAGTTAAATGACCTCACACGCATTGTCAGGGTGAGTACCCTTTCCAATGACCTCCTCATCCTTGCATGTGCACCTCACATTATGGGCAAAGGGACCTGAAAGCTCTAATGGCCAGCCTTCATCCAGCAGCTATGGCACAGGCATGAGCATCAATTGCACATTCTGCACTGAACACACTGGCCAAGCTATTCCACCATGGGAGGCAGTGCACACAAGATCACGGCGACACACTGGCCAGGCTATTCCACCATGGGAGGCAGTGCACACCAGATCATGGCGACACACTGGCCAGGCTATTCCACCATGGGAGGCAGTGCACACCAGATCATGGCGACACACTGGCCAGGCTATTCCATCATGGGAGGCAGTGCACACCAGATCATGGCGACACACTGGCCAGGCTATTCCACCATGGGAGGCAGTGCACACAAGATCACGGCGACACACTGGCCAGGCTATTCCACCATGGGAGGCAGTGCACACCAGATCACGGCGACACACTGGCCAGGCTATTCCACCATGGGAGGCAGTGCACACAAGATCACGGCGACACACTGGCCAGGCTATTCCACCATGGGAGGCAGTGCACACAAGATCACGGCAACACACTGGCCAGGCTATTCCACCATGGGAGGCAGTGCACACAAGATCACGGCGACACACTGTACTTAGAGGCCGTCCTTTCTCTTGCAGGCCAAGCTGGTGAATAATCGCAAGAGCCGGACTGCGACCGGGGGAGGAAGACCCCATATCCAGCCACTCACCGACCTGCAACATCGCGTGGAGCGCCTCATGGGTGGCCGGGTGATTGGGCCCGTTGCATATGGAGATGCCGACCCTGTTCTGGGCAGCAATGGTAAGGACATCACCTTTTGCACCTCTCTCGTCCCACTTGCGCATCAGATCTACATCCTTTGCCACTGTCCGACCAATGCGCTGAATGCCACCACTCATGCATCCCGCACTGATGCCCTCTCCTCACTCTAAAGCTACTCTTGTGCCTTCCTGCTTTCAGATGGTCACGAGGAGGTCCCTCAACTTGCCAGTGACAGACCCTCCGAGGAGGAGCAGGAGGAGGAGCAAGAGGAAGGCGGCCCATCAGGGGAACCCTCAGCCGCGGCCACCCAGGCCAATGTAGGGGACACGTCTTCCCTGGAGGGCAGCGTGGCGGAAGTGTCGAAGGGGAGGGGAGCTCCTGGGACCTGCGTGCTGCAGAAAGGCGGGAGGGGGGTGGAAGCTCGGCGGCCTTCTCCCCAGAGGGGGGATGCGTTGGAGGGGAGTCCAATTGCTGGGCCCAGCAGCCTCCAGCAACGGAGGAAGGGTCGGCCAGCTCGGCGGCCTTCTCCCCAGAGGGAGAGTCCGGCCTCCAGTCAGGAGATGCTCTTCGCCGAGGAGATGGAACGCCTCGAAGACTTGTCCGCGGACTCGGAGCGCCGGCACACGGAGCTCATGGCGGCAGTGGCACGGTTGCCTGAGTCCATCGATTCGCTCTCTCGGAGTGTGGCCGAGTTCGGGCCCTTAGAGGCCACCAGTTTGGCGGAATACCGGGCAGATCTGTCAGCGACTGGCCAGGTGATTAGTGGTGCCGTCCAGTCACTGGCTGCTCTGCTGCGGTCAGTGAACAGGTCAACACGGGCACTCACTGCTGCCACACTCGCGGTGTCAGCCAGGCATCGCCAGGGCACCCGGCGCGCTGCAGCAGCACATCGGTCTGTCCCTCGGCAGATTGGTGCGAATGCTGCAGTGCTGGCCCGGGCGAGTGCCAGTGTCTCAGGCGACCAGCGAGCGCCTGCCATCCGCCAGCTTGCCGCCATTCCTCCAGCCGCCACTGCCACTCCCCCAGTGGAGCTGCCAGGAGCTGCTGCAGCGACTGATGCTGGCCAGCCACAGCTGCAGCAATCAACAGCCGGCCGCTCGACGGCCAGACCTCGACTAGGCCGACCCCCAAGGGCATCTGCCGTCACGACATGTGCCCCTCAGGAGCCTGCCCCCAGCCTTGCAGCAGCCAATGGCCTTACTTTGAGGCGGAGCAGCAGGGCGGGCAGGGGCCACCCAAAGATGGCCAAGGCATCGCCATAGCGGGCCAAATAGTTGAATGTGTGGCCATTTGTGTTTGTTTCTTGAGGCCGAGAATTGGATGTTTGTTTTTTGAAGGCCGATGATGTGATGTTTGTTTTGGACGAAGGCCGAGAATGACGGCCATTTTAGTTGCCCTATTTTGTTAATCCTTCCCAGGTTGTGGGAGCGAGTAATGTGTTTGAGTGTTTTTTGGGGGTTTCATCTGTTTTTGGTTTTCATGTGGGAAGGGCCCAGAGTTTGTACAATAAAGCATTTTATTTATTCACATTGTCCATGTTTGATCTTTGAAGTGTTTGTTGCCTTAACCGGCTGAGGGCTTGCGGAGCGGCTGCAATCATGTTCTATCATTGGCACAAGCCATTCCCTGACAGGGGGCCTAGAAGTGACGTTCAATAAGCCGACGACGGGCGGCCCTTGGACCTTGTGCGTCCCTCCTGGGCTGGTACTCCTCGTCCTCGTCGTCCTCATGCTCCTCCTGCTCCTCCTCCTGAGGTGGTGGTCCAACGTGAGGTGGCAGTGCCTGAGTCCTGCAGATAGCCAGGTTGTGCAGCATGCAGCAAACGACGACGAATTGGGAGACTCGATCCTGCGAATACTGGAGGGCTCCCCCGGAGCGGTCGAGACAGCGGAACCATTGCTTGAGCACGCCGATTGTTTGTTCTATGAGGTTCCTCGTCGCTTGATGGCTCTCGTTGTATGCCTCTTCAGCAGGGGTCGTGGGCGCGCGGAGCGGGGTCATGAGCCAGGTACACAAAGGATAGCCTTTGTCCCCGATAAGCCATCCTCTTGGGGGAGGCTGTGCCTGGAACATGTCAGCCACAGTTGTCTGTCGCAGGATAAAGGCATCGTGGCTGCTGCCTGGAAAGCGGGCATTGACAGCTAGGATGCGCTGCCTGTGGTCACACACCAGCTGTACATTGAGGGAATGGTAGCCCTTCCGGTTGCGGTACTCCTCGGCATGCTCAAGAGGTGCCCGCAAAGCCACATGCGTGCAGTCAATGGCGCCCTGCACCATGGGGAAGCCCGCTATTCTTGCAAACCCCACTGCACGCTGCTGCTGCTTGTCCAGGGTCATGGGGAAGGAGATGAATTGATGTCTCCTTCTGAAAAGGGCTTCGGTCACCTGGCGGATGCAGCAATGCATGGCGATCTGGGAGATGTTAGCGATGTCCCCAGTAGCAGATTGGAAGGAGCCGGAGGCATAGAATTTGAGAGCCACCGTCACCTTCACTGCCACCGACAGAGACGTCCTGCGCATCAGCTGTGGCTGCAGATCTCTCTGAAGCAGCCGGCAGATGTCTGCAACCACCTCCCTTCGGAATCGCAGCCTCCTAACACACATCGCGGCAGACATGGTCAGATAGGAGGTCTGCGGGCGGTATACCCTGCATGGGTAAGGCCTCAGTTGGCGACGCCTGTTGCCCCCTCTGCGTCTAGCCAGGGCTGCCACTCTCTCACGGCGTCTGTAAGCCCTTCTGGCATAAGGCTGAAATTCTGCGTTGCCACCCAATGCAGCCCCCATTATATGCTGGCAAACACTGAGCTCTGAATGAAGGCAAAGATAATTGGTAAGCTCTGGCCTGAGCCAAAAATACCTGTCCAAGTGTTGGTCCAAAGCAGTAAACTCTCCTCCTTGGTCTCTGTCCAAAAAACCGTTGCACAAGAGTGAATGGTGCAAAATGGCTGGCCTTTATACTGCTGGGTAAGTGCCCTTTAATTAGCGCTCCCCCCGGCCCGGCTGGCCTGTGTACCGTTCCACTTCACAGTCGCTCGGGACGCCCGGCGCACAATGGGCCGGCGCGAGTGAAGTTCCGGTTTGGGGCGCACAAAGGGCGTTGCACTATTAAATGACGTCATGATCTGCGCGCGCAGCAGGGCGCGCGCTAAGACTTTGCGCCGGCGCTAAATGTGTCCTGAAGTTGGGGAGAGGCGCAGCTCGCGCTGCGCCCGAGCGATAAGCGCCTAGCGCTCGAGATCTACTCCCCCTAAGGCGCTAATGGCTGGCGCGCCCAACTGAATTTCTAGGCCTATGAGTGTAAATGCACAAAGCATGGTAAATAACGTTGCTGAGCTGCATGGGAATATGATGTCATGGCAATAACGGAGACCTGGCTCAAAAAAAGGGCAGGATTGAGTATTAAATATTCCTGGATGTAAGGTATTCAGAAAGATAGGGAAGGTAAGAAATGAGGTGGGGTGGCAGTATTGGTTAAGGAGAATGTTACAATGCTGGAGAGAGAGGATGTCCTGGAGGGGTCAAGGACAGAATCTATTTGCTTAGAGTTAAGAAATAATAGGGGTGCCATTACACTACTAGGTGTATTCTATAGGCCACCAACTAGTGGGGAGGATATAGAGGAGCAAATTTACAGGGAAATTACAGAAAGTGCAAGAACTATACGGCTAGAAATTCGTTATAGCCAAGGAAAGGGCGGTGTCAGTAGAAAAGTTGGAAAATTAGCACCAGGCGCAAATTCTTTAGGCTGCACAATTCGTGCTCACTGCTCAATAAAATGATTGGAGTCCTAAAACAAATCGTAAAACCCAAGCTTATTGGCATTATACTCAAAGGATGGACCAATATTGGGTGCAGTCTAATCACAACTCATCATTGCCATAGGCTTTATTTAACTGCTAAAAGGGGAGGTTCATTGATGCTGCAGCACCTCATTCTCAGCATTGCTGGCTGTGCAGCTGCCTCAGCATGTAGAAGCAGAACAAGGAGAAGGTGCCAGAGGACTGAACCAGGTGTGCTCATGGCAGTTCCACACCCCAGGGAGAAAGTCCGCAGATTCTCCAATGAAACATTGGAGGCATTGGTTTTCACTGTGGCGAGATGGAGTGTGGTGCTCTATCCGGCAAGTGGCAGGAGGCCCTTGCCACAAGTCTTCCACACCATGTGCAGGGAGATAGCGCAGCACATCTCAGACAGCACTGAGGTCCCCAGGACCCACACACAGTGCAGGAAGAAATTTAACGACCTCACTCGAGTGGTCATGACGAGTGAATGCTTTGGCAAATGCTACATAGCACCAAATCTACGACAATCTTCACATACTTACCAAAGCATGACACCCCCAGCACTCAAACACCAACAATCTCTACCTACCAACACTCACAACTACATCTCAAACCATGCTCACAATGACAGCTATTCAACTATGACAGGCACATCACCCAAACACATTGCTCCACACTCACTCACACACTTTCCTTTCTCTTGCAGGCTAAGGTGGCTCACAACAGGAGGGAGCAGGAGTGCACAGGCAGCAGACAAGCCAACACCCAACCATTGTCTGCACTGGAGAATCGAGTGCTGCAAATCATTGGACACCAGATGGTGGGCACCATGGCCACCGGTGAATTTAACCCTCTTGGGGACAACAATGGTATGTTCATCCCTACTCCTTCTCACATCCCACTTCCCCCTCACCCCATAAGCGTTTCGCACTTCCCAGCTAATCATGCTGTAAGCATGCATTTCTCCCTTGCTGCCCCCCTCCCCTCACCTTAACCCGACTCTTGTGCCTTCATGCATTCAGATAATCAACAAGCACCTGAGCAGCCTGTCCTTGAGGGCACCATAGAGAGCGAGGCGGGAGAAGAGGAGGAGGAAGAACACACCGCGTCACTGCATCTCTCACCCGCAGGCAACAGCTCAGACACTGGCACTACATGTTCTTTAGTGGCTGGCATAGTAGAGAGATCTGCAGAGGATGAGGCACTGGGGACGAGCGGGCTGCAGCAAGGCCAGGGGGAAAGGGAAGCTCTGGGGCCAGCTTCGTGGAGGGTGAGTTCGCGCACGAGTTCTGCTGCACAGGACTCAGCTGAGGACCTCGATGGTGAGGCCTTTAGAAGAAGGGTGATGGGCATGCACATGGAGATGATAGGTGCAATGGCAAGGGTGCCCGAGAGCCTCTCAGCAATGGTAAGGAGCGTGGAGGATTCCACCTCCAACATTTCACAAGGCTCTGCGCGCACCTTGGAGCCCATCATTTCCAGTCTGGAAAGGATGGTGGACTCCCAGAGAGACTGTGGTGACCTAGACCTGATGCCACGTGTGATGGGTGATCTGGCAGCTTCCATTGCAGCACAGGCAGAAGCGACGCAACATCTTAGTGCTCTAATGCAATCTATACTTGGTGGCATCCAATCTCAGACTGCTCTCATGCAGTCTCAGCTTGATGCCACACAAGCTCTGACTGCTGCCATCGTGGTTGTGTCTACCACCGTCGACCAGAGCTTTCACGGTGTCTCAGCAGGCCACCAATCTGTGCTGCAACAGATTGCTAGGGATGCTGAGGTGCTGCCCCGGGGAGTGGCAGTGGGTCAGTGGAGCAGGAAGCTGCTGTCCTTTCTCAGGATGACAGCATTCCTGCTCCCACCACTGACACTCCAGCCAGCCCAGACTGCTGCCACCCATGCTGAGGTGGTGTAGTCTACAGCCGGGCCTTTCAGGTCCAGAGCTGGTCAAGAATGTCCTGCAAGGCCATCTGAAGTCTCCTGCACAGACACTCATCAGCCTTCCACCAGCCATGCTGCAGCCACTGGGCAAACACTTCGTAGGAGCACTAGAGCAGGAAAAGGCACAGGAACGACAGGCACTAAGGGATTACACAAGGGCGAAAAGTAAATATTTTTGGTGTAAATATGTGTCCATTATTTCTTGATAAATGTATTACTTCACTTACCATTCTTTTGTGGTATCTCACATTTCAGCTTTGCACTGTGATATGGCCTGTGACAGGAATGGAATGATGGGGATGTGGTGAGCAAAGGGGATCTGGGGTTTAAGTCCTCCTGGTGTGAGGCTGGAGGTCTGTTTGGAGGAGGCGGCAGTTCTGTGACCACCTTCTTGGTGAGGCGGAGCCGTCTAATACATTGCTCCTCGCTTCAGTGAAGGTAGGAGAAGTGCTCTCGGAATACCTCAGAGGGTAAAGTCTCCTGGTGAGAGCCCTGATGTCCCTCCTCATCTCTGCGCACATGTTCCCGTATTTCTCGCTGTCTACGCTCCCTCTGCCGTAAATCCTGGAGGGCGAGGTGACAGTACAGCCCCCATTAATGTGACCAAGTGTAGCAGTTTGAATCATTGAAGAATAAATGTAGCTACTTTTAGTTGCCAGTCAGTTTAACCTCGGTAGTGGATAAGCTTTTAGAAATGATAATCAGGGACAAAATTAACAGTCACTCGGATAAGTGTGGATTAATTAAGGAAAGCCAGCACAGATGTGTTAAAGGAAAATCGTGTTTAACTAACTTGATTGAGTTTTTTGATGAGGTAACAGAAGATTGATGAGGCGTTTGACTTGGTGTACATGGACTTCCAAAAGGCATTTGATAAAATGCCACATAATAGGCTTGCCAGCAAAGATGAAGCCCATGGAATAAAAGGGACAGTGGCAGTATGGATATGAAATTAGCTAAGTGACAGGAATCAGAGAGTAGTAGTGAATGGTTGTTTTTCGGACTGGAGGAAGGTATACAGTGGTGTTCCCCTGGGGTCGGTACTAGGACCACTGCTTTTCTTGATATATATTAATGATTTTGACTTGGGTGTCTAGGGCACAATTTCAAAATTTGCAGATGACACAAAACTTAGAAGTATAGTGAACAGTGAGGAGGATAGTGATAGACTTCAAGAAGACATAGACAGGCTGGTGAAATGGGCGGACACATGGCAGATGAAACTTAATGCAGAAAAGTGCAAAGTGATACATTTTGGTAGGAAGAATGAGGAGAGACAATATAAACTAAAGGGTACGATTCTAAAGGGGTGGATGAACAAAGAGACCTGGGGATATATGCACACAAATCATTGATTGTGGCAGGGGAGTTTGAGAAAGCGGTTAAAAAAGCATATGGGATCCTGGGCTTCAATAATAGAGGCATAGAGTACAAAAGCAAGGAAGTTATGATGAAACTTTATAAAACACTGGTTCGGCCTCAACTGAAGTATTGGCCCAGAAATTTGGGTCAGAGACTTCCTGCAGGTGCAAGCCTCCAACCTGCACTTACCTTGCGCGCCGGCCGTTGTGCTGTGGGCCTGCGTGGGATTCCGATCCTGGGCCTCCTCCAACTGCCGGCGCGCAGTGCTTGCGTATCCCAGGGGCGCAGTTAGTTCGAAGCGTCCCCTGGGATCACGTGGGCCATGGAGAGCCAATGGTAGCAGAGAATCTGTATTCATAGACTTGACAGGAAGACCTGTCAAATCTATGAATACAATTCAGCCCCAAAACATAACTAAAACTTCAAATACATTTTTTTTAAATCATATTTTTAAAATAACTATAAATTACATAAAATAACTATTTTAAACAATAATTAAAATTTTTGAAAAATTAATTACAGTTTCTAACGGGGCTAAAATTAAACTTACCTTTCTTTAAAGTATTTAAAAATAATAAGTCTGTGAAAAAAATGTTTTAATTTTACTTAATTCACCACTTACCTTGTTAAAAGCAAGCCTTGCAACAGCTTTTTAAAAGCGTAGCTCCTGGAGACTTACCCTCCCGGAGAAACCTGCAAAAAAACCGGAAGTTCCAGGCGTACGCGCTGCCTCTCCGGCACACACGTTCGACCTGTGAGCCCCTTCCTTTAAGGGAACAGAAGTTCTGGTTTCCCACGTATGCACAGTGCATGCACGAAACCGGCACTTTTGTTGGGCCTTCGCGTGAGTACCCAATGCGTACTCACCCGTGGGGACCCGAAGTTCTGGCCATTGTGTTCAATTCTGGGCACCACACTTTAGGAAGGATGTGAAGGCCTTAGAGAGGGTGCAGGAAAATTTACGAGAATGGTTCCAGGGATGAGGGACTTCAGTTATGTGGTGAGACTGGAGAAGCTGGGGTTGTTCTCCTTAGAGCAGAGAAGGTTGAGAGGTTTGATAGAGGTATTCAAAATCATGAGGGGTCTAGACAGAGTAGATAGAGAGAAATTGTTCCCATTGACAGAAAGGTCAAGAACCAGAGGACACAGATTTAAGGTGATTGGCAAAAGAACCAAAGGTGACCTGAGGAAAATCTTTTTTACGCAGCGAGTTGTTAGGATCTGGAATGCACTGTCTGAAAGGGTGTTGGAGGCAGATTCAATCGTGGCTTTCAAAAGGGAATTGGATAAGTACCTGAAGGAAAAATTATTGCAGGGCTATGGGGAAAGGGCAGGGGAGTGGGACTAGCTGAAGTGCTCTTGCAGAGGGCTGGCACGGGCTCGATAGGCTGAATGACCTCCTTCTGTGCTGTAACCATTCTATGTTTCTATGATTCTATGATTCTATGATTTTCAGGGTTCTATTGTCAATAATTTGTGAGAATTTTTTGGTGCTCTTGTCACACCAGGACTTGAAGCTTCTTCCTTTCAGCTAATACCATTGACAATCCAGTGTGGAACTAAAACTGATTTGTAGCACGACTCCAAATTTGCAGACGACACAAAGCTGGGTGGGAGGGTATGCTGTGAGGAGGATGTCGTGAAACTCCAGTACGATTTGGACAGGTTGGGTGATTGGGCAGAAACATGGCAAATGCATTTTATGTGGATAAATGTGAGGTTATCCACTTTGGTGGCAAAAACAGGAAGGCAGATTATTATTTGAATGGCAATAGATTGGGAGAAGGGGAAGTGCAAAGAGACCTGGGTGTTCTTGTGCACCAGTCGCTGAAGGTAAGCATGCAGGTGCAGCAGGCGGTTAAGAAGGCAAATGGTGTGTTGGCCTTCGTAGCAAGAGGGTTCGAGTACAAGAACAAGGATGTCCTGCTGCAGTTGTACAGGGCCTTGGTGAGACCACACCTTGAGTATTGTGTGCAGCTTTGGTCGCCTTACCTGAGGAAGGACATTCTTGCCATGGAAGGAGTGCAGCGAAGATTCACCAGGCTGATACCTGGGATGGCAGGAATGACGTATGAGGAGAGATTGTGTCGATTGGGCTTATACTCACTGGAGTTTAGAAGATTGAGAGGGGATCGCATCGAAACCTATAAAATCCTGTCAGGCCTGGACAGACTAGATGCAGGAAGGATGTTTCTGATGGCCGGGGAGTCCAGAACCAGGGGTCATAGTCTAAGGATAAGGGGTAAGCCATTTAAGACTGAAATGAGGAGGAATTTCTTCACCCAGAGAGTGGTGAACCTGTGGAATTCTCTGCCACAGAGGGCGGTGGAGGCCAATTCATTAAGTATATTCAAGAAAGAGTTGGATATATTTCTTAAGGCTAAAGGGATCAAGGGATATGGGGAGAAGGCAGGGACAGGGTACTGAATTTGGATGATCAGCCATGATCTCACTGAATGGCGGAGCAGGCTCGAAGGGCCGAATGGTCTACTCCTGCTCCTATCTTCTATGTTTCTATGTTTCTATAAGGGGTGTAACTAGACAAAAGGAGACACTTTGGGCCAATTTTAACCTAACCCGTCCGTCGGGAACCTGACGCGATCGGGTACAAAGCTGGTTGCACACCTCGCCCAGTGTTACTCTCCATTGAGGTCAATGGAGAGTAATATTGGGCGGGGTACAAAACTGGCGCTCCACCTGATCCTGTGTGTTTCCCGCTCAGCCAGTTAGATTAAAATGACCCCCTTTGAGTGTAGAGATGTGGGCTGATATGTAATGGGGAAGTATTGAGCACTCTTGTTCCATCGTCATACAGGGATGGTCTGACTGAGTCTTGACCCTTGACTCTATTGTTTGAATTTGTACTGTCCTTTAGCTGTCTGACATCTTGGAAGGGTGAAGCAGTAAATCAGGAATTCATGGCATTTTACAAGAACCAATGCAAATCCAAATTACTTTGCATCAACTAAAAACATGGAAGTAGAAAACAACCTCCATTTCCCAACAAGGTCATCCCTCACATCAGCAAGCACTCATACATAAATAAATAGCTGTATCTTTTCTCACCTAACTAGAAATGAGTTGAATGCAGCCAGCATAGATATGAGTTCAGCATGAATCCAATTCTATCAGTACAGCTCTGTATGCATTCCACAGAATAATCCTTCATTATTTTGATGAAGGTTTTTAAAATACATTTTCTTATTGGGGAATATTTCCTCTGTTCAGTATCATAAATGTGCCCTTTATAAACATGCTTACAATTTAGCTGGAAAGAGCAACCAGAGCAAATCTCCCCCATCTTCTTCCAGACTGCTGGTTTGAAGTTTAAACTTCCAGCAGTTGTAATATTTATTGGAGACTTTCAAAATTATATTTAGGAGTAGATTTTTCACAAAATGGCTCATTTATACAGTATATTCATGTAAACGCTTATATAAAAGTCCTTTACAGAAATTGGACCTGACTAAGCTTAAGTAACATTCAAGGATCAAAAGTAATAGCTTGCTTCAAATAACCCAGAAATGTTTGTTTCCCAGGAACTTCACAGGTAAAACTTGACAAAGAATTATAGACACTTTGAGGTTTAATATGACACTTTTCTACTTGTAAGCATCTTAGTCTCTCATGCATAATTTACAACCTATGCTAATACCTGTTTGATCATAAAACCATTTAATTGATCACCAGTAGAACACTTAATCTGATTTATACCCAGTGGAAAACTCAAGGATATTATGTAAGGACATTCACTTTAATGAATACCTAGTAAGAGTGCCCTCTATTGACGGGTTTGCACTCAGTCTGATTATAATAACTCAAACTGTAGGAAGAAGTTGATTATCAAAGCGTAATGTCTTTTCCATTCTGAGTCACCAATTTTTATACACAACTTTCTACTATCCAGATCTTGCTTCCTTCAAAGCCTGGTATAATTGAGCGATATTCAGGATGGTTGACAATCGTGCATTGGTGGCATTGAGCTTTGTAAGCCAGTAACTGCTAAATCTTTAAAATACCTTCTTGTAAAATCCTGCACCCTTTCTAAGTTAGGCACAACCTGGTAAAATGCAAGATGGCCATAACAGTAATTTTATGTTTTTATTATTACTATTTGAATGGGTGCAGGAAATTCCCAAATTTTATATGCAATTTCTTGCTGTTTATATTTTCATAGTTGTTGGCCATAAATTGGTCCTTCATAATAAACAATGCCACATTTTATACACGATTTCATGCCACCAAATTTCCATTGCTAAATTTTATGATGCCATTCTGGTTTCTTTCGGATTATACTGTTTTTCAAATTTTGGAGAGAATCAGTACATTAACTAAGAGGGGCAAAGCACTAAAACAAAAATCAGCACAAAAATAAAACCAGCAAAATACTAATTTCACAATACGGGAAAAATAGCCACAATAAAATTTAACATTGTGCCACACAAATCAAAGTAGGGATGAAATGCTAGTAAAATATAAATCAATCTGAATACATCCAAAAGAAATATCAGTGGGTCACCATGAAACACAGAGAACCACAGCAGCAGTAAGTTCACAATGGAAATGATATTATGCCCAGCAAGGTGGGAAAGCCTACAGAATCAATCAGTAAAACTCAAGGATTAATTGATTGAAGTAATTGACAGAACAATGGGATCACAAGGACTCATCCACAGAACTGATCAACAAACTCAACAACAGAATTAATGGACAATAAAAGATAGAACATTGCAAACTACTCTGCAGGATTGGTTGACAGAATAACTAACCCACAGAAATGGTCAACATACAATTATGTAATTGAAGTATGTAAAAATATCCAAGATAGAACTATGACAGTTTGAAGCAGAACACAATTGATAATTGTTCCCATTGTGTCCAAAATAAGAACATTGATATTTCACAGTAACATGATTACATTTACCCACTGTATTGTCCTTTGTGTCTTTAATATCAACAGTAAAATGTTCCAAGGCGCTTCACAGGAGTGATTATCAAACAAAATTTGACACCGAGTCACATAAGGAGATATTAGGGCAGATTGGTCAAAGAGTTAGGTTTTAAGGAGGAAAGAGAGGTAGAGAGGAAAGAGGTTTAGGGAGGGAATTCCAGAGCTTAGGGCCTCAGCAATTGAAGGCCCAGCTGTCAATGGCGGAGTAATTAAAATCGGGGATGTGTAAGAGGCCAGAATTGCAGGAGTGGGGATAACTTGGAGAGTTGTAGGGCTAGAGGAGGTTACAGAGATAGAGACGGGCGAGGCCATGGAGGGATTAAAAGACAAGGATTTTTTAAAATTAAGAGTTGCTTAACTGGGAACCAATGTAGGTCAGCGAGCACAGGGGTGATGGGTGAATGGGACTTGGGACAAATTAGGATATCGGCAGCAGGGTTTTGGATGAGCTCAAGTTTATTGAGGGTGGAAAATGGAAGTCCAGCCAGGAGAGCGTTAGAATAGGAGAGTCTAGAGGTAACAAAGACATGGATGAGCGTTTCAGCAGCAGATGAGCTGAGTGAGGGGCAGAGACAGGCGATGTTATGGAGGTGGAAGCAGGCAGTTTTGGTGATGGCGCGGATATGTGGTCGGAAGCTCATCTCAGAGTCAAATAAGACGCCAAGGCTGCGAACGGTCTGGTACAGCCTCAGACAGTGGCCAGGGAGAGGGAAGGAATCAGTGACAAGGGAACAGAATTTGAGGTGGGCACCAAAGACAATGGCTTCAGTCTTCCCAATATTTAGTTGGAGGAAATTTCTGCTCATCCAGTGCTGGATGTCAGACAAGCAGTCAGACAATTTAGAGACATTGGGGGTGTTTTTGTGAATGGAGGTGTGTTGGAGACGGGACTGCTGCTTGTCGGGTTTCAGTCCCGCCTCCATCGCGTTGTGGCCAAGCCACGCTATTTTCCCTTGATTGATCTTGTTAAGCCCGCCCAGTGGGCTCAGCAGGCCAATTAAGGGAAAGCCGGTTGCAGAGCACATCAATGTATGACATGTCCTCTGTCAAAAAATTTTGACAAATAAATTGTCATCGTTTGACAGCTCTGTGAAGCTATCAAACAGTGACAATCTCTTACATACAAGACCTCATCAACCTTCTTTCTTTTACAGAATTGAGATGTTTGCTGCATATGAGAATGCAATGGCCATCTCTTATCTGCAACATGGAGGTCCGAGACTCTCCGTATAGAAACCGACTGAAGCCTGCAGGAAGAAACAAAGGTAAGTACTCTTTTAAAAACACTTAGCATTTACCTCAGATACCCACCTCTACAGTCTTGCACCCATCACTTACCTTCACGCCACACTTTTGCACCCCGACCCCCGCAGACCCACTACTTGCCTCGGGTTTTAGAGCCATCGGGAAGCCCGTACTTGTGAGGGCAAAAATGGGATAATCCTATTTTCTGCCTGTTAACTACCTGTTAACAGGCAGTTAATAGGCTTTAATCCCTTCCCGCCTCCAAGGAGACGGGACCCGGCGCGGGACGGCAACCCGCCTCCTGGGAAGATGGCATGGAGGCGGGTTGGGACGGGTTTGCCACTCACCCCCAAATTCTGCCATTTTCCCAGCAGCCCCGCCTCCATACCCGCCTCCTCGGGGCTGATAAAATCGCCCCCATAGAAGGGGTCAAGAGAGGTGGTGGTGAGGTAGAGCTGGGTGTCGTCAGCATACATGTGGAAACTGGTGCTGTTTTTGGATGATGTTGCCGAAGGGCAGCATGTGGATGAGAAATAGGAAGGGATCAAGCATAGATGATTGGGGGACACCAGAGCTAACAGTGCGGGAGCAGGAAGAGAAGTCACTGCAGGTGATTCTCTGACTATGACTATGACTGGATAGATAAAAATGAAATGCCTTCCTTAAAGTGTTTACACAACCTATCTCAAAAACCTGGGCCAGAATTTTCTGCACCTGGGCGGGTCGAGTGCGGGCGGTCGCCGTGGCGGGTCGTGACCCCGTTCTTCATTTCATCCCGCTCCTGAGATCGACTTTCCCTTAATGACATCTATTAAGCCCGCCCTGCGTGTTACTCGGCCCTATTAAATGGTGTGGGTCTGATGACATCATCGATGACGCTTTTCAGCCGGGATATTTAAAGGTGCCATGGCCACATTGCATTTGCAGGCACTGCACTGGACCATTAGAGTGTTGGAAAGACAAGCAACCATGACTGCACTGAGACAGAGGGCTGCACCCAGGTTCTCAGATAACCCCCTCCATGTGCTTGTGAAGGGAGTGAGAGCACACAGGGAGGTCCTCTTCCCTTCTGATGGGTGGAAGAGACCTCCCCAGCAGACCAAAGGAGCCTGGCTCCAAATAGCAGAGGAGGTCAACAGCAGGGATGTCAGGAGGACCTGGGTGCAGTGCTGGAAGTGCTTCAATTATCTCATTAGATCAGGAAAGGCGAGTACAAAGCCACACCCAACTTCATCCTGCTGTGCCTCTCATTATATCCCCATAACACTGCCTTCCCAACCCTACTCCTGCATATGTTTACTCACACCAACATACCTTGCATGCCCACCCATTCCACTCTCTCTATCTACATTATCACTTCCCTATCTGACTAACCACGCCTCACACTTACCCTCATCCTAATGCAATCATACCAACTAACAACACTGAAGGAGGCCACTTGGCATTCCCACCCCACTCCAGCATAGTCACCCTCTAAAGATGTAACCCATCCATTCCTTACACTCATTCCATCACTCTCACTCAACCTTCTCTTCTTTCCCTCCTTGCAGGAGAAGAGAGCCTACAATAAGAGAGACTTGTGAGAACCGGAGGTGGCCCTCCATCATTGGCCACCTTAACAGCAGCAGAGGAGGTTGCCCTGGACGTGTCAGGGTATCTGTACCCATTCTTCAGATGACATATCCAGCTCATCTATTCACTCCCACATTTCAGAAGGAAGAGACGATGACTCAGAGGAGCCTACAGCCTCTGAGGGCGAACCATCACCAGACATGAGCGCACCCAGCAACAGCGCAGATACGCACACCTCGGTGGGTCCCACGCGAGACAGAGTAGTTTTGTCACCTGGAGTCTCATAACTCACAAGTAAGCAAGAGCAGGTGGTTGAGGCAGGGACAGCAGTGGAGACTCCTTACCGGAGGGCGCAGGACGCCCCCAGCTCTGCTCAGCTGCGTGCAGACTCTGAGCCTCGGGGGTTATCCAGAAAGAGGGTGATCCTGGTGGGGCAGGAAGAAGAGCAGGGGGCTCTGACAGGTTTTGTGACCACGATGTCTGCAAATATGAAGAGAATGGAGGAGTTCATCTCCAACATGAGCACCACCATGTCACAGGCGATGGTGACTGTAGGCTCTTCCATGGATAGGATGGCCACCTGCATAGAGCAGCGAATGCGCTACTCACAGGAGCACATGGTCTCTATGGAGAATAGATGGCTATCTAGGGAGAATAGATGGCAGATGCTCATAGACCTCCTGTCTAGGAGGGATGTCAGCGTAGACATGGGTCCTCATGGCCCCGCTGCTGTGCAAGAGCAGGTGGTTGAGGCAGGGACAGCAGTGGAGACTCCTTACCGGAGGGCGCAGGACGCCCCCAGCTCTGCTCAGCTGCGTGCAGACTCTGAGCCTCGGGGGTTATCCAGAAAGAGGGCGATCCTGGTGGGGCAGGAAGAAGGGAAGTGTGGGTGGCCCATGAGAGGGATGATGGTGAGAGGGGACATGGAAGTGGGGGCTCCTCTCAAAGCGCTGACACTTCTCCCCCATTGCCCTCCACTCAGTCAGAGCCCCAGGTGGCACCTGGGATCACGATGCCTGAGTGTGCCCCTGCACAGTGGCAGAAGGAGCAGACTTTGGCAGGGCCGTCACAGGCTCCAAAACCCAGAGGACATCCGCCAAAAGTTTCTATGCGGTCGCAGCAGGGAAGTGAGCAGGCTGCCTCTACCTCTGCTGAAGCCACAGGGGTAGCACCTCGTAAGAGAATGATGACACACAAGTAGATGCGCAAGGGTAAGCACTTGGGTGTTGTATTAAGTGTTTGTGTAAAGTTTCCGTTACTGTGATGTCACAGATAAAAAAATATTTATTTTCACCACATGGACAAATTTGTGTGCAACTTTGGAAGTGGCTTAGTGAGTTGGAGTGAACAGTGAGACCTCCAGCATTGGTGGCCAGTGTGAAAGGAATGGCCTGGTCATTGTAGGGGTGCTTTATGGTACTGCTGTGGAGTGGTGCCAACCCTACACTGCATGTGGCAGCCATATGGGTATAATGTGTTAAGTTAAGTAAATCTGGCCATGATGAGGCCATCTCTGACCTCCCGGGCAGCAATGTGCTCGGGTGCTGGTGGGATCTGGACCGCAGGTTCCTCCAGCTCCTGCTGCTCCTCATCTTCCAGCTAATGCTCCTCCTCCTCCTCTTCCTCTGAAGAGGCTGTGCGCTCAGTGCCTTGCTCCTCCTTCAGCGCTAATCCTCACTGCTGCACTCTGTTGTGCAGAGCACAGCAAACCACGATGATCCTGCAGACCCTGGCTGGTGCATACTGAAGGGCTCCTCCAGATCTGTCAAGGCATCTGAAATGCATTTTCAACATGCCTATTGTCTGCTCTATGACACATCTGGTGGAAATGTTGTTTCATTATATCTCTCCTCGGCCTCAGTTCTTGGCCTCCTCAAGGGTGTCATGAGCCATGTCTTCAGTGGACAGCCCTTGTCTCCAAGCAGCCAGCCAAGAAGTCTGTTTGGAGGTGCGAAGAGCTGAGGGAGGGTGGACTGGCGCAGGACAAAAGAGTCATGGCAGCTGCCAGGGAATTTGGTGCATACATGCATGATGATCTTATTATGGTTGCAGATGAGCTGCACATTGAGGCAGTGGAAGCCCTTGCGGTTGACAAAGACTCCTGGGTGATGACGGGGTGCCCTGGCGCCCACATATGTGCAGTCGATGATGCTCTACATTCGTGGGAAGCCAACCAGAGTGACAAAAGCCAGCACCCGTTCAGTAACACTAGCTTCATCAGTGGCAAAGTTGATATAATTGACTGACTTGTCAAAGAGGGCATCTACGACCTGTGTGATGCATCTGTGGGCGGCCAACTGCGAGATGCCACAAATGTCTGCTGCAGATCCCTGGAAGGAGCCTGAGGCAAAGAAGTTGAGGGCTCTGGTGACTTTGACAGCCACTGGTAAGGTGTGTCCACCCGCTCCTCTGGGCTGCAGGTATTGCTCCAGCAATGTGCAAATCGCTGCGATGACCTGGCGCAATAGCCTGAGCCTTCTTTGGCACTGCTGCTCAGTCATGTTGAGGAAGCTCATCCTCTGCCTGTATACCCTGTATTGGGGGTATCGCCTCCGACGCAGTGCAGCCCTGCGCTGATGCCCTCTGTCTTGTGCAGCATCAGGTGGTTGAGGAGAAGGTTGGTGGTGTTGTTGTTGGTGCAGCTGGTGTGCCTGGTGTTGATGGTGTTGGGTGAGACAGTATAAACGGCACCCATGCTTATGTAATAGATGGCAGGTCAAGTAGCAATGACAGAAGCAAGCTGTCAATGGTGTGAAAGGTTGTACCAATAAACATTGGATTCTGGCTTTGCTGAAAAAATTTGCAACTTCTAGAAACCTAAATCTATGCTGACAATGAACTCAGCAACAGCATCTGCCTTAGGAAAGTGACCAGGCATCAGGTTGGGATTTTTTATTGTACTTTTCATGCTGTGCACTAATAAGCTGGATCAATGGCTACTCAACTTCCGCCTCAGGTTCACAGACATGGTTCCCGAGCTGCGTGATTCCATGGTCATCCAGGGAAATTTGAAAGGCAGGGTTAAAAAGAGGTTTATGGGTCTGACAAGTACCTAATAATCAACTAAATTAGCTCTGCCGCCTCTGCCGTTCGGGTCGCTGCCGTGCCGGCAAATGCGCTAGAGGGAAAGATGCATGGGGGTGGGATGACGGCTGGTTCCCGACCCGCTCCAAATATTTCAAATTTCGCCGCCGACCCGCCTCCAATTGCGCCTGCACGGATACCAGAAAATTCCGGCCCTGGACTTTGACTAGAAATTTTTACCTCAGAAAGCTTTCCAACTATATGATCAGAATGCACCGATGTTGGCAGAATTTCCCACCATGCATTCTGTGTATCAAGAGGAGCCCATCACTTCATCCCTTGAGCATTTGTGAGTTTCTTTCCTTTTTCCAAAAGAATGTGAAACAAACTGATGAATGAATTCTCAAAGATTGATTTCAGTTGATTCTCTTTCTAATGGATCTTCTCTATTATGTAATGCTCTGTCGTAAAGACAGCAATTGGCTAATGAGGGGATGGAGTTGCCCGATGACACAAAGAGGGTACAGACAGCTCAAGGGAGGTGGGTCTATATTGGAGGTTTGGGGCCTAAAAGGGGTCAAGGGCTGTTATAATCCCATTCTCCTGGCTGCTAGACCCAAACCCTCTAAATATTACTGGAACCCAACAACCACCAATCTACCAGGCTATGCATTCCCTCCAAAGTTCCCCAATCTCTTCCCAGTCCAACTGGACTCCAGGACTTCCCACCTCAGTACTTCCCTCTCCCCTACTCCTTGATCCCCCTCTCAGTGTTCAGATAACTCTAGAGCACATTCCTAGTGCTCCCTGATCCCAGAATGATCCCCAGTGTTCCCAGGCCACAGTGATACCACCCTCATTGCTCTCCCCCAGCCTTCTCCCCCAGTGATCCAAGGATCTATCTCAGTATTTACAAACTCTCCCCTCCATATTATTCCCAATACCATGGGATCCAGATCCCCTAGTGCTTCTATCCCTGTGGTGCCCTCCCTGCAAGATCCTGAGGCCCCATCCTATTACTGCTAGATCCAAGGCTGTCCTCAAGTGCTGATAAATCAGTGTCTCTAGTAATATGGTTTGGCATAATGCATTTTCTTCTAAAACCTCTGACCTACCAGGAGTAACACAGCAGGAGATTTGCTTGTGACATACATGTTTTATTGCAATTATATGGAAAATTTAAAATGCGTAAAATCTAATTAACAGAACTATGTAACAAACTAGCTAAGTATTAAATAAAGGGGTGAAAAACCTATGGGTTCTTCTGTGCCGGTAGGGTTAGAAATTAGACTGAGAACCAGATACATTGGAGGGAATTTTGGTA
The DNA here is from genome assembly GCF_052327205.1 of Somniosus microcephalus. NCBI lineage: Eukaryota > Metazoa > Chordata > Chondrichthyes > Squaliformes > Somniosidae > Somniosus > Somniosus microcephalus. The sequence continues at coordinate 76,229,887 of NC_141001.1, read as the reverse complement.
GTGCTCAGAGGGCGGGCTTTGAGGCGGGACCGGTGGCAAAATCGCAAAGATTGACAGTGGGTCCCGAACCCACTGTCAAGCCACCTCCAAACAATCTTCCCGGGCGTCGGGTCCCCAATTTGCGCATGGACCCAACACCTAGCGGCAGGAAGAGGGTTATATGCACTTAACTGCTAGTTAACAGGTTGTTAATAGGCAGTTAAGAGGCTTTTTCCAATTTTGACAGGTCTACTGTGGGCTTCCCGATGTCCGGACACCACACCAGGGTAAGTGTGGCACGCTGTGGGTCTACTTTAATGTTTCTTCATTGATGACAGCTGCAGAAGTGGTGTGAAGGATCCAATGGTACACTGGTGAGGTTCAGAGGTAAGAAAATGTTGACAAAATCATTTTTAATGTCTTTATACTTTTCTGTTGGTAACAAGTTTTGAAGTGTTTGTGTAATCCCACCTCATTGGGAGAACCTCTCTCACCAGTGACAGATCACTTCTATAACCTCACCTGCAGCTGCCATCTGTTCTAGCCTAAGGAGGGAGTCACTGGAGAGTCTGGGTGCAAGGGCTCACCTTTGTACAGTGATTGTCAGTGTTTGCAACACCTCAATGCTGTCAAACACTGAAAAAGCACGTCAAAAATAATTGTATGTGGCTCCTTTAAGAAAACTGGCAGATGACGCCTCATCAACTGATGTCATCTGACACCGGCTTTCTCTTAATTGGCCGGCAAGCCCGCAGGGCGGGCTTAACAAGGCCAATTGATGCAAAATAGCATCTGTGCGTCAAACGTCATTGGGGGCGGGATCGGAACCAGGAAGGCAGCTGTCCAACTCCAAGCCCCATCGAAAGGTAAACCACAGCCCACTGTGTGCTGGCTTTACTTGAAAGTTTCTATGGGCTAGTAAGCAGCGGAGCCGCCGTCTTACATTACAAGGTTACCAATGTGAAAAGCAAGGTCAGGGAGGCCTAACTTGGGTGTTCCCAAGTCTCTGGCTCTCAGAGGGATCAAGCATCTCATTGGTAGTGGTACACCTGGTGAGACCAGATGTACCAGGCCACTTGATTACAGCAGTGAGTTCTTCCTGAGGGTGCAGGTTCAGACCATGGCCTAGACCAGCAAAAGAAAAACAGGTTCATTAAAAAAATTATTTAAATGAGGCATCCTTAAAAAAAGGGGCCTGCTGGGGATATTTTCCAATTCTTTCCTGGGGGGTGGGATGCGACATACATCGCCCTGCCCAGCTTTTCATCCGCTGCAGTATGCTGTCTCTTCAGCAGGTGGGTGCCCAAGGCACACCCTTAATGGCATGGATGCCCGTTGTCGCAATTCAAATAGGGAGACCTCCCCTAATCTGGCCAACTTTGAAAGGCCACTGGCAGAATTCCCTGTGTTGGATAAGTCGTTTATCCTTTAAACAGATTCGAAAAGCTAGAGACAGCAATATGTCTGCTAGTTCACTTCATTTATTATTAACAAAATATTAATCTTAAACATCCTTACAGAGCAGCACACATTAGCCTTGTGTCTATAATCACTCACGTGCGTAGATTTATGAGGAACCGTGAACATGGCTTTGCCAAGCCTGTTCACACTACCTGGTCTAGAAAGTAGCAAGGTATTTTCTAACTAAGTAAAAACACTGCCTCTCTTCTTATACCATTTTCTTTATGGTCTGCTTCCTGCTGGGTGCAACACTATCTGATGTTTTATGGCCACCCAGTTGTTTGAACAGATTGCCAAACAGAGATGAAGGGCTAGGTTTTCGGGGAGCCGTCAGGCGGGGTTTCAGGTGTGTGGCGGGGGGGAAATCCCGACTTTGGGGGTTCTGACACCATCCCGTCCAAAACCCTGCCCCACGTAAGTTTCAGGGGCGGCGGGTACCTGCCCCGCAATGGGACCCGCCGAAACCAGGCAGGAAGGGATTAGTGCCAATTAACTGCCTGTTAACAGGTAGTTAACAGGCAGTTTTTAGCCTAATCCCTATTTTGAGGGGTTTCGTGTGGGTTTCCCGATGGCTCCAAACCACGCCAGGTTAGAGCAATGGGCCGTCTGGTTGAATGAGTTGGAGGGGTCACAATGTCGGCGCTCAGGTGAGTGATGGGTGCATGGGTGCAAAGGTAAGTGTGTTTGGTGTGTCTAAAGTGTGTAATGAACTTTTACTTACCTTTACTTACCTTAACAGCCTTTCTTCCTGTAGCCGTCGGGAGCGCAGCACTCAAGCGGAACTAAAAGCTGAACAGCTGCGATCTGTCAAAAGTGACAGCCTTCAGCTTTGAGTGCTGCTGAGATTTCTATATGAGTCTGCACAGAAGGACTCATCTTAGAAATCAGACTGTCAGTGTTTGACAGCTTCAAACAGCTGTAAATCACTGATATTTCATCTGTCAGAAATCTTGACAGATGAAATTTCAGTCTGTGACGTCACCTGTTGCCGGGTGGCCCTTAATTGGCCTGCTGAGCCCACTGGGCGGGCTCAACAAGGTCAATCAATGGAAAATCACGTGGATTGGCCGGACATCGAAGTAGGCGGGTCAGAAACCCGAAAGGGGAAGTCCCGCCTTCTTCCTGACAGGTTTGACAAAATCGACCCCGAAAGGTTTCATGTCTTTTCACACCATTCTTTTACTTCCTATCATTGCTTTCCCTGAGCCATAGCTTTATTGTAAACAACTTTTGATGCATGCTGTATAGCAACATATTGCTTTTTATATTGCAGCAATTTCCATCTCTCCGTCACAACTCCTGCTGTGATGAAAAGCCAATGTGTTTCAATCTTAATAACTCTTTAAGCTCAATATTTATATGTGCCTATCTTTACAGTACAATGTCCTTGGTCCTGAAATTCATCCTTCTCCAATGTTATCAGCATCATTGAGGGGAAAAGACAGGTTTTTTGAGAACACAATTCTGTATACCTTACTGTAATGATCAGTAACATGTCATTCTAGAATGGTACACTAGGTGGAGCTGTATGTTTAGTAAGGGGCTACCCACAAGGCAGTAGTCAAGATGGATGCCTGTACACTAGTCCACATGGCTGAATAAATGACTAGCTCAAGGTAGCTGTTCATAATGAAAACGTCTATTTATTTATGAACATAATAACATGGTACCAGAAGTGGTAATATCTGCTGAATATTGTGAAACGCGACATGGAGAATTTGAAGCCATCGGAGGGTTTGAAACTCACGGGGAATGTCGACAGCAATTGGCGGACTTTCAAACAACAATTCGAACTCTACATTGCTGCCATCGGTTTGGTACGAAGCCAGACGCAAGGAAAATAGCGTTGCTGCTCACAGTTGCAGGCCCGCAGGCGATAGAGGTATTTAATACATTTGTATTTGATCAAGAGGAGGACAGAGAAAAGATGGACGATGTGCTAAAGAAGTTGGATACACATTGTTCTCCCAAAAAGAACGAGACCTATGAGAGGTACGTGTTCCGTTCACGGACACAGCAGCAAAATGAGACTTTTGATAGCTTTGTGACTGATCTGAAACTGAAAGCACAGACATGTAATTTCTCTGAACTGAAATCATCCATGATTCGTGACCAGATCGTGTTTGGTATTCATGATGAAAAGGTCAGGGAACGTCTGTTGAGAGAAACTGAACTAACATTGGAGAATGCTGTGAAAATATGCCATGCCAGTGAGCTAGCTCAACAGCACACGAAGGCTTTCAGTGAAATTAATAATGATGCGACTGGAATGAGAGTGACTGCGCTGCTGTCGGTGCTGTGTCCTACAAAGGGAAGAAACGTGCGCAGAACAGAAATGCAAATCAATCGGAGGGTGGAACTTTTAATTGTAAATGCTGTGGTTACCAGCACCAATCAAGACAATGCCCTGTGTTTGGGAAAATGTGCACAAAATGTAATGGAAAGAATTGTTGTGTCCGAAAGTAATAAGACCCAAGACTGCAGGGGGAACGGTACAACAGATGTTTACTCAACGTGGCTCATTCTGGAACTGAACTGTACAGATTACTACTCAGTGCTATATACAGGTGTGGTTACTGCCGGTACTGCAGTATACATGAGCTGTAAAAAATAGTTCCCCCCTTAAAAGGTATATACATTACAATTCCTCCCCTTTTAGATTAACAGTACCATAACACTCATTTAACAATTAAATATCAAACTAATTACAATTAACACTTTTAACATACAACATTAGCTGAAAATAGTCCATTTATATATTCAGTCTTTGGGGAGGCTTCCTGATCCTTTCTGGATAGCGCCTTTCCCGAATGTCTCGCTCTTGGTGCGGAGGCGATTCTGGCACCCTGTCGTCGGTTGGGTCATCAGCTTCCGTTGCTACTGTTTCTGGGGTAGATGCGACCTGTACGTCAGGTTCCTCACCAGGTACGTATGGGCGAGACATGGGGTTGACTTGTTCCTGTGACTCTAGGATCTGGTCAGCATGGCATCTCACGATGTTCTCCCCAACGTCCACTGTGTACATTAGTGGGCCCTGCCGTGTGCATATCGTTCCTGGCTGCCATTTTTCTGTTCGGTAGTCACGGGCCAAGATGGGTTGCCCTACATTGAAGCTCCTTGTTGGCTTCTCATGGATGTGCTGGAATCTCTTCGTACGTTTGGTCTGAGCAAATCCAGGCGAGATCTTAGCCTTCGGTTAAAGAACATCATGGCCGGGGCCTGGTTGGTGACTGCATGTGTCGCATTCCGGTAGGCGAACAGGAAATTGTCCACCTTATGCTGCAGCGGAATGTTTTCATTGTACATAGCCTTTATTGCCTTCTTAAAGGTTTGTACGAACCTCTCAGCCAATCCATTTGTGGCTGGATGATACAGGGCGGATGTGTAATGCCTTACCCCATTCTTCTTCATAAACCTCCGGAACTCTTCGGACACAAACTGTGGTCCGTTATCGGAGCAAATCTGTTCTGGCAAGCCATTCCTGGCAAAAATGGTCCGTAGGACTGCAATAGTTTTCTCCGTGGTGGTGGAAGACATTTTGATGACCTCAGGCCATTTCGAGTGCGCATCCACGGCTATTAAAAACATTGAGTCCATGAATGGACCAGCAAAATCAATATGCACCCATTGCCATGGAGATGAGGGCCACTCCCATGGGTGCAGAGGGGCATGTGGTGGTGCATTTTGGACTTCCTGGCATCCTGAGCAGCTCTTGGTCAGGTCCTCGATTTGTTTATCGATTCCCGGCCACCACACATAAGCCCTGGCAAGGCTTTTCATTTTTACCCCTCCCAGATGACCCTCATGAAGCTCTTTGAGCACTCTATCCCTTAACTTGGGTGGAATTACCACTCGGGATCCACACATCAAGGTCCCCCGACACACTGACAGCTGTTCTCTTCTTGTCGAGAATGCTGGCAACAGTGAGTCTCCATGTGCTGGCCATCCCTTCACCGTCAAATCATATACCCGAGACAGTGTCGGGTCATTTTGGGTTTCCTTTTCGATACAAGCGTTAGTTACCGGTAGGTATTCAACTATAGTTGAATGAAATATTTCGACATGATCCACTGCTGGTGCTTCCTCCGCAGTAGCAAATGGCAGGCGTGATAGCCCATCAACATTTCCATGCTGTTTCGTGCCCTTATATTCAATCTCATAGTGGTGCACCCCTAGAAAGAGTGACCATCTTTGTAGTCGTTGCGCAGTCATCACCGGAACGCCCTTCTTCGGATTAAAAATGGAGACAAGAGGCTGGTGGTCAGTCAGCAAGGTGAATTTCTGCCCGTGCAGATAGTGATTGAACTTTTTCACTCCCCACACTAGGCTGAGGGCCTCCCTGTCAATCTGGGCGTAGTTACGCTCGACTGAGGTTGGTGATCGTGACGCAAAGGCTATTGGCCTCTCTGAGCCGTCCGAGAATTTGTGCGACAGCACCGCTCCAACGCCGTAGGGTGACGCATCACACGCCAACCAAATTGGTAGTGCTGGGTTGAAATGGGCCAATAACTCTTTCGATGTGATTAGTGTTTTGCTCTTCTGGAAAGCTCGTTTACATTCGTCACTCCACTTCTATGACACCCCAGTTTGCAGTAGGGTGTTCAGTGGGTGTAGTATTGTAGACAAATTTGGCAAGAACTTATGGTAGTAGTTTACCAACCCGAGGAACGACCTCAGTTGTGACACGTTTTCCGGTGCTGGAGCCTTGACTACTGCCTCAATCTTTTCTGGGGACTTATGTAACCCCTCTTTATCGATAACGTGGCCACAATACGAGATCTGTTTTTTTAAAAACTCGCATTTGTGGCGGTTAGCTCGGAGCCCATATTCCTTCAATCTAGTGAGCACCTGCTCCAGGTTGGCGAGGTGATCACTGTCATTTTCACCCGTGACCAGGATGTCGTCCAAATAACACTGGGTCCCTGGGATCCCTTGCAGGCCTTGTTCCATTGCCCTTTCCCAAACAGCCGGAGTTGATGCTACCCCGAATACCAGCCGGTTGTATTGGTAGAGACCTTTATGGGTGTTGATTGTGAGGTATTTTTTTGATGATTCTTCGACCTCCATTTGCAGATACGCCTGGACCAGATCAATCTTAGTGAAGTGTTTCCCTCCAGATAGCGAGGCGAAAATATCTTCAATCCGCGGAAGTGGATATTGGACGGTGTGAAGGATTGGGTTCACTGTTACCTTACAGTCCCCACAGATGTGAACCTTCCTTGGTTCCCCAGGCGTGCTGCTCAACGACTTTTTCATCACAGGGACGATGGGTGTAGCCCACTCGCTCCAGTCTACCTTGGACAGTACTCCTGAACGTTCCAAACTCTCCAGCTCTGCTTCAACGGCTGGGCGGATCGCATAAGGTACCGGTCTGGCCGTAAAAAATTTTGGGCTTGCATTTTCTTCAATTTTAATTGTTGCTGTCATGCCTTTTAGTGTTCCGAGTCCTTGCTGGAACACTTCTTGCGCGTCGGTTAGGATCTTTGACAGTCGCCCAGGTGTGACGTCATCATCCTTTTTGGCAGCCACAGTCAGTGCTTGTATGGAATGCCAATCCAGCTGTATTTCCGGATCCATTCACGTCCCAGTAATGGTGGTCCTCCATCTTGCAATACATTCAGGTCTAGTTTTGGTGTTTCCTTACCGTTATATATAACGGTCACCCTTATTTTTCCTTTGGGGTAGACTTTTTGCACCGTGTACGTCTTCAAAATAATTTTTGTGTCTCTCACGAGTATGTGTGAGAATAACCACTCGTAGTCCCGTCGGTTTATGACTGTTAGGGCTGATCCTGTGTCCAATTCCATTTTTACCTGGACTCCTGCTATCTTGAGAGTGACCCAAATGGTTCGGTGATCCTCCGTTTTGATCACATTATGTAGTTTCAGACAACTCAGCTCCCTGTTTTTGGAGTCGGTATCACTCTTTTGTTCGTCTGAACTATTCTCCGTCACCTTATGTACCTTCTTGTACTTTTCTTTTGGAGATTTCTTATTGCTGGTTTTCTTTCCCGACCTGCAGACTCATGCTATGTGTCCTACTTTTCCACACTGTCTGCACACTTTGTCTTTGAACCAGCAATCATTGTGGTCGTGTGTTGTTCTGCCGCAGCAATAGCACTTCACTGTTCTGTATGACATTTTGTTTGTGCCATATTCTTGCGGTCTCTGTTGTATCTCTGCAGCGCCCCGTGCTGCTGCTTCATATGATACCGCAATGCTGAAAGCCTTGTCCAGCGTAAGGTCCTTTTCAGATAAAAGCCGTTTCTGGGTTCCTTCACTTTGAAGCCCACACACAAACTTGTCCCTTACGGTATCTGCCAGTCCCATTCCAAACTGGCAGTGTTTCGATAGTTTGCGCAGTTCTGTTAAATATTCAGCATTGCTTTCATCCTTATGCTCGTTCTGTTTGTGAAGCTTGAATCTTTCTGCTATCAGCAGCGGTGTGGGGTTTAAATGTTCCTGCAGTATTGTCGCTATGTCTCCAAAACTCTTTTCCACTGGCTACGCTGGGGTTACTAGATTTCGTAATAAGCCATACGTCTTTGCACCCATTAAATTTAACAATACCGGCGCTTTCTTGTCATCTGACAGCTCATTTGCCTTGCAGTACACCTCTATTCATTCGACATATGTAGTCCAATCTTCGACTTCATTGTCAAAGGCGGTGATACTGCCACTCTTCGGCATTTTGGGTGTGATTTAAAATGGCTTAAAATGGCATCTCCCGCGCTTTCTTTCCTCCCCTGCTGCTGCCACCGCCGCTCTCGGCGGTCCTCGTGGCAATGGCGGCGCCCTGTAGGTTTCGCGCGTTTCTCCTGCGCTGCTGCCAATGCCACTCTCGGCGGTCTTCGTGGCAATGGCGGCGCCTCACGTGTTTCTGCACGTCTCTCTCCCTCTCCTCAATGCTGCTCAGCCCCGGAACACCGGCTGCGCCCTGTGCGCTCTGCCCTCTCTCTCTCTCCCCTGTCGACGCTGCTCAGCCCTTTGCTGTGCCACTCGGTCGGGCTCTAGCCCGCCGCTGTTTGGGAAGGCTCTGCGCACTACCTGTTGCCAGCCCATTTCGCTGGACCACCACAACTGGAAAGCCAAGCCTGGCTCTCAACAGCCTCCCCTGCAATTCTCGAGTCTCTGCTGGATGACTGGGTGGTTGACCGTGGTCGACGCCCGTGTCTCTGGCCTTGACCTCCAATCTACCGTTCTCCAGGAACGAATCCCTGGGAGGTGATGCAGAGTTGCAGGTAGGATCGAATTTGTCTCATCGCCAATGTTGTGTCCGAAAGTATTAAGACACAAGACTCCAGGGGGAACGGTACAACAGGTGTTTACTCAACGTGGCTCATTCTGGAACTGAACAGTACAGATTACTACTCAGTGCTATATACAGGTGTGGTTACTGCTGGTACTGCAGTATACATGAGCTGTAAAAAGTAGTTCCCCCCTTAAAGGTATATACATTACAAGAATCACTTTGCCAAACAATGCTTTTCAAAAGTAAAAACAAAGAAAGGGCAACAAGTCAATGTGATTGAGGACACTGATTTAAGTGAGACATTTTTTGTAGGAATGGTGTCATGTGACAATATTGAAAAGGATACAGAAAATGTGCAGCCCTCAGGAATGGACAAGGCTGAACATAAAGTTAATGCAGTAAAAGAGGACAAATGGATGATGCCACTGCAGGTAAATGGAGCATTAGTTACATTGAAACTAGACACTGGGGCAAAAGCAAACTTAATCAGTATGAGTGACATTAAAAATATGAAAGAAAAGCCCAAACTACAGAAAAAGTCAGTACTACTGAAGAACTATAATGGACAGAAAATAGATAGCTTAGGTGTATGCAGACTTAAAGTGACAGTCAAAGACAAAGTGCATCATCTCATGTTTTCTGTTGTGGCTGAAGGACTTGATTCACTACTAGGTGACAAAGCTTGTGAGGACTTAGAACTGGTCAAGAGAGTCTACCGTTTAAACTGTGCCATAAGCAGACCAGATGACTCAATGGATTCTGTAATGAGTAATTTCCAGGATGTGTTCAAAGGATTTGGAGTTCTACCATTCACTTACAAGATCCAGCTAAAGGAGAATGCTCAGCCAGTGGTACATGCTCCACGGAGAGTTCCAGCACCCCTGCGTGACCGGCTCAAGAAAGAACTGGACAGGATGACCACACTAGGAGTCATCAGGAAAGTCGAAGAGCCAACAGACTGGGTTAACTCCATGTTATGTGTAAAGAAAAAGAACAATGATCTAAGAGTATGCATGGATCCAAAGGACTTAAATGCAAACATAAAACGTGAACACTACCAGATTCCCAAGCGAGAAGAAATCACCAGTGAAATGTCAGGTGCCAGATACTTCACAAAGCTCGATGCCTCACAAGGATTTTGGCAACTAAAACTGGATGAAGAGAGCACCAAATACTGTACCTTCAACACACCATTTGGCAGGTATTGTTTCCTCAGAATGCCTTTCGGGATAATATCTGCATCTGAAATCTTTCATAGAGTGATGGAACACATAATCGAAGGTCTGGAAGGAGTTCGGGTCGATGTTGATGACATCATCATCTGGGGCTCCACACTGAAAGAACACAATGAGAGACTGACTAAAGTGCTACAGAGCATACGCCGGAATGGACTGAAGCTCAACAAAGCCAAGTGTCAATTTGGCGTCCAGGAAGTCACTTTCCTAGGAGATAATCTATCTGGTAAAGGTATAGAGCCAGATATGGAAAAAGTAAACGCCATACTCAACATGCCCTGACCCACTGACAAAAAAGGAGTGCTACACATCATGGGGATGATAAACTTCATTGGAAAGTTCATTCCTAACTTGTCAGCCAAGACAGCCTGTCTGTGAGACCTGCTACATAAAATAAATGAGTTCGCATGGACAGAAAGACATGAACAAGAGTGGATAAACCTCAAAACAGTGCTGACAACCACACCTGTACTCACCTTCTTTGACCCAACAAAAAGAATCAAGCTGTCAACGGATGCATCAAAAAATGGCCTAGGCATGGTCTTGCTACAAGCAGAGGATGAAGGTTGGAAGCCTGTTGCCTATGCCTCCAGGTCTATGACTGACTCTGAGTGTCGATATGCCCAGATTGAAAAGGAATGTCTAGGCTTGGTAGTTGGACTAGAAAAATTCCATGGCTACATAAATTGACTTCCCACCTTCACCGTTGAGACAGACCACTGCCCACTGGTTGCCATCATAAAAAAAAATCTGAATGAGATGTCTCCAAGGATTCAACGACTCATGATGAAGCTGCAAAGATATGACTTTGAACTGATCTACACACCAGGCAAATACATAGTGTTAGCAGATGCACTATCCCGAGCACCCACAATGAGTCATGTGAGCTCTACTGAGGAAGATGTGGATGATCATGTGAGTATGGTCACTGCTGCGCTGCCCGTGTCAGACACAAAATCAAAGCAAATAGCAGAAGAAACAGTAAAAGATACAGTATTACAAACAGTAATAGAGAACATTCATCATGGTTGGCCAAAAGGTTCCTGTCCAAAGTACTATCACATCAGGTCAGAGTTGAGTGTCGCAAGTTGACTATTACTAAAACAGAACAGAATAGTCATTCCACAGGCTCTACGTCGAGACATGCTCAAAAGGATTCATGAGGGACACCTCGGAATTGAAAAATGCAAAAGGAGAGCAAGAGACACTGTTTATTGGCCTGGCATAAATAAGGACATTGAGAACATGATAGGCATATGTGAGACATGTCAGAAACACCAAAACAAACAAGCAAAGGAACCAATGATAGTAGCTGACTTACCAACAGCACCATGGCAAAAGGTTGGTATGGACCTCTTTCATTTGAATGGTAAAGACTATCTAATAGTGATTGACTACTATTCTAACTATCCTGAGATGGCGCTGCTCTCAAGCACATCAGCAAGCAGTGTCATAATGCATGTTAAATCCATCTTCGCCAGACATGGAATTCCCAGGATTGCCGTTAGCGACAATGGTCCGTGCTTCAACTGTAAGGAGTGGCAACAGTTTGCAGCACATTATGACTTTCAACACATCACATCCAGTCCTCTGTATGCTCAGTCGAATGGTAAGGCAGAGAAAGGTGTTCAAGTTCTCAAACAGCTACTGAAGAAAGCAACAGAAAGCAAGTCTGATCCTTATCTCGCCCTGCTGAGCTACCGAGCCTTCCCTTTAGACTCTGGTTCTTCACCTGCTGAACTCCTAATGGGTCGCAAGTTGCGCACCACGCTACCCTGCTGTGCAAAAGAAAAGCAGAGTAAGGAACTGAGACAGAGACTTCAACTGTTAAAGCTGAAACAGAAATCACACGATGACAAATCATCCAAAACTCTGAAACCATTGACAAGGGATGATGTTGTCAGGGTTGAGGATCCAGACGCATGGAACAGGAAAGCTACAGTTCTTGAGGAAGTAGGACCAAGGTCATACACCGTTAGAACTGAGGAAGGACAGATTCTCAGGAGGAACCGCCATTCCCTCCTGAAAACACAAGAAACTATCCAAGAGCAAATCGATGACAATGCCGCAACTGAATCTTGTCACTTACCACCAGAACAATCAAACACACATACAGGCTCTCATGAAAACACATCAGACTTACCTGTGCTGAGAAGATCCACACGTGAAGTAAAAAAGCCTGATAGACTTAATCTTTGAGCACAAAGAAAACTATAATAAAAGAATGAAAAGCTTAGAGTTCATAAAGTAAAGCTTTGAAAATGTGTTGACTGTTGTGAAGATGTTTATGTCGTTATGATTGATTGATATTGATTGATATTGATTTTGTTTAACCTCTAAGGAAGGGGGATGTAATGATCAGTAACATGTCATTCTAGAATGGTACACTAGGTGGAGCTGTATGTTTAGTAAGGGGCTACGCACAAGGCAGTAGTCAAGATGGATGCCTGTACACTAGTCCACATGGCTGAATAAATGACTAGCTCAAGCTAGCTGTTCATAATGAAAACGTCTATTTATTTATGAACATAACACCTTACTTCTGTATACTGTTCTGTCTTTGTTAGAAATAAATGTAATGTAAAAACATATCAATATTCTTACACCCCGGCCTGTGCATCTGCCAACAAATGCACCCCACATCTTGCAGGTTTTTGGCCCCATAAACAAATAATGGTTTTGAACTGAATGAGACACATCAAGGGTAAGAATTCCTCTGGTCACTATGTGCAATGACAATGTAAATGCACTAGCGAAGATTTCCTATTTTCGGTTTGTGTAGCAAATTCATAAATGCATTTTCTAAGAATGTACTTACAATTTTGCCAGGAATAACAAACAGATGAAATCTTCAAGAACACATTGCCAGAACTTCGGGTCCCCACGGGTGAGTACGCGCTGGGTACTCACGTGTAGGCCCAATGAAAGTGCCGGTTTCATGCATGCGCTGCGCATGCGTGGGAAACCGGAACTTCTGTTCCCTTAAAAGAAGGGGTTCACAGGTCGAACACGTGCGCCGGAGAGGCAGCGCGTACGCCTGGAACTTCCAGTTTTTTGCAGCTTTCTCCGGGAGGGTAAGTCTCCAGGAGCTACGCTTGTAAAAAGCAGTCGCAAGGCCTGCTTTTAATAAGGAAAGTGGTGAATTAAGTTAAATTAAAACATTTTTTCCACAGGTCTTCCTGTCAAATCTATGAATACAGATTCCCTGCTACCATTGGCTCTCCATGGCCCACGTGATCCTAGGGGATGCTTCGAACTGCGCCCCTGGGATACGCAAGCACTGTGCGCCGGCAGTTGGAGGAGGCCCAGGATCGGAATCCCACGCGGGCCCACAGCACAACGGCCGGCACGCTAGGTAAGTGCAGGTTGGAGGTTTGCACCCGCGGGAAGCCTCCAACCCGAATTTCTGGGCTGTTTAACTACTACGCTGCCACAGATAGTGCCCAGTGGAATTCTGCCCTTAGTATGTGCAAGGAGGTGCAAGTCATTCTAGTTTTACAATCTGTTCTGTCATTTTGTTCAGTTACTTATTTTTATGAGCTGGTTCTATTGAACAGCTTAATTCACCAGTTGTTGCATAGTTCTTTCAACTTGTGTAATGTTGATCTTCAAAACCTAGTTCTAATGATTTGTTATATTATTTCTGTCATTTTTAGTTGTAGGAAAAGTCAACCCACTATTGATGCTGTGCCTTTAGCCACCAATGACAGCCAATATGATGGAGGAAGATTTTAGCAGAAAATGAGATTATATATGTACACAGGAGTATTTTTACTCCCAATCCTGATAGAGTAATTAAGTGCCTCAGCAACCACAAAAACATCATTGCTCGATCCCTGCTGGTAACTTGAGAGAGGATTGTACTCAAGTAAGATTACTCTTTTGACAAACTAATCATAAAGTGAAATAGTTTTTCTAAATTGTGCTATTTATTGCTATCTGGGAGTGCTTGTAACTCAGCAGGAAATCTGCAAATTGCACACAGAGTAAATACTTCTTAAATGGGGCTCTCAAATTTAAACCTATATAGCCTCCACAATTCTTGCCACTAAAGGGCAGAGTAAAATACCTTCCACTCCTTTGATTTCTACAGAGCCATTCCCAGCACTTGCTCCTTCATTTGGCTGACTACACCTTAAACAATGCTCCATTAGCCACCACACGGCCTGCTTTCTGAATCTACCCTTCCAATAAACTCCAGTGTGAACAAGTGCAAAAGTGTGTGTGTTTTTAATTGTACGTGGTTTATCTGTTACGTTTTATTTCCCGCTCTTTTTAAAATGAAGGTATCTCTGATCATGCGTCTGTGCCAAAATTACAGAAATGAATAATTCAAAAATGAGGGCTGATTTTAACTTTTGACATGGGTGGAAAACGGGCTGTAGTGGATTGGCTGCCCATTATACACATGGTCTGATTTACCAGCAAAATCAGCGGGGTCTTTAATGGGTAGCTAATCCTCCAATGGGTTAAACATAGAAATATAGAAACATAGAAGATAGGAGCAGGAGTCGGCCATTCGGCCCCTCGAGCCTGCTCCGCCATTCAATGAGATCATGGCCTGTCCCTGCCTTCTCCCCATATCCCTTGATCCCTTTAGCCTTAAGAAATATATCTAACTTCTTCTTGAATATATTTAATGAATTGGCCTCAACTGCCTTCTGTGGTAGAGAATTCCACAGGTTCACCACTCTCTGGGTGAAGAAATTCCTCCTCATCTCTGTCCTAAATGCCTTACCCCTTATCCTTAGACAGTGACCCCTGGTTCTGGACTCCCCCGCCATCGGGAATATCCTTCCTGCATCTAGTCTGTCTAGTCCTGTTAGAATTTTATAAGTTTCAATGAGATCCCCTCTCATTCTTCTAAACTCCAGCGAGTATAAGCCCAATCGACCAAATCTCTCCTCATACGTCATTCCTGCCATCCCAGGTGTCAGTCTGGTGAATCTTCGCTGCACTCCCTCCATGGCAAGAACATCCTTCCTCAGATAAGGCGACCAAAACTGCACACAATACTCAAGTTGTGGTCTCACCAAGGCCCTGTACAACTGCAGTGACATCCTTGTTCCTGCATTCGAACCCTCTCGCTACGAAGGCCAATATACCAGTTGCCTTCTTAGCCGCCTGCTGCACCTGCATGCTTACCTTCAGCAACTGGTGCACAAGGATACCCAGGTCCCGTTGCACTTCCCCTTCTCCCAATCTATTGCCGTTCAGATAATAATCTGCCTTCCTGTTTTTACCACCAAAGTGGATAACCTCGCATTTATCCACATTATACTGCATCTGCCATGCATCTGCCCAATCACCCAGCCTGTCCAAATCATACTGGAGTTTTTCAGCATCCTCCTCACAGCACACACGCCCACCCAGCTTTGTGTCATCTGCAAACTTGGAGATATTACATCTAGTTCCCTCGTCTAGATCATTAATATATATTGTGAATAGCTGGGGTCCTAGGACCGATCCCTGCGGTACCCCACAGCTTGCCAGCAGCCTGGTAATGAGACCTTTCAGTCATGTGGGCCTTAATTTAGCAGGAAAGTGGGCAGGTGTGTCCATAGTAGTGTAACATATAAGATGCTGCCTTCAGCACTCTGTGGGTATGGGTTGAATACAAGATGGTCATCTTCTTGCTTTTGACAACCATTCTACTTGTTGACTGAATGAAGTGCCAGATTTAGTAGCAACTTTGGAGATGCTCATGATCCAGTAGACCTTCATTATGGAGGTGGGAATGCAGTAGATATGAAGCCTTAAAGAAATGATAGAAAGGGCAAATGAAAGAAAAGAGAAGTCAGGTAAATCTATTATAGTATTTACTCAGTACTTGAGATATGGAAAACATTTACATTTATGAAATTTACTAAGCAACTAAATTGAATATTAAATGCAAGTTAAAATATTTATGCTTAGATAGCTAAAATATCTAAAGCTCAATTTACACCTTGTACTATTTGCAGGATCATTACATCTGGTACTCCAGATTCATTCATAGTATCGGTAGACTATTTTTAAATTGTAGCTTGTTAATACTGTAGTTGAATCAACATCCTGGGGGTCAGCATTGACCAGAAATTTAACTGGACCAGCCACATAAATACTGTGGCAACAAGAGCAGGTCAGAGGCTAGGTATTGTGTGGTGCGTGTCTCACCTCCTGACTCCCCAAAGCCTTTCCACCATCTACAAGGTACAAGTCAGGAGTGTGATGGAATACTCTCCACTTGCCTGGATGAGTGCTTCTCCAACAACACTCAAGAAGCTCGACACCATCCAGGACAAAGCTTGATTGACACCCCATCCACCACCTTAAACATTCACTCCCTCATACCGTGGCTGCAGTGTGCACCATCTACAAGATGCACTGCAGCAACTCACCAAGGCTTCTTCGGCAGCACCTCCCAAACCCACGACTGTAATGATATCAGCAAATAGTGATGGTATTTGCCTGTTTGATTATGATGCCTTACCAGCATATTTGCCTGTTTGATTATTTATGCCTTACCAGCAGAGGGCATGTGAGAGAGGCAGTTTCGTTTTAGTTTTGTTTTAGATGGATCTCTAAGATGGTGTCTCCTGTAATGCTGTTAACTGAGTTGAACAAACTTTAGATTAAAAGACATTCTCTTTCATCAATGTGTCGTCATTGAACCCAAATACAAATCAATACATGGTGTCAGAAGTGATTGAAAGAGATGAAGAGGAAAAATCTGAAGTTAGCAACTCGACGAGATAGTGGCAAGCAAGCTATCCAGTGAAATCAGCCCTTCAAATATTAGCAAGCCAAAAGAGAACATTGTTACTTACCTTTGGAGAATAGCTAACGAAGTGAAAAATGGTAGGATTACACCCACCGGCGAAGCTTCAGTTGACAGGTAATGTGGCTGAAAATTGGAGGAGGTTCAAACAACGTTTGGAGTTGTATTTAGCGGCAATCGGAGCTGACGAGAAAAGTGATAAAATGAAAGCGTCAGTGTTCTTACATGTCGTGGGTGATGAAGCGCTGGAGGTGTATAATAACTTCACATTCGCTGCTGATGGAGACAAAATGAAGTTGGATAAAATAATGGAACAGTTTGAGGCCTACTGCATACCTAAACATAACGTGATGTTTGAGAGGCACAGATTTTTCACATGTGTACAGAAAAGGGAGAGACTATTGATCAATATGTGACTGAACTGAGAAACAGAAGCAAAACGTGTGAATTTGGGGGACTGACAGACTCGCTGATAAAAGACAGACTGGTGTGTGGTATTCCAAATAGTGGTCTAAGGGAAAGACTGCTAAGAGAGCAAAATCTAGACCTGGGAAAAGCCATAGCACTGTGTAGAGCTACAGAGTCTGTGAAGTCACAGGCAAAGGAGCTGTTCAGTGACAGTAGCTGCAACGTGGATGCAGTGAGAAAGAACGGACACAAACCGTTTAACAAAAAGAGCGCCAATGTGAAAAAAGAGGCGTGGCCAGCGAACAAAAATGAAAGGGGCAATCGAAAGTCATGTAGTTTATGCGGTACACAGCATCCACCAAGAAAGTGTCCAGCATATGGTAAAACATGCAATAGTTGCAACAAAAACAACCATTATGCCCGTTGCTGTAAGAACCAAGCGCAACAAAGCAAGGTCCATACAGTAGATGAAAGCGAGATAGAAGAGTTCTATGTGGATGTTGTGTCTGAAAACAAAAAAGAAAAAAGAGACTGGATGTTGACACTAAAAGTGAATGACATACATATTCCATTTAAATTGGATACTGGAGCACAAGTTAATGTGATATCAGAGACTGATTTTAAGAAAATTAGACTCAGACCAAAGGTACATGGAATAAAAGTGAAAGTGACAGGATACTCAGGTACTAATATACCAGTGAAAGGAAGATGCATTGTCAAAGTGACACACAAGGACAGAGAGCACACGCTAGCATTAATCGTGGTGCCAAAGGATGTGCAGGCCATATTAGGTTTAATAGCCTGTGAGAGACTGAACCTGGTAAAGAGAGTCCTCGTTGTGGAAAGCGAAGGAGAGACAGTCTATGATGAACTCATGAAAGAGTACAACGACCTATTTCAGGGTCTCGGCTGCCTTCCAGGAGAACACACAATCAGAGTAGATAAAAGTATGCCAACAGTCATACATCCATGCAGAAAAGTTCCGTTTGCTCTTCAAAAGCAACTGAAGGCAGAGTTGGACAGGATGGAAAGCCTGAACGTGATTCAGAAGATAGATGAGCCAACTGAGTGGGTGAGTTCCCTCGTCGTTGTGGACAAAAAGAATGGAAAGCTCAGAATTTGCCTGGATCCAAGAGATCTAAACAGAGCAATAAAGAGAGAGCACTTCAAGCTTCCTACACGTGAGGAAATCATGTCACAGTTTGCAAATGCAAAGTATTTCAGCAAGTTAGATGCATCATCAGGATTTTGGCAGATGAAACTGGACGAGGCAAGTTCAAGACTGTGCACGTTCAACAGTCCATTTGGCAGATACAGATTCCTAAGGTTACCATTTGGCATTGCCTCAGCTCCTGAAGTGTATCACAAAACTATCCATATGATTTATGAGCACCTGGAGGGAGTTGATACATCAATGGATGACATCATAGTATGGGGAACCACGAGAACTGAGCATGATGAGAGACTGAAAAAAGTGCTGGAAGCAACAAGGAAAACAAACCTGAAGCTGAATAGAGAGAAATGCCAGCTCGGGGTGACAGAACTGACATTCGTGGGAGATATCCTTAGCAGTGAGGGCATCAGACCAGATCCCAGAAAGGTGTCCGCCATTGAGAATATGCCAAAGCCACAATGCAAAAAGGACGTGCAGAGGTTTAATGGAATGATCAACTACATGGGTAAATTCATATCCAACCTCTCAGAAAAGATGGCGCCACTGAGAAGACTAACTGAAAAGAACATAGAATGGGAATGGAATCATGAGCATGAGAAGTCATCGAGCGATCTAAAGAAATTGCTCACAGAGGAACCAGCTCTGAGGTTTTATGACCAAGCGAGACCCATCAAGATATCATCAGGTGCATCACAGAGTGGGCTCGGTGCCGTTCTTCTGCAAAAATATGACTACTGGCAACCTATTGCATATGCATTGCGCTCAATGACAGACGCGGAGACGCGATATGCTCAAATAGAAAAGGAGCTGCTCAGCATCACATACGCCTGTGAAAGATTTCACCAGTTTGTGTCAGGACAAGCAATCAGTGTAGAAACTGACCATAAGCCCTTGATTGCATTGTTCCAAAAGCCACTAAATAGCTGTCCGCTTAGAATACAAAGAATGATGATCAGGCTGCAACGCTATACACTGAATGTTGCGTACACACCGGGTAAGCTGATGTATACAGCAGACACGTTGTCCAGAGCTGTTGACCCAAGTGAGCCCGCAAACACCAAAATGGATGAAAAAGTGAACGCCTACGTGGACATGATCACAAGTGCACTGCCCATAACAGATGCAAAAATGGAGCTCATAAAGACTGAGACAAACAAAGATGAAACACTGAGACGACTGAGGAAAAGCACCTTGGATGGATGGCCCAACATGAAGCAAGACTGCTCACCTGACATGGCAGAGTACTGGAACTGCAGGGCGGAACTATCAGTGGTCGAAGACATCATCTACAAAGGAAGTAAAATAGTTATCCCAAAGAGTCTGAGAAAAGAGATGCTAAAAACGATCCATGGAGGACATCTGGGAATCGAAAAGTGTAAGAAAAGAGCACGAGAGGTGATGTACTGGCCACGAATCAACCAAGATGTGACAAATGAGGTGTCAAACTGCACAATATGCCTGAAATATCGAGCAAGCAATCCGGTAGAACCACTAAAGCCACACCCAGCGCCAGTCAGACCTTACCAGAAGGTAGGCGCTGACCTATTCGTATGTCAAGGGAAGAACTATCTTGTAGTCACAGACTATTACTCCCTGTATCCAGAGGTTTGTAGACTGTACACCACCACTGCAGATGCTGTGATAACATGTATGAAAGCCATATTCTCCAGACATGGCATGGCAAGCGAGGTCTTCACAGACAACGGACCCCAGTTTTACAATGCAAGTTTCCGACACTTTGCCAAAGAGTGGGACTTTGTCCACACAACGTCAAGTCCTCACTTTCCACAGTCCAATGGACTCGTGGAAAAATCGGTCCAGACAGTGAAAAGACTGATGTACAAGGCAAAAGACAGTGGAACTGACTTCTACCAGAGCATGCTTGTATACCGCACAATGCCGCTCGAGTGTGGTATGTCACCAGCCCAACTCCTTATGGGACGTCTGCTAAGGTCAAACCTACCCATCCCGGAGAACCTCCTGAAAACAAAAGAGGGGGAGAAAGTGAGGAAGTTCAAAGAACAACAGAAAGAAAAGCAAAAGTACTACTATGACAGAGGAACACAAAACCTACCTGAACTCCACACTGGTGACCAAGTAAGGTTCAAAGACAAAACAAACATATGGACTCAGAAGGGAACTGTCCTGAGTGAAGTCCAACCAAGATCATACACCATTCAGAGAGATGAGGGTGCTGTTCTGCGAAGAAATCGTCGGGATCTTCTCATGGGACCAGCCACAGCAAGTCAAAAGACTGATACTGTTGAACAACCTGATCACACAGCAAGTCAAAAGACTGATACTGTTGAACAACCTGATCACACAGCTGGGAAACCATCATCTGAGGCAACAACTCAGATTCAAGGACAATCAATCAGAAAATCCTCAAGACACGTGAAGCCTCCTGAGGGACTCATTGAGCAAGTTTAAGGACTCTTGTTATAGAAGGAAGTAATGTTATCTTATTCTTTCTTCAAGTTCTAGTGTATTTACATATTTCATGTGAACACACAAAACAAGGTTAAAAAACTTTGATAATGATAATGATAATGTAAGTTCATTAAGTGTTACAGTTAAAATGCAGAGTAATACAAAGAAAACATGTTGTTAGATAAAAGTAAAATACTTTTGTTTTAAGAAAGGGAGATGTAATGATATCAGCAAATAGTGATGGTATTTGCCTGTTTGATTATGATGCCTTACCAGCATATTTGCCTGTTTGATTATTTATGCCTTACCAGCAGAGGGCATGTGAGAGAGGCAGTTTAGTTTTAGTTTTGTTTTAGATGGATCTCTAAGATGGTGTCTCCTGTAATGCTGTTAACTGAGTTGAACAAACTTTAGATTAAAAGACATTCTCTTTCATCAATGTGTCGTCATTGAACCCAAATACAAATCAATACAGCGACCTCTTCCACCTAGAAGGAGAAGGGCAGCAGGTGCATGGGAACACCACCACCTCCAAGTTCCCCTGCAAGTCACACACCATCCTGACTTAGAAGTATATCGCCGATCCTTCATCGTCGCTGGGTCAAAATCCTGGAACTCCCTACCTAACAGCACTGTGGGAGTACCTTCACAACACGGACTACAGTAGTTCAAGAAGGCGGCTCACTACCACCTTCTCAAGGGGAATTAGAGATGGGCAACAAATGCTGGCCTTGCCAGCGATGCCCACATCCCATAAAACGAATAAAATAGTTATAACTTGAACACAGAATCTACACTGACAACAAAATGCTGTTCTGAGTGTTGCTTTGTTGGAGGTGCCAGCTTTCAGATGAGATGTTAAAGCAAGGCCCTCATCCCCCTGTTCTGGTGGATGTTAAAGATTCAATGACACTATTCCAAGAACAACCTGAACAACAGTGTGTTTTTCCACAGCCCTGGCCAACATTCATATTTTAACCACCAAATAATGTCTCTGGAACCTTTTTGTGCACAGGTAGGTGATGAACATTACAATCGGCCGATCGCACCAGTGAGAGGCACAAACCCCTAGGTCGGATGGCCTCATTAGCCTGCAATTGATGAGTTATGAGCACCAGATGTGTGCACTCCAAGGCAGCTTGCCAGTCGTGAGGACAGGAAATCAGATGGCTTCTACATAGAGCCAGCTGACAGTCCACTCCTGGTGAGCAGAGGTTGGGGGGTGGGGGCAAGGGGGGCATTGGTCCTGCCCCTCTTGGCCCCATAAAAATAAAATTTTAAATATTCTGGCCCATTTTTCGAGTGGTCTGCTGTCTTCATGCAGCCTCCATGCCAGGGATCAATGTGTGGGCCATGCATCATACACACCCTGCCTATTGGTCTATGAAAATCCAATGAGGTCTTACAACAAGCTTAGGACCCTTATTTATGCATTAAAATAAGAGTGCCATCTGTTTCAGGTGGGAGTGCTGGCCATCCATTTCGAGGCCTACTCAAAAATTGAATTGGGTAGGCCTTATGCGACCAATGGGTGGGACTTGTGTTTTTAAAATTTTCTTTACTGCCTCATTTTCCAGAGTTAACAGCATAGCAGGCATACAAACATTATTCCCCCCCTTATCACAGATTTCACACGTATTTTCTACTACATCAAAATTATTTTTTAAAATGATATCCTACAAGAATGGAGAATTTGTTGAATGTGGTAATGGGTGAAGGAGACCTACTGTTGCACATATTGAAGTATGTACTTGTCATTGTGTTAAAGTCCGCCGCTCACTTTGAAACACTGCAATTATCCTTCATTTTCTAAACACCATTATATTTCTTTTCAGTTTCATTTCAAATTGAAAAACATCTAAAAACAATCCTTATCCATAATGAAACCCTGTCTATATCAAATAAATCTATACATGAAGCTCACCTACTTTGAATTTTGGCCCATATTCAGGATTTGCACAGATGATTTGCATCTGCCTAATATCTTTGTGCTAAGCCCTTATCCTTCTATTCCCTACTGAATAATTTTGTTTTTCAAACCAGGTCCACATTTAACACTACATGTATAGCTTATTTAGATGTTTGTCAAGATATCCTTAAAAACTTCACTTTTTGCTTAGCAATGTCCCTCCTCCATTTAGTTCTTAAATTATTTTCCCCATTTTCCCACATTACCTAGAATTGAGTTAATCTATAATCTGATCCATTATTTTAAAGATCTTGCCACAAGGCCCAGTTTAATGGCATTGCGATCACTGATACTCAAGTGCTCTCCGTTTTAGGCTCACTACTAAATACTGGATCAAATATGGCTGAATTACTGCTCCTACTTTCTTAATATGTAGCTTCAAGAAACAATCTGGCAATACTTCCATGACTTTGGTCAGCTGCGAGTTTCTGAAAGATTCTGGTCATTTCATTTAAATTCTGATTAATCAGTATCACTCATAATTAATACCTTTTCTTTCTTTGCTATTCAAATCTGCATGAATAATTCATAACATAAAATGTCTTGATTCAATTACTTATGTAAATTTTTGATACTTACATCATCCCTCATTTGTTTCAATGACATTGTAGTACGTTGCATAGTAATAAGTTGTATTGTAAGTTTCTGGATTACTGTGAGGAAAAATGCAAAATTTGAGGTTAATAGTTCTTTATAATCAAATCAAGGTTTCAATAAATGGTAATGGTCAGGTTGGAAATATGGGTTTCAACAGTAGCAGTATTAATTATGTGGCTTTTATCATCAGTTAAGGTATATGTTGAACAATATCACCTTGTGAAAGTTTATAGCTGTGAAATAGATTATTGACCTGATAATCATTAATCCCTCAGATATTCCACAGCACATTTTTATTTTTATGCATGCACATTTTAACCCCCTCCTTCCTCAGGCTCCTTCAGTTTATTATCCTCGCTTTGCTAAGAAGCAAGCTTTTGTTGGTTTATTATTCTCAATAGTCAAAGCTCAAGTTTAGAAGGCTTTGATGCACATATCACTTCCAAGGCTGCTCTCTATCCAGCCTATGGAAAGAATAAAATGGGAAGGGAGGATTTGTCCTGCCTCCCACTCTGTGGAAAAGAGCCTGGCCTAGAAATTCAGTATCGCCACGTTTGGGACGTTATAGTCGAGCGGGCGAGAAATTTAGCGCCCAGCGCAAATTACCGCCACCTTCAGCTAAATTGACCTGCTTCGCCCCAAGAGGTACTTGGAGCGCTAAAGCAGGCACTGCACGAGTGTCCTAAGGTGCTAAGCCGTAGAAGCGAGGCGCTACCTGTAGTGTATGTGCCTTTAAGAGCCCCCTGTGTAATATAATGCCGGTAATGGCCACTCGGGCTATATAAGTCTGTATACTGTGTTGTAACAGTTAGTTCCCCTCCAGACTTTGTTCAGTAAACACCTGTGAAACCAACTCCTGTCTTCAGTGTCTCTATTAACACACGGACACAACAGTGGCGACAAATTGGAAACGGACTTACCTGCAATTCGGCAGCACCTCAAGGACATCGATTCCTCTGACGTCCAAAGTCGAAGCAAGGAAAAAAAAAAAAGCTGTGGTTTCACCAGCTAGCCGAGCTGGTGGCAGGTACTGCAATAATCCTTCCTGGGCATCGGGCTGGGGCTCCAGCAGCTGGCTCTGCAGCTAGGCCAAGCAGCGAAGGCGGAGGCAAGCATTAACAGACGGGGAGGGAGCACTCGGGAGACGGCCGGCGCTGCAAGCAGGTCGGCGTTCAGACGTTTCAGAGAGAGTCCGGCGGGAACGAGTCTCCACCTGTAAATAAATTTTTTAAAAACCGCGGAAAACAGCGTTGTCATCGGCAGCAGCGGTGGGGAAGCGCGGGAAGTGCCATATCTTTTCTGCAGAAAAGAAAGAAAAGCGCGGGAAGCGCCATTTTTTTTCCAGGATGCCTAAGGCTGGCAATATTGATGCTTTTGATAACGATATAGAGGATTGGACCACATATGTGGAAAGAGTGGAGGTATATTGTACCGCAAATGGAATAGAAAATGATAAAAAAGCGTCAGTACTTCTAAATCTAATGGGCGCAAAGACATACGGGCTGTTACGAAACTTAATCACTCCAGCCAAACCAAAGGACAAGAATTTTAAAGAAATTGTTGATACCCTACAGGAGCACTTAAACCCAACACCGCTGCTGATAGCGGAACGATTCAAATTCTTCAAGAAGAATCAACACAAAAATGAAAGTAACGCTGATTACCTCACCGAATTAAGAAAGCTATCAAAGCACTGCCAATTCGGGGCAGGACTAGCAGATTATCTTCGAGACAAATTCGTCTGCGGTCTCCTAAGTGAAGGAACACAGAAAAGGCTGCTTTCTGAGAAAGATTTAACACTGGACAAGGCTTTCAGTATGGCTGTATCATACGAAACAGCCGCAAGAGGAGCTGCAGAGATACAACAAAAGACACAAGACTTCAGCACCCATGAAATGACACAAGGTTTCGAGAGATGTTATCGCTGCGGCAGATCCACCCATGACCAGAGGGACTGCGGGTTCAAGGACAAAGCATGCAGGCAATGTGGAAAGATTGGACACATTGCACGGGTATGCCGATCTGGACAAAAAAAATCCACGGACAGGAAGAAAAAAATCAATAAAGAAAAGTACAGAAAGGTACAAATGATAACGGACAGTAGCTCCGAAGACCAGAAGAGCGATAGCGACTCCGAAAACAAGAGACTAAGCTGTCTCAAATTACATAATGTAATTGCCAAAGAAGATTACCAGACCATTTGGGTTACCCTCACAATAGCAGGGTCCCCAGTTAAAATGGAGCTAGATACAGGATCAGCTCTGACCGTCATAAATCGACGGGATTACGAGCGGCTATTTCCGCATATACCTTTAAAAGACACATCCATTATCTTGAAAACATATACGGGGCAGAAAGTATACCCCAAAGGAAAAATAAGGGTGCCTGTTGTATACAACGGCAAGGAAATACAAAAGTTGTATTTATACGTTCTACAAGATGGTGGTCCACCGCTGTTGGGACGTGAATGGATCAGGAAAATACGTTTAGACTGGCACTCCATTCAAGCACTGACGGTGACCAGTAAGGAAAAAAATGATGATAACATCATGCCTGAACGATTAAAAGACATCTTGGCCAATGCCAAAGAAGTGTTTCAAGAGAAACTAGGAACCTTGAAAGGCATCACCGCCTCAATAAAAGTGGAAGATGCAGCAATTCCCAAGTTTTTTAAGGCAAGACCGGTGCCATACGCAATTCGTCCAGCAGTCGAGGCAGAGCTGGAGAATTTGGAAAAGGCAGGCGTATTATCCAAAATAGATTGGAGCGAGTGGGCAACACCCATCGTCCCAGTCATGAAGAAAACGTTGAATAATGATAAATCTGAAGAACAGAGAAAAATTCGCATCTGTGGAGACTTCAAGGTGACTGTAAACCCGGTCCTTCACATGGTACTGTATCCTCTTCCGAGGATAGAAGATATTTTCGCCTCACTATCCGGAGGGAAACGTTTCACCAAAATTGACTTGGCACAGGCATATCTACAGATGGAGGTTGAAGAGGCCTCTAAAAAGTATCTCACAATAAATACACACAAAGGCCTGTACCAGTACAATCGACTGGTTTTCGGAGTAGCATCCGCTCCAGCTATCTGGCAAAGAGCTATGGAGCAAGTCCTCCAAGGGATTCCGGGGACTCAATGCTACCTAGACGACATCCTTGTAACAGGAGAAAACGACAACGAGCACCTTGCCAATTTGGAGCAGGTGCTCACTAGGCTGAGAGAACGGGGCCTACGAGCAAATCGCCCCAAGTGCGAATTTTTCCAGAATCAAATATCATATTGTGGCCACATTATTAATAGGGAAGGGTTGCATAAGTTACCTGAAAAAATTGAAGCGGTCATAAAAGCCCCAGCACCTGAAAATGTTTCACAATTAAGGTCGTTCCTGGGATTAATAAATTACTATCATAAATTTTTACCGAACTTGTCAACTCTTCTGCACCCTCTTAATGAACTGCTACAAACAGGAGTAATTTGGAAATGGAGCGAAGACTGTAAACGTGCCTTCCATAAATGCAAAGACTTAATCACGTCCAAAGAAGTTTTGGCTCATTACAACCCATCACTGCCAATCAGACTGGCGTGCGATGCATCCCCTTACGGCGTAGGAGCGGTATTATCGCATAAATTCCCTGATGGCTCGGAACGGCCGATAGCTTTTGCGTCACGCTCATTGAACTCAGCTGAGTGTAACTATGCCCAAATCGACAGGGAAGCACTCAGCCTGGTATGGGGAGTGAAGAAATTCAACCATTACCTACACGGACAAAAATTTACTTTGTTGGCTGACCATCAACCCCTCATCTCCATATTCAATTCTAAAAAGGGTGTTCCCATTATGACAGCGCAAAGGCTACAGAGGTGGTCCCTTTTTCTAGGGGCACACCAATATAACATAGAATACAAAGGATCAAAACAGCATGGGAATGCTGACGGTTTATCGCGCCTACCGTTGCCAACGGTAGAAGAGGCACCTACCGTAGACCCAGTGGAAATTTTCCACTCTACTACAGTCGAATGTCTACCAGTAACAAATTCTGCCATTGAAAGGGAAACTAGAAATGACCCGACTCTCTCACGAGTCTACGATTTAACAGTGAAGGGATGGCCAGCACATGGCGAACCACTGTTGCCAGCATTCTCGCAAAGAAGAGAACAGCTGTCAGTGTGCCGAGGAACCTTGATGTGTGGATCCAGAGTGGTGATTCCACCCAAACTCCAGGATAAAGTTCTAAAGGAGCTTCACGAGGGGCATCTGGGTGGAGTGAAAATGAAGAACCTAGCCAGGGCGTTTGTATGGTGGCCAGGTATCGATGGAGACATCGAAGAAATGACCAAGAGCTGCCTAGGATGCCAGAAGGTCCAAAACGCTCCACCACAAGCCCCTCTACATCCATGGGAGTGGCCCTCATCTCCATGGCAAAGGGTACACGTCGACTTTGCTGGTCCATTTATGGACTCAATGTTCTTAATCGCGGTTGATGCACACTCCAAGTGACTGGAGGTAATAAAGATGTCCTCCACCACCACGGAAAAAACCATCACAGTATTAAGGACCATATTTGCCAGGAATGGGCTGCCTGAACAGATCTGTTCTGATAATGGACCACAATTTGTGTCCGAAGAATTCAGGAAGTTCTTAAAAAACAATGGGGTTAAGCACTACACGTCCACCCCATACGTTCCCGCCACCAATGGATTGGCTGAAAGGTTTGTCCAGACCTTCAAGAAGGCCATAAAGGCCATGGGTAATGAAGACATAAAACTTCAGCATAAGGTGGATAACTTCTTGTTTGCGTACAGGAATGCAACACATGTGGTTACAAACCAAACTCCCGCCATGATGTTCTTCAATAGAAGCCTAAGATGCCGGCTGGATTTGATCAAGCCAAACATCAGAAGGGACGTGGAGAACCGGCAATTTCAAGGCATGAATGAAAGGCCAACTAGAACCTTCCAGATAGGTCAACAAGTTTTGGCCCGGGACTACCGTACCGAGAAATGGCAGCCTGGAACTATTTGCACACGACTAGGACCGCTGATGTATACCATGGACATTGGAGAAAGCATAATAAGGCACCATGCTGACCAGATCATAGAGTCATCCGAAAAGGGACAACCTACACCACAACTCTATACGCCTAATGATGAAGTAGAGATACCCATAGTACCTACCTCCGATCCGGTGATACTGGAACCAGATGAACCCGACACTGGCATTCAAGCCGAATCAGCCTTGCCAAAAGAACCTACTACACCACCAGAAACTACTATACCACCGAGGCGTTATCCAGACCGAGTCAGGAGGCCTCCAGAAAGACTGACTTATAAATGATTAACTGCAGCAATGTGTAGATTATTGTTCTTGTAACATGTTAATTAATGATTACTTAAAATATTATGTACTGGTTGGCTAAAAGGGGAGGAATTGTAGTGTATGTGCCTTTAAGAGCCCCCTGTGTACTGTAATGCCGGTAATGGCCACTCGGGCTATATAAGCCTGTATATTGTGTTGTATCAGTTAGTTCCCCTCCAGACTTTGTTCAGTAAACACCTGTGGAACCAACTCCTGTCTTCAGTGTCTCTATTAACACACGGACACAACACTACCACCGAGGGTGGGCGCAGCGCATGTGCGGCCAGTTAGCGATTGCAGGCAGACATGCTGGCGCCGGTCAGCTCTTAAAGGGGGAGGGTTGATTTGGATTGCTGCCACACCCTGCACATTGGAGCCCTGATTCTCGGCCTGGACAGACCTGCTGCCACATTCTAATGCCTAGGACCATGGAGAGGGCCAGGGAACGAGCGCAGCGGTTCAGTGAGGGGGCCCTGAAGGTTCTGGTTGGCGCAGTGGAGCGCAGGCAATCTATCCTGTTTCCAGACAGTGGCAGGAGGGCGCTGCCCACCGATGACCGCAAAGCTTGGAGGGAGGTGGCACATAGAGTGACCTCCAGCAGCATGGTACCTAGGACCCCTGTGCAATGCAGGAAGAAATTCAACGACCTCACTCGGGTTGTCAGGGTGTTCCTTGAACAGAGGCCCGTCCAGTCCCCATCCACCACCACCCTCCTCCACCTGGCTGAACTTGTTCTCACATTGAACAACTTCTCCTTTAACTCCACTCATTTCATCCAAATCAAAGGTGTTGCTATGGGTACCCGCATGGGTCCTAGCTATGCCAGCCTTTTCGTGGGCTATGTGGAACAATCTATGTTCCAGTCCTACTCAGGTCCCCTCCCTCACCTCTTTTTCCGATACATTGATGACTGTATCGGTGCCGTTTCCTGCTCTCGCCCTGAACTAGACAATTTCATTCACTTTGCCTCCAATTTCCACCCTTCCCTCACCTTCACATGGTCCATCTCGGACTCTTCCCTTCCCTTCCTCGACTTCTCCGTCTCCATCTCTGGGGATAGGTTATCGACCAATATTCACCACAAGCCCACTGACTCCCATAGCTACCTGGACTACACTTCCTCCCACCCCGCCTCCTGTAAGGACTCTATTCCATTCTCCCAGTTTCTCCGTCTCCGCCGTATCTGCTCCGACAATGCTACCTTCCACACCAGTGCTTCCGACATGTCTTCCTTTTTCCATAACCGAGGATTCCCCTCTACCGTGGTTGACACGGCCCTCGACCGTGTCCGTTCTATCTCCCGCACTTCTGCCCTCACCCCTGCCCCTCCCTCCCGGATCAACGATAGGGTTCCCCTTGTCCTCACCTTTCACCCCACCAGCCTCCACATTCAACGGATCATCCTCCGCCATTTCCGTTACCTCCAAAGTGATCCCACCACCAAACGCATCTTCCCCTCCCCTCCCCTTTCAGCATTCCATAGGGACCGCTCCCTCCGAGACACCCTAGTCCACTCCTCTATCACCCCAAACAGCCCTTCCCCTTCGCCTGGCACCTTCCCGTGCAAGCGGAGGAGATGTAACACCTGCCCCTATACCTCCCCCCTTCCCACTGTCCAGGGCCCCAAACACCCCTTCCAGGTGAAACAGCGATTTACTTGTACTTCTTGCAATCTAGTATACTGTATTCGCTGCTCACGATGCGGTCTCCTCTACATTGGGGAGACCAAACGCAGATTGGGTGGCCGCTTTGCGGAACACCTCCATTCAGTCCGTAAGGGTGACCCCGAGCTTCCGGTCGTCTGTCATTTTAATTCACCGCTCCATTCCCACTCGGACCTCACCGTCCTTGGCCTCTTGTATTGTTCCACGGAAGCTCAACGTAAACTCGAGGAACAGCACCTCATCTTCCGATTAGGCTCTTTACAGCCTTCCGGACTAAATATCGAGTTCAACAATTTCAGATCATAACCTCGGTCCCTATTACTTTTTACTTATAATTTTTTCTACCCCTTTTTTTTGGGTCTTCCTTTTCCCCTCGCCTTTCCTTTTGTTTCTCTCTCCCACCTGGCAGCTGTCTCCTATCCTGCCAGTACACTTCACACCTAATCTCAGCTGTCTTTTGTCTCCACTGGCCTATTATCATCTCATCTGGTTTTGAATACCTTTTATTGTCTCTTTTACTTCGTTTGGTCGATTGCAGCCCTGCCTTCGATCTATTTTATTTTCTTTCCAGTTTTGAAGAAGGGTTTTGACCCGAAACGTCAACTCAAATTTCTCTCCACAGATGTTGCCTGACCTGCTGAGTTCTTCCACCAATTTCTGTTGTTATTTAGGGTGCGTACCCTTTTCAGTATCTGTTTCATCCCTGCATGTGCACCTCACTTTATGGCCAAAGTGTCCTGAAAGCCCCAGTGCCCAGCCCTCATCCAACACATATGGGCCTTTCATGAAACTCACACGCACATTCACCACTTTACACACTGTAAGGGCTATTCGACCATGGGAGGCAGTGCAGCCAAGATCCGGGCTTCACACTGTAAGGGCTATTCCATCATGGGAGGCAGTGCAGACAAGATCAGGGCTTCACACTGTAAGGGCTATTCCACCATGGGAGGCAGTGCAGCCAAGATCAGGGCTTCACACTGTAAGGACTATTCTACCATGGGAGGCAGTGCAGCCAAGATCAGGGCTTCACACTGTAAGGGCTATTCCACCATGGGAGGCAGTGCAGCCAAGATCAGGGCTTCACACTGTACTCAGAGCCCGTCCTTTCTCTTGCAGGGCAAGCTGGCCGACAATAGGAGGCAGCAGCAATGGACCGAGTGAGGTCAGCCTGACCTTAAAGACCTCAGCGATCTGGAGCAGCGAGCGGAGCGGATTATGGCAGGCCGGATGATTGGCCCCGTCGCCACTGGAGATGCCGACCCCGTTCTGGACAGCAATGGTAAGGTCATCACCTTTTTGACCTCTCTCCTTCCACTTGTGCCTCACACCAGCATCCTTTGCCACTATCGAACCAATACAGTGCATTGCAGCACTCACGCCTCCCTCACTGCCGCCCTGTCCTCACGCTAAAGCAACTCTTGTACCTCCCTGCTTTCAGATGGTGATTCGCCAGGTGAGGAGGCGGGCCCTCAAGCTGCCACTGTGAGTGATTCTGAAGGCGAGGAGGAAGAGGAAACCGGACCAGCAGTGCCACCCTCAGCCGAGGCAGCCCATGGCCATAATGGGGACACGTCTTCCCTGGAGGGGAGCAGGGGGGAAGGGCCTGAGGAAGGTGAAGCTCCGGGGCCCAGCAGGCTGCAGCAACGTGGGGGGGGGGGTAGGGAAGCTTGGCGGCATTCTCCCCAGAAGGAGAGTCTGGCCTCCAGTCCTGCTACAGTGAGCGCAGAAGAGGTGCGGCTCCTCGCTGAAATGGGCGCCCAGGCGGAGCACAGGCAAACTGAGCTCATGGCTGCAGTGGCAAGGATGCCCAACTCCATAGAGTCACTGGCGAGGAGTGTCTATGACTTCGGTGCAGCACAGGCAAGGAGTCTGCAGGACTTCGGTGCAGCACTGGCAAGGAGTCTGCAGGAATTTGGTGCAGCACAGGCAGCACAGGCGGCTTCCACGCAAGTGCTTAGTGGTGCAATGCAGTCAGTGGCTGGTCTGATGCAGACACAGATTGAGGCCACACGAGCACTGACTGCTGCCACCCTCACTGCATCAGGCATGAATCACCGGGGCCCTCGCCGCGCCGCAGAAGGCCAGCAGTCGGTGCTTCAGCAGATTGCTCCGCATGCTGCAGTGCTGCCCCGTGGGAGTGCCAGTGTGTCGTCCGACCAGGGAGTGCCTGTCCTCTGTCAGCATTCCTGCTGCCAACACTGTCACTCCTCCACTGCAGCTGCCACCACCTGCAGGACAGACTGCTGCCGCCCATGCAGAGTTGGAGCAGTCAGCAGCCGGGCCCTCTAGGCCCAGAGCTGGTCCAGGCCATCCCCCAAGGGCATCTGCCAACTCAGTTTATGACACTCAGCAGCCTTCCCTCAGCCTTGCTGCGGCCACTGGGGTTCCATTGTGGAGGAGCTGCAGGGTGGGAAGGGGCCAATCTCGCAAGCGAAACATCTCAGCCTCAAAGGCCAAAAAGTAGGAGGTGTGGCAAAATTCTTGTAATTTTTTTTAGTGAAGGCCGAGGATCGTGGTCATTTTTTGTTAACTCTTTTGTTCATTGTCTCCAGGTTGTGAGAGCCAGTTATGTGTCTGATTGTTTTTTGGGGGGTTTCTCTGTATTACTTTGTCATGCGGGAAGGGCATACAGTTTGTTAAATAAATAATTGTCTTTATTCAGATTGTGCATGTTTGCTCTTTGAACTATTTGTTGCCTTGACCGGCTCAGGGTTTGCGGAACCGTTCCATTCACGTTCTTTCAATGGCACAAGCCATTCCCTCAGAGGGGGCCTAGAACCGACTTGCAATAAGCCGCTGACGGACGGCCCTTGCACTTTGTGCCTCCCTCCCGTCTTGGTGCTCTTCCTCCTCCTCCTCTGCTGGTGCTCCAATGTCTGCTGGCAGTGGCTGAGTCCTGAGGATTGCCAGGTTATGCAGCATGCAGCACACTACAACGAAATGGGAGACTCGCTCAGGCGAGTACTGAAGGGCTCCCCCAGAATGGTCCAGACAGCGGAACCGTTGCTTGAGCACGCCGATTGTGTGCTCAATGATGTTCCTGGTCACTTGATGGCTCTCATTGTATCGCTCTTCAGCAGGGGTGCTGGGCGCACGGAGCGAGGTCATCAGCCAGGTGCACAGAGGATAGCCCTTGTCCCCGAGAAGCCAGCCTCCTGGGTGAGCCGGGGCTTCGAAAAGGTCTGCCACAGAAGTCTGGCGCAGGATGAAGGCGTCGTGGCTGCTGCCTGGAAATCGGGCATTGACAGCTAATATCAGCTGTCTGTGGTCACACACCAACTGCACGTTCAACAAGTGGAACCCCTTCCGGTTGCGGTAATCCTCAGCATTCTCTTGAGACGCCCGCAAAGCCACATGCATGCAGTCAATGGCGCCCTGGACCACGGGGAAGCCCGCTATTGTTGCAAATCCCATTGCGCGCTCTTGCTGCTTGTCCAGGGTCAAGGGGAAGGAAATGTACTGACGTCTCCTTTTGAAGAGGGCATTCGTGACTTGGCGGATGCAGCAATGCACCGCGAACTGGGAGACATTGGCAATGTCCCCAGTAGCGGATTGGAAGGAGCCAGTGACATAGAAGTTGAGAGCCACTGTCACCTTCACTGCCACCGACAGAGACGTCCTGCTCCTCAGCTGAGGCTGCAGATCTGGCTGAAGCAAGTGGAAGAGATCAGTGACCACCTCCATGCTGAATCGAAGCCTCCGAATACACTCAGACATGTTGAGGTAGGAGAACTGCTGGCAGAAGTCCCTGGGAGGGTACGGTCTCCTGTGCGGACGCCTGTTGGCCCTCCTCCGTCTGGCCATGATTGGCACTCTCTGTCGGCGTCTCTGAGCCCTCTCAATGCAATGGAGAAACCCAACGTTTCCACCCATTGCAGCCCCCATAATATGTGGCCACTCAAGGCTATGGCACTGAAAAATCAATCCAACTGCAAAGTTCTGGGCTGAAGCCAGAAGTACCTGTGCGAGCGCTGAGTCAATGCAGAAAGCTCTCTCTAATTGTCTCTCTGTAAATCTCTCTCTCTCTCACAGAAGGAGTGGTGCAAAAATGGCTACCACTAAGAAGCCAGGAAGAGCCCCCTTTAAATAGCACCCCCCCAGCCCCACAGCGACTGGGAACCGTTCCAGTCAACCAGCCGCTGGGAGCGCCAGGCGGAAAGAAGGGGGGCGCCACTGAATTTCCGGTTCGGAGCACCCCAAGGGCGTTGCACCATGAAATGATGTCAGGATCTGCGCGCGCAGCTGAGCGGGCGTTGTGGTTTTGCGCCGCCGCTGAATGTCCACTCAATTTCACAAGAGGCGCAGGTCTCACCGCGCCTGGGCGCTAGCCGCCTCGCGCCCCACTTATCGCCCTCTTAAGGTGCTAACGGGTGGCGCAAACAACTGAATTTCTTCCCCTCTGACTTCTGCTCTCCAACTACACTGTGGAGATTGGGTACTCACAATGAATGGAACTGGAAGCAGGAAACCACATCCAAGAAATTCATGGAACCACTGTGCTACATCCTGTTGTGTTTGTATTAAAGAACGAAAGAAAAGAAAGAAAGACTTGTGTTGTGTATGTACCTTTAAGGGAATAACTGGTCTCAGACTGCAGTACCGGCAGTGACCACCCCTGTATAAAAGGCCCTAGCAGGCTTCTGTAGTTTCAGTTTCCAGGTTGTCTCCATTCAGTAAAGACTTGTTATAATCAACTCCTGCAGTCCGTGTCTCAATTATACACGGACATAATACTGGCGACGAGTAAGAAACGAACTTACCTGCAACTCGGCAGCACCTCCGACGACATTATTGAAGGTCGAAGCCAGAAGAAAGAAAGAAAAAAAATCCAAAGGAACTCGAGAAACGGGCGTCGACCGTGGGCAACCGCCCTCCAAATCATCGAATTGAAAAGTTGCAGGAGAGACTGTCGAGTGCCAGGCTTGGTTCTCCCAGTCGGGAAGCAAAGAGAGAGAGAGAGGGTGGAGCACACAGGGCGCGGCTGGTGCTTCGAAGCCGGGCAGCGTTCGGACCTAAGAAGAGGGAGGGAAGTGTCCCAGAGGGTCCGCTCCATGACGGGAATGGTTCTTCAATTAACGGAGCAAATATTGAAGCGCGATAGAAAAATAAAAATACCGCGGAGAGCGGCGTTGGCAGCAGCGATCGGGGAGGCGCGAAGACCATAGGGCGTCACCATTACAGGATAGTAAAATAAATATAATCGCCAGCAACAGCGTTGGCAGCAGCGGCAGCAGCGGGAAAGCGCGGGAGGCGCCATCTTAACTCAGCGGGGAAGAAGGGAAAGCGCGGGAGGCGCCATTTTGATCCATCGGGGATGAAGGAAAAGCACGGGAGGCGCCATCTTAGATTTTCAAGATGCCAAAGACTGGCGATATCACTGCCTTCCATAATGCAATAGAAGACTGGACCACGTATGCGGAAAGAGTCGAGGTATATTGCGAGGCAAACGAAATAGCCGATGAGAAAAAGGCATCGGTATTGCTAAATTTAATGGGCGCAAGAACGTACAGCCTATTGCGGGACCTGATTACTCCAGCCAAACCGAAGGCGAAGAGTTTTAACGAAATTGTTGCTATCCTACAGGAACACCTAAATCCTACACCGCTGCTGATAGCAGAAAGATTTCAATTCCACAGGAGAAATCAGCATAAAAATGAGAGCAATGCTGATTACCTTATGGAACTACGCAAGCTATCAAAGCACTGCCAGTTCGGAGCAGGACTGGCAGATACCTTACGGGACAAAGTTGTCTGTGGACTCCTGAGTGAAGGAACCCAGAAGAGGTTACTCTCAGAGAAAGAGCTGACGCTAGATAAGGCTTTCAGTGTGGCAGTATCGTACGAAGCAGCAGCAAGGGGAGCTGCGGAAATACAACAAAAGCCACAGGAATACGGCACCCACGAAATGACACGAGGATTTGCAAAATGTTATCGCTGCGGCAGAACAAGCCATGACCAGAAGGACTGCTGGTCCAAGGACAAAATATGCAGGCAATGTGGAAAGATGGGACACATTGCACGAGTTTGCAGGTCTGGGAAGAAGACCAACGACAACAAAAAGGCTACTAAGGAACCGTACAGGAAAGTACAAAAGATGGCGGACAATAATTCCGAAGACCAGATGAGCGATAGTGAATCCGGGAACAATAGACTAAGCTGTCTCAAACTTCACAACGTAATCGCAAAAGAGGATCACCGAACCGTTTGGGTCACCCTCACGATAGCAGGGTCCCAAGTCAAAATGGAATTGGATACAGGATCAGCTCTAACTGTCATGAATTGACGAGACTACGAGCGCCTATTCTCACACATACCCTTGAGAGAGACATCCATTGTCTTGAGGACGTATACGGGGCAAAAAGTATACCCCAGAGGAAAAATAACGGTGCCTGTCGAATACAACGGCAAGAAAATACGGAAATTTTATCTCTACATTCTGCAAGATGGTGGACCACCATTATTGGGACGTGAATGGATCAGAAAGATAAGTTTAGACTGGCACTCCATTCAGGCACTGCCGGTGGCTGGTAAAAAGGATGACGACGTCACTCCTGGACGATTGTCAACAATCTTAGCTGACGCCAAAGAGGTATTTCAACAAGAACTGGGCACTCTTAAAGGCGTAACCGCCTTGATAAAAATAGAGGAGAATGCAATTCCCAAGTTTTTCAAAGCCAGACCGGTACCATATGCAATTCGCCCAGCCGTCGAGGCAGAGCTGGAGAATCTGGTGAATGCAGGCGTGTTATCTAAGGTAGACTGGAGCAAGTGGGTGACACCCATCGTTCCTGTCATGAAGAAAACATTAAACAATAAGTCTGAAGAGACAAGGACAGTTCGCATCTGTGGGGACTTCAAGGTGACTGTGAACCCAGTCCTTCACACAGTACAATATCCTCTTCCAAGGATAGAAGATATCTTCGCCTCACTATCTGGAGGGAAGCGTTTTACAAAAATTGACCTAGCACAAGCATATTTGCAGATGGAGGTTGAAGAATCCTCTAGGAAGTATCTCACGATAAACACTCACAAAGGTCTTTACCAGTATAATCGACTGGTATTCGGAGTAGCATCAGCTCCGGCGATATGGCAAAGAGCGATGGAACAAGTCCTGCAAGGGATTCCGGGGACTCAGTGTTACTTGGACGACATCCTAGTGACAGGTGAAGATGACAGTGAACACCTTGCCAACCTAGAGCAGGTGCTCACTAGACTACGTGAACATGGGCTACGAGCCAATCGCCCCAAATGCGAGTTTTTTAAGAAACGGATATCGTATTGTGGCCACGTGATTGATGAAGAGGGGTTGCATAAGTTCCCTGACAAAATTGAAGCGGTAGTTAAGGCTCCAGCGCCTGAAAATGTGTCGCAACTGAGGTCATTCCTCGGATTGGTGAATTACTACCATAAGTTTTTGCCGAATTTGTCCACAATTCTGCATCCACTGAACGCCCTACTACGAACGGGAGTAGCATGGAAATGGAGCGATGAATGTAAGCGGGCCTTTCAGAAGAGTAAGGACCTAATCACTTCAAGAGAAGTATTGGCTCACTACAACCCATCAC
Organism: Somniosus microcephalus; assembly: GCF_052327205.1. Lineage (NCBI taxonomy): Eukaryota > Metazoa > Chordata > Chondrichthyes > Squaliformes > Somniosidae > Somniosus > Somniosus microcephalus. Next base: position 76,192,032 of record NC_141001.1, on the reverse strand, counting down.
TACCGATAAGACTGGCGCGTGATGCGTCTCCATACGGCATTGGGGCGGTACTGTCACATAAATTCCTTGATGGTTCAGAGAGGCCGATAGCTTTTGCGTCACACTCGTTAACTTCAGCCGAGCGTAACTACGCCCAGATTGACAGAGAGGCCCTCAGCCTGGTGTGGGGGGTAAAGAAGTTCAATCACTACCTGCACGGTCAGAAATTTACTCTACTAACTGATCATCAACCTCTCGTCTCCATTTTCAACCCTCAGAAGGGCGTACCGATAATGACGGCACAACGGCTACGGAGGTGGTCCCTTTTCCTAGGGGCACACCAATATGACATCGAGTACAAAGGAACCAAACAGCATGGGAATGCTGATAGATTGTCGCGCCTACCGTTGCCGACGGTGTAAGAAGAACTGGCAGTGGATCCAGTGGAGTTATTCCACTCGACTATAGTCGAATGTCTCCCTGTGACGAATGCAAACATAGAAAAGGAAACACGAAATGACCCGACACTCTCCTGGGTCTATGATTTAACGGTGAAGGGATGGCCAGCACATGGCGAACCACCGCTGCCAGCATTCTCGCCGAGAAGAGAACAGCTGTCAGTGTGCAGAGGAACCTTGATGTGTGGATCAAGAGTAGTAATTCCACCCAAATTGAAGGATAGAGTGCTCAATGAGCTTCATGAGGTTCATCTGGGAGGGGTAAAAATGAAGAACTTAGCCACAGCGTTTGTGTGGTGGCCGGGAATCGATAGAGAAATCGAAGAGATGACCAAGAGCTGTACAGGATGCCAGAAGGTCCAAAACGCCCCACCACAAGCCTCTCTACATCCATGGGAGTGGCCCTCATCTCCATGGCAAAGGGTGCACATTGATTTTGCTGGTCCCATTATGGACTCGATGTTTTTAATTGCGGTGGATGCACATTCAAAGTGGCCAGAGGTAATAAAAATGTCCTCAACCACCACAGAAAAAACTATCACAGTCTTACGAACCATAATCACCAGGAATGGGCTGCCTGAACAGATTTGCTCTGACAATGGACCACAGTTTGTGTCTGAAGAGTTCCGGAGGTTCTTAAAGAACAATGGTGTTAAGCATTACACATCCGCCCCATATCATCCAGCCACTAATGGATTGGCCGAGAGGGTTGTTCAAACATTCAAGAAGGCTATCAAGGCAGTGTGTAATGAAGATATACCCCTACAACACAAGGTGGATAACTTCTTGTTTGCCTACCGGAATGCGACACATGCGGTTACCAACCAAACTCCAGCCATGATGTTCTTCAATCGAAGACTACGATGCCGCTTGGATTTGGTTAAGCCAAACGTCAGAAGAGATGTGGAGAACAGGCAGTTTCAGAATATGAATGAAAGGCCGACCAGGAGTTTTAAGATAGGTCAACCAGTTTTGGCCCGGGACTACCGCACAGAGAAATGGCAGCCAGGAACGATCTGTAAACGGCAAGGACCTCTCATGTATACCATGGACGTTGGAGAGAGCATTGTAAGACGCCATGCTGACCAGATTCTAGAGTCACTGGAAAACGTCAACTCCACACCACGATCTGATACACCTGGCGATGAAACCGAAGTACCAATTGCGTCTACCGCAGAATCGGTGATATTGGAAGCAGACGAACCAAACAACAACATGGATCCAGACTCAACCTTGCCAGAAGAACCTGATATCCCAAAGAGGCGTTATCCAGACAGAATCAGGAAGCCTCCTCAAAGACTGAACTTATAATTGCTTAACTTCAACCAATGTATCTAGCAACCGTAATTGTAATTGTAATTAGTTATTATTTAGTTGTTAAATGAATGTTATGTACTGTTTATCTAAAAGGGGAGGAATTGTTGTGTATGTACCTTTAAGGGAATAACTGGTCTCAGACTGCAGTACCGGCAGTGACCACCCCTGTATAAAAGGCCCTAGCAGGCTTCTGTAGTTTCAGTTTCCAGGTTGTCTCCATTCAGTAAAGACTTGTTATAATCAACTCCTGCAGTCCGTGTCTCAATTATACACGGACATAATAATTTGCATTTATATAGCGCCTTTCATGACCACCGGACGTCTCAAAGTGCTTTACAGCCAATGAAGTACTTTTGAAGTGCAGTCACTGTTGTAATGTGGGAAATGCAGCAGCCAATTTGCACAGCAAGCTCCCACAAACAGCAATGTGATAATGACCAGATAATCTGTTTTAGTGATGCTGGTTGAAGGATAAATATTAGCCAGGACACTATATTAACGCAGACACATAGGAAATTGGGACCTGGTTATAAATCTACCCAGACTAATATCATGAAAATGTCTTCTCTCTGTGATCTGCAAAATAAGTTTGGACAACCTCAACTCAGTTCTTTGCGGATGTGGATCCACAGCATAGAATTGCCACAGTTCAGCACAAATTGGCAAAAATCTATAATTTCACTAAGACAGGATGTAGGACAGGGGGAAAAAATTACATTTATGCAGTAGGTAGTGCTGTGTTGAGTTTGAGTTAAAGCACATCATTGAAGCAGAATAGAATGGAAATGCATTTGTTTCCCATGCTCTAACACCCCCAACATAATCAGCACTTAAAAAATATCTATGAATTTGTTCTGGTATTTTATTTTTGCTTTTAAGATTGGTTTCTCCTGGTCCATTCAACCATTATTCAAATATAACATATATATATATATAAATATAGCTGGGGAGCCCCGCGTTGCGAGGGCAATTTTGGGGCGCTTGGTCTCCCTGCCCCTGTGTGTCCCCCCTCTCCCTGTCATGTCCTCTCCCTGTCCTATCCCTCCCTCCCCTCCCCTCTCTCCCTCCCCTCCTCTCCCTCCCTCCCCTCCCCTGTCTCCCTCCCTCCCCTCCCCTGTCTCCCTCCCTCCCCTCCCCTCCCCTCGCCCACCCCCACCCCTCCCCCACTCCTCCCCCACTCCCCCGCTCCCCTGCTCCCCTCTGTCCCTCTCTCCGGCCCCTCCCCCTGCCTAGCACCTGAGGTCCGGTGCCGTTGCGATAGCGGGAATGCTGAGCGGCGGCCGGCGCCGGGAGCGGGCTCTCGCGGGCGGCGCATGCGCGGTCAGTGTGGGCGGCGCGAGGCGGCCCGTGGGGAGCAGGCAAGACCGCCGGCGTGCCCCGTTGCCGGGGTAACGGGGGCAGTGCGAATGCATGCCGTCGTCAAGGCGGCCGTGCAACTGGCGGCCTCTTGTTTTTTTTAAACTCATCAGCTCTCCCCCCCCGCGATTTCCCGAGGCTCTCCCGCCCCCGCGATTTCCCGAGGCTCTCCCCCCCCGCGATTTCCCGAGGCTCTCCCCCCCCCCGCGATTTCCCAAGGCTCTCCCTCCCCCCCGCGATTTCCCGAGGCTCTCCCCCCCCGCGATTTCCCAAGGCTCTCCCTCCCCCCCGCGATTTCCCGAGGCTCTCCCCCCCCCGCGATTTCCCGAGGCTCTCCCCCCCCCTATTAAATTGTTATTTAATTCCCTAACACATCATTAAAATATTTACCTTACTTCCCTAACACACTAAAAGTGTGGGGAAAAAATTGTGAAAAATCAAGATGGCGGCCACTCACCTCAGTTCAGAAGGATAAGGCCCGCCCACACACGCACCGATTGGTCGACCGGTCAGGTCACCGAAGCGTAGGCTTGGTCAATCGTCGAGTCACTCGACACTCAACTGTAGGAAGGAACCCGCCGTCCGATTGGTCGACCTCGACGTCACACGGTCGCTAATGAGATGCTAATGAGCGGAAGGCTGAACGTTTTTCAGATACCGCGGGCGCGGTTTTTGTCCGGCCGAAACGTAAATATGCCTAAGACCGGTCCGGAATCGCAAGCTTTCTTTTGAGGCGACGCGCGTGTCGGTACGCTCTGTAACTTTCAAACGTATAGAGAACGGACAGACATCGGGACAGACAGACAGACATCGGGACAGACAGAAGAGCCGCTTTATATATATAGATATATATAAAGTGAAGTATAGTTATATAGAGCAACTGGATTGATTACAATGCAGCAGATTTATCGAGGGTTTTAGTGAACACAAATTATGAGAGAAGGCCAAATAGTTTATAATCATCATCTGAACCTGGAGATGAATTTAAAGCCATAATTTTGCTCATGTAGAATCATAGAATCATACAGCACAGACAGAGGCCAATCAGCCCATCATGCCTGTGCTGGCTCTTTACAAGAGCTATACAATTAGACCCACTCCCCTGCTCTTTCCCCATAGCCCAGCAAATGTTTCCTTTTCAAGTATTTATCCAAATCCATTTTGAAAATTATTATTCCACCACCCTTTCAGGCAGTGCATTCCAGATCACTACAACTCGATGCATAACATTTGTTCTTCTCATGTTGCCTCTGGCTCTTTTGCCAATTACCTTAAATCTGTGTCCTCTGGTTACCGACCCTTCTGCCACAGGAAGCAGTTTCTCCTTATTTATTTTATCAAAACCCTTCAAGATTTTTAACACCTTTATCAATTCTCCCCTGAACCTTTTCTGCTTTAAGGAGAACAATAACAGTTTCTCTAGTCTCTCTATGTAACTGAAGTCTCTCCTCCCTGGTACCATTCTAGTAAATCTCCTCTGCACCCTCTCTTAGGCCTTGATATCTTTCCTAAAGTGTGGTGTCAATAAATTGGCCACAATACTCCAGCTGGGGACTAACCAGTGTTTTCTAAAGGTTTCGCTTAACATCCTTACTTTTGTACTCTATGGGCTGGATTTTGATACTGGAGGCATGTAGGAGGCGGGACTACAACTTTTGGGGTTGTAGTCCCGCCTCCATCGAGTTGTGGCCAACCCACGCGATTTTCACTTGATTGAACTTGTTGAGCCCGCCCAGCGGGCTCAGCAGGCCAATTAAGGGCCACCCGGCAACAGGTGATGTCACAGATTGACATTTCATCTGTCAAGAGCTTTTGACAGATGAAATATTAGCGTTTGACAGCTCTTTGAAGCTGTCAAACACTGACAATCTGTGCACTAAGTTAATTCCTTCCTCTCAGGCTGATTTAGAGATCTCTCCAAAACAGAAAGCTCAATGCTGCAACTTTTGACAGCTCGCGGCCATTCTGCTTTCTGTGCCGGTGAGATGAGGGACTCCCGAGACCGGAAGGAAGGAAGGCTGTAAAGGTAAGTAAAACTTATTTAAACACTTTACACACACCAAACACACTTACCTCTGCACTCATGCATACATCACTCACCTGAACACCAGACATCTCAAACCCTCCAAGCCCTTCAGCCCGACGGTCCGCCTCGCTAACTTGGCGTGGTTTGGAGCCGTCGGGAATCCCACACTTCTGGGATAAAAATAGGGATTAGGCTAAAAACGGCCTGTTAACTACCTGTTAACAGGCAGTTAACTGGCACTAATCCCCTTCCCGTCTCAGGGAGGCGGGTCCCAGCACAGGTCGGGTATCCGCCTCCTTTGAAACTGGCATGGAGGCGGGTTGGGGGCGGGATGGGTTCGTGTCCCCCGGTTTTGCAATTTTAACCCCCCACATGCCTCCAATTCCACCTCAACGGCCCAATAAAAATCGAGACCTGTGCCTCTATTTATAAAACCTTTTTAACAGCCTTCTCTACTTGTCCAGCCTCCTTCAAAGACTTGTATGCACACACCCCCAGGTCTCTCTGTTCCTGCACCCCCTTTAAAATTGTACCATTTAGTTTATATTGCCTCTCCGCATTCTTCCTACCAAAACGAATCATTTCACACTTCTCTGCATTAAATTTCACCTGCTATGAATTTGTCCATTTTACCAGTCTATGTCCTCCTGAAATCTGTAACCATCCTCCTCACTGTTTACTACATTTCTGAGTTTTGTGTCATCGGCAAACTTTGAAATTATGTCTTTTCTACCCAAGTCTAGATCATTAATATATATCAAAAAGAATAGTGGTCCCAACACTGACCCCTGGGCGACAACATTGAACACTTCCCTCTAGTCTGAAAAATAATCAGTCACCACAACTCTGCTTTCTGTCTCTGAGCCAATTTTGTATCCAAGCTGCTACTGCCCCTTTAATCCCATGGGCTTTTGCTAACAAGTCTTTGTCAAATTTACGTACGGAATCCCATCAGCATAAAAGGAATCCCCTAAAAAACACACTTTCACCCAACACAAATAAAAATAAATCATCACATGTTTAAAATTAATTAAAATGTAATATAATTAAAAATGTAAAACAAAAATTAAATTTTTTGAAAAATAAATGTTAACATTTTTAAAGGGACCAAAAATAACCAAAACTAATTTTAAAGGTTTTGGAATGTTTAAATGATTTTTTTTAATGTATTTTAATATTTATTTAAATCCTTACGCTGGTAAAAAGTCCTTACACCTGCTTTTACCAGGCCTAAGAGTTTTGTGGGCATTCGCTGGGCAGTACTTGGGCAAATAGCCCAAACCTGTGCCAGCGAATGTCCATTTCCTGCGGATTTGTACGATCTGTTAAGCTGAAACTTGACAGATCGCAAGTTCCGGGTTTTCGTGCACGCTGTGCGTACGTGGTCATAGACCCCGGAAAATCCGGGCCAATATTTTACACATGAAAAGTGAAGCAGTAAAGCAAAATATGAAGCATAACTAGCTGATCTGAGAGACATAAATAATGTCACCAAATTTTGCAAACTTCGACCTACTGCATCCTGCTATCAGTTTTATGCTCAGCCCGAAGGGCAGGTCAATCTAATTTACAGCAGCTGCCTGTGCCATGGGAATAACTGGTGAGAGGTACAATTCTTTACAACTAAACTGATCCTAACAGATAGTCCTCTGCCACACTACTCCTATGACATGAAGCACCATCGTGGCTCTTGCACACTCAATTTTCCATCAATTTTCCACCAATCAGGTGAACAAGGAATGGTGAAATCCAGCCAATGTCTACATATTTCAGTCAAATCTGGTATTTGGATTTGGATTTGGATTTGTGTCACTAATCCAACATTTTACTGCTAAAAGCTACAAGACCTCCACACACAAGATAAGAAATGCTACAATCCCTCAATGGCTTTAAAAAATAAGCCTTTGGTATCTATATTATTCAGGTTTGAGCTCAGCACCAAAAACTTGTAACTGTTTAACTAAATGACATAAAAAAGAATGGTTTTGAATGCAATGCTTGTTTATCTTCTTCTAGGAAAAGATGAACATAAAATAAAGCTGTAGAGGAGCATTACCCTATTTAAATCCAAGCCTCAGTATTGCTTCATATACGTTTTCCCCTGCTATTTTGAAATGGCCACACAATCGCTGAATCCCCCACCATCAACATCCTGGAGGTCACCATTGACCTGAAACTTAACTGGACCAGCCACATAAATATTGTGGCAACAAGAGTAGGTCAGAGGCTGGATATTCTGTGATGAGTGTCTCACCTCCTGACTCCCCAAAGCTTTTCCACCATCTTCAAGGCACAAGTAAGGAGTGTGATGGAATACTCTCCACTTGCCTGGATGAGTGCAGCTCCAACACTCAAGAAACTCAACACCATCCAGGACAAAGCAGCTCGCTTGATTGGCACCCCATCCACCACCTTAAACATTCATTCCCTCCATCACCGGCGTACCGTGGCTACAGTGTGTACCATCTACAAGATGCACTGCAGCAACTCACCAAGGCTTCTTCGGCAGCACCTCCCAAATCCACAATCTCTTCCACCTAGAAGGGCAAGGGCAGCAGGCGCATGGGAACACCACCACCTCCAAGTTCCCCTCCAAGTCACACACTATCCTGACTTAGAAGTGTATTGCTGATCCTTCATCGTCGCTGGGTCAAAATCCTGGAGCTCCCTACCTAACAGCACTGTGGGAGTACCTTCACCACACGGACTGCAGCGGTTCAAGAAGACGGCTCACCACCACCTTCTCAGGGCAATTAGGGATGGGCAGTAAATGTTGGCCTTGCCAATGACGCCCTCATCCCATAAACAAATTTAAAAAATATATATCTTGGGATATTCCACACCCCTGCCAACAAAAGGCACACATAGCTGTTTAGAATTCCTGCTCTATCTTGTTTCTGTTCATCGAAGCATATAATTAAAATGGCAGCATAATGTTGTGTATGTACCTTTAAGAGAATAACTGGTCTCAGACTGCAGTACCGGCAGTGACCACCCCTGTATAAAAGGCGCTAGAGAGCCTCTGTTGTTTAGTTTTGTTTATGCCTTTCACCAGTAAAGATCTCTTTGTTTCTCTCCTGCTAGTCCGTGTCTCAATCATTCACGGACTTAACACTGGCGACGAGTTAGAAACGAACTTACCTGCAACTCAGCAGCAGCTCCGACGACGTGTTGAAGGTCGGAGCCAGAAGAAAGAAGAAAAAAAAAAATAGGCCATTGAAACTCGAGAAACGGGCGTCGACCGTCAATCATCGATTTCAAAACTTGCAGGAGAAACTGTCCAGAGCCAGGCTGGGTTCCTCGGTCCGTGGTTTCCCAGCTAATCGGGCTGCTGGCAGGTAGTGCTCTGATCCTTCCTGGGCTGCAACGGGGCCAGGCAGCGAGTCGGGAAGCAAGGAGAGAGAGAGAGGGTGGAGCACACAGGGCGCGGCCGGTGTTTCGAAGCTGGGCAGCGTTCGGACCTCAGAAGAGGGAGGGAAGTGTCCCAGAGGGTCCGCTCCACGACGGGAAAATAATAAAAGAAAAAGAATACGCGCAAGAAACCGTGGAAAGCAGCGCTAACAACAGCGGGGAAGAAGGAAAAGCGCGGGAGGCGGGCATTTTGTTAAATCGGAGAAGAAGGCAAAGCGCGGGAGGCGCCATTTTAGATTTGCAAGATGCCGAAGACTGGCTGTATCACTGCTTTTGATAATACATTAGAGGACTGGACCACGTATGTGGAAAGAGTCGAGGTATATTTCGAGGCAAACGATATAGCGGAGGGGAAAAAGGCATCGATATTGTTAAACTTAATGGGCGCTAGAACGTACGGCCTATTGCGGGACCTGATTACTCCAGCCAAACCGAAGGCGAAGAGTTTTAACGAAATTGTTGCTGTTCTACAGGAGCACTTAAACCCTGCACCGCTGTTGATAGCAGAAAGATTTAAATTCCACAGGAGAACTCAGCACAAAGATGAGAGCAATGCTGAGTATCTTACGGAACTACGCAAGCTATCAAAACACTGCCAGTTCGGAGCAGGACTGGCAGATACCCTACGGGACAAATTTGTCTGTGGACTCCTGAGTGAAGGAACACAGAAGAAGTTACTCGCAGAAAAAGAGCTGACGCTAGATAAGGCTTTCAGCATGGCAGTATCGTATGAAGCAGCAGCCAGGGGAGCTGCAGAAATTCAACAAAAACCACAGGAATACGGCACCCACGAAATGACACGGGGATTTGCAAAATGTTATCGCTGCGGCAGAACTAGCCATGACCAGAAGGACTGCTGGTCCAAAGACAAAATATGCAGACAATGCGGGAAGATTGGACACATTGCACGAGTTTGTAGGTCCGGGAAGAAGACCAGCGACAACAAAAAGGCTACTAAGGAACCGTACAAGAAAGTACAAAAGGTGACGGACAGTAGTTCTGAAGACCAGATGAGCGATAGTGAATCCGGAAACAGAAGACTAAGCTGTCTCAAACTTCACAATGTAATCACAAAAGAGGATCACCGAACCATTTGGGTCACTCTCACGATAGCAGGGTCCCAAGTTAAAATGGAATTGGATACAGGATCAGCGCTAACCGTCATGAATCGACGAGACTACGAGCGGCTATTTTCACACATACCCTTGAGAGAGACATCCATCGTCTTGACGACGTATACGGGGCAAAAAGTATACCCCAGAGGAAAAGTAAGGGTGCCTGTCGAATACAATGGCAAGAAAATACGGAAATTGTATCTTTACATACTGCCAAATGGTGGACCACCGTTATTGGGAAGGGAATGGATCAGGAAGATAAACTTAGATTGGCATTCCATTCATGCAATGACGGTGGACGGTAAAAAAGATGAAGACGTCACTCCTGGACGATTGTCAACAATCTTAGCTAACGCCAAAGAGGTATTTCAACAAGAACTGGGTGTGATGAAATATTCCATTCATCACTCATCAGTATTTCTCTGCCTGTGACTGTGGTTGGTTTCAGTTTCATTTCCATTGTATTGTACTGTGTGTAGGGCTCCGCCCATACCTGGCTCCTATGTAAGCTGGCCCAGCCTGCAGCACATCCAGTACGGCAGACCTCTGGATGGAAGATACATTCTCCTCTGTGTGTTACCTTCTAAGTCAATAAAAGCCTTGTTTTGTTTCGCTAACATCGAGTCTCGGATTTATTGAGGCACATCAATTTTATTGACTTAATTTTCAACACAATGGATCAACTCTTGAAACCTGAATGTTTGGATTTGGACCAGCATGCTTCGGACGCATCGGCACGCTTCGGACACTGGTTTATGTGTATGGAATTCTTCCTGGACAATTCCGCAGCCGTCAAAGACGCTACGGACGCTGCGAGTATGAAACTCGGAATTCTGCGGAATTGGGTAAGCCACCGGGTTAACCCCCTCATCCAAGACGCCGACACGTACCCGGCCGCCTGCGACATCTTAAAGGCGCATTACCAGCAGCCTACGAATGAGGTGTATGCTAGGCATCTGCTCGCTACTCGCGCACAGCGACCTGGGGAATCGGTGGAGGAGTTCCTAGGCACCCTGAAAACGCTTGGCAAAGACTGCAAGTGCCAAGATGTAAAAGCCGCAGTGTACACTGATGAGCTTGTTCGCGATGCCTTTATCACAGGCCTCAGCTCCACTTACATCCGGCAGAGACTGCTGGAAAAAACGGGATTGGACCTGAAACAGGTTGCAGACACAGCACGATCCCTGGATGTGGCTCAGAGAAACTCGGACGCCTACTCTTCAGCCCGCGCCGTCCACGCCACCACATGTGCACCAAGGGCGCCGCCATCTTGGAAGGCATCTTCCCCGCCCGGCAGCCCGACACCGTCGAGGCCCCGCTCTCCCCCCAGAAGCCCTACAACAGCCGCGACGCATTGGGGACCCAACTGCTACTTCTGCGGGCAGCCGAAGCACACCAGAAACCTGTGCCTGGCGAAAGGCACCACCTGCTTTAAGTGCGGTAAGAAGGGGCACTTCGGGAAGGTGTGCAGAGGGAACCCCGCCGGAAAACCCGCCACCGCCGCGTGTGCGCCGTGGGAGCGGCCATCTTGGACGCCATCTAGCCCGACCTCGTGGGGTCCGCGATCTTGTGAGCAGACAGCGTGGACGCCATCTTGTCTCGATCAGGGCCCTACAGTGGCATCGGTCACAGTGGACCAGACCAGGCCGCACCCGCTATCCAAATCAATGGTGGACATCGAGGTAAACGGGTGCAGGGTTAAATGTTTAATTGACAGTGGAAGCACGGAGAGTTTTATCCACCCTGAACTGGTACAACAACTCTCCCTAAAGGTGGTCCCTACTCGGGGTACCATCTCTATGGCTGATAAAACCAAGACATCGACCATTATGGGTTACTGCACGGTACAATTGTCCGTTAACGGAACTGTATACGATAATTTTAAAGTATTAATCATGAAGAATCTATGTGCGAGCGTGATCTTGGGCCTGGATTTCCAATGCTACCACCAAAGCATCACGCTCAATTACGGTGGGTCCCAGCCGCCCCTCACAGTGTGCGGTCTGGCTACCCTGAAGGTAAAGCCGCCTTCGCTATTCGCGAACCTTACCCCTAACTGCTGGCCAATAGTGACCAAAAGCAGGAGGTACAGCTAGGAGGACAGGCGGTTTATCGCGACCGAGGTAGACAGGCTCCTGAAAGAGCGCATTATTGAACGCAGCAATAGCCCGTGGCGCGCCCAAGTGGTGGTGGTAAGGGGTAGCGAGAAGAAACGGATGGTGATCGACTATAGCCAAACGATCAACAGGTACACCCAACTAGACGCCTACCCGCTACCCCGCATATCAGAAATGGTGAACCAAATCGCCCAATACCGGGTGTTCTCCACCATCGACATCAAGTCAGCGTACCACCAGCTCCCTATCAGACCAGAGGACCGCCCGTACACCGCCTTCGAGGCGAACGGACGCCTCTACCAATTCCTCAGAGTCCCCTTTGGGGTGACGAATGGGGTCTCGGTCTTCCAGAAGGAGATGGACCGCATGGTTGATGACCACCACTTGCAGGCAACCTTCCCCTACCTCGACAACGTCACCATCTGCGGTCACAACAAGCAGGATCACGACTCGAACCTCGAGAGGTTCCTGAAAACCGCACAAAAACTCAACCTCACCTACAACGAGGACAAGTGCGTTTACAACACCACACGCCTCTGCATACTAGGCAGCGTGGTGGAGAATGGGGAAATCGGACCAGACCCCGACCGATTGCGCCCCCTACGGGAGCTGCCCCTGCCCAAAACTCCCAAAGCCCTGAAAAGGTGCCTGGGGTTATTTTCTTATTATTCCCAATGGGTCCCCAACTACTCCGACAAAGCCCGCCCCCTCTTGAAAGCATCCTCTTTTCCGCTCTCTGCTGAGGCCCATGCCGCCTTCAAAAGCATTAAGCAGGATATTGAGCGGGCCACACTACAGGCAGTGGACGAGAACACTCCCTTTCAAGTGGAAAGTGATGCGTCTGACTTTGCCTTGGCGGCCACCCTCAACCAGGCGGGGCGGCCCGTAGCTTTCTTCTCGAGGACCCTCCAAGGGCCCGAGATCAGACACTCCTCCGTAGAAAAGGAGGCCCAAGCCATCGTGGAGGCAGTGCGCCACTGGCGCCACTACCTAGCCAGCAAACGCTTCACCCTACTTACCGACCAGCGGTCGGTAGCGTTTATGTTCAATAATAAACAGAGGGGGAAGATTAAAAATGATAAGATTCTTAGGTGGCGGATCGAGCTCTCCACCTTCGATTATGACATCATTTACCGGCCAGGGGCCCTTAACGAATCCCCCGACGCCCTCTCACGAGGGATGTGTGCCAGCGCCACCGGGGATCGGCTACAGACCCTCCACAATGACCTCTGCCACCCAGGGGTCACGCGGCTGTTCCACTTCATAAAGTCCCGCAACTTACCCTACTCGATTGAGGAAGTTTGGTCCCTGACCAGGAACTGTCGCACTTGCGCTGAGTGCAAGCCTCGGTTCTACCGCCCAGATAGAGCCCACTTAATCAAAGCTACACGGCCCTTTGAGCGGCTCAGCTTAGATTTCAAGGGCCCCCTCCCGTCCGTCGACCGCAATGTTTACTTCCTGAACATTGTGGATGAATACTCTCGTTTCCCATTCGCCTTCCCCTGCCCAGACATGACCAGCGCCACGGTCATTAAATGCCTCAACAGCCTGTTCTGCCTGTTCGGTATGCCGAGCTACATCCATACGGATAGGGGGGCGTCCTTCATGAGTGAAGAGCTACGCCAGTACATGCTGTCCAGGGGGATCGCCACGAGCCGTACCACCAGCTACAACCCCCGGGGTAACGGTCAAGTGGAGCGAGAGAACAGGACAGTATGGAAAGCAGTCACTCAAGCTCTAAGGACCAAAGGCCTCCCTATCTCCCGCTGGCAGGAAGTCCTCCCAGATGTGCTCCATTCGATACGGTCGCTATTGTGTACTGCCACTAATGCCACGCCTCACGAGCGAATGTTTGTCTTTCCCCGGAAATCCACCTCAGGTGTATCCATGCCGCCATGGCTCTCCACCCCAGGTCCGGTATTCGTGCAAAGGCATGTGAGGGGCCACAAGACGGACCCTCTCGTGGAGTCAGTGCACCTACTCCACGCCAATCCCCAATACGCGTATGTCCGGCACGCCGACGGAAGGGAGGACACCGTGTCCATAAAAGACGTCGCCCCAGCCGGTAACGACAACAACCACGACAACAGCAGCAACAACGACCACAGCAACTCTTACCCACCCACTACTCTTTCATCACCCCCGGAAGAACATCGACCAACGGTACCCCCACCAACTACCCCTTCAACAACCCTGGCGGCACCCCCGGCAGAGACCCAGGAGGCCACCGGGGACACCCAGCCGACACCCGCGGCACCACAACAGCCACGTCAGTCACAGAGGACTATCAAACCCCCGAACAGACTAAATCTATAGAAGGGGTGACAGTGATGAAATATTCCATTCATCACTCATCAGTATTTCTCTGCCTGTGACTGTGGTTGGTTTCAGTTTCATTTCCATTGTATTGTACTGTGTGTAGGGCTCCGCCCATACCTGGCTCCTATGTAAGCTGGACCAGCCTGCAGCACATCCAGTACGGCAGACCTCTGGATGGAAGATACATTCTCCTCTGCGTATTACCTTCTAAGTCAATAAAAGCCTTGTTTTGTTTCGCTAACATCGAGTCTCGGATTTATTGAGGCACATCACTGGGCACGCTTAAAGGCGTAACCGCCTCAATAAAAATAGAAGAGAATGCAGTTCCCAAGTTTTTCAAAGCGAGACCGGTACCATATGCAATTCGCCCAGCTGTCGAGGCAGAGCTGGAGAATCTGGAGAAGGCGGGCGTGTTGTCTAAGGTCGACTGGAGCGAGTGGGCGACACACATTGTTCCTGTCATGAAGGAAATGTTAACCAATAAGTCCGGAGAGCCAAGGAAGATTCGCATCTGTGGGGATTTCAAGGTGACGGTGAACCCTGTCCTTCGCACAGTACAATATCCTCTTCCAAGGATAGAAGACATCTTCGCCTCGCTGTCTGGAGGGAAGCGTTTTACAAAAATTGACCTAGCACAAGCATATTTGCAGATGGAGGTTGAAGAGTCCTCTAGGAAGTATCTCATGATAAACACTCACAAAGGTCTTTACCAGTATCATCGATTGGTATTCGGAATAGCATCGGCTCCGGCGATATGGCAAAGAGCGATGGAACAAGTCCTGCAAGGGATTCCGGGGACACAGTGTTATTTGGACGACATCCTTGTAACAGGTGAAGATGACAGTGAACACCTTAACAACCTAGAACAGGTGCTCACTAGACTACAGGAACATGGGCTGCGAGCCAACCGCCCCAAGTGCGAATTTTTTAAGAAACAGATATCGTATTGTGGCCACGTGATTGATGAAGAGGGGTTACATAAGTCCCCTGACAAAATTGAAGCAGTTGTTAAGGCCCCAGCGCCTGAAAATGTGTCGCAGCTGAGGTCATTCCTCGGGTTGGTGAATTACTATCATAAGTTTTTGCCGAATTTGTCGACAATTCTGCACCCACTGAACGCCCTGCTATGAACGGGCTAGCATGGAAATGGAGCGATGATTGTAAGCGTGCTTTTCAGAAGAGTAAGGACTTAATCACTTCAAAGGAAGTATTGGCTCACTACAACCCAGCGCTGCCAATCAGGCTGGCGTGTGATGCGTCTCCGTACGGCATTGGGGCGATACTGTCACATAAATTCCTTGATGGTTCGGAGAGGCCGATAGCTTTTGCGTCACGCTCGTTAACTTCTGCCGAGCGTAACTACGCCCAGATTGACAGAGAGGCCTCAGCCTAGTGTGGGGGGTGAAGAAGTTCAATCACTACCTGCACGGTCAGAAATTTACTCTACTAACCGATCATCAACCTCTTGTCTCCATTTTCAACCCTCAGAAGGGCGTACCGATAATGACAGCACAACGGCTGCAGAGATGGTCCCTTTTCCTAGGGGCACACCAATATGACATCGAGTACAAAGGAACTAAACAGCATGGAAATGCTGATGGATTGTCACGTCTACCGTTGCCGACGGTGGAAGAAGAAGACCTTGCAGTGGATCCAATGGAGTTATTCCACTCGACCATAGTCGAATGTCTCCCTGTGACGAATGCAAACATAGAAAAGGAAACACGGAATGTCCCGACACTATCACGGGTCTATGATTTAACGGTGAAGGGATGGCCAGCACATGGCGAACCACTGCTGCCAGCATTCTCGCCGAGAAGAGAACAGCTGTCAGTGTGCAGAGGAACCTTGATGTGTGGATCCAGAGTAGTAATTCCACCTAAGTTGATGGATAGAGTGCTCAACGAACTTCATGAGGGTCATCTGGGTGGGGTAAAAATGAAGAGCTTAGCCAGAGCGTTTGTGTGGTGGCCGGGAATCGATAGAGAAATCGAAGAGATGACCAAGAGCTGTGCAGGATGCCAGAAGGTCCAAAACGCCCCACCACAAGCTCCTCTGCATCCATGGGAGTGGCCCTCATCTCCATGGCAAAGGGTGCACATTGATTTTGCTGGCCCCTTCATGGACTCGATGTTTTTAATTGCGGTGGATGCACATTCAAAGTGGCCAGAGGTAATAAAAATGTCCTCAACCACCACGGAAAAAACTATCACAGTTTTATGAACCATATTCGCCAGGAATGGGCTGCCTGAACAGATTTGCTCTGACAATGGACCACAGTTTGTGTCTGAAGAGTTCCGGAGGTTCTTAAAGAACAATGGTGTTAAGCATTGCACATCTGCCCCATATCATCCAGCCACTAATGGATTGGCCGAGAGGTTTGTCCAAACATTCAAGAAGGCTATCAAGGCAATGTGTAATGAAGATATACCCCTACAACACAAGGTGGACAACTTCTTGTTTGCCTACCGGAATGCGACACATGCGGTTACCAACCAAACTCCAGCCATGATGTTCTTCAATCGAAGACTACGATGCCGCTTGGATTTGGTTAAGCCAAACGTCCGAAGAGATGTGGAGAACAGGCAGTTTCAGAATATGAATGAAAGGCCGACCAGGAGTTTTAAGATAGGTCAACCAGTTTTGGCCCGTGACTACCGCACTGAGAAATGGCAGCCAGGAACGATTTGTACACGACAAGGACCTCTCATGTATACCGTGGACGTTGGGGAGAGCATTGTAAGATGGCATGCTGACCAGATTCTAGAGTCACTGGAAAACGTCAACTCCACACCACGATCTGATACACCTGGTAATGAAATCGACGTTCCAATTGCAGCTACCGCAGACCCGGTAATATTGGAAGCAGATGAACCAAACAACGACATTGATTCCGACTCAACATTGCCAGAAGAACCTGATACCCCAAAGAGGCGTTATCCAGACAGAATCAGGAAGCCTCCTCAAAGACTGAACTTATAATTGCTTAAACTTAACCAATGTATCTAGCAACAGTAATTGTGATTGTAATTCGTTATCATTAGTTGTTAAATGAATGTTATGTACTGTTTATCTAAAAGGGGAGGAATTGTTGTGTATGTACCTTTAAGAGAATAACTGGTCTCAGACTGCAGTACCGGCAGTGACCACCCCTGTATAAAAGGCGCTAGAGAGCCTCTGTTTAGTTTCATTTATGCCTTTCACCAGTAAAGATCTCTTTGTTTCTCTCCTGCTAGTCCGTGTCTCAATCATTCACGGACTTAACACATAATACCTTCACTACAGTTCCTCGAGGACATTATCAGCACTGCCAGGCCACATTTTGCACATTGCTAAAAGTTATATTACAATACAGTTGGCTGGATTTTCCCCTTCTCACCCATTTTTGCATCACAAAAATTAATTAAATAGTAGATGTAAACAACAGCTACATTTAATTTTACAGTTTAATTACATACAGAAATTGTGGACAGAAACAGGCACACTACAATGTTGAACTATGCAGGATATTGCAGAACAGTGAAAATTGGCATTCTACTTTGCAGATGTATCAACCCTAATTATGTTCTTGAGGCCTGACAAATAAATGCTCTTCACCTTTTGTTTTGTTACTAGGATCATTTAAGCCCTATCCCTGTAACCTCCTCCAGCCCTACAACCCTCCGAGATCTCTGCACGCCTCCAATTCTGGCCTCTTGCACATAGCCGATTGTCACGCTCCACCATTGGCAGCCGTGCCTTCAGCTTCATAGGCCCTAAGCTCTGGACTTCCCTCATTAAATCTCTCCCCCTCTCTACCTCTCTTTCCTCCTTTAAGATGCTTCTTAAATCCTACCCTGTCCTAATATCTCCTTATGCGGCTTGGTGTCAAATTCTGTTTGATAAAGCTCCTGTGAAACGCCTTGAGATGTTTTACTATGTTAAAGGCGCTATATAAATGCAAGTTCTTGTTCTTGTTATAGGCCTCAATAAATCCATTATTTTTAATTGTGTAACCCAGGTGACAGATGATTTGCTGAAGGTGGCATATGCCATATCTGTTTTCCCAACACTGATGCAGCAGCAGACAACTCAGGAATTATCAAGCATAACCAGCTTTGTGAAAGGATTGGGAGTTATAGTTTGCATATTGAAATATGTGCACCTACTCAGAAGATAATTCAATTTAGCAATTGTAAACAATTGTATGCTAAAAATGTGCAGATAGTGTTCAGATATTCATAACATCAATTCTGTGTTGGCTAATTTCCCATGTTCCTGTCATGACAGGTTTGTATCAGTTGGCACTTCCCAGATGTTTTTGATACATATGTCCATTTTGATTAACAATTATTTGCTTATGGATTAATGTTAGTCTGACATCATCAGATAGGTTATAATCTTCAAATTACTTTTGCATTTGTCTTTTTTCACAAGTGATAGTGGAGACAGCTGAATATTATATTGAAGGTCACTATAGTGAAGAACATGATGGAATATACTCTTGGTGTTCATTTAATACTTCTCAACGTAATGACAATCTGCACTCACAGTAGGATTACAGAACTCCAACCAATCATGTAGATTGAAAGGTCATGCTGTCTCTATTATCTAGCTGTTCATTATTCACTGATACAATGCTTCTTAGCCACTTAAGGGCCTAATTATAAAAGCTTGAAAACACAGGAGTCTGGAGATGAATCGGGAAGAGGTATTCAGGAATAGGCTTGAGCTAAGAACAAATTGTTTACACAGAAATGCATTGATACAGAAAAAAGTTTTTCTAAATCTCTCTGGAAGGAAACTAGTCGAGGGGATGTGGGTATTTGATCAGATCTGGCAAAACACACTGAGCACACAGTGTCAGAATTAACCACTCCGAAATTCAAATACAACTTTAATGATTTCACTAAAGAATTTAATAGTTCTAAAACAATAGTGTCAGATATTCCAGTTTTTTTCTTATAAGAATTTTGATCTTGTGTTAGTGAAAATATGTTTTTATGTTTCATTGCCAGAGTACAATATATGTACTGGTCTCACTAGACATACTCCTATCTAGTTATCCAGCCAGCTAAACACTCATTCAAATAATTTCTCGAGAAGCGGGTTGCTGTTTTGAAGCTTTACTTGAACAAATTTGTGAAACTGTAAACAAAGACAAAGTATGTTTTGTACATAGGGCTGAGTACTATACATTAGATGTTACATAAGATATAAACATGTTTATGACAACAGAATAGACTAATTGTATAACTAAATAGCACTGAAGATAAACCTCGGTAGCTAACAGCTAATAACTTCTTATAGACAAAGTATTGTCAAAATACTACACTGACAAGGTTGTTATCATGTTACTAAACAAGGATACTCACAGACATTGTGTCTTGCCTAGCGTATAAGAAGGGATGGCGTAGGATTCAGAATGACTGCCTCGTGTGAGCTCCTTCACAACTCAGCAGAACACTCCCTGGAATACTACTTCCGGGTCAAACAGGAAGAAGGTCAAATAACATACTGCTATACACTAACTACCACTAGAGGGTGCTATCTGCATGTAATAAGTCCAGAACAATAACTGATGATTTTAAAATTATCTACAGATTTTCACACTTCTCTACAATACATATAATGAAGCAATCAATACATTACAGCAGTGAAGAGAAGGATGCAGTGTATCATGGCAGGAGATTGCCATCTATAACCATCTACATGATTTTTCTGTTTGCAAATTCTTCCCAGATACTCACAATAGCTGTAAGGAGGCAAATAATGTGGATCTGCTTGGAGCTATCAGGATGTTGTTCCTCATGCGTGGCATGCACCTGTGCCCTACGGAGCTGACCTTGCACAATAATATAAGGGCAACTCATTTAATATTGTTGTTAGCACCCGTGGTCATAGTGCACAATACAGCTGTAGCACTGATCAATGGTGGGCAGCAGTAACTAATGAAAGACTGCTGATTGCCTGTGAAATGCTGCAATTATCTTCAATTCAGTGAGGTACTCCTTCAGGAATTAGCTATTGAAAGCAAATAAAAGGCAGGCCCATAAGCATAGTCCTTTAACTAAGAGAAGCCCATCCAGGAGCAAAATTTAAACATTTTTACATCAGTCTCCCTGAAATGTCCGTTGATCAATCTCCCTGAAATGTCCGTTGATCAATTGTGCTTGCATTTGGAACATTGCTCAGGCAGTCTAGCCATATTATGGAGAAGCTCCCTAATTTGTATTTGGTTTGAGACTTTGATCCTTGCACACAGTTGGATCGCAGGCTCTTAGCAACCTAGATGCTTCCCACCACATTTCCCAGTGCTCATCACATCAGACATGAAGTCGGCTGATGTGATGAACTGGTGAATATAGGACAAATAGGTAACCATGCCTTCCTATTCGGCACCCCCATCTCACGTCAAACATGGCTGATTCCATTGGTGATGTTCAGCTCAGTTTGTATTTCTTAAAAAACAGCAGCGATGTTCAATGTTCATGACTGAACATCAATTGACTGCTCCCCAAAATCTTGGTGCTGAATTAGGCTTCCAGCTATTTCATAGGCTGGTTTTCAGTCGTTGGGGTTTGATGTCTACTGCATTGGAGTCAGGTCAGAATCAACTGACCTGAAAAGCTAAGTAGAAGTCGATCTGCTGACCTGAGCTAAAGTGTCCACTTAGCTCAAGGAAATGTGCCTACCATTGGAATGATCCTGAAAGCTGCCTGTTGACTTTCACCCACCTAGTCACTACAAATCATATTTTTTCAATCAGCTTGTAAAATAACTTATATCCTCGACTATTATGATCTTACATCAAACTGATTACACAAACTGCCTTCTGTGTGAGATATTACCTTCAACTCTGCCATAATATTACATGCTTAACATTAAAGCTTATTGCAAGAAAGAACAGCCATAACTACTTCCTGACGAAGGTGCAGCGCTCCGAAAGCTTGTGATTTCAAATAAAGCTGTTGGACTATAATCTGGTGTTGTGTGACTTCTTACATTTGTCCACCCCAGTCCAACTCCGGCATCTCCACACCATGGGTACTTCCAAAGAGCACAATCAAAGACAACACTTTCTTAAAATGCCCTGTCCAGGAAATCAGTGGGTTGGACACTTTCCTTTTACATTTAGGATGCGGGTTCAAATCCTTCCCAGACTAGTGGAATGAAAACCAAGTCTTTGTCAATTATATGGGTTTGATGTGAAATGAGTCTGTCCAGTTCCTGGTGGGTATAGGCTTACAGCACAAAATTGCTCCAAATTTGTCAGTGTCACTCATATAATAATAAGTTATTAGCTGTTAGCTACCGAGGTTTATCTTCAGTGCTATTTAGTTATACAATTAGTCTATTCTGTTGTCATAAACATGTTTATATCTTATGTAACATCTAATGTATAGTACTCAGCTCTATGTACAAAACATACTTTGTCTTTGTTTACAGTTTCACAGAAAAACTGCTACAGTGCAAGCTTGTGGCAGAGGCAAACTGTTGGGGGCTTTACTCTACATCTAATTGTGGTATACCTGTGTGCTTGATGTTGACATTGAAATCTCCCAGCACTAAACATCACTCAGAAGAACATAGAACATAAGAACACAAGAATTAGGAGTGGGAGTAGGTCATACGGCCCTTCGAGCCTGCTCTGCCATTCAATAAGATCATGGCTGATCTTCGACCTCAACTCCACTTTCCCACCTGATCTCTATATCCCTTGATTCACCTAGAGTCCAAAAATCTATCCATCTCAGCTTTGAATATACTCAACGACTAAACCTCCACAGCACTTTGGGATAGAGAATTCCAAAGATTCACAACCGTCTGAGTGAAGAAATTCCTCCTCATCTCAGTCTTAAATGGCCGACCCTTTATCCTAAGACTATGCCCCCTAGTTCTAGACTCTCCAGCCAGGGGAAACAACATCTCAGCATCTTGAAAAGCATGAGAAATGCAATGTCCAATCCCAGCTAGCTTTGGTCAACCAGCTCTCAAATTATTGGTATGCAAGTCACAGATGAATATAACATGGACATGAGCTAATATAACTAGTTCAAGCAATCTAAAATGATTCCCACAACATGAGTTAAACCGACAGCTGGGAAGAATTTTAAAAAAAAATTTAAATGTGAGTTAAGTTTGAAAAAGGGCAGGATGTTACAGAGATCCATTCAGGACACAGATGCATTAGATTAAGAGAAAATTACAAATGGAAGGGAAACATACACGGGGAGGATGTGCAAATAACCCTTCCAAACTGGTTATTGAGACCAATAGTTAACTGGAAAAAAAAAGCTAATTATTGATCCTTTCAAATTAAAATAAAAGGAACAAAAATGTTTTATGTCGTCACAATGAAAAAATTTCACTACATACTATTTATATTTCCTTGTATTATATTACCAGAAAAGTGCTAGTGAAGGACCACTCAGATGACATTGTATACCTTCAGACCCAATGGGCTGGATTTTACCAGCCCCAAGGCAGCAGGTTTGGAGGCGAGACTGCTGGGAAAATCCCCCAAAAATGGGAGCGGGTCCCAAACCCGCTCCCAACCCACCTCCAACCAATCTTCCCGGGAGTCAGGTCCCTGGTTTGTGCAGGAACTCGACTTCTAGCAGCGGGAAGAGGATTATAGCCACTTAACTGCCTGTTAACAAGTAGTTAACAGGCAGTTAAGGGGCTTTTCCCAAATTTTTGACTGCTGCTGCGGGCTTCCTGACATCGGGGAACCCTGCCAGGGTAAGCGAGGCGTGCTGTGGGTCTGTTGTTATGTTGGTGTTTGGATGACAGCTGCAGAAGTGGCGTGAAGGATGCAATGAGACATTAGTTAGTATCAGTGTTAAGGACATGTTGTAAAAGTAATTTTTAATGTGGTTAGATGTTTCTGCAGTTGACAAGCTGTGAAGTGTTTGTGTAGCCTCATCTCATCGGGAGAAGTGACAGATGGCTTCTGCAATCTCAGTTGCAGCTGCCATCTGTTTTTTCCTAAGGAGAGAGTAATTGGAGAGCCTGGGTTCAAGGGCTCACCTTTGGACAGTGATTGTCAGTGTTTGACAGCACCTCAATGCTGTCAAACTCTGTCAAATCATCTGTCAAACAATTGTGGTGCATATGCCTTTAAGAAAACTGGCAGCTGAAGCATCATCAACATACGTCATCTGACACCGGCTTTCCCTTAATTGGCCGGCAAGCCCGCAGGGTGGGCTTAACAAAGCCAATCAGGGCAAAATAGCGTTTGTTCATCAGACGTCGTTGGGATGGGACTAGAACCCAGAAGGCAGCAGTCCCACCCCCAACACGTCTCGGTGAGTAAAATCCAGCCCTAAGTCACTCTCAGTCACAAATTTCACTACACTGGCAGTAAAACACCAAGCCCTGCTTAACAATACAAAGAAGCTTCAGTAGGAAACATATATGCTCATTTTATATTTAATTTTTTTTTAACTTGCTAATACTGTAAATCTGGAATGAAATCACAAAAGGCTGGTCTATCAGCATCTGAAAAGGGAGGAGATAGGTTAACATTTCACACAGAGACTCTTGAAAGGAACAGATCATGTTAGTCTGCTGAAGGGAACACAGGGTATATGTCAAACCATTAGAATTTTTGCCAAAGTGGGGATGGATCTTAAATGAAGACAGCAAAGTCTTGTTGTGGTTGACACGGACTGCAGAAAAAAATGTGCAGAAAGCCCAACCTAGTAACTGGAGCTCCAGTTAAATACTTCACATTAAGCCCCAGGCTCCCAACCAACATAGGAGTAGGTCTCTACAAGGAAACATTTTCCAGAGGCTTACAACACTCTACAAGCAATTCATAGTAAGAATACGTACTTTATTCGAACTGGTTTGAATGGTACTTTAACTAGTAAATTTACAGACAGATGAAAAATTCAGGGCAATGGGTCAAATCCACTTCACTAAATTAGTTGAGTTATCTGCTACTTGCCAGTTTAGGATTCACAGCTTTTAAAAGAAATTAATGATTTGATTGCTCATTTTTCTACTGCTTACTCGGTTTTATTGGTGCCTACTACTTCAATTTAGTTGCTTTTGATTAATTAGCCTTTAGTAAATTGGATACTTAATTGTTAAATCGTTTAAGCCAGTCACCAGTATTTTCTCAATGGTCTTGTGATGCTCAAGGTGTGATGTCCCAAGTTGTGCCACTTTTAGGCTTTTGAAAGACATAATGCAATGGACTCATGCTAACTATACCAGCAAATGCCTGACAATTATTTCAAGAGAATAATTCTTGATGAGGTTTTTTTAATGCTAATAAACCACTCATCCAATTTCAGTTGTAATGTCAACTGAACCACCTGATTATGTCTCTCACTGATAATTAATAAATGTCAGCCTTATCTCAACAGCAGCACTCTTGTCTATGAGTCAAAAGGTTAGGGGTTCAAGCCCCACTACTGGATTTGAGCATATCATCTAGGTTGACACTTCTGTGCAATACTGAGGAAGTGCTGTAAGAACACACGATTTGCTATAACTTTTGCTGTAACTCGACCAAACCTAAAAGTTGACCACATTTTATGGGCCATCATGCTTCATGTGTGCTGCTGTTCAGATGAGATATGTGCATGTTGCCTGCTGCATTTCCCTACAGTACAACAATGACTATACTTCAAAAGTACTTAATTGATTGTGAAGTGTTTTGAGATGTCCTGTGGTTGTGAAAGGCACTATATATAAATATAACGTATGTATTAATTACATATTCATATCAACTAACCTAAAGACAATACCGTGGCTGCAGTGTGTACCATCTACAAGATGCACTGCAGCAACTCGCCAAGGCTTCTTCGGCAGCACGTCCCAAACCTGCGACCTCTTCCATCTCGAAGGACAAGGGCAGCAGGCACATGGGAACACTGTAGTGTATGTACCCGTCTACCTTTAAGGGAACTATTGAATGTAACCGTTCACCTTTAAGAGAACTACTTCAGGTGTGGCACTATTTGTTTGGCTTCTGTATACTGTAATACCGATAGTGACCACACCAGTATATAAGTGTTGTGGCAGGATTGCTGGGGCAGATTCGCCCGGACCTTCGAATAGTAAAGACCTGTTTTGTTTGTTACTTCTGAAGTCTGTGTATTTATTAACTGCACAACCCACAGACTTTACAGTGGCGACGAGTCCGATCGTACCCTGCGGCAAGATTACCAAAGCAAGAAGAGCGTCGAAGAGAGGCAACCGCCCTCGTCGTGCTGCTGGAAGAAAACACGAGGCTGCAGCAGGAGAAAGGTGGAAGACTTTAGCAACAAAAGCTTCCATTAGCAACAGGCACTGACTACCCTTCTACCACGGTACAGAGTGAGCCGATCAGCAGGGAACAAGGCGGCCGCGGAGACTGTGAGTAGGGGAAGGTGTAGAGAATATCCGGAGGATAAGGGCAGAGCACTCGACCTCGGTCGAGGGGGAGCTGAGCCGGTCAGAAGTCGGGTCCAACGGCGTCGGGTGACAGCCGGACCGCGATCGGCGGGAAAAGCCGGGCAGCGACCGCAGCCACGAAGCGCTGAGACTGGGAGTAGGCGTGGGAAGAGAAACCCAGCCGCAGCCGGGGAGGGAAACACCGGTCTGCGAGAGGGCTGGGGAGGCGAACGGGGACCGTGCGGGTGAGAGCCGGGTGCGGAGAGAGAGACTGCGAGGAGCCAGTCCAGCGGCTGAGCTGTTCTCCACCAACGGGGTACTCAGAGCCGGCAAAAACCGAACGTGCGGGAGTGGGTGAGAGACACAGCCGAAAACGGGGTGAGAGACTGCGCGAGAGCCAGTCCAGCGGCTGAACTGTTCTCCACCAGCGGGGTACCCAGGGCCGGTAGCACCGAACGTGCGGGTGAGAGAGCGACAGAGCCGGGGACGGAGAGAGAGACTGCGCGAGAGCCAGTCCAGCGGCTGAACTGTCCTCCGTTAACGGGGTGTACCCAGCGCCGGTAGAGCCGTGCGGGCGGGAGGAAAAGACATAGCCGAGTAAGGGGAGCTGTGCGGAAGCCAGCCAGCGGCTGAACCTGTCCGCTGTGGGGGAAGCATACCCCTTCCACCGGGAAGAAACGCGGGAAGCCGCCATTAGGCAGAGAAGACGCCAGAAGCGGGAAACTGCCATTGAAGTGGGCGGGGCGAGAAAGGAAGAGCGGGAAACCGCCATTTTCGCGGGAAAACCGCCATCTTGATTGACATACCGCCATTGAAGCGGGCGGGGAGAGAAGGAAAGAGCGGGAAACCGCCGATTTCGCGGGAAAACCGCCATCTTAGAAACAAACAAATAAATAAGAATACTTAAAGAAATACTGGTGCTGCTCCCAAGGGAAGAAAAATGCCTAAGCGAGGGAATATTAACGACTTTAATTCTGAAATAGAAGACTGGGCCACATACGTGGAACGCATCGAGATCTATTGTGAAGCCAACAAAATAGAGGAAGACGACAAGGCGATAACATTGTTAAACTCGATGGGCGCAAAGACATACGGGCTCTTGAAGGATTTACTAGCACCAGCTAAACCGGCGGATCAGTCTTTCGAAGAGATTGTGGTTGTTCTGAAGGACCACTTGAACCCCACACCGTTGATGTTGGCTGAACGATTCAAATTCTATGCAAGAACGCAACGGAAAGACGAAAACAACGCAGAATACTTGGTCGAACTGCGTAGGCTAGCGAAATACTGCCAGTTCGGAGGGAATCTGACAGAGGCACTGCGAGACAAGTTCGTAGGCGGATTGTCCAAGGAAGGGACGCAAAGGCGCCTACTAGAAGAGAACGACCTTACACTTGACAGGGCTGTCCTTATAGCCGCATCACACGAAGCCGCAGCGAAAGGAACGGCGGAAATGCAACTAAAGGCGGCGGCGCTCGGGGTGGACCAAATTACCTCGAGTACAACAAAATGCTATCGTTGTGGGAAGACAACACACGACCAGAATCAATGCTGGTTTAAGAACCAAGAATGTAGGAAATGTGGCAAACTGGGTCACATCGCTAAGGTATGCCGGTCAGGGAAGAAGACCAACAACCAAAGGAAGCCATCACAAGAAAAGTACAACAAGGTATACAAGGGGGCTGAGAAGAGTTCAGACGAACAGAATCCAGACTCAGATCCAAACGGCCAGGAGCTGGGTAGTCTGAGTATCCACCATGTGAGTAAGGAAGCTGACCTACAAACTATCTGGGTCATGCTAAAAATAGCTGGAGTCCAAGTGAAAATGGAGTTGGACACTGGATCAGCTGTATCAGTCATAAATCGAGGGGATTACCACCGGCTATTCTCACACATACCCTTAAGAGATACCAAGTTCATATTGCAGACATATACGGGGCATAAAGTATACCCCATGGGAAAAATAAGAGTCAAGGTGAGAGATAGTGGTAAAGAACACCCAAGAATGAACTTGTATGTACTACATGAGGGAGGACCACCACTTCTAGGACGGGAGTGGATCAAGAAAATAGACATGGAATGGCACTACCTACAAGCAATGACAAGTGAGGACTCGGTGCAGACAAGCAGCTCAGACTCTGAGCCGGAAGACGATAAGTCCAGCCCATGTATGAAAAACAAGGTTAACATGAACTCACTGACTAAGGTTGGAAAAACGATGGCGTGCATAAAGACAGGGAATTCTGAGTCTGTTCAAGTCACAGACATATGCATTACGGAGGAACACCGAGCTCAAACTCAACGTTATTTCAAAGTACGACAACAATTCGAACAATTAAGTTACCGTCTCGTACAAGAGATGAAAACAATGAAAAAGTTCTATGACACCGAATGGGAGGGTCTGGAAAGACAACAGAACCTGCTGGCTCAAGCAGAGAGCGACCATAGAGCCATCGTGACCAATTACCGATCACACCTCCCTTATGATGTTCAGGAGTTAGAATATTTGCATGATCTAGAGATACAGCATAAAGGCAAACCACGCTACACTGAGGATTTTGTTCTGCAATTGGAGACGGAGCTAGTGCAGGCAAGGTTAAGAGAAGCTGAATCGCAGTGTGCACTTAAAGAGATGCAGAAAAAAATCTTGGACATGGAAAAGAGAAACGCTTCTTTACCTGATGTGAATAATGTGGCCATGTTGCAAGAGGAGCTTATCACTCAGTTAAATGAAAATAAAGGGAAAATGACTGAGATAGACTGCAAGAATAAAGAAGATTTGATGGCAGTGAGACTTCAAGAGGCAGATAGCATAGCAGCCTTGGCTGAACTCCAACAGGAAATTGCGAAAGAAGCAAATGAAGAGGAATCTTCAGGAAGCCGGGATTTTATTCCAGTTCTTCTCTACGACTCCTTACAAGCAGAGTGTGAGAAGTGGAAAGAACAGTATGAACAGGCCCAGGCTACAATTCTGGAGAGGATTAACTCGGCAACCTCCGAAAAGCTAGTTTCAGTAGAAGCATATGAGCAACTAAAGGTTGAACATGAGCAAGAAGTCCAAAGGCTGCAGGAAATTCTTGATGAGCTCAAGGCCAAGACAGACTCATCGGTAGAAGTTCCATCCATAGATGAGAATTTAGCGGTGAAAGACATGGCAGAACATGAAAGACAAGATGTCCAAGAACTCATAAAAATATTGGAGGAAACCCAAGACAAATATGAGGCGGCAATGACCGAGGTTCAACGACTTGAAGAGCAGAGTCAACTGGAAATCCTTTCAGTGGAAGGGAAGGAAACTGTAAGAAACACAGAGACTGTAAGAATGGGCTCTGAACATGAGCTTGGGAGCATCAAGGCGCAACTTCTTCGAGCGCTTGAAACCAAAGTACAAGAGGAAAGGAAGGTGAAAGCATTGGAGGGAAAGGTGGATGAAATGGTGAAGACTCTGATCCACAGAGTCCCCGCGGAAGAGTTAACGGTCAGCCAACTCCTTCACATGCTGAGAGACAACACTCCACAATGGGAACACGAGCTTCAATCTGCAAAGGGAAGGAATTCGGAGCTCCCAAAAGTTACAGAAATAACTGAGGTGGCAACACAGATTTTGTGTTACAGTTTACTCCATGAAGAGTTCGTTGAATCACGTCAAGGTGAACAGAAGAATGTTGAAACAGCTGCTTCAGTAGAAGGATTAAATAGCCTGATACCGCAATCCCCGGTGGAAGGGAAGGTATTGAACTCACAAATGAGGTCAGTAGTGAAGGAATGGCAGACAACCCAGGAAGAGCGGGATGAATATGAATGCATGAAGAAGTCTTTTCAAGAAAGATGTCTAGGGAAGGAACCACCGTCAGCTAACGTCCAGATGGGTGAGGAGGAAGAAGAAGGCTCTCTCGCTGGCCTAACTCAGGACGAACCCGAATATTACCATGACCTGTTGAGTGACACTGAATATTACGAGGATGTGGTCTGCCCAGCTTGTGATGAAAACTCCCAAAGTGCTGAAATCCGGAGGAAGCACTTAAGGTCTAAGGAACATAGAGAGTTGGTGGCGCTACAGCTGGCAGCCGAGAAAGGAGCTCCGAGAGTTTCAAAAAGGCAGAAAAGAAAAAGAAGAAGCAGAAGATAATAACTGTCTAAAATATTAGCACTTCTACCATCTCAGGCGGAACACTACGAAAGGAGCTAAATTAGTTGAAAAACTGGAAAATGTCAAGACAGCCAGTTGGTTGTAAAAGTCCGCACTGCTGGTTCAACAGGACGAAAGTTCAAGCTGTTACGTCAAGAAAAAGGCTATGGAGGAGTCACGCTAGCCAGGTGAACCGGCTACACCAAAGAAATGTTGTTTGGAACGAGTCAAGATCAGAGACTGAATCTATGAACTGTTTCCGCAGAGACTGAACCTGTGAACTGTTCCCACCGAGATTATATCTGTAAATTGTTTTATATGACATTGACTCCACCGAGATTATATCTGTAATTTGTTTATAGGAAGTTGAAGATATGTATGTTTAACGGAGACTCTGTAAGTAATAAGCTAAAAAGGGAGGATTGTAGTGTATGTACCCGTCTACCTTTAAGGGAACTATTGAATGTAACCGTTCACCTTTAAGAGAACTACTTTAGGTGTGGCACTATTTGTTTGGCTTCTGTATACTGTAATACCGATAGTGACCACACCAGTATATAAGTGTTGTGGCAGGATTGCTGGGGCAGATTCGCCCGGACCTTCGAATAGTAAAGACCTGTTTTGTTTGTTACTTCTGAAGTCTGTGTATTTATTAACTGCACAACCCACAGACTTTACAAACACCACCACCTCCAAGTTCCCCTCCAGGTCACACACCATCCTGACTTAGAAGTATATTGCCGATCCTTCATCGTCGCTGGGTCAAAATCCTGGAACTCCCTCCCTAACAACACTATGGGAGTACCCTTACCACATGGACTGCAGCGGTTGAAGAAGGCGGCTCACCACCATCTTCTCAAGAGCAACTAGGGATGGGCAATAAATGCTGGCATTGCCAGCGATGCCCTGATCCCATAAACGAATTTTTAAACATTTTAAAAATTACTTTTGGAATTAATGCATATAAGCTACTATGGCTCCTGAAATCTGCATTTTGCCTTGAAACCAATAAACAAACCCATTTATAGTGGTTGTACTTAGAGGTGAAGCAATATCAGTCTTAATTGAGCAATTATTACTAAGAATTTTTATGGTAATTATATGTATGAAGCATAAATCAGTCCATACCATTTCTGAATTATGTAGCAAATGAATCTGAGAAAAGTGCATTATGCAAAACGCCGAAGTGCTGATTGTATTCTGATTAAAATGTAAATCGGGGTTTACTGAGCCACACAGCATGTCTTTTACTACAAAAAAAATCAATATGGCTTTCAGGTCAATACACAAAAGTGTCCAATCATGTAAGTTAAAACTAATTAAGGGCTTGAAATCTCTAGGAAAATTGAATGCAATTGGATGAACATAATGGCATGGTCATTGTTTCTACAGTCCTTGAAATACAACATTTATTTTCCAATTTAATTCTATTCTGCAAACTTAGTAAAATTTGGTAGAATATCTTAATGCTCAAATTCTATATAAGTTATGAAAATGGAAAACAAAAATGCTACCAAATAGCAAACATGTCATATGATTGTTAATTCATCTCAGGCTATCTAGAGTCATCTTAAAATAAATTGTTTTTCAGATGAGCTATTCTGCAAATAAGCTCAGACTGCCAGTTCTTATTAAGAATGGGTTTATTCAGAATGCAGCATAATATTGAGTTTTATTAACCCATTTAAATCCAAAATATTTTCAACAAATAACACTCGCATATCAGCTTAGTTGCATTGAGTGGATTTGGTTTCTTCTGAACATCAGATTAACATTATACGTCCAAAGCTTTATTGCCCTGTTCAGAGCTTAAATAATGAAAGATTTTACAAGGGGAGGAAGAATTGTTCTGATTACTATTTGTAGTGATATGATAAATGCATTCGAAAAGAATGTGTTTTCAATGTTGCTATACATAGCAGCTAAAGCAATTCTT
The DNA here is from genome assembly GCF_052327205.1 of Somniosus microcephalus. Taxonomy (NCBI): domain Eukaryota; kingdom Metazoa; phylum Chordata; class Chondrichthyes; order Squaliformes; family Somniosidae; genus Somniosus; species Somniosus microcephalus. The sequence goes on along the minus strand of NC_141001.1, from coordinate 76,160,499 downwards.
TTCCCAACATATGCTTCTTTCTCTTTTTGCAGAACATTATTTTCTATGCATTTCAGGTAAGGATTATTATTATGTCATGTTAATGGATGTTTCCCGTTGTGCAGTATGGATCTCAGAACCAGTGCTGACCTCTCTTTAAAATGAATGGAACAGTCTCCTTCCCTTTATAGTGGTGAGCTACTAAGTGCATGCCTATCAGCCGATCTTATCTGTTACAATGGCCCTGATTTTGCTGTAGAAATAATGGTGCGGCTATCCGCACTCACCGTTATTGAGGAGTAAATTGAAGCAACTTCCAGCGACTGCACATGCGCAGTTAAACGTGGAAATCAGGAAGTTGCTGTTTGAGTTGCCCTGCCCCTCCAGAAGCCTTGCTTTAGAGACTCAGTATTCAAATACATGGAAGGGCGGGAAGTTGGAGTACTTAGGTGATAGATATCCACCAAACAGGCCAGAAAAGGTTAGGGCTTGTCCATTCAAGTGTAAGTGAATTTTTAACGCCGTGACAATTCTTAATTACTGCCAAACAACCTCTCTGGCACTGAAAATTAACTGTTACAAGTGTTGATTCTCAGTCCTTCAGATTTTAATTATTGTTGGAGATTTTTAAAAATTGAAATATTTTATTGTTTCTTACCTTTTCTTTCTCTTTTATTTCTCTCTCTAATCCCATCTTTCTTTCCCTCTCTTTATTTTGTTTTCTGTACATAACTTTGCATTAAATATTTTAATTTACACTTCCTGGTTTAGACTGCGTGCCTCAGTCAGGATTCTTCAATCTGTTTAGTTAAGGAGATACACGGTTGCATGCCCTGTTCACACAGGTCCCAGATCCCCTGCAGAGGGTGCTGCGCTGTTTTTCATTTCTAATAACCGCAACTTCCAGTGCAAAAGCCCATAGAAAGTCCGTGAGCAAGTGTAAGTGTAATGAATGGCTGGTGCCATTCATTCACCGCTGACCACAAAATCCGGGCCAATATCTACTTCTTTGGCCCGTTGTCATTGTTTGTCTGATTATGTACCTGTGAAGTGTCTTGGGATGTTTTCCTGTGTTAAAGGCGCAATATAAAATGCAAATAGTTGTTGTTTGCCTTTCTTTCTCTGTCCCTTTCTGTGTGACTCAACTTTCTTTCTTTTTGTACCTGTACACAGGCTCATTCTGAGATACTAGTGTTCCATTAACTCCAGGACAGCAGCATCATCAATGTATATTTTACTACTTCAACCGGTTTTGTTAATTATGATGCCTCAGTAGGCTACATGATGTAATTATGTGTACCAATGCAACACTAAATGATGGATACATTGTGATTTGGATCCTCTTCCAACACTCTTTATGTGAATTTTCTGGGGGAGAAAACAGCATCTATGTTTCCTGTGCTTCCTATGAATCAAAACATAAACCTTATGTGTGTGGTGAATCGGATGTAGCGTGCCTCAGGACTAATGACCCATCCTTAGTGGTCAGCTATACCAGAAATAGTACGGATGCCCACCCTAAAAAATGTTGATCTGTGCAATAGATAGGAAAGCAGTAACCTGACAAAGCGTATAATTCAAGCTAAAAGTACAGAATTAAACTTATTGTTAAGCATAAAGTTATACAGAAGCAAAAATAAATCAGGAAATAAAATAGTAATCACAGTGCTTAACTCTACATGATCCTTTCTTTCTGAAACCAAAATAAACAATTACAAAATCCCTTTAGAGTCCCTTTTCAATGTTAAACATCCATTGTTTGGTTGCGTCTAACTCCGTGGAGTTCAGTCTTACAACAGTGCATTTCAAATAGGTGAATTAAAGAACGGCCAACTGCTTGTGTGGTTAGCACAGCCTGTGAATTCTCCGAGCACAAAGCTGTCAAACAAGGCAGTTTCAAAGTCACAATACAGCATCTTGAACATGGCACACGTTGAAGCACAACGCTTTACACATCTTGTCCAGGCTTCACACACCCAGGAACTGCTACATGCTGTAGACAACACATCACCTGCCCTCATATGATTAATTACCAGATCAAACAATCTAGCCTGCTTCATCACAGACATCCTGACCCCATTCTCAACTGATGGTTCTCATGAGGAAATACACTTTCCATTTTAAACCTAAATAGTTTTAAATTATTCATGTTTCCCTATTTATAATTATATTATAAAAGAGAAAGAAAACATAATTTTATAATTTGTGGCAGCATAAAGCTTAGCATTGGTCACAAAAAGCATAAAGCCTTCATTCAAATTTTCCATTAAGAAACGAAGTGGCAACATTCCATCTCTGTCAGAATTCACTGAACCACTGAGTAGAATTTGTGAGACCTGGTATGAAACCTATCTTTCATTACTGTAAGGCTTAGATCCCTTAAAGAAAAGGTACTTGTGGCCTTTTACTGCCTGGTGTCATACATCAAGTGTAGAGTATAGGAGAATGTCTTCTGTAACTGAAAAGAAAATGGTGATAATTTCTGTTACCCTGTGGTTTCTCTTCTGCTGATCAAATATTTGAATTTCTGAAGCCATGGTATAAGAAATGGCTTTGCCCTTTCAAGAGGAAAGCCACAGGGAAGCTCCTAAACAAGAATTCAGTGACTATATTAATCAAAAACAGTGGGCATCTTACTGCTGTGGTTGATGACCCAGTCGTGGAACTGTTCCCTTTTAATTATTTATTAAACAAATGTATACAATTGATTATTCTCTATTACTGTTAATGTTTTTATTGTTTCAGACATTTAGAAGGTTAAGGGATGAATAATCCCCTCTGTATAACGTTTTAGCCCAGCCTCCCATCCTCTTCAAGTGGAGTCCCTAGAGGTTTTCTCTGCTGTCCTGAGTGGAATTAGATTATGTTGTGGCAGAACCACTGACTGACTCTGGCTAACTGTATATAATTCTCTTTAACAATGTTCTAACACCAGCCTAAACCTGTACCATTGTGTTAGGCATTACTGTGTTTTTTATATAGAGTTTGCATGTACGGGGCGTGGCCCCTTTAAGAGCGCAGGAAAACACGGGCAAACGCGATGACGTCACGTCGCAAACCACAGGACTGCCCAGGGAGTCCTCATGGCATCTCCGTTGAGTAAAGACCTGTTTGATTGTTCTCTTGTGTCGATCTCTGTTATTCGTAGGAATTTGTCAATTCCTACAATGTTACTTTACAGTTCATCTCTGGTGGGAGCAATTATCAAGCCAGCTACTTGAGGAACATGCCGACCGATTTGAGCAGCCATAAGAAAGTTCTTGAAAGAAAATAGCATGAAAGAACACTGAGGTCAGGCATGTAAAAAATAATGAACATTGCATCAGCTGGTGCATTACCTAAAAATCTTCAGTGATAAAGGTTGTGACCCCTCATAGCAAATGGAGTCAACCTTACCCATGTTAAAAAAGAATCCTGCTTAGGTTAATAGCAAAACGAATTTAGTGTCCACGATTGTCATCATGTTTCTTCCATTATTCTATAATGTGCCAGTTTGAGTGCACTCTCCCAGCTTGTGCTGGATGAGCACTTGCAGCTCAAGTATACCTGGCAAGAAAATGAAGATTCGCACAAGATGCTTAAAGCAAGGACAAAGTGAACTGGAAGCTTGATTCTGACAGGGATCAAGTCCATGATGTGCATGCAACAAGCCATAGCTCCTGACCATTAGAAAAGTAGTCATCCTCTGCATTAAGCTTAAGGGAAAACCTAGGGTATTAAGAAAACTGTTAAGGAAAAGACTAGAAAATATAAAGTTATTGATGGCTTTTTAACAAGGTCCTCTGCTCTTATCTTCTTCCTAGCCAAAGCTCATAAAAAGTTCACATTCTCCACAATATTCCTGGTAATGTTGTTGAACTTTTGCTCAACTGTCTGAATCACACTGATTACATATAATTATAGACTGGATACATTTTAAGATGCATCCCTGGGATTCCAAGGATAGTAAACCCAGTTACTTAAATAGTCAAAGTAACTAACTGTAACATGGCAAACTGTTCTTGGCACGATATACATGGTGACATTCAAATAATTCTGGTTTTATAGAAATTATGCCGACAGCTACATTGATTTGATAAACATAACTATAGACATGTGAATAGGCAAGGTGACATCATTGATCAAGTCGAGTCTTGTTTTTTATTCGTTCCTGGGACGTGGGCATCGCTGGCAAGGCCAGCATTTATTCCCTAATTGCCCTTGAGAAGGCGGTGGTAAGCCGCCTTCTTCAACTGCTGCAGTCCGTGTGGTGAGGGTACTCCCACAGTGCTGTTTGGTAGGGAGTTCCAGGATTTTGACCCAGCGACGATGAAGGATCGGCGATATGCTTCTAAGTCAGGATGGTGTGTGACTTGGAGAGGAACTTGGAGGTGGTGGTGTTCCCACGTGCTGGCAAGCCTTGTCCTTCTAGGTGGAAGAGGTTGCGGGTTTGGGAGGTGCTGCCGAAGAAGCCTTGGCGAGTTGCTGCAGTGCATCTTGTAGATGGTACACACTGCAGCCACGGTACGCTGGAGGTGGAGGGTGTTGAGTCTGTGTGTCCCAGTTATGCTTAGGATCAATCACTGGACACAGACAACAAGAATAACTTTTAACAGGTCTTTACTATTCGGAGGTCAGGCCTGAACTGCCCAGCAAATCCCTACACAACACTTATATACCGGTGTGGTCACCACCGGTATTACAGTATTACAGTATACAGCAGCCAAGAGAAAGTAGTACATCTCTTAAGGTAGTTCTCTTAAGGTGGAACAGGTTACATACACCACAATCCTCCCTTTTTAGCTTAACAGTTATATCCCCATTTAACATAACATAATAACATATATATATATACAACTTCATGCAAAACAGTTCAAAGACTCTGAGGAGGCCTCCTGATTCGAGTTGGATAACGCCTTTCAGGGGACTCTAATTCTCGTTGCTGGGGTGACTCATCTAGTTGGTCTCTTATGGATTGGACCTCATCATCAGGTACATTCACTTCTGAGGTAGATGCTTCAGGTTCACTAACTTCTTCCACGGTTGTCTCTGCCGTAACCATGGGTTTGACCCTTGTTCTCGATTCTACCAGTTGGTCAGCATGACGCCGTATTACATTTTCACCAATATCTACCGTGTACATCAGGGGTCCTTGTCTGGCCCGAATTGTTCCAGATTGCCATTTCTCGTTTTTATAGTCCCGGGCTAACACTGGTTGTCCTATTTCGAAGCTCCGAGTGGTCTTGTTATTTATATGCTGGAACTGTTTGTTTTCAACTTCCCTCCGCACATTTGGTTTTAACAAGTCCAACCTGGACCGCAACCTCCTGTTATAGAACATCATGGCAGGACTTTGGTTTGTCACTGCATGAGTGGCGTTTCGCTATGCCAGTAGGAATTTGTCCACCTTGTGTTGTAGTGGAATCTGATCTTCGCTCATGGCCTTTATTGCTTTTTTAAACATTTGTACAAATCTCTCGGCCAATCCGTTTGTAGCCAGATGATATGGGGCAGAGGTATAATGTTTCACCCCATTCTTCTTCATGACTTTCTGGAATTCTTCTGACACGAACTGCGGTCCGTTGTCTGAACATATTTGTTCTGGCAATCCATTTCTTGCAAATATCGTTCTCAGCACCGCGATCGTCTTTTCCGAGGTAGTGGTAGTCATCTTAACCACTTCTGGCCATTTAGAATGTGCGTCCACCGCAATTACAAACATGGAGTCCATGAATGGACCAGCAAAGTCAATATGTACACGTTGCCATGGGGTTGAAGGCCATTCCCATGGATGCAGCGGTGCAATCGGAGGTGCATTTTGCACTTTTTGGCACCCTGAGCAGCTTTTCGTCAGATCCTCTATCTGTTGGTCGATACCCGGCCACCACACATAAGCCCTAGCAAGGCTTTTCATCTTGACTCCCCCCAGATGACCTTCATGCAGTTCCTTTAGAACTCTCTCTCTTAACTTAGGAGGAATAATCACCCTTGTTCCATACATCAATGTTCCTTGACAGACGAACAGCTGTTCTCGTCTTGCTGAGAATGCCGGTAACAGTGGATCACCATGTGCTGGCCATCCCTTCACTGTCACTTCGTAGACCCTGGACAGTGTCGGGTCGTTCCTGGTTTCTCTTTCAATACTTGCATTGGTGACTGGTAAACATTCGATGATGGTCGAGTGACATAACTCAACAGGGTCAACCGTCGGTGCCTCCTCCTCTGTAGGTAGTGGCAGGTGCGACAGCCCATCAGCATTACCATGCTGCTTTGTACCTTTGAATTCTATCTGATATTGATGTGCTCCTAGGAAAAGGGACCATCTCTGGAGTCTCTGTGCTGTCATCACCGAAACACCCTTCTTAGGGTTAAAAATGGATACCAACGGCTGGTGGTCTGTCAGAAGCGTAAACTTTTGGCCCTGCAGACAATGATTAAACTTCTTTACTCCCCACACAAGGCTGAGAGCCTCCCTATCTATCTGAGCATAGTTGCGCTCAGCGGAGGTCAATGATCTGGATGCGAACGCAACTGGCCTCTCCTGGCCATTTGGCAACTTGTGTGAGAGTACTGCCCCAATACCATATGGAGAAGCATCACAAGCCAAACGAATAGGCAGCATTGGGTTGAAGTGAGCCAACACTTCCTCTGAGGTGATCAATGCCTTGCTTTCGCGAAAGGCCCTCTTACAGTCCTCGCTCCACTTCCATGGTACTCCCTTCTGCAAAAGAGCGTTCAGCGGGTGCAGCACCGTGGATAAATTTGGCAGAAACTTATGGTAATAGTTAATCAACCCTAGAAACGACCTCAATTGGGATACATTATCCGGAGCGGGAGCCTTCACAACAGCTTCGATCTTGTCAGGAGACTTATGAAGCCCCTCCTGGTCAATGACATGATTACAGTACGAGATCCGCTTCTGAAAGAACTCACATTTCTGGCGATTAACTCGAAGTCCATATTCTTTCAATCTGGTGAGCACCAGTTCCAAGTTTGCAAGGTGTTCCTCGTCATCATCTCCTGTAATCAGAATATCGTCCAGGTAACATTGTGTGCCTGGAATTCCCTGTAATACCTGCTCCATGGCCCTCTGCCAAATTGCTGGCACCGATGCCACTCCAAAAACCAGTCTATTATACCGGTACAAGCCTCTATGCGTGTTGATCGTGAGATACTGGCGTGACTCTTCCTCAACTTCCATCTGTAAGTACGCCTGCGCCAGGTCTATCTTGGTGAAGTGTTTCCCGCCTGACAACGAAGCAAAGATATCCTCAATCCGCGGAAGCGGATACTGCACTGTGTGAAGCACCGGATTAACAGTGATCTTGAAATCTCCACAGATGCGAACCTTCCCCGGTTCCCCCGGCTTGTTGCTCGATGAACGCTTCATGACGGGAACAATGGGCGTGGCCCATTCACTCCAGTCTACCTTAGATAGTACTCCTGAATGTTCTAGCCCTTCCAGCTCAGCTTCCACAGCAGGTCGTATCGCATAAGGTACCGGTCTGGCTTTGGAAAATTTCGGGTTTGCATGTTCTTCAACCTTGATGTTTGCCGTAATTCCTCTCAGTGTTCCCAGTCCCTGTTGAAACACCTCTTTAGCATCGTCCAATATTCTGGACAATCGTTTATAGGTTTGACATCTTTTTTACCGGAATCTACCGTTAGTGCTTTTAAGGAATGCCAGTCCATATTTATTTTCCTAATCCACTCCCGTCCCAGTAGTGGTGGACCTCCCTCAGGTAGCACATATAAGTCCATTCCTCGGCTTTCTTTGCCCTTGTGGACCACCTTTACCTCTATCTTCCCGATGGGGTATACTCTTTGCCCCGTGTATGTTTTCAATACAATCTCCGTATCCCGTAGGGGAAGATGTGGGAACAACCTTTTGTAATCTTGCTTATTCATGACCGTCAATGCTGATCCAGTGTCCAATTCCATCTTCACTTGGACTCCTGCTATCTGAAGTGTGACCCAAATTGTTTGGAGGTCTGCTTCCTTACCAACATTGTGTACCCTTAGACTACCCAGTTCATTACTGCTGGAGTCTGAATCTGACTTCTGTTCGTTCGAACTGTTCTCTGTCACCTTGTGTACCTTTCTGTACTTTTCCTGCGGTGACTTTTTGTTGCTGGTCTTCTTTCCTGACCGGCATACTTTAGCTATGTGACCAAGCCTGCCACATTTTCTGCATTCCTGATTTTTGAACCAGCACTGGTTCTGATCGTGCGTTGTCTTCCCACAACGATAACATTTTACTGTACCCAAGACCATTTGATTGGTGCTGAGTTCCGGTGACCGTAGCTGCATTTCCGCCGTGCCTCTCGCTGCCGCTTCTTGCGATGCTGCAATAGTGACAGCTTTATCAAGCGTAAGATCATTCTCCTCAAGCAGTCGCTTTTGTGTTCCTTCTTTTAACAATCCACACACAAATTTATCTCTCAGCGCATCTGCTAGTCCTGTTCCAAACTTACAGTACTTCGATAGCTTACGTAGTTCAATTAAAAATTCAGCGTTGCTTTCGTCTTTCAGCTGCATTCTTCTGTAAAATTTAAATCGTTCCGCTATCATCAGCGGTGTGGGGTTTAAATGATTTTTCAGGACAGTAACAATATTCGCGAAAGTCTGATCCGCCGGTTTATTTGGTGATAGAAGGTGCTTCAATAGCCCGTATGTCTTCGCACCCATTGAGCTTAATAAGGTTAGTGCTTTCTCATCATCTGGTACCTTATTTGCTTTGCAATAAATTTCCATGCGTTCTACATACGTGGTCCAATCTTCGATATCACTATCAAAGGTATTAATGCTCCCATGTTTAGGCATCCTTGCAAGTTTTTTAAATTTTTCTTTTTCTCAAAATGGCGGCTTCCCGCGCTTGTCTTCTTCCCCCGCCTACTAAAATGGCGGCTTCCCACGCTTGGTGGTCTTTCCCGCGCTCGCCTTCTTCCCCCGCCGACTACAATGGCGGATTCCCGCATTTGCCTTCTTCCCCCGCTGGCTGCAATGGTGATTGCCTTGCTGCTGCCGTTCTCACCTCCCCAGCGGTTCTCACTCCCCGACGCTGCTTTGCCTCGCAGCCCCGCTTGCAGCCCGGTCCTTTACACTGGCTGCGTTTGAATTCTCTGCGGCTCTCGTGCCTTAAGCTTCTCAACTCCCCGATGCTGCTTTGCCTCGCAGCCCCGCTTGCAGCCCGGTCCTGTACACCGGCTGCGTTTGAGTTCTCCGCGGCTCTCGAGCCTTAAGCTGCCCCAGTCGCTGCGCCTCTCGGCCTCGATTGCAGCCCGGCCCTTTCTACCGGCCGTGTTCGAGCTCTCCGCCCTTATTCCTCCATTTTCCCTCCCCTACTCCACAGCCAACGCGGCCGACTTTCTGCTCGTGTCGCTGATCAGCTTACCCACCACCGTGGTAGAAGGGATGATCACTGCCTGTCGCTGATGGAGGGCTTCGTGGTCAGAATTCTTTTTCTTTTTAACCCGAGTTCTCGATGCCTCCCGTGCGATGGTGCTCAGCAGGATGATGAGGGCGGATGCCTCTTCTCGACGCCCGTTCTGAGGACGAAGCTGCCTTGGATGTAAAATTGCCGCAGGGTAAGATCGGACTCGTCGCCACTGTTGAGTCTGTGTGTCCCAGTTATGTTTAGGATCAATCACTGGACACAGACAACAAGAATAACTTTTAACAGGTCTTTACTATTCGGAGGTCAGGGTTGAACTGCCCAGCAAATCCCTACACAACACTTATATACCGGTGTGGTCACCACCGGTATTACAGTATTACAGTATACAGCAGCCAAGAGAAAGTAGTATATCTCTTAAGGTAGTTCTCTTAAGGTGGAACAGGTTACATACACCACAGAGGGAGTGAATGTTTAAGGTGGTAGATAGGGTACCAATCAAGTGGGCTGCTTTGTCTTGGATGGTGTCAAAATTCTGGAGTGTTGTTGGAGCTGCACTCATCCAGGCAAGTGGAGAGAATTCCATCACACTCCTTACTTGTGCCTTGCAGATGGTGGAAAGGCTTTGGGGAGTCAGGATGTAGGGGGGCATCCTTTACCTGGTTTACGGTAATTTACCTTCCTTTACCTGGTTTACGGTAATTTACCTGGTCAGGCAGCCTTTTGTTTCACAGACTGAGACTAATACCAATCAGCGGTTTCGAATCACTAAACCCACCCTTCCAGTTCTGACTGGAGGAACTTATAATTAATGATATATTAAAAACGGACGAATGATCTGGATGTAAGAAAGTCAAACTTTATTAACTAAATAAACTACACCACACGATCCATGTAATCACGGTAAAATTGCTTAGATAGGGGAGGAAAAACGGGCATAACGAGGGAAAACGACTAAAATAACAATTCTTAATGAAATCCCCACTTTACCCCCACCCCTAAGCCTACCCTAAGTTGCCTTGTGGAAGGTCAGAAAAATATATGCTCACCACTATAATGCCAGCTCCGTGCCCTGCGAGATCTTCACTGTCCCGAAGTAAAGAAAACACCCCAGTGTTTTAAAAATAAACTGCTGATGTTTTTACTTCTTCAGACAGACTTCCACGCTGTAGAAGGCACACGAAGGCAGGCGAGAGAGAGAGAGATGCTTCTCAGAAGCTACCTTTATATACCCCAATTTTGGGGCTGAGAAGTTCATCTGGCTAAAACAAAAGGGATCCAACTGCCCTATTGTCTGGGATGGGTTTCGAATAAAGCTTGGAGTGGTTTGAATGTGTCTTCATTCTGGGGCCGAAATGTTCCCGCCCACACACGGAGTTTTCTGGGCTAACAAAAGGGATACAACTGCCCCATTGTCAAGTAATGGGTGATTCAAACCCATTCATTCTTAAACTGTTCCTTCCTCAGTTTGAGTGTATTTTTCAAATGTCTGTGTTGAGCCTTCGAACCATCTCCATTCACCCTGATGGGTTTTGAATGGGGCTGTATTACTATGTAAACAGAAACCCATTCATTGTGGTCAGTTGAAACCGCAGCCTAAGTGGATAATCCTTTGTGTCAACAATCAGCAGTTTCTGTAAACAAACATCTTGTCTCTGGAGGGAGGGGAAACTCCCCCTTTTGATTGACAGAATTTGACTGCCACTGCTTCACAGACACAAAAGCTGCTTCCTTTGTCCTTGGCCACACATTCCAACGGCCATTTTATCCCTGGGCAATTTACCAACCTCAAGAGTGCAATTTTTAATAAAATGTACTGTCTTAAAGTGTGCAAAATTTCTTTTACAAAGTTCTTTGATTCCGGTGTTGCCCAAGTGCTGACTAGCTTAACGCAGCCTTTTGCGGTTCTGGGCATGTTTTAAAACATTGTCCAACCCAGAGGCAATTTAAATCACGTAAAGTTTTCGTCCACGATGTGTATTAATATTTCCCAATCTTCGGGGACTATGGGGATTTTGTGAACCCCTACAAGGAGGTAAGACACTCGCCGCAGAATACCTAGCCTCTGACCTGCTCTTGTTGCCACAGTATTTATGTGGCTGGTCCAGTTAAGTTTCTGGTCAATGGTGACCCCCAGGATGTTGATGGTGGGGGATTCGGTGATGGCAATGCTGTTGAATGTCAAGGAGTGATGATTAAACTCTCACTTGTTGGAGATAGTCATTGCCTGGCACATCTGTGGCACAAATGTTACCTGCCACTTATCAGCCCAAGCCTGAACATCGTCCAATTCTTGTTGCATGTGGGCATGGACTGCTTCATTACCTGAGGAGTTGTGAATGGCAATGAACACTGTGCAGTCATCAGCGAACATCCCCATTTCTGAACTTATGTTGGAGGGAAGGTCATTGATGAAGCAGCTGAAAATGGTTGGGCCTCGGACACTGCCCTGAGGAGCTCCTGCAGCGATGTCCTGGGGCTGTGATGACTGACCTTCAACCACCACAACCATCTTCCTTTGTGCTAGGTATGACTTCAGCCAGTGGAGAATTTTCCCCCCAATTCCCATTGGCTTCAGTTTTACTAGGGCTCCTTGATGCCACACTCGGTCAAATGCTGCCTTGGTGTCAAGGGCAGTCACTCTCACCTCACCTCTGGAATTCAGCTCCTTTGTCCATTTTTGGAGCAAGGCTGTAATGAGATCGGGAGCCAAGTGGTCTTGGCAGAACCCAAACTGGACATCAGTGAGCAGGCTATTAGTGAGTAAGTGCCAATGACACCTTCCATCACTTTGCTGATGATTGACAGTAGACTGATGGGGCGGTAATTGGCTGGATTGGATTTGTCCTGCTTTTTGTGGACAGGACATGCCTGGGCAGTTTTCCGCATTGTCGGATAGATGCCAGTGTTGTAGCTGTAATGGACCAGCTTGGTAAGTTCTGGAGCATAAGTCTTCAGCACAATAGCCAGGATGTTGTCAGGGCCTATAGCCTTTGGTGTATCCAGTGCACTCAGCCGTTTCTTGATATCGCATGGAGTGAATCAAATTGGTTGAAGAATGGCTTCTGTGATGGTGGGGACCTGGGGAGGAGGCCGATATGGATCATCCAATTGGCACTTCTGGCTGAAGATGGTTGCAAACGCTTCAGCCTTGTCTTTTGCACTCACCTGCTGGGCTCCACCATCATTGAGCATGGAGATATTCATGGAGCCTCCTCCTCACATTTGTTGTTTAATGGTCCACCACCATTCACGACTGGATGTGGCAGGACTGCAGAGCTTTGATCTGATCTGTTGATTGTGGGATCACTTAGCATGCTGCTTCTGCTTTTTAGCATGCATGTAGTCCTGTGTTGCAGCTTCCCCAGGTTGGCACCTCATTTTTAGGTATGCCTGGTAGGTTCCTGGCATGCTCTTCTACACTCCTCATTAAACCAGGGTTGGTCCCCTGGCTTGATGGTAATGGTAGAGTCAGGGATATGCCGGGCCATGAGGTTACAGATTGTGGTAGAATACTGTTCTGCTGCTGCTGATGGCCCACAGCACCTCGTGGATGCCCAGTTTTGAGCTGCTAGATCTGTTTTGAATCTATCCCATTTAGTACAGTGGTAGTGTCATACAACACGATGGAGGGTGTCCTCAGTGTGAAGATGGGACTTCGTCCCCACAATGACTGTGTGGTGGTCACTGCTACCAAAACTGTCATGGACAGATTCATCTGCTACAGGTAGATTGGTGAGGACGAGGTCAAGTAGGTTTTTCCCTTGTGTTGGTTCTCTCACCACCTGTCGCAGGCCCAGACCGGCAGCTATGTCCTTCAAGACTCGGCCAGCTCGGTCAGTAGTGGTGCTACCGAGCCACTCTTGGTGATGGACATTGACGTCCCCCAAACAGAGTAGCTTCTGTGCCCTTCTGTACTCTCAGTGCTTCTTCCAAGTGGTGTTCAAGATGGAGGAGTACTGATTCATCAGCTGCGGTAGGTGGTAATCAGCAGGAGGTTTCCTTTCCCATACTTGACCTGAAGCCAGGAGACTTCAAGGGGTCCGGAGTCAATGTTGAGGAATCCCAGGGCCACTCCTCCCCGACTGTATACCACGGTGCCGCCACCCCTGGTGGGTCTGTCCTGCTGGTGGAACAAGACATACCCAGGGATGGTGATGGCGGAGTTCTGGACATTGGCTGAAAAGTATGATTCTGTGAATGTGACTATATCAGGCTGTTGCTTGACTAGTCTGTTGGACAGTTCTCCCAATTTTGGCACAAGTCCCCAGATGTTGGTGAGAAGGACATTGCAGGGTCGACTGGGCTGGGTATGCCGTTGCCATGTCCGTAGCCGGTGCCGAGGTCGATGCTGGGTGGTCTGCCCAGTTTCATTCTTATTATTGTGTTTCATAGCGGTTTATTACGAGTGAGTGGCTTGCTAGGCCATTTCAGAGGGCAGTTAAGAGTCAACCACATCGTTGCAGTTCTGGAGTCACATATAAGCCAGACTCTGCCAGAAGGATGGCAGATTTCCTTCCCTAAAGGACATTAGTGAACCAGATGGGTTTGACTGACCGATCGGCCGGCCGACCGGCTGGTCGGCAGTTATAGAGCGCCTTTCATGACCACTAGACGTCCCAAAGCACTTTACGAAAGCAAAAATACCCATCACATGGTCCACTTTGTGGACTGCATCTGCCCTGCTGTTGATTGCCATGGACCGACTGTGTACATGCAACAGAACAAACAGCATGTGGATACCATGACCCTGAAATTCCATAGGAGTCCTGCTGGTCTTCTACCATAACTCTGGCGGGAGACTGGTGGAACGCCTGAGGAAATGCCAGAAACTGTTGAGAATGGCCATTTAAGCAATTTCACTGGGAGCTTCACTGGGGCCCACTGGAAACGAATGGGCAGCCCACCAAAGAAATGTAAATGAGGCCTGACCAACAAAATAGTTCAGGGCTCAGAGTGATGATATCAGATGGGCAGCCCCATCGCCCAGCAAACTGCTCACCTGAAAACCACCTGCAGTTAAAATCGGCCCTAATGAGAGGTGATGGCAAATTCAAAAGGACACTGACTAATATCTAGGCAAAAGAAGCAACTGAGTGGTATAAGAAAGAGTACAATATGGTATTTATAAACATTAAGATCGGCATGATGCACTTCTCTAGTCCTGCGGTCTTTGCATTACTCAGTTAGATAATTGCTGCTGCTCCCATAGTTCCAAGATTGCCCTTAAAGTTTTGAATGGCTATCCAGCAAGTAAGGAAAAGTTTTGACACTCTCCACTTTGTTTTAATTTCTCCTTCTTCCAACAGCATTGGTTCTTTGGGGTTTTCCACCTTTATTAAACCTGTTAAAATACAATTAACATCCTTGGCTGTCTTGAAACACTTACCTGGTTCCTGCACCATATCAATAGTTTCAAGTTCATCCAGAAGAGAAGCAGTCTTGAATTTTCTCCCAAATTGCCATTCCTTCCCTCCGAAAAAGTGATCACCAGTAACCAGAAGACTGGACTGGCCCAAACAGCAGGCTTCTTAAGGACAAATGCTTATGTCATTTCAAGATGGAAAGTATCCTTTTTTCCCTCTGCGGGTGCAAAACCAAACAAATCTTCCTCATCAAAACCAAGGCTGTCAGGCTCAAGAGTCATGCCAAGCAGGGCTGGAGATTGTTGCTGTGGGAATTGCAGGATTTGGAAGGGAATTGCTTTTTAAGAAACTCATGTGTTTCAATTCCACAACTTAATTGTTTTTTTTCCTCTAATCATTCTCTAACTACCGGTTGCGATGAGAGCATTTCATCACAACGTTGCAGAATGGGAGAAACCTATCTATTTCCATTCAATCCAAACTGCTCTAATCGTAGTTAGAATTGAAGTGTTTAACTGACGTATTCAGGGCACCATACATAACGTGCTGAGTGAGTTGAAATTTATCTATTACTACATTCAGGTTCAAGTATTAAAAGGAGATTTGAAAACAACAACAACAACAACAACTTGCATTTATATTGCACCTTTAACGTAGTAAAACGTCCCAAGGTGCTTCACAGGAATATTAAGACAAAAAATTTGACACCGAGCCACATCAGGAGAAATTAGGGCAGGTGACCAAAAGCTTGATCAAAGAGGTAGGTTTAAAGGAGCATCTTAAAGGAGGAGAGAGAGGTAGATGAGCGGAGAGGTTTAGGGAGGGAATTCCAGAGCTTAGGGCCTAGGCAACAGAAGGCACGACCACCAATAGTTCAGCGAATATAATCAGGGATGCTCAAGAAGGTAGAATTAGAGGAGCGCAGATATCGTGGGGGGTTGTGGGGCTGAAGGCGATTACAGAGATAGGGAGGAGCGAGGCCATGGAGGGATTTGAAAACAAGGATGAGAATTTTGAAATCGAGGTATTGCTTAACTGGGAGCCAAGGTAGGTCAGTGAGTACAGGAGTGATGGGTGAACGGGACTTGGTGCGAGTTAGGACACAGGCAGCTGAGTTTTGGATCACCTCAAGTTTACGTAGGGTAGAATGTGGAAGGCCAGCCAGTCTAGAGGTAGCAAAGGCATGGATGAGGGTTTCAGCAGTGGGTGAGCTGAGGCAAGGGCGGAGATGGGCGATGTTACGGAGGTGGAAATAGGCAGTCTTACTTATGCTGCAGATATGTGGTCGGAAGCTCACTTCAGGGTCAAATATGACACCAAGGTTGCGAACATAGAAACATAGGAGATAGGAGCAGGAGTAGGCCATTCGGCCCCTCGAGCCTGTTCCGCCATTTAATGAGATCATGGCTGATCATCCAAATTCAGTACCCTGTCCCTGCTTTCTCCCCTTTTTCCCTTGAACCCTTTAGCCTTAAGAAATATATCTAACTCCTTCTTGAATATATTTAATGAATTGGCCTCAACTGCCTTCTGTGGTAGAGAATTCCACAGGTTCACCACTCTCTGGATGATGAAATTCCTCCTCATCTCAGTCCTAAATGGCTTACCCCTTATCCTTAGACTGCGACCCCTGGTTTTGGACTCCCCCACCATCGTGAACATCCTTCCTGCAACTAGTCTGTCTCGTCCTGTTAGAATTTTATAAGTTTCAATGAGATCCCCTCTCATTCTTCTAAACTCTAGCGAATATAAGTCTAATCGACCCAATCTCTCTTCATACATCATTCCTGCCATCCCAAGTATCAGTCTGGTGAATCTTCGCTGCACTCCCTCCATGGCAAGAACATCCTTCCTCAGATAAGGCGACCAAAACTGCACACAATACTCAAGGTGTGGTCTCATTAAGGCCCTGTACAACTGCAGCAAGACATCCTTGCTCCTGTACTCGAATCCTCTCGCTATGAAGGCCAACTTACCATTTGCCTTCTTAACCGCCTGCTGCACCTGCATGCTTACATTCAGCGACTGATGCACAAGGACACCCAGGTCTCATTGCACTTCCCCTTTTCCCAATCTATTGCCGTTCAGATAATAATCTGTCTTCCTGTTTTTGCCACCAAAGTGGATAACCTCACACTTATCCACATTATACTGCATCTGCCATGCACCTGCCCAATCACCCAACCTGTCCAAATCATACTGGAATTTCTCTGCATCCTCCTCACAGCACACACGCCCACCCAGCTTTGTGTTGTCTGCAAACTTGGAGATTATGGGCTGGATTTTGTCAATGGAGGCGAGTTGGAGGTGGGACTGCTGCTTGTCGTGTCAATGTCCTGCCTCCATCATCGTCTGACCATTCAGAGGGATTTTCCCCTGATTGAGCTTGTTAAGCCTGCCCTGCGGGCTCAGCAGGCCAATTAGGAAGATGTCACTGACAGGTCACGTTAACTAGTGAAGCTGTCAAACACTGACATTCTCTATAGTTTGATGAGTCTTTGAGGAGAGGACTCATCAAACATTGCAAAATTGTAAATTTCAGATGTCTGATGGATCGGAGGGCCCATCATCCATTACCTGAAATTGACAAGCAGGATGTCGGCTCTCCCGATCCTCCACGGCTAAAGGCTATGGAAGGAAAACAAGGTAAGTGAACACTTTTTTAAACTTATCACTCATCTTGCATACTTATCACTCCACACTTGCACACATCACTCACATCTACATCTTACTTCCAGCTGCCTCCGACCACCGCAAGCCTCCACCACCACATCTCCTCCAACACGGCGGGGTTCTCCAAGGACAGAAAGCCTTCACCTGTGAAGGTAAAATGGCACTAATCCTTTTTTCTGCCTGTTAACTACCTGTTAACTGGCAGTTAAAAGGATTAAATGCCTTTCCCGCCTCCAGGAGACGGGACCCGAAGCTGCACATCTTCCTGCCTCCTGGCAAATGGGCACGGAGGTGGGATGGGGGCGGGTTTGCCATCCGCCCCCAATTTCTCCGAGTGCACCAGCTGTCCCGCCTCAATGCCCGCATCCTCGGGGCTTGGAAAATCGAGCCCATTACATTTAGTTCCCTCGTCTAGATCATTAATATATATTGTGAATGGCTGGGGTCCTAGCACTGAAATCTGCAGTACCTCACTAGTCTCTGCCTGCCACTCGGAAAAAGACCCATTTATTCCAACTCTTTGCTTCCTGTCTGCCAACCAGTTTGCTATCCAAGTCAGTACCTTACCCCTAATCCCATGTGCTTTAACTTTGCACGCTAATCTCTTATGGGGGACCTTATCGCAAGCCTTCTGAAAGTCCAAATACACCGCATCCACTGGTTCTCCCTTATCTATACAACCAGTTACATCCTCAAAAAATTCCAGTAGATTATTCAAGCATGGTTTACCTTTTGTAAATCCATGTTGACTTTGTCCGATCCTGTCACTGCTTTCCAAGTGCTCTGCTATTACATCTTTTATAATGGACTCTAGCATTTTCCACACTACCGATGTCAGGCTTACCGGTCTATAATTCCCCATATTCACTCTACCACCTTTTTTAAATAGTGGGGTTACATTAGCTACCCTCCAATCCATGGGAACTGTTCCAGAGTCTATCGAATTTTGGAAGATGACCAGCAATACAACTATTATTTCTAGGGCCACTTCCTTAAGTACCCTAGGATGTAGATTATCAGGCCCTGGGGATTTATTGGCCTTCAATCCCGTCAATTTCCCTAACACCATTTCCCTACAAATGCTGATTTCACTAAATTCCTCCCTCTCATCAGATGCTGTGTTACCCGACATCTCTGGGAGGTTATTTGTGTCCTCCTTTGTGAAGACAGAACCAAAATATGTATTTAATTGGTCAGCCATTTCTTTGTTCCCCATTATAAATTCCCCTGATTCTGACTGCAAGGGACCTACGCTTGACTTCACCAATCTTTTTCTCTTCACATATCTATAGAAGCTTTTACAGTCAGTTTTTATGTTCCCTGCAAACTTACTCTCATATTCTATTTTCCCCTTCTTAATTAATCCCTTTGTCCTCCTTTGTTGAATCCTAAACTGCTCCCAATCCTCAGGTTTACTGCTTTTTCTGGCCAATTTATATGTCCTCTCCTTGGATCTTATGCTATCCCTAATTTCCCTTGTTAGCCACGGCTGAGTCACCTTTGTTGTTTTATTTTTATGCCAAACAGGGATGAACAAATTCTGCAGTTCATCCATGCGATCTTTAAATGTTTTCCATTGCCTATCCACCATCAACCCTTTAAGTAATGCTCCCCAATCCATCCTAGCCAACTTGCACCTCATATCATTGTAGTTTCTTTTATTTAAATTCAGGACCCTCGTCTCTGAGTCAACTACTTCACTCTCCATCTTAATGAAGAATTCTATCATATTATGATTGCTCCTCCCCAAGGGGCCTCACACAACAAGATTGCTAATTAATCCTTCCTCATTACATAATACCCAGTCTAAGATGGCCTGATCTCCACTTGGTTCCTCGACATATTGGTCCAGGAAACCATCCTGTATACACTGTAGGAATTCCTCCTCCACAGTATTGTTACTAATTTGGTTAGCTCAATCTATATATAGATGAAAGTCACCCATGATAACTGCTGTGCCCTTATTGCAATCATCTCTAATTTCTTGCTTAATGCCATCCCCAACCTCAGCATTACTGTTTGGGGGTCTGTATACAACTCCCACTAACGTTTTCTGCCCCTTGGTATTTCTCAGCTCTACCCATACAGATTCCACATCATCAGAGCTAATATCCTTCCTTACTATTGTGTTAATCTCCTCTTCAAACAGCAATGCTACCCCACCTCTTTATCCTTTTTGCCTGTCCTTCCTGAATATTGAATATCCCTGGATGTTGAATTCCCAGCCCTGGTCACCCTGGAGCCATGTCTCTGTAATCCCAATTATATCATATCTGTTTACATCTATTTGCGCAGCTAATTCATCCACCTTATTACAAATGCTCCTCGCATTAAGACACAAAGCTTTCAGGCTTGTTTTTTTAATACTCTTAATCCTTTTAGAATTATTATTTACTGTAGTCCTGTTTGATTTACACCCTTGATTTCTCTGCCTTCCACTTTTGCTTTTCTCCTTCCTGTCTTTTGTTTCTATCCTTGCTTCCCTTTCTTCTGTCTCCCTGCATAGGTTCCCAACCCCCTGCCATTTTAGTTTAAACCCTCCTCAACAGCACTAACAAACACTCCCCCTAGGACATCGGTCCTGGTCCCGACCAGGTGCAAACCATGCAGTTTGTACTGGTCCCACCAACCCCCGAACTCATTCCAATGTCCCAGGAATTTGAATCCCTCCCCCTTGCACCATTCCTCTAGCCACGTATTCATCTGAAATATCCTTCTATTTCTACCCTGACTAGCATGTGGCACTGGTAGCAATCCTGAGATTACTACCTTTGAGGTCCTATTTTTTAATTTACCTCCTAACTCCCTATATTCAGCTTTTAGGATCTCATCCCATTTTTTACCTATATTGTTGGTACCTATATGCACCACGACAACTGACTGTTCACCCTCCCCCTCCAGAATGTCCTGCAGCCACCCCAAGACATCCTTGATCCTTGCACCAGGGAGGCAACATACCATCCTGGAGTCTCATTTGCAGCCACAGAAACGCCTATCTATGCCCCTTACAATAGAATCCCCTATCACTATAGCTCTCCTGCTCTTTTTGCTGCTGTCCTGTGCAGCAGAACCACCCATGGTGCCAGGAAGTTGGCTGCTGCTGCCTTCCCCCGACAAGCCATCTCCCTCAACAGTATCTGTTTGAGAGGGGGATGGCCACAGCACTACCTGCCTGCGCCTACTACTCTGCCTGGCGGTCACCCATTCCCTTCCTGCCTGTGCAGCCTTTACCTGCGGTGTGACCAATGCATTATACATGCTATCCATGATGTCCTCAGCATCACAACTGCTCCAGTATGTATCCATTCGCAGCTCCAGCACCGCAATGCGGTCTGTCAGTAGCTGCAGCTGGATACACTTCCCGCATACATGGTCGTCAGGGACACAGAAAGTGTCCCTGATTTCCCACTTAATGCATGAGGGGCATGCCATGGGGCCGAGCTGTGCTGCCATGACTTAACCTTTAATAAATTCAAATTAAATTAAATCAAATCAATACCACCAATTACACTACAATTAAATGATATACTCAAGGGCCCTTGTTTACTAGCACTCCCTGCTACACAACAGGAACCTTAGAAACTATAACCACAAAAATTAAGACCTTCTAAGCTTTATAAACTATTAACCTTCACTGTTAAACTATAGAGAAGTATAAATACTCACCTGGCCGTACTCACCCAATCAGCTGCTTACATCTGCCCACGTCACTTTTTGAATCGTGACGTGGCTCTGGAACACTGCCGCCAGTCTGTGAGATTGGTAAGCCTCTGAAAAAAAGCCCGTGAAAGTGAGCTTAAATACTCACTGTTCTCTCTTGTTGCTCCCAACGCCAGCCTCTGTAAAAAAGCCCGTGAAAGTGAGTTTAAATGCTCACTGTTCTCTCCTGTTGCTCCCGAAACTGGCCTCTGTAAAAAAGCCCGTGAAAGTGAGTTTAAATGCTCACTGTTCTCTCCTGTTGCTCTCGACACCGGCCTCTGTAAAAAAGCCCGCAAAAGAGAGTTTAGATGCTCACTGTTCTCTCCTGTTGCTCCCGACACCGGCCTCTGTAAAAAAGCCCGTGACAGTGAGTTTAAATGCTCACTGTTCTCTCCTGTTGCTCTCGACACCGGCCTCTGTAAAAAAGCCCGCAAAAGAGAGTTTAGATGCTCACTGTTCTCTCCTGTTGCTCCCGACACCGGCCTCTGTAAAAAAGCCCGTGACAGTGAGTTTAACTACTCACTGTTCTCTCCTGTTGCTCTCGACACCGGCCTCTGTAAAAAAAAGCCCGCGAAAGAGAGTTTAAATACCCACTGTTCTCTCCTGTTGCTCTCGACACCGGCCTCTGTAAAAAAGCCCGCGAAAGAGAGTTTAACTACTCACTGTTCTCTCCTGTTGCTCTCGACACCGGCCTCTGTAAAAAAGCCCGCGAAAGAGAGTTTAAATACTCACTGTTCTCTCCTGTTGCTCCCGGCACTGGCCTCTGTAAAAAAGCCCGTGACAGTGAGTTTAAATACTCACTGTTCTCTCCTGTTACTACCGACACTGGCCTCTGTAAAAAAGCCCGTGAACGGGAGTTTAAATACTCACTGTTCTCTCCTGTTGCTCCCGACACCGGCCTCTGTAAAAAAGCCCGTGAACGGGAGTTTAAATACTCACTGTTCTCTCCTGTTGCTCTCGACACCGGCCTCTGTAAAAAAGCCCGTGAAAGTGAGTTTAAATACTCACTGTTCTCTCCTGTTGCTCCCGACACCGGCCTCTGTAAAAAAGCCCGTGACAGTGAGTTTAAATGCTCACTGTTCTCTCCTGTTGCTCCCGACACCGGCCTCTGTAAAAAAGCCCGTGACAGTGAGTTTAAATGCTCACTGTTCTCTCCAATTGCTCCCGACACCGGCCTCTGTAAAAAAGCCCGCAAAAGAGAGTTTAAATGCTCACTGTTCTCTCCTGTTGCTACCGACACCGGCCTCTGTAAAAAAGCCCGCGAAAGAGAGTTTAAATACTCACTGTTCTCTCCTGTTGCTCTCGACACCGGCCTCTGTAAAAAAAGCCCGCGAAAGTGAGTTTAAATACTCACTGTTCTCTCCTCTTGCTCTCGACACCGGCCTCAGTAAAAAAGCCCGTGACAGTGAGTTTAAATGCTCACTGTTCTCTCCTGTTGCTCCCGACACCGGCCTCTGTAAAAAAGCCCGTGACAGTGAGTTTAAATGCTCACTGTTCTCTCCTGTTGCTCTCGACACCGGCCTCTGTAAAAAAGCCCGTGAAAGTGAGTTTAAATACTCACTGTTCTCTCCTGTTGCTCCCGACACCGGCCTCTGTAAAAAAGCCCGTGACAGTGAGTTTAAATACTCACTGTTCTCTCCTGTTGCTCCCGACACCAGCCTCTGTAAAAAAGCCCGCGAAAGAGAGTTTAAATACTCACTGTTCTCTCCTGTTGCTCTCGACACCGGCCTCTGTAAAAAAGCCCGCGAAAGTGAGTTTAAATACTCACTGTTCTCTCCTGTTGCTCCCGACACTGGCCTCTGTAAAAAAGCCCGTGAAAGTGAGTTTAAATACTCACTGTTCTCTCCTGTTGCTCTCGACACCGGCCTCTGTAAAAAAAAGCCCGCAAAAGTGCATTTAAATACTCACTGTTCTCTCCTGTTGCTCCCGACACTGGCCTCTGTAAAAAAGCCCGTGAAAGTGAGTTTAAATACTCACTGTTCTCTCCTGTTGCTCTCGACACCGGCCTCTGTAAAAAAGCCCGCGAAAGAGAGTTTAAATGCTCACTGTTCTCTCCTGTTGCTCCCGGCACTGGCCTCTGTAAAAAAGCCCGCGAAAGTGAGTTTAAATACTCACTGTTCTCTCCTGTTGCTCTCGACACCGGCCTCTGTAAAAAAGCCCGCGAAAGTGAGTTTAAATACTCACTGTTCTCTCCTGTTGCTCCCGACACTGGCCTCTGTAAAAAAGCCCGCGAAAGTGAGTTTAAATACTCACTGTTCTCTCCTGTTGCTCCCGACACTGGCCTCTGTAAAAAAGCCCGTGAAAGTGAGTTTAAATACTCACTGTTCTCTCCTGTTGCTCCCGACACTGGCCTCTGTAAAAAAAAAAAAAAAAGCCCGTGAAAGTGAGTTTAAATACTCACTGTTCTCTCCTGTTGCTCTCGACACCGGCCTCTGTAAAAAAGCCTGTGAAAGTGAGTTTAAATACTCACTGTTCTCTCCTGTTGCTCTCGACACCGGCCTCTGTAAGAAGCCCGCGAAAGTGAGTTTAAATACTCACTGTTCTCTCCTGTTGCTCCCGACACTGGCCTCTGTAAAAAAGCCCGTGAAAGTGAGTTTAAATACTCACTGTTCTCTCCTGTTGCTCCCGACACTGGCCTCTGTAAAAAAGCCCGTGAAAGTGAGTTTAAATACTCACTGTTCTCTCCTGTTGCTCTCGACACCGGCCTCTGTAAAAAAGCCCGTGAAAGTGAGTTTAAATACTCACTGTTCTCTCCTGTTGCTCTCGACACCGGCCTCTGTAAGAAGCCCGCGAAAGTGAGGTTCAGCCTCAGGCAGATGTTAGGGAGAGGGTTGGAGTCAGTGGCTAGGGAACGGAGTTTGTGGCGGGGACCGAAAACAATGGTTTCGGTCTTCCCAATATTTAATTGGAGAAAATTTCTGCTCATCCAGAACTGGATGTCAGACAAGCAGTCTGACAAGAGATTCAACAGTGATTACAGGATATTAAAACATTTTGATACATAATATGTAGACTGATCAGTGTGACTGCATGCACTTCATCTGGAGTCCCTATTAAACAATAGAAAATTATTTTTTGTGGATTATCAGCATCAAAATGAACCATTTCAAATGTAGCATCATTATAAAGGAAGAAAATAACTTGTATGGTAGCTTCTCATTGGGAAACCCATTGGTGTTAATATTGGTGTTGGGAGCAAAACAAATTGAAGAATTGGCACAAAGGCTCCATGCCAGCAGAGAAAAATAGCAAAAATGGTCATAAAATGACTGAAGTATTGCAGATTCAATGGGTTAGATTTTGCAGGGGGTCAGCGAGCGCGATCGGTGGTGGGTCAGCTGGGAAGCTGTTTTTTTTCGCCAGCGGGTCAGGACCTCGCTGTTAACCTGCCGCCACGCACCTTTACCAAATGTTGGGTCTGTCAGCGCTGAGCAGATCCGACACACAACAGCAGGGGAGGCTATTAAAATCATTAGTGGCTTGTTTACCGCCACATAACAATGGTTTTTTCCCAGCTTTTTGAATTTGACAGGTTGACCACCAGTTTCCCGCTGTGTCTAGACCTCATCTGTGAAGCTGAGACAGGAGGTCAGTGGCCACTGAATCAGCTGATAAGTTGACAGCTTCAAATGTCAACTCAACACTCCCAGCTGATTGAGAAATGTTCCCTTAACCATTAACTTCTCTGAATTGCATTTTCACTACAAATTCAGGATGCTGCAAGTCTTTACACAAGTCTCCATTCAGTCTGAGCTTCTGTCATCTAAACTTCACCTGCCATCTATTCCATCAGCATGGGTGCCCTTGAAACTCTCTCACCTTGGTCCTCAGAATCCCACCACGATCAGCCCCAACACCAGCATCACCAAGCACACCAGCAGTTCCAGCCACACCAGCAGCACCAACAACACCAACAACCTTCTCGGCAATCACCTGATGCTGCACAGGACAGAGGGCATCAGCACCTGACCACATTGCTGCCCGGGAGGCCAAGGATGGCCTCACCATGGTCAGATTTACTTCACTTGATGCTGTACACCCTGGCTGCCACGTGATGTGCCAGGTTGGCACCACCCCACACCAACACCATAAAGCATCCCTACAATGCCTAAGCCATTCCTTTCACACTCATCACCATTGCAGAGGGTACCGTTATGTCTCACCATTCACTCCAACTCACTAAGCCACTTCTAAAGGTGCACACAAATCTGTCCAAGAACACAAAGGCCTAGAAATTCGGTTGAGGCACCAAAGTGGCGCCAAGTTCGCCTGGGCGCTGATTTTTGCGCAGCGTTCGGAGTAATACCGATCGCCAGAAATTCAGTTTCAGCACCCCGAGAGGGAGATGGGGTGAGGCTTGAGGTGCTCCGCGTCCCTCTTAGGGCGTTGAAACTGAATATCGCAGCGCAATGTGCCGCAGTGCCACATGCTGCGGCACGCCGTGCTGCTGTACTGCAGGCCTTCCTCCCATTGTTAAGGGGGAGGGGCCTGCTACAGCGCGATCCCCGATCGCGAGTGCCGGCAAAAGAGCCTGGCACAGAGGAGAAGTGCCGGGCTCTTGAGAAACAGCTGGCAATGCCACGGGGGGGGGGATCAGGAGGCCGGGGACGGAGGTGCTGGCAGGCGGCCGCCGAAAAAAGCGGCCGCCCCACACCTCCACCTAAACTTGCGCCACTGCCGGCACAGCAAGGCCCCGTGAACCGGGCGCGGGTAGCAAACGGTGCTACAGCGGCGTTCGCTACCAAATATCGCGATCGGGGCGCTAATGGGGCACTGCGCACACCGATGACATCATCAGTGGCGGTGCAGCGCAACAGGGTAACGCCACCATTAGCGCCCCCGCTGAATATCACGGGAGGCGCGGCCAGTGGCGCTACAGCCACTGACTGCCCTCTTTAGGCGCTAACAGGTGGCGATACATACCCAATTTCTCCCCCAAAGTGTTGAAAATAAAGGTTTCAATGTTTGACACCACATTAACAGAAACTTTACATGAACATTGCATAAAACACCCAAGTGCCTACCCTTGTGTGTTGTTAGTTGGTATGATTGCACTAAGATGAGGGTGAATGTCAGGGGTGGCTAGTGAGATGGGGATATGATAGTGTAGATAAGGAGGGATGGGTGGAGATGCAAGGTAAGTTGATGTGAGTAAAGATGTGCGGGAGTAGGGTAGGGAAGGCAGAGTGATGGGGATATGAGAGGCACAGCAGGATGAGGTTGAGTGTGGATTTGTAGTAATGTTTTGTGATCTACTGATAAAAAGGACCATACCCCCACTACCCTTTTCCCCTTCCCCCAAATGGTTAAACATAATCTAACAGTAAAGTTTGGGAGATAATGCCAAAGTAATGGAATTCCTGCATATTTTGGTCCAATAATCCTTGGGCTTTTTATTCTATATTTTTTTTCTGAAATAGTAATGTCATTACCTCACTGTGACACTTCCAGGATACCGCTAATACTGTAGGCACACCAAGGCTCGTGTGTCTCTGGAAAATAAATGTCACTGTACCATTGGTACCTTGAATATTTTTGCCCCAGTCACCTCCAAGTGAAAAATTCTGTGTCACTAATGGGAAACAAAAATAATCAGCCACTGTGTTTTTGTGCCAGTTAAATAGTATTAGCAATGTTGCAAATGACAATAAAATCTCAGACTGTTTCAGAAGTATTTCTTTTAAGCATCTTTCGATTCCCCAATACATGCTGTTTACTAACCAACAGGAAGAATAGAAAACCTCCTCCTCGGCCTCTCTCTGAATGTTGTTCTGTAGTCAACAGAAAGAAGGAGCTCAGTGCGCCACATTTTTACAGCACTCGACCACCTCCAAACTGAAATAACAACTTGCATTTATATAGTGCCTTCAACACAGTAAGATAGTCTCATTGTGCTTCACAGGAGCATTAATAAACAAAATTTGACACCAAGCCAAATAAAGAGTTATTAATGGCCCAGATTTTGTGGAATAAATAACGCTGAGGCTATCAGCACTCACATTATTAAAGTGTAAATCGGACAGCAACTTCCAGCAATCGCACATGCTCAGTTAAATGCAGAAATCAGGAAGTTGCTGTCCAAGTTGCCCTGATCTTCCAGAAGCTTCGCTATAACAGTATCTTGCCAATAGACATGGCATTGAAACAAATGGAAAGGCGATAAATTGCTGTAATTACTAAACAGATACTCACTAAACATGCCAGTTAGGGCTTGCCCATTCCAGTGTAAGTAAATTTCTAACTGTGTGATAAGTCTTAACTATTGCCAAACAACCTCTCTGGCACTGAAAATTTACTTTTACAATTGTGGAGTCTCATTCCTTCAGATTTTAATTATTGTTGGAGATTTTCTTTTTTAATCTCTCTTAATACCATCTTTCTTTCTCTTTCTTTATTTCGCTTTCTGTACCTGATTTGGAAATGTATTAACTATTCTAACTGACACTTCCTGGTTCAGGCTCTGCATGCCTCAGTAAGGATTCTTCAATCTGATAGGTTAAGGGGATACACAGTTGCTTGCCCTATTCACTCAGGTCCCAGATCCCCTGTTGAGAGCGCTGGGCTGTTTTTGATTTCTAATGACCGCAATTTCCAGTGCAAAAGCTCATAGAATGTCTGTGGGCAAGTATAAGTATAATGAATGGCTGGCGCTGTCCATTCGCCGTTGACTGAAAATACAGGCCATTAGGACAGAAGAGACTTGTACTTGCCCAAAACTAT
This sequence comes from Somniosus microcephalus, assembly GCF_052327205.1. Taxonomy (NCBI): domain Eukaryota; kingdom Metazoa; phylum Chordata; class Chondrichthyes; order Squaliformes; family Somniosidae; genus Somniosus; species Somniosus microcephalus. Next base: position 76,132,689 of record NC_141001.1, on the reverse strand, counting down.
TGAGCCATTGAAAGAGCCACCGAGCTTACTTTTTACTGAAATGCAATAGTTCTGTTGCTTTCACAATGTGCTATCAAAATATTGTACCTAATGTCACACTGTTGATGGCTTCAAACAAATCTGTAAAGACTAATCAGAGCTTATGAACTGATGCCTTTAAAAGCTTCATTTTTGCTAAGTCATTTCCATAATCCAATATTCTGCTTCTGTGTTCATCTGAAAATCCACTGAGAGTGAGCTGAAGAAGTTCACTGAAGTCCTGAGTAAGCCCGACACTTCCTTTTTTCTCATTCTGGCAGAGAAATTAATTGATCACTTAAAGTAAGGTAAAGTGTCAGCCCGACCTGGAGCTAAGCTGTCATCGGACTTTGGAACAGTGCCAGCTCTCAGTTGATTTACTAGACACCATACTGAATGACAGCACTTAGAAATGCAGAACATCCAATGGCAGCCTTAAATATCCTTTGAATTGACCTAGAACTAATGGCATGTTTGTAGTCACCGTTCTATTTAATAGGTGCAACATTCACTTTCTCCTTCAAAGTACCTGTGGCATTTCTGTGGCTAACTGATAAATATAAAAGCGTAAGAATTCTGAGCCTTCTATTCCACACTGTACTATTAAGCCTCTTAGTAGAAAGGGTGTTTTTAAACTGGATCTTAAATAAGTTTGCATTTCTGTATTTAATGAGAAAATATTTCCCCATGGAACAGCATTTCTAATGCTTACAGATCAATTGCTTAAAAAAACTTTTTAAATAACTTGAAAGGACTGAAGTTTTCCCTTAGATGAAAATGGATCGTATTGGCAAATAAAATATATCCCTTCCCCTGCCTGATGAGGTTTATATTCCCAAGTCAAAAATAATTGCCGATTAGAAAACCATTTAAATTTGAATGGGGATGAGCGTGTAGATGAAATTGGACATAAACCCTCTTCTGCTCTCATCTACTCAAAAAATCTAAAGTCTAGGATGATTTATTTTACTGTAGAAACAGACAGAGCTCAGACATAGGCTACCAGTGAGCCATGGATGACAGAGTGTAATGCAGATATCCATTAAAACCTCCAACATATAATAACTGCTATTATCAGCCCCATCCAGCCACCAAAACCAACTCCTCAAAAATATTCAGGCTTACAAGGCTGTAAACTTCTTAAAAACTGTTAAATTTTCCCTTGTGCAAGCAAAATTATTTTGTTAAAAAACAGGAACTAAACTTTACCAATGAGATGATTCTTTTTTTGCTCAATCCAGGGTTGGAATAGGCTTTGCAGCTCAACCGTAGAGATTTAACCCCTTAATGTACACTTATTGTTGGCAGGATTCCTCAACTTTTTTCTGTTATTTCCAAATAATTTGCATTTATATAATATTCTCCCCCCACATAATATGTAATGAAGAGAAAATAAATTCAATTCTGCAAATTAGCACCAATCTAACAAAAGGATGACTAATAGTTTCATGTGTCTTGACAGTAAATACCAGTTAAAGGGCATGAACCAAACATATTCTTCTTCTTCTTAGGCAGTCCCTCGGAGCCGAGGATGACTTGCTTCCACATTAAAAATGAGTTCTCAGGTGACTGATGAGTCCAATGCAGGACCTACAGTTTCTGTCACAGGTGGGACAGACGGTGGTTGAAGGGGTGGGTGGGTGGGGTGCTTGGGTTGACGTGCACTGCTTGCGCTTGGCTTGCGCTTGCTCCCGGCGAAGAGACTCGAGGTGTTTGGCACCTTCCCGGATGCTTCTCCTCCACTTTGTGCGGTCTTGGGCCAGGGATTCCGAGGTGTCAGTGGGGCTGTTGCACTTTTTCAAGGAGGCTTTGAGGGTGTCCTTGAAGCGTTTCCTCTGCCCACCTGGGGCTCTCTTGTCATATCAGAGCTCCGAGTAGAGCACATAGGGCATGCGGACGATGTGACCCATCTACCGGAGCTGATCAAGCGTGGTCAAAGCTTCGATGCTGGGGATGTTGCCCTGAGCGAGAACACTGACGTTGGTGCGCCTATCCTGCCAGTGGACTTGCAGGATCTTGCGGAGGCAGCGATCCTGCAAATCCAAACATATTATTGGATTTACATTCATAAACTTGCTAATGTAACCATGCATCAGGCATCTCTCATTTGTGGCTGATCTTTTGTATCTGTGTCTTCATGTTGCTTATGTCATAAAATGGTATTATGATGAAAATGTATTGAATTGGTTCAAGGATTTTCCACATATTAACAGCCCCAAGCATCCAGAGGAAGCACTTTATTGCCTTTAAGGACTCCATCAGAACTAAACCAATTGTTTAATTTTAGTGGAGATACTAAACTCTCCTCTCAAAGCTATTTAATCCTTTCCCACCTAACAGGTCAAAAATTTGAAAGGACTCCCTTTGGATTCACTGGGAATTAAAGATGACAGTATTTCATTTTTAATATCAATTTGTAAAAATATTTTTAAAAACATTAGTAATAGACAAGGCCAAATATTGGCCCAGAAATTAGGATCGGGGGCTTGCCGCGCGTGCAAGCCCCCGATGTGCACTTACCCGGCGCACCGATAGCTGAAGCCTGGGCATGCTTGGAATTCCTGTCAGTGGCCCGGTTCAGATGTTGGCACGATGTGCTTGCCTGATCCAGCGGCGTAGTTAGTGCGATGTGCCGGCTGGGATCAGGTGAGCACTGGGCAGCCAATCAGGGGAGGGGAAACTTCATTCATGAGTTTGATAGTAAGAACTGTCAAACTCATGAAAACTACGGGCGCCCAAAACACTACTTAAACTTTAAATAAAATTTTACAAAACATCCCACTAATTAAATGAACTATAAATAACTTTAAAAAACTATTTTAAACAATTAATCAAATTTTTGAAAAAAATAATTTTTTAAGAAATCGGGTCTAAAAATAAACTTACCTTACTGTAAAGTCCTTAAAAACAATAAAGCTGTGGAAAAAAATTTATAATTTTAAATAATAGACCACTTACCTTAAAGAATCAAGTCCTTATGTCTCCTTTTTACATTTCTAAAATGTTCAGGCCCTTACACACGGGCAAACCTGTCAAAAAGAAGGAAGTTCAACGCGTGCGCGCAGAGTCCTGCGCGCATGCGTTGGACCTCTGAACCCCTTGGAGGAAATGCCGGTTTCCCGCGCATGCGCTGTGCATGCTGAAACCTGGCACTTCCAACGGGCCCAAGCGTGAGTACCCCGTCCGTACTCACGCGTCGGGACCGGAATTACTGGCCCATTAAATGGGATCAGTAACAAATAGCAGTGGAAAGGCAATATTTACTTAGCTAATGGGCCAGAAATTCCAGGCCAGAAGCGTGAGTACGGTCGGCTTACTCACGCTTCTGGCCGTTGGAAATGCCGGCGTTCAGCATGAACAGCGCATGCGGGAAACGCCGGCATTTCCAGACCTCGAGCGCGTGCGACTGCACAGGCAGCGCTTGCGCAGTGAACTTGGTGGATTTCATTCATGAAATCCGTGAGGTTAAGTCCTTAGAAGTTACACTGAAAAAAAGCAAGTGTAAAGTGGTTCATTGGCTGCAGAGGAAGATATATTTTATCGTGGAGCTTTTGAAATGCAATATTTTTGTTTGGGAAAGGGAGGGAAGTTATTTTAAGAAATTTTAAGTAAGTTTTAAAGTTAAAATTTTTTTTTTTTTTTAAAGGGTTTTCAGAACGGTAGGTAGAAGGTGCAATTGTGGCTGTGTGAATGGAATGTGAGAATGAGTTATGTATGTATGTCCACATATATTCCTTTACGTATATGTATGTATGTTTTATATTCCTTTACTAATGTGTATGAATGTATGTTTTTAATTATGATTTTCCAATAAGTTACTTTCTCTGAAAGTCATAATTAAATAATACATTCATACACATAAGTAAAGGAATATATACATAACACGCAAAGGAATATATACAGACATACATACTTTCAGAAGCTCCACGATAAGAAATATCTTCCTCCGCAGCCTCTGTAGCAACTGTACCCATGCTTTTTTCATGTGTAAGTTGTAATGACTGGACCTCACTGAAAGCATTAATGAAAGCGGCGAATTATACTGCGCACGCGCTGCCTGTGCAGTCGCACGCGTTCTGCCTCTGAACCCCTTCGTTCAGAGGACAGGAAATGCCGGTTTTCCCCACATGCACTGTGCATGCTGAAAACCGGCATTTCATCCGGCCAGATGCGTAAGTACCCCGACCGTACTAGCGCATTTGGAAGGGAATTATTGGGCCAACATTTTACATGTCAATAAAATAAAAAATTTAACACTTGCACGACTTGCCCCCTCGCATCTGCGACTGAGGGTCCAAGGAGGTGCATTGCACAAGAGGTCATCATCGGACGTATCCTCACACTGTTCCCTTTGGGGAACTGTATGAAGTGGTGGAAGGATTTATGGCCGTGATTAACGCTCATTCCGTGACCGTAACCATCTTTGAACCAGCCATTAGGGTGGTTAGTCCTATGGCGGGAGGGTTTTACGGGCTCCCACAACCCATCTGAGGGGGGGGGGGCCACCAACACCCACGGACGCAAGTATCCCGCTGGATGTCCACCCAGAATTTAAAGTTGGAGCTCCGACTCCACTTGCCGGGACTGTCTGGAGTGGGGTTCAAAACCCTACTCCTTCTGGCCCAGCGGCGGGGATGCTTACTGCTACGCAAAAGGCCCACTCCGCACAAAAGGTGACACCCATACGTTTCCTGCGCCTTTTCCCTCCCCGTGACTGGAGCCCTATGCTGCAATTTCACGTTGCTAATCGGATTGGGCGTTTGTCATAGCGGTAGGATCCCCGCCGCTGGGCCAGATCAGGGTAGGGTTTCGAACCCCGCTCCAGACAGTCCCGGCAAGTGGAGTCGGAGCTCCGGCTCTAAATTCTGGGTTGACATCCAGTGGGATATTTGCGTCCATGGGTGTGGGTGGCCCCCCCTCCTTGTATAGCTTGTGGGAGCCCGTAAAACCCTCCCGCCATAGGACTAACCGCCCTAATGGCTGGTTCAAAGATGGTTACGGTCACGGAATGAGCGTTAATCACGGCCATAAATCCTTCCACCACTTCATACAGTTCCCCAAAGGGAACAGTGTGAAGACACGTATGACGACGACATTGCTAAATAAGTAAATGGAAATAAAAAAATTCTTTTAGGGCTTTTAAAAGTCTTTAAATTGCTTTAATTCTCTTTAAAACTACTTCAGATTGCTCAAAATAATGTAAACATTTTAAAAAGTTTATAAAAGTTACCAAAATCTTCAAAAAACTTCCAAAAACCTATTTAAACTGCTGCTTTGCATGTAAAAAAGCAAAGCAGCTTGACAGAAACATTGGGGGCGTGTCCAGTGAAACTGAGACCTGAAGGGGCGTGTCTCACTTACACTGCACGCTCCTGGGTCCGCGCTGGCTGCACTCCTGGGCGGCGTGACGTCATACGTTGCCCGGGAATGTGCTTTCTATTTCTCCAAGTTCAGGCGTCCCAGAAGCTGATCGGCAGGAGCACGGGGTAAGTGCAAATACGGGGCTTGCACGCGCTGCAAGCCCCGTTCTGGAATTTCTGGCCCAATGTATTTAACCCTTTGCTGTAATTTCCTAAGCTTTTCTAAGCACACAGATGTAAGTTTATGAAGAAACAAGACAATCATGAAAATACTGCACGAAGAATGTTAATTCCATGCATTAGAAATCCACAGCAATATGTATTTTAAAATTTTTCTCAATCATTTATTTGGTCATTTTGCCACTTCAGAGACCACTCTGTTGCACATTAAAAACAAAATTATTGATTAGTCATTTGTACTCACAGTAAGAATACATTCAGTTAATTAAATAAATCTGGAATAATTACTCGTAACAGTAATGGTAACCATTAAACTACCGGATTGTCGTAAAAACCCATCTGGTTCACTAATGTTCTTTAGGGAAGGAAATCTTCCATCCTTACCTGGTCTGGCCTATATGTGACTCCAGACCCACAGCAATGTGGTTGACTATTAACTGCCCTCTGAAATGGCCTAGCAAGTTACTCAATTGTAACTAACCGCTACTAAACAAAATAATAAGAATGAAACCGGACGGACCACCCGGCATCGACCTCGGCACCGGCTACGGACACAGCAATGGCACACCCAGCCCAGTCAACCCTGCGAAGTCCTCGTCGCTAATAGCTGGGGACTTGTGCCAAAATTGGGAGAGCTGTCCCACAGACTAGTGCAGCAACAGCCTGACATAGTCATACTCACAGAATCATACCTTTCAGCCAATGTTCCGAACTCCCCCATCACCATCCCTGGGTATGTCCTGTCCCACCGGCAGGACAGACCCACCAGGGGTGGCGGCACAGTGGTATACAGTCGGGAAGGAGTGGCCCTGGGAGTCCTCAACATTGACTCCGGACCCCATGAAGTCTCATCACTTCAGGTCAAGCATGGGCAAGGAAACCTCCTGCTGATTACCACCTACCGCCCTCCCTCAGCTGATGAATCAGTACTCCTCCATGTTGAACACCACTTGGAAGAAGCACTGAGAGTAGCAAGGGCACAGAATGTACTCTGGGTGGGGGACTTCAATGTCCATCGCCAAGAGTGGCTCGGAAGCACCACTACTGACCCAGCTGGCTGAGTCCTGAAGGACATAACTGTCAGTCTGGGCCTGCGACAGGTGGTGAGCGAACCAACAAGAGGGTAAAACCTACTTGACCTCATCCTCACCAATCTAACTGTCGCAGATACATCTGTCCATGACAGCATTGGCAGCAGTGACAACCGCACAGTCATTGTGGAGATGAAGTCCTGTCTTCACACTAAGAACACCCTCCATCGTGTTGTGTGGCACTACCACTGTGCTAAATGGGATAGATTCAGAACAGATCTAGCAGCTCAAAACTGCGCATCCATGAGGCAGCAGCAGAATTGTATTCAACCACAATCTGTAAACTCATGGCCCGGCATATCCCTCACTCTTCCATCACCACCAAGCCAGGGGACCAACCCTGGTTCCACAACAAGTGTAGAAGAGCATGCCAGGAGCAGCACCAGACATGCCTAAAAATGAGGTGCCAACCTGGGGAAGCTGCAACACAGGACTACATACATGCTAAAAAGCAGAAGCAGCATGCTATAAACAGGGCTAAGCAATCCCACTATCAACAGATCAGGTCAAAGCTCTGCAGTCCTGCCACATCCAGTCATGAATGGTGGTGGACCATTAAACAACTAACGGGAGGAGGAGGCTCCAAGAATAGCCTCATCCTCAATGATGGTGGAGCCCAGCACGTGAGTGCAAAAGACAAGGCTGAAACGTTTGCAACCAACTTCAGCCAGAAGTGCAGAGTGGATGATCCATATCAGCCTACTCCCGAGGTCCCCACCATCACAGAAGCCATTCTTCAGCCAATTCGATTCACTCCACGTGATATCAAGAAATGGCTGAGCTCACTGGATACAGCAAAGGCTATGGGCCCTGACAACATTCCGGCTATCGTGCTGAAGACTTGTGCTCCAGAACTAGTCGCACCTCTAGCCAAGCTGTTCCAGTACAGCTACAACACTGGCATCTATCCAACAATGTGGAAAACAGCCCAGGTATGTCCTGTCCACAAAAAGCAGGACAAATCCAACCCAGCCAATTACCGTCCCACCAGTCTACTCTCAATCAGCAGCAAAGTGATTGAAAGTGTCATCAACAGTGCTATCAAGTGGCACTTACTCACCAATAACCTGCTCACTGATCACAGTTTGGGTTCCGCCAAGACCACTCGGCTCCCGAGCTCATTACAGCCTTGGTCCAAACATGGACAAAGGAGCTGAATTCCAGGGGTGGGGTGAGAGTGACTGCCCTTGACATCAAGGCAGCATTTGACCGAGTCTGTAATCAAGGAGCCCTAGTAAAACTGAAGTCAATGGGAATCAGGGGAAAAACGCTCCACTGGCTGGAGTCATACCTAGCACAAAGGAAGATGGTTGTGGTGGTTGAAGGTCAATCATCACAGCCCCAGGACATCGCTGCAGGAGTTCCTCAGGGCAGTGTCCTAGGCCCAACCATCTTCAGCTGCTTCATCAATGACCATCCCCCCAACATAAGTTCAGAAATGGGGATGTTCGCTGATGACTGCACAGTGTTCAGCATCACTCACAACTCCACAGATAATGAAGCAATCCATGCCCGCATGCAACAAGACCTGGACATTGGTCAGGCTTGGGCTGATAAGTGGCAGGTAACATTCACGCCACAGAAGTGCCAGGCAATGACTATCTCCAACAAGCGAGAGTCTAACCATATCCCCTTGACATTCAATGGCATTATCATCGCCGAATCCCCCACTATCAACATCCTGGGGGTCACCACTAACCAGAAACTTAACTGTACCAGCCACATAAATACTGTGGCAACAAGAGCAGTTCAGAGGCTAGGTATTCTGTGGCAAGTGTCTCACCTCCTGACTCCCCAATGCCTTTCCACCATCTACAAGGCACAAGTAAGGAGTGTGACGGAATACTCTCTACTTGCCTGGATGAGTGCAGCTCCAACAACACTCAAGAAGCTCAACACCATCCAGGACAAAGCAGCCCATTTGATTGGCACCTCATCCACCACCTTAAACATTCACTCCCTCCACGGCGTACCGTGGCTGCAGTGTGTACCATCTACAAGATGCACTGCAGCAACTCACCAAGGCTTCTTCGGTAGCACCTCCCAAACCCGCGACCTCTTCCACCTAGAAGGACAAGGGCAGCAGGTGCATGGGAACACCATCACCTCCAAGTTCCCCTCCAAGTCACACACCATCCTGACTTAGAAGTATATCGCCAATCCTTCATCGTCGCTGGGTCAAAATCCTGGAACTCCCTTCTAACAGCACTGTGGGAGTACCATCACCACACGGACTGCAGCGGTTGAAGAAGGCGGCTCACCACCACCTTCTCAAGGGCAACTAGGGATGGGCAATAAATGCTGGCATTGCCAGCGATGCCCTGATCCCATAAACGAATAAAAATAAAGAAGGTAATAGATTCAAGCCGTAATCCAGGTTTTGAGCACGTAATCTAGTCTTACATTTCAGTGCATAAGGGAGGGAATGCTGTATTGTCAGAGGTGCTGTCTTTCTGAGGAGATGTTAAAGCAAGGATCTGTCTGCCTGCTCAGATGGACATAAAACAGCTCATAGTTCTCTTTGAAAAAGAGGAAGGGCGTTCTCCCGGTGTTCTGACCAAAATTATTTTCTCAACCAACACATTTGTTGTTTGTGGGACTGTGCAGATTGGCTACCATGTTTGTTCACATAACAACACGTATGAAGTAATGAATTGGCTGTTCTGTACTTTAGGATTCCTAGGGACCTGAAAAGTACTGTATAAATGCAAGTCTGTCTTTTTTAAATGACTAATGGTAGTGAAGTTGCACTTCAGAAATATATTTAAAATCATGCTAATATTTGTGCTAGGGGCAGTACGGTGACAAGGAGTTCCAAGCAATATCTTAATGGCCCCCAAAAAAACCTCACTCATGCCTTCGGTGCTCTTTTGTTACTGGCCCTGTAACCTTGTGAAACCAGCACACATAAACAGAAGTGCATCTTTACTGTGAAATATTCTCCATTTACTTTGTACAAGAAGAATAAAAGCGATTGAACCGTAATGTGCTGCAGACATTTAACGGATGCCAAAAGTGCCAGATCATTAGTGAGGAATGAATCTACTGCACACAGTTAAATTTCTAATGACAAAGTTAAATTTCTAATGACAAAGGAAGAAAATGTAGCATCAATTTCAATGCCCCTCCCCCCGCCTTTTTATTCTCACTCCTTCCCCATGAGGCTTCTTGCCAATATATGACCTCTTTCAGCCAGGAGAGATTTTTCTGTTATAAATGACACTCTCTATTTTCTGTAATTGCTACAGTGCCTACTCACAGCATCTTAAGAATGGACTAATGGAATTTTAGACATTCTGTGTAATACAACAATACTTCAAAGCTGTAATACTGGGAAAATGTGATTTGTTGCATAATACATCCTAGGATTAATTTCTTCCCGATGCATACCCTTCAGTTCATATTTAATTAAATTTCATCCACCTCAGTTCAATTAAATTTACTCAAAAGAAGACAATGAGAACACAAGAAAATGGCAATCATCCTTTATTCAAATTAGAAACTGACAAAGTGACATTGAAACTGCAATTTTTAAATTAAATCAATACATTACAGGAAACTCTCGTTTAAACGGCACCTAAATATCCGGATTTCTCTATTAAACGACAAAATTCATACTCCGAAAACACCTCAATAACCAGAAATGTTGTCGAGTCCGAGTCTCCCGCGGTGGCCGAGTTAGTCAGTGGGGGTAGTTCTCCAAACTGCCACTACTTGGCTTCTTGGCGCTGTCGGAAGTCCGAACACCTCAATAACAGGAGTCTGACTCTCCCGCGCTGCCGGGAGTCTCTTCCGATCCGCCATTTTTCTGTTTACTGTATAAGTTTTGTTTTACTGTTCAGTAATTAAAGAGTTATGGAGTACCCTCAACTGGCAATACTGTACTTAATCAAGCATCTTCCACCATCCATTTAACACAACATTCTGTAGGTGAGTACCCAATTACTGTATGCTGCACATTTCTTGATTTTTTAATTTTTGTTTGTTAAAAATAGCCTCGGTAGATAACCCTCTCCGTCATCCAGAATTTTTAATCAACTGGCACCATCCCGGTCCCGTCGGTGCCGGATACCAAAGAGTTTCCTGTATTTGTAATTATTGCCTTATTATAAAATAGTTATTTCTTTTGTCTTTTAATATTTCTTTCAAAAAATGTCATTCTATTAAACTTGATGTAAATAAAAATATTGGTTCAAAATATCTAGAAGGCATTCTGCTGAATTCCATAAGGTTTGTTCCAGTGCCAAGCTAAATATTCACTGTAAAAGATCTAACAGATATATTAAGAAACTCTTTCACAAGTTTGGGAAATGGGCCTGAGTAACATAAATAGTTTGCATTGCCATTGTCTTTGGATGCCATAAGAAACTCTAACCTGCACTATACCCCTGGAAAAAGGTGGCACAAGGCAGGCAGCAATGATAAGGAAGAAGAAGAGTATGTAATGTTGAACTCAGTGATATACATAGGGCTTGGAATAGGAGGGCATTAGTAAAGCAACTACCGATACCATTATCTTTGACAGGCTGGTGGAATGGGCAGGCATACGGCAGATGAAATTCAATGCAGAGAAGAGTGAGGTGATACATTTTGGTAGGAAAAATGAGGAGAGACCATACACAATAAATGGTACAATTTTAAAGGGGGTGCAAGAACAGAGAGACCTGGGGGTGTTTGTGCACAAATCTTTGAAGGTGGCAGGACAGGTTAATAAAGCAGTTGATAAAGCATATGGGATCCTAGGCTTTATAAATAGAGGCATAGGGCAGGATTTTCTTTGGGCCGTGGAGTCAGGATTGGAGGCGTGTGGGGCGTTAAAGTCCCGAAATCAGGGGTCCCAACCCCATCCCGCACCCAAACCCGCCTCCATGCCAGTTTCAAAGGAGGCGGGTACCCGCCCCGCACTGGGACTCGCCTACCTGAGGCGGGAAGGGATTAGTGCCAATTAACTGCCTGTTAACAGGCAGTTAACAGGCAGTTTTTAGCCTAATCCCTATTTTTAAGGTTGAAGTGTGGGATTCCCGACGGCTCCAAACCACGCCAAGTTAGAGGAGGCAGGCCGTCGGGTTGAAGGACTTGGAGGGGTCGAGATGTCGGTGTTCAGGTGAGTGATGTGTGCATGAGTGCAAAGGTAAGTGTATTTGGTGTGTCTAAAGTGATTAAAGAAGTTTAAATGACCTTTTCTTACCTTTTCAGCCTTCCTTCCTTTAGGTCTTGGGAGTCCCTCATCTCACCAGCACAGAAAGCAGAATGGCTGCGAACTGTCAAAAGTGACAGCCTTCAGCTTACTGTGCAGGAGAGATTTCTAACTGAGTCTGTGGAGAAGGACTCAGGTTAGAAGTAAGACTCAGTGTTTGACAGCTTCAAACAGCTTTCAAACACTGATATTTCATCTGTCAAAACCTCTTGACAGATGAAATTTCAGTCTGTGACATCACCTGTTGCCGGATGGCCTTTAATTGGCCTGCTGAGCCCGCTGGGCGGGCTCAACAAGGTCAATCAAGTTAAAATTGCGTGGATTGGCCGTATCTCGATGGAGGCGGGACTACAACCCCGAAAGTTGTAGTCCCGCCTCCAACCCGACTCCTGAATGAAAATCCTGCCCATAGAGTACAAAATCCAGGAAGTTATGCTAAACCTGTATAAAACACTAGTTTATCCCCAGCTGGTGTATTGTGTCCAATTCTGGGCCCCACACTTTAGGAAGAACATGAAGGCTTTGGAGACGGTACAGAAGAGATTTGCTAGAATGGTTCCAGGGATTACAGTTACAGTGGATAGACTAGAGAAACTGGGGTTGTTCTCCTTGGAGCAGAGAAGGCTAAGATGAGATTTTATAGCAGTGTTTAAAACCATGAAGGGTTTAAATAGAATAAATAAGGAGAAATTTCTTCCCATGGCTGAAGGGTCGATAACGGGAGGGCACAAATTTAAGGTGATTGGCAAAAGAACCAGAGGCGACAATGAGTGGTTAGAGTTTGGGATGCATTGCCTAATGGGGTGCTAAATACAGATGCAACAGTAGCCTTCTAAAGGGAATTGGATAAATACTTAATGGAGAAAAATTGCAGGGATATGAAGAATGAGCAGAGGAATGGGACTAAGTGGATTTGAAAGAGCCGGCGCAGACTCGCTGGGCCAAATGGCCTTCTTCTGTGCTGTACTACTCTATGATTCTATTATTGTATGATTTGCACTGTAAGTATTACCTCCTATGGGGGGTGGGGATCAGAAACATTTATTTTCTCTCTTTTGCAGCCTCCACAGGTTACAGAATTCGTTTGGAGCCTTTACCAATCTAGTTCTATAGTCAAGCACCAAACACCACCAGGTTCTGGGAATAAGCTGACTACTGCTTGGCATCTCCCAACAACTACAAGATTTAGACTGTTAACTCACTGTGTGAGTAATCACTTTCAATCTTCCAGTCCACTGCACAGCATAGTAGAGCTCCAATGTACTCCTAAATATGCCATCCCACCTGCCCTCTGCCTGTAATGAATCTATTTGGAATCTATGCCCTCTAGTTCTGGAACTCTGTATGAGAAAAAAAAAGTTCTCGGTTTCCAAATTACCAAAATTCTTCAAAACCTTAAAAACTTTTACCAAGTCTTACTTTAGTCTTCCCTTTTCAAGAAAGTTAAGTCCTTGGGTACACAATTGCTCTTCATAGTTCAGACATCTATTAATCTTGTAGCCTTCTGTTGAACTTGCTCCTATAATACCCTTTTGAAGCAGGGAAACCAAAACTGGACAAGTTTCAAATCATCTTTTTGCCCATTTATAAGCTAGACTCTTTGCAATACCTAATATTTTAATTGTTTTCTTTCCCGCTGCACTGATGTTCCAAAATCTCTTCATGGTCTCATACCCTGAATATGTTTGCACTGCGTACATATTCCATGTTACCTTTTTTCCCAATTTCTTTACTTTTATATTTACATGCGCCACTGTTCTACCCACAAACCCAGTGGGAGTAAATTTTCAACTTGCCGTTGGAGCGTAAAACTGCCGTTGCAGGTTGGGCACCCATTATAGAAATCACCCAATCAATGGAAAGGAAAAGCAAGTCATTTCTAGAACAGGCACCTGAGCCACTACACTAGTTTTATAGACTAGCAGTAAGTTGAAAATTATCCCCTCCATCTCCAAATCTTCTTGAATTTGTGAACACTAGTTCATGAACACAATGACATTGGCCACCATTTGAGTGAGGAGAGGGAAATATGACTCCCTTGTATATAAAAAAAACTTACATTTCCTTGTTTCATATATAATTAATACCGAGAGCACAGGCTGACACCTTCAAAATATTATATAGAAGATTACATCAACAGTGCTGATTCTTGCATATCCTGAATTTCATTTTTGCTATGTTCCAACTACATCTAAAACATTATGGCCCAGAAATTCGGGTCCCAACATGTGAATACGCACAGGGTACTCACACGTCGGCCCAACGAAAGTGCCAGTTTCGTGGATGCACTGCGCATGCGTGGGAAACCGGCACTTCCGTTCCCCTGAAAGAAGGGGTTGACAGGTGGAACGCGTGCGCCGGAGAGGCAGCGCGTGCACATCGAACTTACATTTTTTTTCCAGGTTTTTCCGGGAGGGTAAGTCTCCAGGAGTTACACTTTTAAAAAGCAGGCGCAAGACCTGTAAGTGGTGAATTCATTAAAATTAAAACATTTTTTCCACAGGTTTATTATTTTTAAATACTTTAAAGAAAGGTAAGTTTAATTTTAGCCCCATTAGAAAATGTATTTAATTTTTTCAAAAATTTAAATTATTGTTTAAAATAGTTATTTCATGTAATTTATAGTTATTTTAAAAAGGTGATTTACAAAAAAATTTATTTGAAGTTTTAGTGATGTTTTGGGGCTTATAGTACTTATAGGTTTGACAGCTCTTCCTGTCGAACTTATGAATGAAGCATTCCCTGCTACCATTGGCTCTCCATGGCCCACATGATCCCAGGAGACGCATCGAACTAACTGCGCCCCTGGGATACGCAAGCACTGCACGCCGACAGTTGAAGCAGGCCCAGGATCGGAATCCCATGCGGGCCCACAGCTCAATGGCCGGCGCGCTAGGTAAGTGCAGGTTGGGGGCTTGCACCCGTGGGAAGCCCCCGACCTGAATTTCTGGGCCTATAGTTATTCACTTCGGAAACAGGCATTAGTTGCATTGTCAGGATTATTTTTTCTGAATACGGAGGTTAAATTGGATAGCTGCCGAAAAAGGGCACAGGGATCACAATGCACGGTTAACCCGTGCCCTTTGAATCAAATGCCGGCAGCACACCAACTTCATGCTGCCTGCTCATTATAATAATTTCTGCTTGCAGCCAGTGCTAACCATGCTGTTCATTGACTGCATGCATCAGCAGGAGGGCCAATATCATTAGTAAATTGTACTACTTAAAGCTAGCCTGCACCTCTTAAAGGGGAGGTACATTGTGGCTGGAGCAGGTGCTGGGAGTTGTGCAGGACATGAATCTGTCCTGTGAAAGAGCCAAGAATGGCTGACTATGGGAGAGAGTGGGCACCCAGGTTTTGGACGCTGCACTGGAGGACTTGGTGGAGGAGGTGGAAATGAGGAGAAATGTCTTGTATCCTCAGCGGGGCAGGAGGCCCTCCAGGCACATGATGCGAAGGCAATGAGAACAGATAGCCATGGAGGTCAATGCCAGGGCTTAGCCCCAAGGACCTGGTGCATCACTGCAAGAAGTTTAATGTTCTCACACAAGTAGTCAAGGCCAGTGAATGCATCTTTAACTGTCATATCTTACCAACTGCAGCACTAGCCTCAGCCACTGCTCAATTCACCACACCCCCATCACTCACCTATCAACAATCTCTATGAATCAGGACTCATACCTAACATTCATATGCTTCACCTCACCCACACACTTAACACTGTTGCAAGCCTCACACCCACATCTCACACCTTGCACACACTGCCAGCTATTCAACCATGAGAGCCATATCACCCAAACATATTGCACTACACTCACTGACACACTTCCCTCTCTCTTGCAGGAGAAGATGGGGCACAACTGCAGGCAGCAGGAACTAACCGGAGGGGGAGAGGCATGCCTGCATGTTCTAAACCCCAGGGAGGAGACGGTGCTGGTCAATATGAGAAGGGCCATTGCTCAGGGCGTGGCCACCGGCAGGGCTGAATCCATTGACGATGATGGTATCCTCATACCCAATCTTCCTTCTCATATCCCACTAACCCCTCATCCCACAATCTCTTCTGGCTTACAAGCTGCTGATGGTGCAAGCATGCACCTTTTACTTTCTCCTCTCCCCTCACCACAACCTTACCCTTGTCCCTTTTTCCTTGCAGGTACCCAAGAGCTGAAACCTGCCCAGGCAGTGGAGGAAGAGCAAGAAGTCAGCGATGATGATATCACACTGTCACTTGATTTCACACTCGCAGCCATCAGCTCAGATACTGCCTCTGTGCGTAATTTAGAGGATAGCATAGCAGCGGGATCTGCATGTGGTGAGATGCTGGGCATGAGTGGATTGCGGCCAGGACAGGTGCCAGCTCGCCGAAGGGTGGTTTCGCACATGAGTTCTGCTGAGGACTCAGATGAGGACTTCGATGGGCCAGGCTACAGAAAAAGGCTAATGGGTGTGCACACCAAAATACTTGCTGCATTGGAAAGCCTGCCAGAAAGCCTGCATTCATGTCAAGGAACATGGAGGAGTCCAGCACCAACTTGACCCAGGGCTTTGTGCAGAGCTTGGAGCTCATCCTTTGCAGAATGGAACGGGTGGTCACCTCCATCACCACACCTGTGGAACCAACCATGATGCAGCGTCTGATGACCGAAGTCTCAGCTTTCACTGCAGCATAGCAGCAGCCACACAATGTCTGAGTGCTGCAGTGGAAGCTCAGACTGCTGCCATCATGGCTCTGGATACCAGTGTTCAAAAAGGCTTCCAGGGTATCATAGCTACCCAGTAATCTATCCTCCAACAGATTACTAGGATTGCTGAGACGCCGCCCTGGGGGTGTGGCAGTGACTCCATGGAGCACGAACCTGTTGTCCACTCTCAGGATGACAGCATTCATGCTCGCAATCCCGCCACTCTGCCAGTGCCCTTGCTTGTCAGCCAGCCAGCCCAGACTGCTGCCAGCCATGCCGAGATGGTGCAGTCTGAAGCCGGGCCTTCTAGGCCAAGAGCTGCTCGAGGTCGTCCTCCAAGCCCATCTGCAGTCTCCTCCACTGAAAGAGAGGAGCCTTCCACCAGCCATTCCGCAGCCACTAGGGTAGCACTTCGTAGGAGCACTAGGACAGGCAAAAGCACATGGAAGACAGGCACTAAGGGAAATGCACAAGGGTGATTCGTTTAATTTTGTATGCAATATGGCATGATTTAATTTATAAATTTGGATTGGAATGTGTATTTTGTGTTGGCTTTTATTTTTGCATTGTGGCCAAGAGGCCAATGTGATGGTCAGTGACAGAGGGAAGGTAAGGAGTGTGGGACTGTTGGTAAATGGAGTTGAGCTTACTGTTATCGCACTTGATTTTATTTTCTTTATTCATGGGCTGTGGGTGTCCCATCCCTAATTGCCATTGAGAAGCTGGTGGTGAGCCGCCTTCTTGAACTGCTGCAGTCCATGAGGTGTTTTCCTAGCAGTTTGATACAATTGAAGTTGATGGAGAGTAAAATCGGGCCAGGTGTAAAACTGGCATCCGACCCAAAACTGTTCATTTCCTGCCTGGAGGGTGAGAATGAAATTACCCCTCATATGTCATTTCTTTATATTAGCGAAAGTTGGAACAAAGTGAGCAATGAAAAATATCTTTCACTGTCTAGGGATCTAGGATCGGATGTTGTTGAAAGCTGGAACCTATTGTAATTAAAAGCTTGGACTGTAAAAATAGATCTAGATATTTGGTGACTAAAGGTTAAGTTCAAGATTAGGGGGGAAAAATTCAGTATCGCCCCTTTTGGGGCGCAATTATAGGCTGTGCGCAAAGTTTAGCGCCTGGCGCTAATTATCGCCTCCGACTGCAAACTTGGCGTTTATCACCCCTGGAGGTGATTGGAGCGCTAAATCAGGCACTACACACCTGTCTTAAGGCGCAAAGGCCGAGGAGCGAGGCGCTACCTCAGAGCACTGGCGAAGTTCATGTGATGTCAGTCAGCAATGGAACACAGACACAATAGCGCTGGCCAGTTCTTAAAGGGGTTGATTTTGCACTCCATCCACATCCTACTCACTGCAGCCTTGAATCTCGGCCTGGAGAGACCTGTACATCAAATCTGCTGGAAAAAACAATGGCGAGGCCCAGGGAAAAAGCTCAGCATGCAGCCCCCACAGTCTCTTCTAAATCGATACAAGGAAGGGTAAATCAAAATGAACCTGCAAAGTGCTGCTCAGTACCCAAAACTCCTTCACACGACGTTGAATCTCTCCAGAAGTCTTTCTCTCTCTCTCAGAATGCGTGGTGCAAAAATGTCACCAACAAAAAAAGGCAGGAAGCGGTTGCCTTTAAATAACGCTCCCCCAGTCCCTTCCTGACTGCAAAACGCACCCCTCAACCTGTCGTTGCTAGCGGCAGGTGGTAAGGCAGGGGGCGTCACTCAAAATCTGTTCCAGGGTGCTACCGGGGCATTGCGCACTCGACTGACGCCATGATCTGCCAGCGCAGGAGATCGTGGCGGTAGTGTTTAGTGCCGCCGCAAAATGTCTAGTTAATTTCGTGAGTGGCGCAAACATCGCTGCCCACGGGCGCTAGTTGCCTTGCGCCCCATTAGCGCCCTCTTAAGGCACTAATGGGAGGCGCAAACCAACTGAATTTTTCCCCCTCGGTGTTCAATATTGGGGCTAGATTGAGAAACCTTTGGATTGAAGCTTGGACTTAGAGGTCTTAAGGTCTAAGATTGTTGGAGCAAAGAACTTCACTGGAGTGACGATTATTAATACCTATGCTTTGTTGTTAAGGTCTAGACTGAAATGATGATTCTATGAACATGTATTAGAATCTGTCATGACCTGAACTGAGAAAATCAAATAGGGCGGAATCTTACTTTCCAGGTCGAGTTCGAGGCAGGACTGCTGGTTTTCAGGTTCCAATCCCGCCCCCAGTGACGTCTGATGAACAGACGCTATTTTGCCCTAATTGGCCTTGTGAAGCCCACCCTGCGGGCTTGCCGGCCAATTAAGGGAAAGCCGGTGTCAGATGACGTCAGTTGATGACGCTTCATCTGCCGGTTTTCTTAAAAGCATATGCACCACACTTTTTTGACAGATGATTTGACAGTGTTTGACAGCATTGAGATGCTGTCAAACACTGACAATCACTGTCTAAAGGTGAGCCCTTGTGTCTAGGCTCTCCAATTACTCTCTCCTTAGGATAAAACAGATGGCAGCTGCAGCTGAGATTGCAGAAGCCATCTGTCACTTCTCCCGATGAGATGAGGCTACACAAACACTTCACAGCTTGTCACCTGCAGAAACATCTAAATACATTAAAAATTACTTTCACAACATTTCCTTACCTCTGATACTAACCAGTGTCCCATTGCATCCTTTACACCACTTTTGCAGCTGTCATCCAAACATCAACATAACAACAGACCCACAGCACGTCTTACTTACCCTGGCAGGGTTCTGCGACATCGGAAAGCCCGCAGCAGCAGTCAAAAAATTGGAAAAACCCTGTTAACAGGCAGTTAAGTGGCAATAATCCTCATCCCGCCGCTAGGAGTCGGGTCCCAGCAAAAATCGGGGACCCATCTCCCGGGAAGATTGGTTGGAGGCGGGTTGGGAGCGGGACCCGCTCCCATTTTGGTGGATTTTCCCAGCAGTCCTGCCTCCAGACCCGCCTCCTCAGGGCTGGTAAAATCCAGCCCATAATGTTTTAGAATCTATATTGAATATTGGAGTACAAATATTTTAGATCCTGTTGACCTGTGGAACATTACTGTAAGCTTAGAAAATTTAATACCAGCTTTTATACGATACAGTTCAATACCTATACATTATATTCTGATTACTATTAATCACCTAATAGACCTCCTTATATATTTTTTGTTGTTTAAAAAAATCTATGTAATTAAATGTTTTTTATCCAGCAGTGTCCATAACACACAGTAAGGGGAGATGTCTATGTATCTGAAGGATGCAAAGCATGCTGATTGGCTCAAATTTTGTTTCAATCAATTAAAAGCATACTTCCCTATCTCTGAAAACAAAATCATAAGTCCTTTCAACCACTTTATCAATTCTGCATCCAACCCATTAAATACTCTAAAAATAAAATTTCTAACATAATGGGCCAGAAATTCCAGACCAGAAGCGTGAGTACGGTCGGGTTACTCACGCATCTGGCCGTTGGAAATGCCGGCGTTCAGCAGGAACAGCGCATGCGGGGAACGCCGGCATTTCCAGACCCGAGGTCTATTCACAGCGCGTGCGGCTGCACAGGCAGCGCTTGCGCAGTGAACTTTGTAGATTTCACTGATGGATTCAGTGAGGGTAAGTCCCTGGAACTTACACGTGAAAAAAGCAAGTGTAAAGTTGTTCATTGGCTGGGGAAGGAGATATATTTTATGGAGGAGCTTATGAAATGCAATATTTAGGTTTGGGAAAGGGAGGGAAGTTATTTTAAGAAATTTTAAGTAAGTTTTAAACTTTAATTTTTTTTTTTTTAAATGGGTTTTCAGAACGGTAGGTAGAAGGAGCAATTGTGGCTGTGTGAATGGAATGTGAGAATGAGTTATGTATGTATGTCCACATATATTCCTTTACGTATATGTATGTATGTTTTATATTCCTTTACTAATGTGTATGAATGTATGTTTTTAATTATGATTTTCCAATAAGTTACTTTCTCTGAAAGTCATAATTAAATAATACATTCATACACATAAGTAAAGGAATATATACATAACACGCAAAGGAATATATACAGACATACATACTTTCAGAAGCTCCACGATAATAAATATCTTCCTCCGCAGCCTCTGGAGCAACTGTACCCATGCTTTTTTCATGTGTAACTTGTAATGACTTGACCTCACTGAAAGCATTAATGAAAGTGGCGAATTATACTGCGCACGCGCTGCCTGTGCAGTCGCACGCGTTCTGCCTCTGAAACCCTTCGTTCAGAGGACAGGAAATGCCGGTTTTCCCCACATGCACTGTGCATGCTGAAAACCGGCATTTCATCCAGCCAGATGCGTAAGTACCCCGACCGTACTCGCGCATTTGGAAGGGAATTACTGGGCCAACATTTTACATGTCAATAAAATGAAAAATTTAACAATTGCACGACTTGCCCCCTCGCATCTGCGACTGAGGGTCCAAGGAGGTGCATTGCGCAAGAGGTCATCATCGTACGTATCCTCACACTGTTCCCTTTGGGGAACTGTATGAAGTGGTGGAAGGATTTATGGCCGTGATTAACGCTCATTCCGTGACCGTAACCATCTTTGAACCAGCCATTAGGGTGGTTAGTCCTATGGCGGGAGGGTTTTACGGGCTCCCACAACCCATCTGAGGGGGGGGGGCCACCAACACCCACGGACGCAAGTATCCCGCTGGATGTCCACCCAGAATTTAAAGTTGGAACTCCGACTCCACTTGCCGGGACTGTCTGGAGTGGGGTTCAAAACCCTACTCCTTCTGGCCCAGCGGCGGGGATGCTTACTGCTACGCAAAAGGCCCACTCCGCACAAAAGGTGACACCCATACGTTTCCTGCGCCTTTTCCCTCCCCGTGACTGGAGCCCTATGCTGCCATTTCACGTTGCTAATCGGATTGGGCCTTTGTCATAGCGGTAGGATCCCCGCCGCTGGGCCAGATCAGGGTAGGGTTTCGAACCCCGCTCCAGACAGTCCCGGCAAGTGGAGTCGGAGCTCCGGCTCTAAATTCTGGGTTGACATCCAGTGGGATATTTGCGTCCGTGGGTGTGGGTGGCCCCCCCTCCTTGTATAGCTTGTGGGAGCCCGTAAAACCCTCCCGCCATAGGACTAACCGCCCTAATGCCTGGTTCAAAGATGGTTACGGTCACGGAATGAGCGTTAATCATGGCCATAAATCCTTCCACCACTTCATACAGTTCCCCAAAGGGAACAGTGTGAAGACACGTATGACGACGACATTGCTAAATAAATAAATGGAATTAAAAAAATTCTTTTAGGGCTTTTAAAAGTCTTTAAATTGCTTTAATTCTGTTTAAAACTACTTCAGATTACTCAAAATAATGTAAACATTTTAAAAAGTTTATGAAAGTTACCAAAATCTTCAAAAAACTTCCAAAAACCTATTTAAACTGCTGCTTTGCATGTAAAAATGGTTAGCAGCTTGACAGAAACATTGGGGGCGTGTCCAGTGAAACTGAGACCTCAAGGGGCGTGTCTCACTTGCACTGCACGCTCCTGACTTCGCGCTGGCTGCACTCCTGGGCGGCGTGACGTCATACGCTGCCCGGGATTCTTCTTCTGGAAACACCAATTCCAGGCGTCCCTGGAGCTGATCGGCAGTAGCGCGGGGTAAGTGTAAATACGGGGCTTGCACGCGCTGCAAGCCCCGTTCTGGAATTTCTGGGCCATTAAATAATACAATTAATTAAAAAAACAACGCTAATAAACTTAGCCACTAATTTTCTTCACTAACTTCTCATCTCAATAGACCTCTCAGGCAATATTTTCTGCTTTGACTCAATGCTTGCATAAACTGACCAAAATGGGATTTGCAACCACCTGACTTCCCTGCCACTGATCCCAGTGAATTTTCTGGGAATGGGGGAGGAGGAAGAAAATGGATGCTGTAGGCCTTGGGCCTTCTAAATTTTTAATTCCCTCCCATCCGTCATAGCAACACTGAATGCCAGGAACACGTTCACATTTCCTGCATTCAACATTGTTATAGTGGTAATGATTAAAAAGCACGATGTGTGATGTCACTCACAATTCCCATGCAATTTCAATACACTCGCCCATATTTGGTATTTAAAACCCATTACACTTTCAGCGAAAAATCCCAGAAAAGACAGCAACAGAGGGTAGTGGAGTATTGCCCACCACCCCGGCAAAATTCTTGCTTCCACCCGTCCCAGATGCACCCAAGAGAGTGTGGAAAATCCTTCTTCTCATCATGCAGATGCCTCAATCTTCTCTTCAGTCTGTTTCAGGAGCTCCTATTTCTCTTCTTGACGTTCTCTCTAAGATAACTAAATTCTCCTTAATATTACTATTATGAGTTCCACTTGTGTGATTTTTGTCCCTAGTACCTTTTGAGCTTCAGCTGCTCCTTCAACCTGCACGAGTCTTATTTCCTCCCTGCGTCATTTATATTTTATTATTCCATGCCTCAGTCCTTGACATTTACTTAGTTCATTCTTTCTTGCCAGTGTCATTTATTTACTTACAGCCAGGGCTAATCCTATTCATTATTTTTTTTTGGAGCCTCATTATTTTCCATTTATTCCATATTTAGTTTCCAGTAAGGACGCTGTGTTTCTCTTTCTTCTTTTCACTCTTCCCAGGCCCGAGCCACCAGCACCCAGCGCAGCACAGTTTATGCAATACCATGAACAATTCCAAGGGACATCCACTATATTACATGACAATATATTATGGGCTACGTAGTACAATACTCCTATCATTATAAGACAGCCTATCCTTTTACTCACCATGAGTAACACCATGGAAGAATGTTTATTTTTAAGTTGCATTTGCAAAATGCTCAAAGGTCAAGCAATGCTACCGACGAATCGTAATAGGCTGAAAACTCCTTGACCTAAAAGAGAAGGGTTTGGCTATTTAGAACATTAGTAAACACTTGATTGAGCTCTAAAATTTCAGTAATCGAAATGTAAGCTCTCCAAAAAAAAATGCAAAATTCAGTGAAGTGATGGATCAATAAAATATTACTATGAAGTACAGGTTGTAATTACCATCATCATGACTTCATATTCACAAATCTTAATCTTGCGTGATGGTGTAAAATGGGCGATATTGAATTAGCTGCCCAATAGGCACCGTGTCAGGTTTTCCTTTTCACTGAAGTCAATGGAGTGGAAAATTAGGCGGAGTGTATAATGGGTGGCCAATTCTACATCGCCCACTTTACACTATTGCCCAAAGCTAAAATAACCCCCTCGGAGTATAACAATTGCTGGGAACTCCAACACTTAACATGACAACATATTTCAAGCAGTTTCTTGTAAAATAATGTGAATTGTTGTGCTCCTGAACTAGGTCTTTGTACTCTTTACATGACTTCTCAATCAATACATGTTATTATCTAAACGCTCAGTGTTTCTGCTGTCAGATGTAGAAGCTGCAATGATCTTCCTAATCCTTTTGTGCAACAGCCATGAGTTCATTATATTTTTTAAGGTTTGGGGCTTGATGTAGAGATAATCAATTTTTCTTTAATGGAAATGAATGTGAGCTGTGTTTCATGAGACCTGTAAGAGTTTATTTTCCATTACGATCTGTTAAAGTACACTTTAAAAATTTCAGTGCTACTGTGATCTAATATATCTTCAAAGGTTAAAAATTGGAAAATGATTTTAAATCCTGATGTAAAAAAGGCATGTTAAATGCACTGTAATGTATTAAAATCTGTTATTTTATTCTATTTGGGTACTATATTGTGAGCCTTAGATTATCAAATGCACACTCACATTTATACACCTCCTCCCTTACTTATCAGGTGACCTTGTGCAGGGGGCAGCTAGTATTTAATCACTGGCTGAGATTGGACTCTGTTCTCCTGATGCTACCTTGGATAGAATCTCTTCTCTTGCTGAGAGGTAACAGTCTTCATTATTCGATTGTAATTGTTCAATGCTATGTAATTCGATGTTAAGTGACGTGACAAACATGCAAATGTGAAGTGTTATTTTATAATTCTCTATATCTATTATAGCTTAAAACAATCGCTAAACACTGAAAAGCATAATTTAGTTGAAATAAGGTTTTCAGTACAATCAGAGAGAGCTCTTCTTGCAAGCTGCCTCTTGACTCTAGGCATGCCTTCCTGTTACTTCTTAGTAAATATTTGGGACCAGAAAAAGCAGCAAATTTAATGTTATTAGCAAGTAATAAAACATGATTCCACACAATACACAAAAATGTAATAGGTTATAATTAACAGTCATTGTAGAAAACAAATTTGGTTTTACCACTTCAGTCCTGTACAGCAGAACAGAAATGGCATTGTACTGTTGTAAAAGACATGGTTGTGACAGACTAACTGAATTTCCACTACAATATCAGCAGTGAGCTATGCTAGTAACACCTTCTACCTTGGTTCAACTGCAACTTACTAGAAAAGACTGTCAGCAGCTCAATGCTAAGATCATCGGAACTATGCTTGATCTAGCAAGGCTGTCACCCTCTAATGAGAAATGATAGCTTCCTAGCATTGAAAGCACCAAAATATAAAAGTATCCTTATTACATCTGTAGGATTCGTAAAATTGGACTTTATATTAATAAGGGTCAAATGGCAGAAGAGGCCATGATTTTAAAGACTGTTTTGAAAGAAGCCCAGAAAAAGGGGTATACAAAATGGCCACCATACCATGTGACCAGCTTATTGGGACACTTTAAAATGGTTCCTGTGCAACCTCAGACAGCTTTGTGGATTCAGCCTACAGCAAGTTCTGGAAGCCGTTCCTGAGAGAACGAAACCAGACCCACAAGTATGCATATGGATTAGATGCAGATCTAGTCAAGATCGGCCTGGAGACAGAGGCCATCAAAATGTTGACCCAGACAAAAGGGGACAATTTCATATTCATGAGAACAGCACCCAGGACTAGATAACGAGATCAGCAGGACATTAAAAACAATGAAGGTAATTCCAGACCAGAGATGGGCCTTTTACCAGCGATTTAGGACATTTTAAAATATAATAACTACCCCACTGTGCTCCCAGCCCGCCAAAAATAAAACAAAGACTAACCTGATTTTGGGCGGGAAGTGAAGCCTCTGAAGAAAGGGTATAACTGGAGACACAGTTGGAGGGGGTTACGGAGTCGAGCTGGAACACAGTTGCAAGCTTGGAGACTGTGGCAGCTTGTGTCGAGTTTGAATCCGGACAGCCAGAAGAAGAAGCAGGCAATCGCAGGAGGAAGAAGAAAGCCAACATCGAGAAGGCCGTCTCGAAGCCGGCGTTCCGCTCCGGAGAAGCACATCGGGAGATCATCGACCATCCCCGGGCCGTTGCCGGAACGAGAGGCCATCGACCCAACTTGGGAGAAGAGAAGAAATCTTCCAGCCACCCCGGCTCGGGAGAAGAGAGAAAAGGAACCTGAAGAAGCGATGGGAGCCAGCCCAAGGCTCCTCTAACCAGGGTCAAGCCAACGATCTTCGACCCCGCCGACATCCAGGCCCACCGGTGTCCAGCCGCCCCCGACCCTCACCTCAGGAGAGAGGTGTGGCGCAGCTCGCAGGGGCTCCACGATCCACGTGGCGATGAAACGCCTGAAAGGACCAAACACAGACTCGATTTCAAAACCTTGCACTTCCTAGTGGGATTGGTGAGCATGTTTCTGGCCCTTCACAATCAGATCTAGATAGCTTTAATAAGGGGGTGGATTTAAGGGTACAATTAACATGAGTTGTTGTCCCTCGATGTTCCATGTGTTTCCTTATTTCATAATGATCTTTGTAGAGTATAAGATGCCTGTATTTGCTTTAGTTAGTACTGTGTCGTTATGATTTGTTTGTGTGTTTTTCCCTCCCATGTACTCCCTTATCTGCTTGCATTTGATTTGATATTTTTCCTTATGCAATAATATTTCATTTTTGTTTCATCAAACTTGGTCTACAACAGTTATCTCTACATTGTAGTTCCTGCGCCTAAGTCCAGAGTATAGAATCTAAGGGGCGAGTGGGTCGAACCACTCAAGGTTTTACTGTGCAAGAGAGAGAAACCTCAGGGAAACCTCTCGAGGAAAACCCCTTACAGAAAATGGCGACCGCAGCAGGACTCTGGCAGCAGGATTGCAATGTAGTAGATCCAAGTTTGAATGGTCGAAATGCAATGGATGAGAGGATAGCGGATTATGTCTTTGGCAAGGTCAATCTCACTAAACAGTGGATTTCCGATCTCTTGCTGGATGGGCGTCCGGTGGACGCAGCCATCAGGTGGACAGAGAGCAAAGAGCATAAGAAGTCAGTGGAAAAGGCAGTGTGGCTGATGTGTTACAAGAAGCAGGTCCAGATCTTGGACCGGGTCGTTGCAGCACAGGCAGCCAAGGTCACTGCCCAGGCAGCAGAGATAGAGGAAAAGGCCATGGGTGGGGAAAAACTCATCACAGCGCTTCACGCGCTGAATCAGGAATGCCAAGTGGTAGCTAGTCAACATCAGGCTAGGATAGAGTACCTGGAGTGCCAGGTTACTGAGGCAAAGATCAATGAAACGAGGATACGGGAGAAAAGTGCCCGCCTCACACAACAGCTAAGAGCGCAGGAGGAGAGAGTAGTGGAGGTTAAGGCAGCTTACAAGCTGGCCCTCGAGCATGGGTTTGAGAGCACAGACCACGGACCCTGCCAAAAGACCATAGAGGACCTAAGAACGGCCCTGGTTAATGTAGTGTATGTACCTTTAAGAGAGAACTACTTTTACAGCTCCTGTATACTGTAGTACCGGCAGTGACCACACCTGTATATAAGCCCTGAGCAGGCATCTGTACTGTTAGTTTTTAGACTACCCTCATCCAGTGAACACCTGTTGATTGTTGATCTGCAGTCTCCGTCTATTTATTGAAGAACACCATACCTTAAGATTCACGGATTTAATAGTGGCGACGAGATCGATTCGAACCTACCTGCAACTCTGCATTTCCTCCCAAGGATTCGCTCCTGGAGGATAGTGGAAGAAAGTCGAGGCCAGAAGCACGGGCATCGACCACGAGCAACCGCCCAGTCATCCAGCAGAGAGTGAGCATCGCAGGGGAGGCTGTTGAGAGCTGGGCTTGCTTCTCCAGCCACGACGATCCAGCAACAGGCTGGCAACAGGTACAGCGCAGGCCCTTCCCGGACAGCGGCGGCTGGAGCTGACCGACGGCACAGAAAAGGCTGAGCAGCGTCGACGGGGTAAGAGAGAGGGTAAAGCCCACAGGGCGCAGCCGGGGGTTGAAGACCGAGTGGCGTCAATGGAAAACAAAAAGAGAGAGAGGGTAAAGCACAGCCGGGGTTCAGGATCGAGTGGCGGCAACGAGAGAGGCGCACAGGAAAATGCGCAGAGCGCAGCCAGGGCTCAAGGGCTGAGCAGCATCCGCGGGGGAAGAAAGGAAGCACGGGAGACGCCATTTTGAGCCAGCGGAGAAGAAGGGAGAGCGCGGGAGACGCCATTTTAGCCAGCCTAACCACACCCAGGGATGCCGAAGAGTGGCAGTGTCACTGCGTTCGACAATGAAGTCGAAGATTGGGCGACATATGTGGAACGCATTGAGGTGTACTGCAAGGCGAATGAAGTGCCAGATGCCAGGAAAGCACTGGTTTTGTTGAATTCCATGGGTGCAAAAACGTATGGCTTACTGCAAAACCTAATAACTCCAGAGAAGCCAGTGGATAAGGATTTTGAAAACATAGTGGAAATCCTACAGGACCAATTAAACCCCACACCGCTGCTGATAGCAGAAAGATTTAAGTTTCACAAAAGGAACCAGCATAAAGACGAAATAATGCTGAGTATTTAACGGAACTGCGCAAGCTATCGAAACACTGCCAGTTTGGAATGGGACTAGCAGAAACGTTAAGGGACAAGTTTGTGTGTGGGCTTCAAAGTGAAGGAACCCAGAAACGGCTTCTATCAGAAAAGGATCTTACGCTGGACAAGGCTTTCAGCATGGCAGTATCACACAAAGCAGCCGCACGGGGCACTGCAGAGATACAACGGAGACCGCAAGAATATGGCACCAATGAAATGTCATATGGAGCAGGGAAGTGTTATCGCTGCGGCAGAACAACACACGACCAGAAGGATTGTTGGTTCAAGGACCAAGTGTGCAGACAGTGTGGAAAAGCAGGACACATAGCAAGAGTCTGCAGCTCGGGGAAGAAAACCAGCAGCAAGAAATCTCCACAAGAGAAGTACAAAAAGGTACATAAGGTGACGGAGAGTAGTTCAGACGAACAGAAAAGTGATACAGACTCCGGAAGCAAGGAGCTGGGTTGTCTGAAACTACATAATGTAATCAAAATGGAGAATCACCAGACTATCTGGGTCACACTCAAGATAGACGGAGTCCAAGTGAAAATGGAATTGGGCACAGGATCAGCCCTAACAGTCATAAACCGAAGGGACTACAAGCGGCTATTCTCACATATACCCTTGAGAGCTACAGAGATTGTCTTGAAGACGTACACGGGGCAAAAAGTCTACCCCAAAGGAAAAATAAGGGTGAACGTGATATACAACAGCCAGGAAATACCAAAAATGGACCTATATGTATTGCCAGATGGAGGACCACCACTACTCGGACGTGAATGGATCCGGAAGATACAATTAGATTGGCATTCCATACAGGCACTGACGGTAGAGGCCAAAAAGGATGACGACGTCACACCTGGACGACTGTCAAAAATGCTAACTGATGCACAAGAAGTGTTCCAGGAGGGACTCGGAACACTAAAAGGCATAACAGCGACGATTAAAATAGAGGAAAATGCAAGCCCAAAGTTTTTTTAAGGCCAGACCGGTGCCTTATGCGATCCGCCCAGCCGTCGAAGCAGAGCTGGAAGGTTTGGAACATTCAGGAGTACTGTCCAAAGTGGACTAGAGCAAGTGGGCTACACCCATCGTTCCTGTAATGAAGAGGTCGTTGAGTAATACGCCTGGGGAACCAAAGAAGGTTCGCATCTGTGGGGACTTTAAGGTGACAGCTAACCCATTCCTTCACACGGTACAATATCCGCCTCTGCGGATTGAAGATATTTTTGCCTCGCTATCTGGAGGAAAACGCTTCACTAAGATTGATCTGGCCCAGCCGTACCTGCAAATGGAGGTAGAAGAAGCCTCGAAACAATACCTCACGATCAACACTCACAAAGGTCTCTACCAATACGACCGGCTGGTGTTCGGGGTAGCATCGGCTCCGGCTATTTGGCAAAGGGCAATGGATCAAGTCCTGCAAGGGATTCCAGGGACCCAGTGTTATTTGGACGACATCCTGGTCATGGACAAAACATGACAGTGATCACCTCGCCAACCTGGAGCAGGTGCTCACTAGATTGAAGGAATATGGGCTACGAGCTAATCGCCACAAATGTGAGTTTTTCCAGAAGCAGATCTCGTATTGTGGCCACGTTATTGATGAAGAGGGGTTACATACGTCCCCTGAGAAGATTGAGGCAGTAGTCAAGGCTCCAGCACCGGAAAATGTGTCACAATTGACGTTGTTCCTCGGGCTGGTGAACTACTACCATACGTTCTTACCAAGTTTGTCTACAGTATTACACCCACTGAACACCCTACTGCAGACAGGGGTACCATGGAAGTGGAATGACGAATGTAAACGAGCTTTCCAGAAGTGCAAAGAATTGATCACATCAAAAGAGGTGCTGGCCCATTTCAACCCAGCACTACCGAACAGAGAAATGGCAACCCGGAACGATATGCACACGGCAGGGGCCACTAACGTACACAGTGGATGTCAGGGAGAACATTGTGAGACGCCATGTCGACCAGATCCTAGCGTCACAGGAACGAGTCAACCCCATGTCTAGCTTACCTGGTGATGAACCCGACATACCGGTAGCATCTACCCCAGAAACAGTAGCATCGGAAACTGATGAACTAACCAACGACAGGGGGCCAGAATCGCCTCCGCACCAAGAACAAGACACTCAGGAAAGGCGCTATCCAGAAAGGATCAGGAAGCCGCCCCAAAGACTGAATCTATAAATGGACTATTTCAGTTACTGTGCATGTTAAAAGTGTTAACTGTTATTTGAATGTTATGGTACTGTTAATCTAAAAGGGGAGGAATTGTAGTGTATGTACCTTTAAGAGAGAACTACTTTTACAGCTCCTGTATACTGTAGTATCGGCAGTGACCACACCTGTATATAAGCCCTGAGCAGGCATCTGTACTGTTAGTTTTTAGACTACCCTCATCCAGTAAACACCTGTTGATTGTTGATCTGCAGTCTCCATCTATTTATTGAAGAACACCATACATTAAGATTCACGGATTTAATAGTTAAGGCAAGAGGCATGGTGTGACTCGTCAGCCCGAAAGCCAGTCACATGGACTTTTTAAAGGAATCAAACAGCCGATTCCAGCTGAGGTAATTGTGGTACCAGCCACCGAGCCCTCAGCACCGCCGAGCTATCGTGAGACTTGGCCGGAAAAGGAGGGGGTAGTGAAAGAGGAGGTGGCCGAGGTGGAGTGTGAGGAAGAACCACTGGTAGCAAAGCCGGGACCGGCACCGATGTGTCCCGCTCGGCACCAGAGGTTCGGTCCCAACGCTGCCGATGGCAGTGTCGGACCCCACCAGAACCAGCTCGTGGTGCCCTACGCTGGCCCGCAATTAAGGTCCATGGTGAGCCACCTCACACGACTCACAGTAAAGGGAGATCCCTCGATTCATTTCAGGGAGATAAAGGAAACAGCAGCCATCAATGACTGTGATGATCAGGAACAGGTCAAACTGTTGCTTTTCTCCCTGGATTCCACAATCCTTCAGTGCCTCTCAGAGGATGGTAAAAGGGGACGGAAAGGGTATGCGGATCTCAGGTAGGAAGTTTTAGAAGTAATGGGAGTGGACGATGGTAGTCCGTTCGACCGTGTAGAGGGGACCATGCAGTTATCTGGAGAACCCCCACGGGTTTTCGCAGAAAGGCTGTGGCCAGTATATCGACGCAGCTGTCCGGGTATGCCTGAACGGGCATTACTGAGCAACGAACAGCGGGTTCATTGGCTCCGTTGTTTGGTCACCAACAGCTTGCCAGAGATACGGGCCCTAGCCAGATCTTGGTTTGATCCCCAAGGTCCCGGTGTCACGGAGGAGACGGTACTCCGTCAGTTAAATGTGGCATACAAGAATTGCAGAGGTCAGGAAACACCTCCCCAGAAGGGAAAGGTGCATGAGGCAAAACCCGCAGCCCCAAGTCAGAAGGAGTGGCGTCAGGAGGGGAATCGCCCTGTCCAAGCCAAGCTCAATTGCTACGGGTGTGGGAAGGATGGACATTGGCGCAAGGACTGTAGAAATCCGTGGAAGGATAATAAAGGGAGATTTCCCGCAGCCCAAGCCCTAGCCCAGACCGCCACCTCAGCACCAGCCTAAACCCAAGCCGTAGCTCCAGCCCCAGCGCAAGGTGCTGGTGCGGTTATGAATCCCACTGCGATTGAATCAATCATAGAGACAATGCGGTCTCTGATGACCTTGAGGTGGAGGAGGTGAAGGGAACCTATCTGTTGGATACGGGAGCATTGTGCACCGTAATCCATGCAGATAACCCCACCGTCTCGCCTCTGTCCACCGGGGTCCCATATCTTCTGTCGGGCTTCACGGGTGAAGAACAGGCTGGCGCACATTCCCTTCCCCTCTCCATTCGTTTAGGACCACTCTGCACCACGTGAAAGTGTACCCTAATGAAGTGGGAAGTGGGAGGTGGAACGGGAGTCCTGGGGTCTGATTTCTTGGTAGCCCATGGGATCCACATGGACCTGAGAAATCATGGTCTCTGGGGAGAGGGTACGAGTGTGAAGGAGATAGAGAGTGTTAAGGAAACCCCTACAAAGGCGCGGGTTGGCCGGCGAGAAGTAAAATTCTTGGGTCCAGCCCTATGCGCTGGCGAGAGAACCGTAGACCAGGAGGATGAGCCGGAATCGGTGCAAAATCCGACGGTCTACACCACTCGCACAGTGGAGGTGTCCCGACGCAACAAGTGGTTTTGCATGAAGCGGTGCAAACTGTTTAAACCGGGTGCAAAAGCATCAACAACCGAAGCCAGGCCTGAGGGTAAAGATCCTCAGCCTGAGGCACGCGATGAGTCACAGACCACACAAGCTGGTGTTGTAGCCTGCTTGGAAGGAGAAGAGGTCCCGCCCACCTGAGGGGAGCCTTCCCTGATGGCCTGGGACTCAGACGAGGAGGGGCCCGAACAACAAGGTCCCGCCCTCGACACGATTCTGGAAGAGGTGGAGTCGGAGGACGGAGATCCCGCCCTCGACTCGAGCGTGGGGGAGGTAGAATATGGGGGCAGAGATTCTCCACCTGTAGGGACAGGTGAGGAGGAGCCATCAGCCACAGACCCAATTCCCGAAGGGGCGGAGCCTGAGGGGAGGGAGCCGAAGCCTACAGTCGTGGAAGAGCCACGGGCTGTGAGAGCTGAAGCCCCACCCGAAGGTCCACTCGCCAAGGGAGCCTGCCCAAATCCCAAAGGGGCGGAGCCTGAGGTAAGGGAGCCGAAGCCTACAGTCATGGAAGAGCCATGGGCTGTGAGAGCTAAGGTCCCACCCGAAGGTCCACTTGCTAAGGGAGCCACGCCCAAAGTACCTTTTCGCAGGTCGACTCGAACGCCTCAGCCTGTAAAACCTTGGCCCGAGTCCCCCACTCCCAGTAAACGCCGACTTCAGAAATCCATGAAAAAACACAGTCCCCGATTAACAGCAAAAGGCTGCGGGGAACCCAAGCCACAGGTCACTGCAGCCTCGCCACAGGGAGCGGCAAGCTGTAGTCCAATCAGGGATTAGGCAAGCCGCCCGGGGACGGGCGGCGCTGTACATAAGTTTAGGTTTAAGTTTAAGGTGTGTAAATATTAAAATGATTAGAGTTTTAAGTAGTTTTAAATCCACCCAGTATGTGTGTTGTTTTGGATCGAGGACGAAAGACCCGATCATGCCGTCACCTAAGCCAGAATCTCTCGGGAGCCTGGCTATATTGTTTGATTTATTGCAGGAACCAGGCGAACGATGAGAGGGATCCTCGTCGCGTTCGGGATGGTCGGATGGAGCTGGGCCTATCGGGGCCACACCAAGGACTCCACCATCTACGGGTGCTCTGGAAATAGAGGCCCCATCGCGACTGACGCAACCGGCTCACGGGACGCTGAAGAGGCCCGGGATGCTGCCTACTTCCATGAAGGGAGATGGCCAGGCTGGCTGGGGTCGAACTCTACTGAATACTTCAGCCAGACGGGGTTTGCATACAGGGAAACGTCTCTGATGTGCCCCAGGGTGCAGATCATTGCACCCAGAGTCAGCGTTACCGTGGGCAAGAAGATTTGCTTAAATTGTTTGGGACATGTACCTTTGGACCGCTGGTGGTGGCTGCGCAAGTTGAGCAGCACCATGAAGAACTCGACAGTGGAATGGGAAAGATTGGGTAATAACGCCCATCGGACAATAACGGGAACTCACGGGGGGTTGAGTGTCTGTTGGGACAAATGGTGGGAACCAGATGAGGGGATCTACATCTGTATGTGGGGTTCGGAACGTGCTTGCCCCACAGGCGTCTCCATCTTTTTCCAAAGGCAGTGGCAGGATGCTGGACAAGGAATGAGGTGGGACGTCAGCTCACGGGCTTGCGGAGTCCCATACTCACAGATCCCAGTAAACGCTACTGAGCTCATCACCCGACCCCGCAAGCCCCTGCCCACAGTTCCAGTAGCTAAAGCCCTCAAGGAAGGGTGCCCCACCACAACAAAGGGACCCGGGAACGGATTGGTATTGGTACCCACAGATCAGGTACTGTACCAAGGGGTCCACTACGTGGTGGCTTCGGTGATTTTAAACCTCACCGAGGTACGATTGCCAGAGTGGTGCCCCAGGGACACGGAGCAATTATACCATGTCCTGTTAACAAACATGTTTAAACAGTTTTACGAATTTGACTTTGCCGACGTCGACAGAGCCGAATTGTACACCACACCACATGAAGTCTTGGACAGAATAGGGAGACAAAGAAGGGGTGCAGTAAATGATATTTTCACAGTTTTTAATACAGGAACTTCCGTCATCAACACACTGGATGACGTGGAGCTGCAAACCCAGATCAATGGTTTAAAAACACAGCTAAGAAAGATACTGACTGATGAGAATAAGGTAGTGGGTTCTGAGTTACATGAGGACCAGGCCATGACACTACACTTAAAAGAGATAATAGCTGAGCTGGAGAAACACGCCAGAACGGTAAATGCCCTCATTAGGGAGGATCGGAATGCGTCCGATCGGGCTGCGCAGAATGAAGCTTGTGTGCTATATGGGGCGTGGTTACTGGGCGAGGGCCGCAGTAATCTGGAGGATTTAAAGCAAGGTTTAGTCCCCTCCTGGATCAGCAACAAGCACCTCGCAGCCCTCCACCCTTTTGAGAATACATTGAGTCCGTGCCAGCTCAGACTAGCTTCAGAGGCCTACCCAGTCCCAGTGGACTGTGGACGGTCTAATCACACCATTATGGGTATAGTGGTAAGAATGCCGGTGATGGGAAAGACAGCCAAAACCGCCCTGGTATACAGGGTGGAGAACATTGGAGTCATTCAGGGGGGTGCGCACATTCGCTACACGGGGGTCCCACCTTACGTCATTCGATGGGAGCATGCAATGACGGGTACCGACCTCTCGGGTGCCGGAGCCGGGGAGCACACATCATCCTGTGTCCCCAGCACTTGAATGCCCATTCAAAACCACAGTGCGGGTTCAGAACTGCTGGCGCAAAGCCTTTAAATTGCACCATGGAGGCAATGGCACAGGCCATGTGCACCCGCAGGTGGCATATATAGGAGGTGGGACATACTGTCACCACTGCAGCGCCCCACTACCAGCATGGACAGCATGGTTAGTGTCCGGTCAGTGACAGCAGCTTTTGTTTCAAGCCCAGGGCAGAAGTTCAAGTGGCCCAAGAGCGAATTGTCCCCATTCCTGAACCTTCCACTGTTCACATCACTGTGAAAGAGAATTTCACCGATCTGCAGCGATTCATTGCACATTTTGGATATATCATTCCCCCTCTCCCTGAACACCTCACCAAGATACTAAAAGCCGTTGTTGTTTCACAGAAACACTTCTACACACTGGAGCAAAAACTCTAGAGATAGGGGCAGACATATTGGATATAGTGACCCCACCATGGTGGGACCTGTTCACTAATATAGAAATCCCTTCCTGGATTAGGATAGCCTCCCACATTCTTGTAGTGTGCCAGGTTGTCATTGTAGTTTATTTACTGTTTGTACACTGTAAAAAGGTCAAACATTCGCAAAAGTATGAGAATAGAGGGGAATGGAGGGAGTATTACGTGCGGGTAGAAGAAGAGACACCCATTTAGATTTTGCTGCTTGTATGAAGTTAAAGTTTTTCCCTCCCTCCTCTGTATTATTTTGATATGTATTCATGTGCATTTTGAATTTTTCGTGTATGTACTTTATTTTATTATTGAAGTGAATTAGATGTGACGTTTTTATTATTAGAAAGCACTAGGTGATGTAGCAGTATAAGGACCCCCTCCACGCCTGGAAGTAAGTTGTTAGATTTTTAACTCCAAGGTATTGCCATCTATAGATGCTTAATGTACACTAGACTTTTCTGAAATGGGAAATGCATGTGTCGTGGGGTCATAGATAGGTAAATACTGGGGATGGTTAGATTGTGGAAAGTCAGAAAATTTTGCTCACCCAGAATTATGATACTTCAAGCAAGTTACAGTATCAGTGGGGAGTGTAGGTTTCGCAAAATTGGACTTTATAGTAATAAGGGTCAAATGGCAGAAGAGACCATGATTTTAAAGACTGTTTTGAAAGAAGCCCAGAAAAAGGGGCATACAAAATGGCCACCATACCATGTGACCAGCTTATTGGGACACTTTAAAATGGTTCCTGTGCAACCTCAGACAGCTTTGTGGATTCAACCTACAGCAAGTTCTGGAAGCCATTCCTGAGAGAACGAAACCAGACCCACAGGTATGCATATGGATTAGATGCAGATCCAGTCAAGATCGGCCTGGAGACAGAGGCCATCAAAATGTTGACCCAGGCAAAAGGGGACAATTTCATATTCATGAGAACAGCACCCAGGACTAGATAACAAGATCAGCAGGACATTTAAAACAATGAAGGTAATTCCAGACCAGAGATGGGCCTTTTATCAGCCGTTTAGGACATTTTAAATATAATAACTACCCCACTGTGCTCCCAGCCCGCCAAAAATAAAACAAAGACTAACCTGATTTTGGGTGGGAAGTGAAGCCTCTGAAGAAAGGGTATAACTGGAGACACAGTTGGAGGGGGTTACGG
This sequence comes from Somniosus microcephalus, assembly GCF_052327205.1. Taxonomy (NCBI): domain Eukaryota; kingdom Metazoa; phylum Chordata; class Chondrichthyes; order Squaliformes; family Somniosidae; genus Somniosus; species Somniosus microcephalus. Next base: position 76,095,804 of record NC_141001.1, on the reverse strand, counting down.
AGTCGAGCTGGAACACAGTTGCAAGCTTAGAGACCGTGGCAGCTTGTGTCAAGTTTGAATCCGGACAGCCAGAAGAAGAAGCAGGCAATCGCAGGAGGAAGAAGAAAGCCAACATCGAGAAGGCCGTCTCGAAGCCGGCGTTCCGCCCCAGGGAAGCACATCGGGAGATCATTGACCATCCCCGGGCCATTGCCGGAACGAGAGGCCATCGACCCAACTTGGGAGAAGAGACAAAAAAATAAAGGTCCCTAGAGAAGAAACCTTCCAGCCACCCCGGCTCGGGAGAAGAGAGAAAAGGAACCTGAAGAAGCGATGGGAGCCAGCCCAAGGCTCCTCTAACCAGGGTCAAGCCGACGATCCTCGACCCCGCCGACATCTAGGCCCGCCGGTGTCCAGCCGCCCCCGACCCCCACCTCAGGAGAGAGGTGTGGCGCAGCTCGCAGGGGCTCCACAATCCACGTGGAGATGAAACGCCTCAAAGGACCAAACACAGACTCGATTTCAAAACCTTGCACTTCCTAGTGGGATTGGTGAGCATGTTTCTGGCCCTTCACAATCAGATCTAGATAGGTTTAATAAGGGGGTGGATTTAAGGGTACAATTAACATGAGTTGTTGTCCCTCGATGTTCCGTGTGTTTCCTTATTTCATGATGATCTTTGTAGAGTATAAGATGCCTGTATTTGCTTTAATTAGTACTGCGTCGTTATGATTTGTTTGTGTGTTTTTCCCTCCCATGTACTCCCTTATCTGCTTGCATTTGATTTGATATTTTTCCTTATGCAATAAAATTTCATTTTGTTTCACCAAACTTGGTCTACAAGAGTTTTCTCTACATTGTAGTTCCTGCGCCTAAGTCCAGAGTATAGAATCTAAGGGGCGAGTGGGTCGATCCACTCAAGGTTTTACTGTGCAAGAGAGAGAGGCCTCTAGAGAAACTCCCATACCTACTAGGGGAAGAGAGAAATTGTATAACACTAGCGGCACACTATGTTACAGCTTGCCATAAACAGAGGGACAACCACTAAATATAAGAAAAGAGTATATATAAATTATATGAAAGTATATTTATACACTCAGGGATATATCTGTTTATACACTGTATGGATAGATCTGTATTTTTGTGAACAAACATGAATGTTTTTCGATGCTTTGGCAACATAAGATGTAACTTGTCATGCCAATAAAGCGATTTGAATTGAATTGAATTGAGAGAAACCTCAGGGAAACCTCTCGAGGAAAACCCCTTACACATCTACTAGAGCAAACATTCCAGTTGTTCCTTCATTTTGACCCGAATATCCATTTGCTCCAATTCAATTTTTGCTATCAGTTTGTCTCTCCGTTTAACTAAACATTTAGCATAATTTATGTATCATTTAAATGATAATTGTACTGCAATAGACTTGGTTAAATTTTGAATGTAATGTGCACAGCTTATTTAAATGAATACACAGCAACAGGGAGTTTAATTCACAGATAAAATTGTTAGTCACTGGAGATGACATCCAAAACTTAAAGGATAAGGAGAAGTTGTCTACAACTGGGAAACAGCTTTCACAGTGTTGCTGGGATATTCTAGTTAATTAGCAGATATGAAAGTGATGGACTGAAGGATGGGAGGTGATGGAACATTCCTCTACATATTTACTTTCAAAGGCATAGTTCATTTTTCATTCCTCCATCATTCTCCCTGCTGTCCTGAAGACAGATTGGGCTACCATTCTAAGATTCCAGCCATCCTCCAATTCTTTGTCCAAGTGTGAACCCAGGCAGTGACTGTGAGCGGGCATCGCCAGCAAGTTTAATTCTATCCTGGCCCAACGCCCACGTGTTAGTACTTCCAACCACGAGTCACTGGATATCAGCCAGGTGTAAGAACCCCAGCTGAAATGTTCCACCTCCAACCCCATCGACCCCGAGGCCAGTTATAGAGGTGCTATTGCGGCTTTGGACAGCTATCAGCTAACTCGGGACAGATTAGGAATTGAACCTCTGACCTTCCTTGTCATTATGGCTCAGCACCCCAGCATGTATTGGCTGTTATCATTTGAACCATAAATGGCTCATTTAATCACATTATTATTTGATTCTATAACTGAAAGGGCTGCTGCTATAAACACATGGATTGTACTCTCTGTACTTCAGGAGGCTTATTGCTGTTTGACCAACATTGTGCAAAAGATGTAAAGTAGACACTAATAAATATAAGATAGTCTCTAATAAAGCCAATAAGGAATTCAGGAGAAACTTCTTTACTCAGAGAGTGATGAGAACTCGATGCCACAGGGAGTGGTTGAGGCGATTAGCATAGATACATGTCAGGGGCATCTGGATAAGTACAAGAGGGAGCAAGGAATAGAAGGATATGTTTAGAGGGTGAGATGAAATCAGGTGGGAGGAAGCTCATGTGGCACATAAACACCAGCACAGACATGTTGGGCCAAATGTCCTGCTTCCATGCTATAAAAAATTCTATTCTATGTAGAAGGAAGACAGCAGCAAATTATACATTAAGAGTAAAAGTTCTTCATTTCAGTAGTAACATGTAGCTGCATATTGCTGTTTGTGGGATCTAGCTGTGCAGAAATTGGCTGCCATGTTTGACTGCAGAACAGTTATTGCACTTCAGACTAATTCAGCATGTTTGAATTACCTTGAGACATTTCTGAAACATGATAAGATATTGTATAAATGCAAGTCTTTCTTTCTCCTAGGGCAGTATGAAACTGGGAAACGAAGCCGGGGATCTCTTGCCTTAATAACTGCTCTGCCTCGAAGATTAGCCCTGGGTTATCTCCAAATATTTAACTGGCTTTATTCTTTGTGGATAGAGCCCTTAAAAATTAAAGCTTTGCAGTAATAATTTACAACTCCATGGGCTAAAAATTCGTGGCCGCCATGAGAGTTGCCGTTGTCACCTTGGCCTCGGGTTAACGGCCGCCGAAAATAGACGAAGCACTATCAGAGAAAAATTCGAGCTGGGGGGCTAAAGATTTTTAGCCCGGCGCTAACTTACCATGTAATGCCCCGCTGGTGGCGTTACTGCAGGCATCAGAGTTGAATTCCCGTCCAGAAGCGGCGTTCCATCTTCCAACAGCCTCTGGAAGCGAGGCAATAGAGTTCGCCTGTCATTGTGGGAAATTAAAAGGGTAATGCATTAAAAGGGCAATGCCTTCTGAACTAATAAAAATGAAGTGAAAAAAGGCAGTTTTCAACCCTTACTGCCTTTAAAAAAAAATTAACATTAAAAAGAAGTCCCAAATGGGAGTCTTCAGCGCTTAAAGCTGAATTCCCTTCCGAACCTCAAAAAATGGGACAAGTGCTTCAGCACTAACACAAGTGGCTCAGCAAGCCAGGGAAAGGGCACCCAAGGGTCTCGCACGCAGCACTCTATCTTTGTGCAGGGGTTCAACACTGCAAGAGAGGTCCTCTACCCACAGGGGCCAGGAGGCCCTCCAGAAAGATCAATGTGGGAGTACATCACTGAGGCCGTCACTACCAGCAGTGTTGCACCCGCCACCTGGCTCCAGTGCCCAAAGAAGCTTCATGACCTCAGACCACTGGTCAGTGCACCACAACTCCACCTTTCTCATTTCACACACCCAAGAAATGCAGCCTGCCCAGCCAGTGGTTGACCAAGAAGAGGGAGAGGAGAGTGAAGAAGAAACACCATCATTCAATTTCACACTCCCAGCCAGCAGCTCCTCAAATTCAACCAGCAAGGCCATTTGCGATGTCCCCCACTGAAAGTCAGCAGCCTTGCTGCAGCCATTGGGGTAGCACTGCATGACATCAGTAGGATAGACAAAGGCACACACAAGACAGTCACTAAGAGAATGCATAAGGGTGATGAGTAGATTTCTTGATGTCATATTGAATGGATGGATGTATAAAGTTGGATTGGAAAGTTTGCTTTGTGGTGACTTTTATTTCAGCATTGTAGCCAAGAGGACGTTATGATGGTGAGTAGCAGAGGGAAGGTAAGGTGTGGGACAAATTTTGAAAGGGGAATTAGAGTTGTGGTCACTGTTACCGCAGACGGATGATTCCATCCCGAATATCCCAGCCAGAAAGAGACTGTCTGGGTTGCATCCTCCTCTTCTGCTTCCTCCTCTTTGGCTTCTTCCTCTTCTGTTTCTTTCTCTTCTGTTTCTTCCTCTTCCGTCTGCGAGCGGATGCTGCAAATCTGAAATGACAGCATAAAATGCTGGAAATACTCAGCAGGTCAAGCAGCATCTTGACCTGAGATGTCAATTCTGTTTCTCTCTCCATGGATGTTGCCTGGCCTGCTGAGTATTTGCAGCATTTTCTGTCTTCTCAGAGGCCTTCCTTTACTATCCAAGGCCTTGCAAGCATCCAGCAGCACTCCCTACACACTTAAAAAAAACTTTTAACATCTATTGCAGCAAGCCACTACTTCAATAAAAATTTTAAAAAGTCCAAAAGCTTAAATGCAAACTTACCTGAAAGATGTGTGTGTCCCTTTAAGAGGTGCTGACAGTGCCTCTGTCAGTCTGCTGCACGCTAGGTTTATATGGCGAGCTTAGGGCCCAGTGCTGAACTCAGCGCAGAGGTCCAAGTTCGCCGAGGTGGTGTTAAGTTGGCGTTGAAAACTGGCTGCTATATTTGCCCACATAACAACAGTGAAAATTAATTCAATAGATTTCTTTCAGAAAATAATATTTTAGAATACAGTATTTGAGTAACTGGAGACATGACATATGGTAAGTGTAACACGTTTGGGAGGAACAGGTACCCTTGGACCTATGGTTACCAAAGCTTTCCACCACTAGGGTTTTCCTTACCCCATGTCTGGGTCTGCTGTAGACTAATTGATAGATATTGATGGCTATTAGTCAGCAACTCCATTTTCATTGTATCATGCAACTACCAGGATGGTAGAAGGCGAACTAGATGGGCCTTGGTCTTTTTTGTCCAGTAATTCCTATGTTCCTAATCAATTTGTTGTAAAGCACTTTGGAATGTCCCATGGTCATGATAAGGTGCTTTATAAATTCAAGTTCCTTTTTAATAGGCTAATAGAGAGCACACTTCTATCATCTCTCCATGGGAACTGAAGTTGTTTGTGGAAACATGGCTGTAAATATCTCACAGTTTCTTTCAAGAAAGTTACTTATACAATAATATAATTTAGTTTCCTTTATCTCACCAAATGAATCAAAGTCATCTGATTTTATAACTCAAGGACAAATATGTACTTAACTTAAAATCTAATAATACCCTTGTGTGGCACTCAGTTAATTATATGATAATAAAAAGTTACTCTCAGTCATGCATTGAGTATCTTAGAAAATGACAATTCCAGATGTAAGCCATCAAAATTAAAGTCTTTAATTAAGCATTCATTAATAATTGAATCAACCACTGTTGTAGTGCTCAGGTTTATAAATTTATTGCGGAGTCTGTTATTGCAGGCTTTTTCATGATGAGGTGGATTTGTTAGAAGTAGAAGTAACCAATAGAAGTAAAGAAGTAGATTATTTATAATGCAGGGTGATCATTCATCTTTCAAGCAGCTTTAGGTGAATCTTGTTAGTATACGAGGGATCCACAACTAGCAATAACCAAATATTTGCTAAAAATAGAGTTACGGAGAGGCTGTCCAAAGCAATTTGGTTCCCATATTGGCCCTTCATTTCCAGTCTTCCAGGAGCCAAGCCTTTACATGCACCAGCAACATTGATATAGCAGCCTAAAATATGTGGCCCTTCCAACACACTCCTATAATAACTCTGATGGGACTGCAAAAGACCACAATTTAGTTCAGAACCTGGATATGCGAGTCCCCGGCCTTCCCTGGCAGTTTCCAAAGGGCTTTATTTGAGATGGAGCATCTGTCCACCCCAAAAAAGGTCAGGAGCTTAGGAGCGGGTATGGCACAGGTGTGGAAAATGTCTAGGGGGGCCAGTACTGTTCACTGCATTTTGCAGTCTTCTGGGGCAGACAGGCCACCCAGGATGTGCCTCTAGCAGTGTGGGTGCCCACGTGATTTATCGAAATTATGTAACAACCTCGGCAGATCAGGGCCAGAGGGCTTGGGCGGGTGCATTCCAGCACTTACACTTGAAAGTTGGGCGTGTGAGTTTTTGTTTAAATGTAGATAGCTCTTCGCTCCCCTGTAAAGGAATAGCCATATTTCAGAAAGGTACACCAGCCTATGAACAGAATTCTGATTTTATTAAAACATGACAAACTGGGGTTAAAAATCTAAAAGCCTCAACGACACAAGCTGTAAACAGAAATACAGGCTTCTGAGATAAGATGAAGTGTAAACACAAAGCTGTAAACACCATACAAGCTTTTGAAATGGGAATTGGTTGTTAATACTAAAACAATGGCCCTATTGATGAAGCAAAGAGTTGCTTCCAGAAAGTCTGCAGTTTGGGAAAAACACAATACCATTACCCAGTTTAAAGTGTTATAAACTAACACTTTGAACAGAAACACAGAACATTAAAGGAACATGTGCCTTTGTAAAAGTAATATCAAATGAAAGACAGGAGACATAATTCTTAACACAACCAATTGAAGTAGCTAAGAAATACATAGAACACCCTAGTTGGTGTTTTTAATTTACATGTTGTAAAAGATACCAACAGAAGACTTTGTAAATATGACATCAATAGATGCACCAAGTAATCACATTGTGTTTGTGTTGAAAATGGAACAGTTAGGAGACACGCTGTCTGCTTATAACCAGCTGAGGTGATTTAAGAATTGAATAGAGAACTTCGTAAAAATGGCATCAAATAGATACATCTGTCATAACCATTTTTTATGATAAAGATTTGAACACCTACACATCAGACAGAAATCTGCAAGCTAACAGCTGAACTGACAGTAAGATTAGAAAGAAGTCAACAGAAAGAATGACTAGAAATAACTAGCTTACATTAGCAGAAAACTTCAAAAGATATAGCACTGCGAAAGATTATAAAATATAGAACTTTCAGATAGGAAGCCAGAAGTTGCTGAAAGGGGCAAGCGATTCCCTCACTCTTCAGAGGCAGGCTCTGTAAGTTTTTAACTCGATGGGGGAGAAATTCGATTGGTTGCGCCAGCAATTAGCGCCTAAAGAGGCCAAGAAGTGGGGCGTTAGCCAATTTTCACCCGTGCGCAGTGAACCCAACGCCTCTTGCTATATTGAGTGGGTTTTAGCGCCGGTGCTAAATCGTAGTGCCCACTCGCGGGCGCAGGCAGATCATGACATCATTTCAGTGTGCAACGCCTTTTCGGCGCCCCGGACCGGAAATTGAGTGGCACCCGCCTCCGTTCCGCCTGGCGCTAATAGTGACAGCTTGCTGGAACGTTCCCAAGTCCTTCTCAGGCTAGGGGGGTGCTATTTAAAGGGGACTGCACTAGTATAAAAGCGGCAGCCATTTTGTGTGGCCATCTTGCTGGTTGTTGGAGAGATTTGCTGACCTTCAGTGGGAGAGCGTACTTTTCATTGAGCCAGTGGTGCCTTTGGACCTTCAGCCCTGTCCACAACAGTTTGCTGGTGAGATATTACTGTGTCTTACTTCTTTCACATTATAATGGGAGCTGCTTTGGAGGGGAACATCCTGCTGGCTGAACATATGGCAAGGGCACGGAGGCGGAGGGAGAGAGAGCCGGGAATGGCCAAAAGGAGGAGGGGCAATGGACGTCGCCAAATGCAACCGTACACTGCCAGGGTTTTCAGGCAGCAGGTGTCATACATTGCCATGTCGGAGGAGCAGTGTATGCGAAGGCTCCGATTCGGAAAGGATGTGGTGACTGAGCTGTGCCACCTGCTTGCTGAAGACCTGCAGCCACGGTTACAGTGCAGGACCTCTCTGTCGGTGGCCGTCAAAGTCACTGTTGCCCTAAACTTTTTCGCCAGCGGCTCGTTTCAGGCAGCAACTGGGGACATTGCAAATATGTCTCAATTTGCGGTGCATTGCTGCATCCGGCAAGTTACAGCTGCCCTATATAGAAGAAGGCGGGAATTAATCACCTCCCCTTTGACCCTGGAGAAACAGGGGGAGCGCGCACAGGGCTTCGCGGCTATAGCGGACTTCCCCATGGTGCAGGGCGCCATTGATTGCACACACGTGGCTTTGCGGGCGCCATTACAGAATCCCGAAGAGTTCCGCAACCGCAAGGGGTTCCACTCCCTCAATGTGCAGCTGGCCTGTGACCACCGGCAGATGATCATCGCGGTCAACGCCTAATTCCCTGGCAGCAGCCACGACGCGTTCATCCTGCGGCAGACCTCAGTGGCTGACCTTTTTGAGGCCCCGGCTCACCCACGAGGCTGGCTTCTTGGCGACAAGGGCTATCCTCTCTGCCCATGGCTCATGACCCCGCTCCGTTTGCCCAGCACCCCGGCAGAAGAGCATTCCAACACCAGCCATTGGGCGACCAGGAACATTGTGGAGCACACAATCGGTGTGCTCAAGCAGCGGTTCCGTTGTCTCGACCATTCAGGGGGCGCCCTGCAGTACTCGCCGGAGCAAGTGTCGCGCATCGTCGTGGTCTGCTGCATGCTCCACAACCTGGCCATCTGAAGCACCCAGCCAATGCCAGCCGACCTTGAAGGTCCAGCAGAGCAGGTGGACGAGGAGGAGGAGGAGGAGGAGGAGGAAGAGGAGGAGGAGGAGGAAGACGGGAGGGGTCCAGAAACTGGAAGGGCCGTCCGTCAGAGGCTCATAAGGACTCAGTTCTAGGCCCCTCTGACGGAATTCTGGGTGTAATTGGAACAGTGCCCTCCAGTTCGCCCAAAGCCTATGAAGGCCACCATGTCTGTAAATAGTCTAGAGTTCCAGTGTAAATAAAACATTTTCTTTATTTTCCAAAAAGTGCTTCCTTCCAGCATGACAAAGCAATGGCAACAGAAAGCATAACTACCGAACTAACACATAACTGTCTGGCAAACCCGCGACACTACCCAAAACATGACTAACATTCACAGCAGGTGTAGACGGCCTTGAATTCTACAAATGAGATGTCTCAACAGCTCCCTGTACTCTTTACCCCTTGATGGAGATCTACTTCTCTTATGAGATCGGCCCCTTCCCTCCCTGCCGCTCCTCCATAATTGAACCCCAGTGGCTGCGTCAAGGCTGGGGGACGCCTGCTGAGTGTCCGAAAGTGCAGAAGCCCCTGAGGGATGGCCTGGATGACCTCTGGGCTTGGAGGGCCCGGATGCTGACTGCTCCAACTGTGCATGGTCGGAAGCAGTCTGTCCTGCAGGTGGTGGCAGCTGCAGTGGAGACGTGCCAATGGTGGCATCAGGAATGCTTACATCCTGAGAGCGGACACCTGCTCCGTGGTCGGCTGACACACTGGCGCTCTGATGGGGCAGCACCGCAGCATGCACCACAATCGGCTGGTCCATAGATTGATGGCCTGCTGTGGTGCTGCAAGGGCCCCGGGTAATCCTGCCTGATCCAGCTAGGGTGGCAGCAGTCAGTGTTCACGTGGCCTCAATCTGTGTGTGCAGGAGGCCAGCAAGTGACTGCGTGGCAGCACTGAGCACTTGCGTGGCAGGTGCCAGTGCTTCAGAGAAGCCCTGGACAGTCCTTTCCACTGCTTCGGACAAGGCCAGGACAGTCGTTTCCACTGCTTCGGACAAGGCCAGGACAGCCTTTCCACTGCTTCGGTCAAGCCCTGGACAGACTTTTCCAGGGCTGGCCCGAAGCCCTGGACAGTCCTTTCCATTGCTGCCCCGAAGCCTTGGACAGTCCTTTCCATTGCTGCCCTGAAGCCCTGGACAGTCCTTTCCATTGCTGCTCCAAAGTCCTGCACACTCTTTGCCAGTGTGTCGATGGAGTCAGGCATCCTCCCCACTGCAGCCGTCAGCTCAGTGTGTGTGAGCCGAGCCTGGGTGCTCATTTCTGAAAGGCTACGCACCTCCTCTGCACTTTGTGCAGCAGTCATCGTGGCCTACCTCACCCTCCGGGGAGACGGTGCCCCCGAGCTTCCCTACCCACCTCGCGTTGCTGCAGCCCGCTGGTTCCTGCAACTGGTTCCTCATCAGAGACGCCCCCCCCTCCCCTCCAGGGAACTACTATCCCCAGTCTCCAGATTGGCTGGCTCCCCTGAGGCTGGCACGGATGTTCCGGCTTCCTCCTGCTCGTCGCCTCCGGAGGCAGTGGCACTGGCAGCTTGAGGGCCCGGCTCCTAAGCTGGTGATGCAGCATCTGAAAGCAGGGAGGTTGAAGAGTAGCTTTAGCGAAAGGACAGGGTGGCAGCAAGGGATGTAAGATTGCTGCAATGCTATGACATGGGTCCAGAGTGAAAAAGCATGCTGGTGGGGGGAACAAGTGGAAGGAGACAGCTCAAAAAGGTGAGGACCTTACCATCGCTGTGCACAATGGGGTCGGCAGCTCCAGTGGTGACAGGACCAATCATACAGCCTCCAACAATCTGGTGGACTCTCTCTTCGAGATCCGTGAGAGTCTGGAGTTGAGGACGTCCTCCTCCGGTGCGAAGCTGCTCCTTGCGGTTCCTCGCCAGCTTGGCCTGCAGGAGAAAGGAGGGGAAGTGATGAAACATGATGCCCTGAGTTGTCATCTCATGCCCCCCATGGTGGAAGAGCCCTTACATCATGCCCTGAGTTGTCATCTCATGCCCCCCATGGTGGAATAGCCCTTACATCATGCCCTGAGTTTAATGTGCATGTGTGTTCCCAGAAAGGGCCATGGGTGCTTGCTGACAGATGGCCAATGGGGCATCGTGCACCCTCTGGCCATAAAGTCAGGTGCAGATGGAGGGATGAAGAAGTTTGCCGAAACACCACTCACCCTCACAACCCGAGTGAGGTCATTGAATTTCTTCCTGCACTGCACAGGGTTCCTGGTCACCATACTGTTGGAGTTGACCTTTTGAGAAACTTCCCTCCAAGCTCGTCGGTATTCCTTCTGATTAGGCCTCCTGCCATTGTTGGGGTACAGCACATCTCGCTGGCGCTCCACTGCGCCTACCAAATCATTCAATGCCCCATTGGTAAAGCGCTCCGCTCTCTGCCTCACCCTCTCCATCTTCTCAAAGTTTGTAACGCCACAGAATGGCCAGCTCCAATTTTGAGGCCTACAAGGCGCAGAGTGTGGCTGCTGATCCTTACTGACCCACCCCTTTAAGAGCTGGCCGGCGCCTGAAAGTCTCGTGGTCATCGGTAATTGACATCACCTGCGCTGCGCCCGCCCGCCCCGATATTGAGTAGCGCCGCCAGGTTAGCGCCTTAGGAGTCCCATGTAACACCTGATTTTGTGCCTCAATCACCTTTAGGGGTGCTGCAACACAATATCGCGCGAGATGGCGATAAGTTGCGTCTGGCTATAAAATTTGCGCAGCGCCAATTCTAACGCCCCAAGCAGGGCTATACCCAATTTCTAGGCCTTTGAATCTCGGGGATCAAAAGGTACTTTTATTTGATTTTGGTGGATATCCTGGATTAGAAATAATAAGAAATGTAAAAATGTAACGAAGTTAAGATTTGAGAATAAGGATCTCTGAGAATAACAAATGTAAGCTATTTGTATTTTGAACTGTTAAAGTTGTGATTGAATCACCAGCTGTTAGCTGCATGTCGGTTCTTTAATAAATCTATATATTTTTAGAATTGTCTCACATAGTATTTCTGTATCAAACTTGTGAACTCAATCTCCGTACACTCTTTTGTGAGGAGTTGCAGAATTCTGGGGGAGTTTTCCAGACCCTCATAATATCCGGAAGGTCACAGTCTAGTTAAACTTATTAAAAGTACTATCTGGAGGACGGTAACATCTTCAAGTCGTTCCTTTCCTTTAGAGAGAGATAGCCTGGACCTTTAGACCCAATTAAGCGTCTTATAAAATTCGGCTATCTCTAACTTTAGTTGAAGGTGAACGTCTGGGGAATACGTCTGATCCGGGGTAGCCCGAAAAGGGCTAGGGCCAGTAATTATCCCTTCACCCCCTCTGCCCACCTCCCCCCTATACACAATGGAAAAGCTTAGGCACAGTGGTTGATAGCAAGAATTATGTGAATCAGGTTGCCAATGCACAACAGACAAAACACTAATGCATAGCAGAGGAATTGATCTACAGATGCAGTGAGTAAGTGGCCAGATTGTGTATTTTTGGAAGAAACGGGAATAAGGTGTCAGCATATGCATCAGGATACTCATCTATAGTTGACTGGGGATGCACAGAAGGCTGTATAGTGGGTCATTTGATACTCTAGTTATAAGAGCAAAAAAGGGTTGAATGTTATCAAGATAGGGTGAGGTGATAGCATATGTGTACACTCAATGTACATCAGAATGCACAGGTCTACTGCATAGTACAGTAAACAGGTGGAGTCAGGCAGTGAGTACAATATTGGCCTAGGATACTAGAAGAAGAACACTGGGTTTTGGTATCCTGACAAAGAAATACCGAGGAACCAGAAAAATCCTTAACATGCTCACTAGGAACCATCTGGGGTTTACCTTCCAGTGTAGGTCTAGGAGTGATTGGTGCCTGAGTCGACTCGCTAAATGGTCCTTACACTAACCAGTTTGGATTAAATTTATGTTTAGTTCAACCCTCGATTAGGATACCTACAAATTACTGAGTGATTCTTGCTGAATCATTAAGGAGGACCTCAGACAACCGGTTATGCTCTATAAGACTGTTTCGTGGTTTGAAAACAAAAACTTAAGTGCATCACCATAAATTAACATTAAGGGATGATGGGTATTAATCATAGCAATGATCAGTGTCTGAGATTATTTGACGTGAAGTGAGGTAAGGTTACTTCAGGGTTAAACCCCTAGTTAGCTGACAGGTTAACAACTTTCATAGCCAGGCTATTGAATAGATTATTGTCTAGATACTGGTGGTTAGCAATGTTTCAGAGCTTACAGGGCCTCATGTATATGAGTTGCATGGTTCAATCAATCTCCTTCTGCCTCTGGAGTGCAGGTATTACTGGAGTATTATGTCGATGAACCCTGTTCCACTTGGATCTGCAGTTCTGACTCAATCCACCTTATGCACGAGCGATGATATCTGAGCTGGCTTCATGCTCACCTTTCTTTGATCTCAGGCACTTATAAAGTTAAGTGACACTTTTCTCTGCCTGCAATTGGCTTGTACAGCCTCACAAGCTAACTTGGTATTTTATCCTCTATCCTAATACACTGAACCTATGAAGGGATCTTTCTGCATCTGCTAGGTCTACATACTTTCTGAGACTGCTACTTCTACAAAGACAAGGAGAGACACGATTACAGACTGTTTGCTACTGTACAAAGATAACAACAGATTGGGGGAAAAATTCAGTTGGTTTGTGCCTCCCGTTAGCGCCTTAAGAGGGCGCTAATGGGGCGCAAAGCAACTAGCGCCCAGACGTGGCGATGTTTGCGCCGCTCGCGAAATTAACTAGACATTTTGCAGCGGCGCTAAGCACTACCACCACGATCTTCTGCGCCGGCAGATCATGACGTCAGTCGAGTGCGCAACACCCCAGTAGCGCCCCCTGCCTTACCACCTGCCACTAGCAATGACAGGTTGAGGGGAGCGTTTTGCAGTCAGAAAGGGACTGGGGGAGCGCTATTTCAAGGCGACTGCTTCCTGCCTTTTTTTGTTGGTGACATTTTTGCACAATGCATTCTGAGAGAGAGAGAGACTTCTGGAGAGATTCAAAGCTGTGTTGAGGAGTTTTGGGTACTGAGCAGCACTTTGCAGGTTCATTTGGATTTGCCCTTCCTTGTATCGATTTAGAAGAGACTGTGGGGGCTGCACTCTGAGCTCTTTCCCTGGGCCTCTCCATTGTTCTTTCCAGCAGATTTTATGTACAGGTCTCTCCAGGCCGAGATTCAAAGCTGCAATGAGCAGGATGTGGATGGAGAGCAAAATCAACCCTCCCCTTTAAGATAAAAACAGAAAATGCAGGAGAACCTCAGCAGGTCAAGCAGCATCTGTGAAGAGAGAAACAGAGTTAACGTTTCAGGTCGGTGACCTTTCGTCAGAACTCCCCTTTAAGAACTGGCCGGCGCCAGTGTGTCTGTGTTCCATTGCTGACTGACATCACATGAGCTTCGCCAGCGCTCTGAGGTAGCGCCTCGCTCCTCAGCCTTTGCGCCTTAAGACAGGTGTGAAGCGCCTGATTTAGCACTCCAATCACCTCCAGGGGCGATAAAAGCCAAGTTTGCCATTGGAGGCGATAATTAGTGCCAGGCGCTAAACTTTGCGCACGGCCGATAATGGCGCCCCAAACGGAGCGATACTGAATTTTTCCCCCATTGTCTACTACTGATTGCTACTACTAATCCTCTGTGCACTTCTTTTTCTCATGCCTAACGTATAAGTCTGCTTCCATTGGCAAGCCCTTGCTTCCTGTAAACTGAAACATGACCTTGTGCACATAATAATCTGGTAAGCAGGCCACAGGATGAAGAATGAACCATTTTTACTGAGATGGTATAAACTGGAAATGATACAGGATCTTGTATACTCCTGCTTTTCCAACTGACAAATTATATTCTGACAGATCATGTATCTCGTGGTAAAGCCTCAAATTAAGTTTTTTTATGAGGATTACAGAAGCAAGATTGAAACAAACCGCAGATTTTAGCTAAATTATAATACACGTTGCTTTCAAAGCCTCTTTCAATACAATGAAAGCCAAGAATCCTTTTGCAATTCTTTGCAGTACTTTAAACAACTTGTGTCCTTGATGAAACACTTGTATATGAGAAAGATTACTCACAGCATCCTTCGTTAACTTCTGCCCAAAATAGCATTACAGTGAGAAGAGAACTGAAAAACAAGTGCTACCATCTAGCGTTATGCTTTGTCCTTTCCACTGTGGTTAAGCTGTTAGAAAGAAAGATCAAAAAGCATCCTACTTGATTAAGCAGAACTGTCAATCAATGTCGGGTTCAAAAGTAATAGGGCCGTCTCTGAGAAAGCAAACGAGGAAACAAGCAATTCACATATCCTTCACTACAAAGTGCAGCTGCAAAGCTGATAAATGGGATCCCATATTGAGATCAACATAACAGCTAGTACTCCTTTGAAGGCAGCAGGAAATGAAATAGGCTGTAAATATGGAAAGATCACAGGTGGTGATCAATATTCATGATTTCTATCACTGGATGGGCTGTGAATCTTTTCTTATTGCTGAATGCGACATCTTCCAATTCACCTAACGGTGCCAGGTTTTGCATACAAAAGCAAAATATTGCGGACGTTGGAAATCTGAACTAAAAACAGAAAATGCTGGAAACACTCAGCAGGTCAGGCAGCGTCTGTGGAGAGAGAAACAGAGTTAACGTTTCAGGTCGATGACCTTTCATCAGAACTGGAAAAGGTTAGAGATGTAACAGATTTTAAGCAAGTGTAGGGGCAGGGAAAGGAGGGAGGGGAGGAAAGAACAAAAGGGAAGGTCCGTGATAGGGTGGAAGGCAGGAGAGATTAAATGACAAAGTTCCTCAAATGTAATTGACATCAGAGAAGAAAAATAACCCAAAATCATACAAATGAAATAGTTATGGCCATTGATACTGTAGTCTTGGTCCAAATAATAAACAGGTTGTATCCGATTTAAAGTCAAAGTGATTATTTGTACAAATGTAATGTTGTTTTGCGCATGCGCACTGTATGGGCCCGGAGCCTAATCACCTTCCCACCCCCGCCAGAGCCGTGCATGCGCACCGGAGGTCATGTGCTAAACTGTAGGGTCAGCCTGTGGTCTCAACTCCCTGTGGAGGTCTGGAGAGTGGAGCGGGGAGAGGACAGGGGACTGGAGGGATGGGGAGAGGACAGCGGATCGCAGGGGGGAAGGACAGTGGATCAGAGGGGGGCGAGGACAGAATATCAGAGTGGGGAGAGGACAGGGGATCAGAGCGGGGAGAGAACAGGGGATCAGAGTGGGGGGGATGGACAGTGGATCAGAGGGGGCAGAGGACGGGATCAGAGGAGGGAGAGGACAGGGGATCGGAAAGAGAGAGGACAGGAGCTCAGGGGGGTGGGGAGAGGGCAGGGGATCAGAGGGGGGAGAGGACAGGGGATCGGAGAGGAAGAGAAGGTCAGGGACTCGCGGGGAGGAGAAGGTCAGGAGCTTGGGGGGAGAGGAGGTCAGGAGCTTGGGGGGAGAAGGTCAGGAGCTTGGGGGGAGAGGAGGTCAGGAGCTTGGAGGAAGAGGAGGTCAGGAGCTTGGAGGGAGAGGAGTTCAGGAGCTTGTGGGGAGAGGAGGTCCGGAGCTTGGAGGTATTAAATCCGTATGTTAATGGAGACACGGAATGCAGGAGATGGTTTAACAAGTCTTTACTGAATGGAGACAATCTGGAAACTGAAACTACAGAAGCCTGCCAGGGCCTTTTATACAGGGATGGTCACTGCCGGTACTGCAGTCTGAGACCAGTTATTCCCTTAAAGGGACATACACAACAATTCCTCCCCTTTTAGATAAACAGTACATAACATTCATTTAACAACGAAATAATAACTAATTACAATTACAATTACGGTTGCTAGATACATTAGTTGAAGTTAAGCAATTATAAGTTCAGTCTTTGAGGAGGCTTCCTGATTCTGTCTGGATAACGCCTATTTGGGATATCAGGTTCTTCTGGCAAGGTTGAGTCGGGATCAATGTCGTTGTTTGGTTCACCTGCTTCCAATATCACCGATTCTGCGGTAGATGCAATTGGTACTTCGGTTTCACCGCCAGGTGTATCAGATCGTGGTGTGGAGTTCAGGTTTTCTAGTGACTCTAGAATCTGGTCAGCATGGCGTCTTACAATGCTTTCTCCAACGTCCACGGTATACATTAGAGGTCCTTGCCGTGTACAGATCGTTCCTGGCTTCCATTTCTCTGTGCGGTAGTCCCGGGCCAAAACTGGTTGACCTATCTTAAAACTCCTGGTCGGCCTTTCATTCATATTCTGAAACTGCCTGTTCTCCACATCTCTTCTGACGTTTGGCTTGACCAAATCCAAGCGGCATCGTAGTCTTCGATTGAAGAACATCATGGCTGGAGTTTGGTTGGTAACCGCATGTGTCGCATTCCAGTAGGCAAACAAGAAGTTGTCCACCTTGTGTTGTAGGGGTATATCTTCATTACACATTGCCTTGATAGCCTTCTTGAATGTTTGAACAAACCTCTCAGCCAATCCATTAGTGGCTGGATGATATGGGGCGGATGTGTAATGCTTAACACCATTGTTCTTTAAGAACCTCTGGAACTCTTCAGACACAAACTGTGGTCCATTGTCAGAGCAAATCTGTTCAGGCAGCCCATTCCTGGCGAATATGGTTCGTAAGACTGTGATGGTTTTTTCTGTGGTGGTTGAGGACATTTTTATTACCTCTGGCCACTTTGAATGTGCATCCACCGCAATTAAAAACATCGAGTCCATAATGGGACCAGCAAAATCAATGTGCACCCTTTGCCATGGAGATGAGACCACTCCCATGGATGTAGAGGGGCTTGTGGTGGGGCGTTTTGGACCTTCTGGCATCCTGTACAGCTCTTGGTCATCTCTTCGATTTCTCTATCGATTCCCGGCCACCACACAAACGCTCTGGCTAAGTTCTTCATTTTTACCCCTCCCAGATGACCCTCATGAAGCTCATTGAGCACTCTATCCTTCAATTTGGGTGGAATTACTACTCTGGATCCACACATCAAGGTTCCTCTGCACACTGACAGCTGTTCTCTTCTCGGCGAGAATGCTGGCAGCAGTGGTTCGCCATGTGCTGGCCATCCCTTCACCGTTAAATCATAGACCCAGGAGAGTGTCGGGTCATTTCGTGTTTCCTTTTCTATGTTTGCATTCGTCACAGGGAGACATTTGACAATAGTCGAGTGGAATAACTCCACTGGATCCACTGCCAGTTCTTCATCCACCGTCGGCAACGGTAGGCGCGACAATCCATCAGCATTCCCATGCTGTTTAGTTCCTTTGTACTTGATGTCATATTGGTGTGCCCCTAGGAAAAGGGACCACCTCTGTAGCCGTTGTGCCGTCATTATCGGTACGTCCTTCTGAGGGTTGAAAATGGAGACGAGAGGTTGATGATCAGTTAGTAGAGTAAATTTCTGACCGTGCAGGTAGTGATTGAACTTCTTCACCCCCCACACCAGACTGAGGGCCTCTCTGTCAATCTGGGCGTAGTTACGCTCGGCTGAAGTTAACGAGCGTGACGCAAAAGCTATCGGCCTCTCAGAACCATCAAGGAATTTATGCGACTGTACCGCCCCAATGCCGTAGGGAGACGCATCACACGCCAGTCTTATCGGTAGTGATGGGTTGTAGTGAGCCAATACTTCTCTTGAAGTGATTAGGTCCTTACTCTTCTGAAAGGCCCGCTTACATTCATTGCTCCATTTCCATGCTACTCCCGTTCGTAGTAGGGCGTTCAGTGGATGCAGAATTGTGGACAAATTCGGCAAAAACTTATGGTAGTAATTCACCAATCCGAGGAATGACATCAGTTGTGACACATTTTCAGGCGCTGGAGCCTTAACTACCGCTTCAATTTTGTCAGGGGACTTATGCAACCCTTCTTCATCAATCACGTGGCCACAATACGATATCTGTTTCTTAAAAAACTCGCACTTGGGGCGATTGGCTGGTAGCCCATGTTCACGTAGTCCAGTGAGCACCTGCTCTAGGTTGGCAAGGTGTTCACTGTCATCTTCACCTGTCACTAGGATGTCGTCCAAGTAACACTGAGTCATCGGAATCCCTTGCAGGACTTGTTCCATCGCTCTTTGCCATATTGCCAGAGCTGATGCTACTCCGAATACCAGTAGATTATACTGGTAAAGACCTTTGCGAGTGTTTATCGTGAGATACTTCCTAGAGGATTCTTCAACCTTCATCTGCAAATATGCTTGCGCTAGGTCAATTTTTGTAAAACGCTTCCCTCCGGATAGTGAGGCAAAGATATCTTCTATCCTTGGAAGAGGATATTGTACTGTGTGAAGGACTGGGTTCACTGTCACCTTGAAGTCCCCACAGATGTGAACCTTCCTTGGCTCCTCAGACTTATTGGTTAACGTTTTCTTCATGACAGGAACGATGGCTGTCGCCCACTCGCTCCAGTCTACCTTAGATAACACGCCTGGATTCTCCAGATTCTCCAGCTCTGCCTCGACGGCTGGGCGAATTGCATATGGTACCGGTCTTGCTTTGAAAAACTTGGGAATTGCATTCTCCATTTTTATCGGGGTGGTTACGCCTTTAAGAGTGCCCAGTTCTTGTTGAAATACCTCTTTGGCGTCAGCTAAGATTGTTGACAATCGTCCAGGAGTGACGTCGTTATCCTTTTTACCAGCCACCGTCAGTGCCTGAATGGAGTGCCAGTCTAAACTTATCTTTCTGATACATTCACGTCCCAATAACGGTGGTCCACCATCTTGCAGAATGTAGCGATACAAGTTCCGTATTTTCTTGCCGTTGTATTCGACAGGCACCCTTATTTTTCCTCTGGGGTATACTTTTTGCCCCGTATACGTCCTCAAGACAATGGATGTCTCTCTCAAGGGTATGTGTGAGAATAGCCGCTCGTAGTCTTGTCGATTCATAACG
Source organism: Somniosus microcephalus (assembly GCF_052327205.1). Taxonomy (NCBI): domain Eukaryota; kingdom Metazoa; phylum Chordata; class Chondrichthyes; order Squaliformes; family Somniosidae; genus Somniosus; species Somniosus microcephalus. Next base: position 76,076,253 of record NC_141001.1, on the reverse strand, counting down.
GTTAGAGCTGATCCTGTATCCAATTCCATTTTGACTTGAGACCCTGCTATCGTGAGGGTGACCCAAATGGTTCGGTGATCCTCTTTTGCGATTACGTTGTGAAGTTTGAGACAGCTTAGTCTCTTGTTCCCAGATTCACTATCGCTCATCTGGTCTTCAGAACTACTGTCCGTCATCTTTTGTACTTTCCTGTACGGTTCCTTAGTAGCCTTTTTATTGTCGTTGGTCTTCTTCTCAGACCTGCAAACTCATGCAATGTGTCCCATCTTTCCACATTGCCTGCATATTTTGTCCTTGGACCAGCAGTCCTTCTAGTCATGGTTTGTTCTGCCGCAGCGATAACATTTTGCAAATCCCCGTGTCATTTCGTGGGTGCCGTATGCCTGTGGTTTTTGTTGTATTTCCGCAGCTCCCCTTGCTGCTGCTTCATACGATACTGCCACGCTGAAAGCCTTATCTAGCGTCAGCTCTTTCTCTGAGAGTAACCTCTTCTGGGTTCCTTCACTCAGGAGTCCACAGACAAATTTGTCCCATAAAGTATCTGCCAGTCCTGCTCCAAACTGGCAGTGCTTTGATAGCTTGCGTAGTTCCGTAAGGTAATCAGCATTGCTCTCATTTTTATGCTGATTTCTCCTGTGGAATTTAAATCTTTCTGCTATCAGCAGCGATGTAGGATTTAGGTGTTCCTGTAGGATAGCAACAATTTCGTTAAAACTCTTCGCCTTCGGTTTGGCTGGAGTAATCAGGTCCCGCAATAGGCAGTACGTTCTTGCGCCCATTAAATTTAGCAATACCGATGCCTTTTTCCCCTCGGCTATTTCGTTTGCCTCACAATATACCTCGACTCTTTCCACATACGTGGTCCAGTCTTCTATTGCATTATCGAAGGCAGTGATATCGCCAGTCTTTGGCATCTTGAAAATCTAAGATGGCGTCTCCCGCGCTTTTCCTTCATCCCCGATGGATCAAAAAGGCGCCTCCCGCGCTTTTCCTTCTTCCCCGCTGAGTTAAGATGGCGCCTCCCGCACTTTCCCACCGCTGCCGCTGCTGTCAACGCCGCTCTCCGCGGTATTTTTATTTTTAACCGTTCCCGTCGTGGAGCGGACCCTTTGGGACACTTCCCTCCCTCTTCTTAGGTCCGAACGCTGCCCGGCTGCGAAGCACCGGCCGCGCCCTGTGTGCTGCACCCTCACTGCTTCCCGACTCGCTGCCCGGCCCCGTTGCAGAGCCACCCGATCGAGCTCTAGCCCGCCGCAGCCCAGGAAGGATCAGTGCACTACCTGCCACCAGCCCGATTAGCTGGGAAACCACACACTGGGGAACCAAGCCTGGCTCTTGACAGTCTCCCCTGCAAGTTTTCAATCCAATGATTTGGAGGGCGGTTGCCCACGGTCAACGCCCGTTTCTCGAGTTTCTTTGGATTTTTTTTTTTCTTTTCTGGCTTCGACCTTCAATAACGTCGTCTGAGGTGCTGCCGAGTTGCAGGTAAGTTCGTTTCTTACTCGTCGCCAGTATTAAATCCGTGTGTTAATGGAGACACGGAATGCAGCAGTTGGTTTAACAAGTCTTTACTGAATGGAGACAATCTGGAAACTGAAACTACAGAAGCCTGCCAGGGCCTTTTATACAGGGATGGTCACTGCCGGTACTGCAGTCTGAGACCAGTTATTCCCTTAAAGGGACACACACAACAGGAGGGAGAGGAGTTCAGAAGCTAGTGGGGAGAGGAGGTCAGGAGCTTGTGGGGAGAGGAGGTCAGGAGCTTGTGGGAAGAGGAGGTCAGGAGCTTGGGGGGAGAGGAGGTCAGATATTTGAGGGGAAAAGGTCAGGAGCTTGTGGGGAGAGGAGGTCAGGAGCTTCGGGGGAGAGGAGGTCAGGAGCTTGTGGGGAGAGGAGGTCAGGAGCTTCGGGGGAGAGGAGGTCAGGAGCTTGTGGGGAGAGGAGGTCAGGAGCTTCAGGGGAGAGTAGGTCAGGAGCTTGGGGGGAGAGGAGGTCAGGAGCTTGCAGGGAGAGGAGGTCAGGAGTTTGGGGGAAGAGGCCAGGAGCTTGGGGGGAGAGGAGGTCAGGAGCTTGGGGGGAGAGGAGGTCAGGTGTTTGGGGGAAGAGGTCAGGAGCTTGGGGGGAGAGGTCAGGAGCTTGGGGGGAGAGGAGGTCAGGAGCTTGGAGGGAAAAGGTCAGGAGCTTGGGGGGAGAGGAGGTCAGGAGCTTGGGGGGAGAGGTCAGGAGCTTGGGGGAGAGGTCAGGAGCTTGGGTGGAGAGGAGGCCAGGAGCTTGGAGGGAGAGGAGTTCAGGAGCTTGTGGGGAGAGGAGGTCCGGAGCTTGGAGGTATTAAATCCGTATGTTAATGGAGACACGGAATGCAGGAGATGGTTTAACAAGTCTTTACTGAATGGAGACAATCTGGAAACTGAAACTACAGAAGCCTGCCAGGGCCTTTTATACAGGGATGGTCACTGCCGGTACTGCAGTCTGAGACCAGTTATTCCCTTAAAGGGACATACACAACAATTCCTCCCCTTTTAGATAAACAGTACATAACATTCATTTAACAACGAAATAATAACTAATTACAATTACAATTACGGTTGCTAGATACATTAGTTGAAGTTAAGCAATTATAAGTTCAGTCTTTGAGGAGGCTTCCTGATTCTGTCTGGATAACGCCTATTTGGGATATCAGGTTCTTCTGGCAAGGTTGAGTCGGGATCAATGTCGTTGTTTGGTTCACCTGCTTCCAATATCACCGATTCTGCGGTAGATGCAATTGGTACTTCGGTTTCATCGCCAGGTGTATCAGATCGTGGTGTGGAGTTGAGGTTTTCTAGTGACTCTAGAATCTGGTCAGCATGGCGTCTTACAATGCTTTCTCCAACGTCCACGGTATACATTAGAGGTCCTTGCCGTGTACAGATCGTTCCTGGCTGCCATTTCTCTGTGCGGTAGTCCCGGGCCAAAACTGGTTGACCTATCTTAAAACTCCTGGTCGGCCTTTCATTCATATTCTGAAACTGCCTGTTCTCCACATCTCTTCTGACGTTTGGCTTGACCAAATCCAAGCGGCATCGTAGTCTTCGATTGAAGAACATCATGGCTGGAGTTTGGTTGGTAACCGCATGTGTCGCATTCCAGTAGGCAAACAAGAAGTTGTCCACCTTGTGTTGTAGGGGTATATCTTCATTACACATTGCCTTGATAGCCTTCTTGAATGTTTGAACAAACCTCTCAGCCAATCCATTAGTGGCTGGATGATATGGGGCGGATGTGTAATGCTTAACACCATTGTTCTTTAAGAACCTCTGGAACTCTTCAGACACAAACTGTGGTCCATTGTCAGAGCAAATCTGTTCAGGCAGCCCATTCCTGGCGAATATGGTTCGTAAGACTGTGATGGTTTTTTCTGTGGTGGTTGAGGACATTTTTATTACCTCTGGCCACTTTGAATGTGCATCCACCGCAATTAAAAACATCGAGTCCATAATGGGACCAGCAAAATCAATGTGCACCCTTTGCCATGGAGATGAGACCACTCCCATGGATGTAGAGGGGCTTGTGGTGGGGCGTTTTGGACCTTCTGGCATCCTGTACAGCTCTTGGTCATCTCTTCGATTTCTCTATCGATTCCCGGCCACCACACAAACGCTCTGGCTAAGTTCTTCATTTTTACCCCTCCCAGATGACCCTCATGAAGCTCATTGAGCACTCTATCCTTCAATTTGGGTGGAATTACTACTCTGGATCCACACATCAAGGTTCCTCTGCACACTGACAGCTGTTCTCTTCTCGGCGAGAATGCTGGCAGTAGTGGTTCGCCATGTGCTGGCCATCCCTTCACCGTTAAATCATAGACCCAGGAGAGTGTCGGGTCATTTCGTGTTTCCTTTTCTATGTTTGCATTCGTCACAGGGAGACATTTGACAATAGTCGAGTGGAATAACTCCACTGGATCCACTGCCAGTTCTTCATCCACCGTCGGCAACGGTAGGCGCGACAATCCATCAGCATTCCCATGCTGTTTAGTTCCTTTGTACTTGATGTCATATTGGTGTGCCCCTAGGAAAAGGGACCACCTCTGTAGCCGTTGTGCCGTCATTATCGGTACGTCCTTCTGAGGGTTGAAAATGGAGACGAGAGGTTGATGATCAGTTAGTAGAGTAAATTTCTGACCGTGCAGGTAGTGATTGAACTTCTTCACCCCCCACACCAGACTGAGGGCCTCTCTGTCAATCTGGGCGTAGTTACGCTCGGCTGAAGTTAACGAGCGTGACGCAAAAGCTATCGGCCTCTCAGAACCATCAAGGAATTTATGCGACTGTACCGCCCCAATGCCGTAGGGAGACGCATCACACGCCAGTCTTATCGGTAGTGATGGGTTGTAGTGAGCCAATACTTCTCTTGAAGTGATTAGGTCCTTACTCTTCTGAAAGGCCCGCTTACATTCATTGCTCCATTTCCATGCTACTCCCGTTCGTAGTAGGGCGTTCAGTGGATGCAGAATTGTGGACAAATTCGGCAAAAACTTGTGGTAAACCACTGTTGTTAGTATTGTTGTACTTGTCTGTGCATGCCTCAGCTGACTCCGCCCCTGGCTCCACCCTCATGGCTGGGTATAAAGGTCGCTGCTCAGAAGCCTCCGGCCCTTTTGGATACCAGGCAACCCCAAGAGGCATGCTCTGTTCTTTGGTAATAAAAGCCTGTTTATTACTTACTCAATCTCCAGTCTTTTGTAGCAATTGATAGTGCATCAATTTTATTACCAAAGTTAAATGTTGGCTGCGGATGCTGATCAACCGATGGCGCAAAACGCTGAGCAGCAGGCGCTGCTGCGAGCCCTCAGACCAACATGCCTGGACCTAGACCCCCAAGAAGCGGGTTCGTCGACTAAATTCGCACAATGGCTGCGTTGCTTTGAGGCGTATCTGGAAGCCTCGACCGTGACTCTTGATGAAAATAAACTGAAAATCCTGGCCTCGAAGGTGAGCCACCAAGTCTATACTTTAATCCAAGATGCGACGACCTACGCGGCGGCTATCGACCTACTGAAAGGGCAGAATGCACGCCCGGTTAACACGGTCTATGCCAGGCACCTTTTAAGATCTCGCAGACAGCAGCCCGGGGAATCGGTGGAAGCCTTCCTACGGGCACTGCGGGTACTCGGACGCGGCTGCGACTGCAAGGAAGTATCGGCCGCGGCACATGCGGAGGGACTGATACGAGACGCTTTCGTTGCGGGTCTAAGGTCCGACTACTCCCGGCAGAGGCTGCTGGAGAAGGGTGAAATAGACCTGACAAAGGCAGTGTCCCTCGCACTCTCGCTCGACGCGGCCCACAGAAATATGGACGCTTTCTCCCCTCATCGCCCCGCGCCGTGGACGCCGCAATCTTGGGCCATGGGACCGCCACCTCCAACTGCTGCAGCGATGTCCAAGGCACAAAAATGCTATTTTTGTGGCCAAGCTAAACACCCTAGAGCACGCTGCCCCGCGAAGAATGCTACCTGCTCCGGCTGCGGGAAGAAAGGTCACTACGTTAGCGCCTGCAAAGGGAAGACCGCTAACGCCAGCAGCGCTGCGTGCGAACCGTGGGCGCAGCCATCTTGTCCGCCATCTTGGGCTCCCCAGCCGCGTGGGGACCGTGGGCGCCGCCATTTTGTCCGCCATCTTGGACGCCTCCGACTTTGGTTACGGGGGACCCGGACTCCACCACCGCCTCATCGGACGACCGCATCGACACGCTTGAACATACGCTGGCTTCCGTGACGCTGGATCAATCTCTCCCGCATCAACTGTCCAGGTCCATGATGGACATTACGGTAAACGGCTGCGCCACTACCTGCCTTTTTGACAGCGGGAGCACGGAGAGTTTTATACACCCCGACACGGTGCGCAGTTACTCTCTCCCGGTCCTGCCGACGCGTCATCGCATCTCTATGGCTTCCAAAGCCCAGTCAGCGGACGTCGGTGGCTACTGTATGGTGACTCTTTCAGTGCGGGGTACTGAATACAAAAATTTTAAACTTCTGGTCCTGCCCCATCTCTGCGCTGCCGTCCTACTGGGGTTGGATTTTCAGTGCCACCTTAAGAGTGTCACTTTAGCGTATGGTGGACCCCTCCCCCCTCTCACAGTCTGCAGCCAGCAGTTTTAAAATCGCCCGCCGCGCGCCATTTGCAGCCTCTCCACCCTTAAAGTCTCCCCCCCCTCCTTGTTCGCTAACCTCACCCGCGACTGTAAGCCCATCGCTACCAAAAGTAGGCGTTACAGTGCCGGGGATAGGGGTTTCATTAAATCCGAGGTAGCGAGACTCCTGAAGGAAGGGATTATCGAGAGCAGCAATAGCCCATGGCGAGCACAAGTGGTGGTGGTGAAGGCTGGCGGCAAACAGCGCCTAGTTATTGACTACAGCCAGGCGATCAACCGCTACACCCAGCTGGATGCATATCCACTCCCCCGCATATCTGACATGGTCAATCAGATAGCACAATACCGGGTGTTCTCGACGATTGATCTGAAGTCGGCATACCACCAGCTCCCCATCAGGGCTGAGGACCGCCAGTACACAGCTTTTGAAGCTGACGGTCGGCTCTATCACTTTCTCAGAGTTCCCTTCGGCGTCACCAACGGAGTTTCTGTCTTCCAACGGGAGATGGACCGGATGGTTGACCAGAACGCGCTCCAGGCCACTTTCCCATATCTAGACAACGTCACCATCTGCGGCCACGACCAGCAGGACCACGACGTTAATCTAGAGAAATTCCTCCGGACGGCCCAGCGGCTGAATCTCACATACAACAAAGACAAATGTATGTTTCGTACTACGCGCCTTGCTATTCTTGGCTGCGTAGTGGAGAACGGAGTCATCGGCCCAGACCCCGATAGAATGCGCCCCCTTATGGAGCTCCCCCTCCCCCACTGCCAGAAAGCACTGAAGAGATGCCTGGGGTTTTTCTCTTACTATGCGCAGTGGGTGCCCAACTATGCGGATAAAGCCCGACCCCTCATCAAGTCCGCCTCCTTCCCCCTGACAGCAGAGGCCTGTGCAGCCTTCACTCTCATAAAAGGAGACATTGCGAAGGCCACAATGCACGCTGTGGATGAGTCCCTTCCTTTTCAAGTGGAGAGCGACGCATCCGACTTTGCCCTAGCTGCAACCCTTAACCAGGCGGGGAGACCCGTGGCCTTTTTCTCAAGGACCCTCCAGGGCCCCGAGATTCGACACTCCTCTGTCGAAAAGGAGGCCCAGGCCATTGTGGAAGCCGTGCGACATTGGCGGCATTACCTGGCCGGAAAACGATTTACCCTGCTCACTGACCAGCGTTCAGTGGCTTTTATGTTTCATAATAAGCAGCGGGGCAAAATCAAGAATGACAAGATCTTAAGGTGGAGAATCGAACTCTCCACCTACAATTACGATATCTTGTACCGGCCCGGGAAACTCAATGAGCCCCCAGATGCCCTATCACGTGGTACGTGCGCCAACGCGCAGGTTGATAGGCTACAGACCCTCCACAATGACCTCTGCCACCCGGGGGTCACCAGGTTCTTCCATTTTATCAAATCCCGTAACCTGCCCTACTCCATCGAGGAGGTCAGGACCATGACCAGGAACTGCCAGATCTGTGCCGAGTGCAAGCCGCATTTTTATAGGCCAGACAGAGCGAGCCTGATCAAAGCCACGCGCCCCTTCGAGCGGCTGAGCATCGATTTTAAAGGGCCCCTCCCCTCCTCTGACCGCAATGTGTACTTCCTCAATATAATTGATGAGTACTCCCGTTTCCCGTTTGCCATCCCTTGCTCGGACATGACCAGTACCACGGTCATTAAATGTCTGAATGACCTCTTCGCCTTGTTCGGTTTCCCTAGCTATATCCATAGCGACAGGGGCTCATCTTTTATGAGCGACGAACTTCGGCAGTACCTGCTCGCGAGAGGCATTGCTACAAGCAGGACCACCAGCTACAACCCCCGGGGTAACGGCCAGGTGGAAAGGGAGAATGCGACAGTCTGGAAGGCAGTCCTTTTAAACTTAAAATCTAAGGGCCTTCCGACCTCCCGCTGGCAGGAGGTCCTCCCTGCGGCGCTCCATTCCATTCGGTCGCTGCTCTGTACACCCACCAATGCCACTCCTCACGAGAGAATGTTCTCCTTCCCCAGGAAGTCCACGTCGGGGATTTCGCTACCAACATGGCTGACTTCTCCAGGTCCCGTCCTACTGCGGAAGCACGTGAGGACCCATAAGGCGGACCCCCTGGTCGAGAGGGTGAGCCTCCTCCACGCTAACCCGCAGTATGCTTACGTGGTGTACCCGGACGGGCGGGAGGACACAGTCTCCATTCGAGACCTCGCACCTGCAGGTGCTCCTGAAACACCCTCTTCGCCACCCACCGCTACTCCTGCCTACCCCCAGGACACAGTCCCCGCACGAGACCTCGCACCTTCGGGTGCCTCTGAGAGACCACCATCGCTACCTCCCATTACCCATGCTCTGACCCCTGTAGACGGCATGCAGCAGCCCCAGGGTCCGCCACCTGCTACACCTCCTCTGAACGAGACACCGGGTTCACCGTTGGATGCTGCACCATCACCGCCGCTGCTGCGACGCTCAGGACGGCTTACAAGGCCTCCTGATAGACTTCAGTACACGAATTTTTAGTGCACTTCACCCCGCCGGACTCAATTCTAAACAAGGGGTGAATGTGGTAAACCACTGTTGTTAGTATTGTTGTACTTGTCTGTGCATGCCTCAGCTGACTCCGCCCCTGGCTCCACCCTCATGGCTGGGTATAAAGGTCGCTGCTCAGAAGCCTCCGGCCCTTTTGGATACCAGGCAACCCCAAGAGGCATGCTCTGTTCTTTGGTAATAAAAGCCTGTTTATTACTTACTCAATCTCCAGTCTTTTGTAGCAATTGATAGTGCATCAAAACTTATGGTAGTAATTCACCAATCCGAGGAATGACATCAGTTGTGACACATTTTCAGGCGCTGGAGCCTTAACTACCGCTTCAATTTTGTCAGGGGACTTATGCAACCCTTCTTCATCAATCACGTGGCCACAATACGATATCTGTTTCTTAAAAAACTCGCACTTGGGGCGATTGGCTGGTAGCCCATGTTCACGTAGTCCAGTGAGCACCTGCTCTAGGTTGGCAAGGTGTTCACTGTCATCTTCACCTGTCACTAGGATGTCGTCCAAGTAACACTGAGTCCTCGGAATCCCTTGCAGGACTTGTTCCATCGCTCTTTGCCATATTGCCAGAGCTGATGCTACTCCGAATACCAGTAGATTATACTGGTAAAGACCTTTGCGAGTGTTTATCGTGAGATACTTCCTAGAGGATTCTTCAACCTTCATCTGCAAATATGCTTGCGCTAGGTCAATTTTTGTAAAACGCTTCCCTCCGGATAGTGAGGCAAAGATATCTTCTATCCTTGGAAGAGGATATTGTACTGTGTGAAGGACTGGGTTCACTGTCACCTTGAAGTCCCCACAGATGTGAACCTTCCTTGGCTCCTCAGACTTATTGGTTAACGTTTTCTTCATGACAGGAACGATGGCTGTCGCCCACTCGCTCCAGTCTACCTTAGATAACACGCCTGGATTCTCCAGATTCTCCAGCTCTGCCTCGACGGCTGGGCGAATTGCATATGGTACCGGTCTTGCTTTGAAAAACTTGGGAATTGCATTCTCCATTTTTATCGGGGTGGTTACGCCTTTAAGAGTGCCCAGTTCTTGTTGAAATACCTCTTTGGCGTCAGCTAAGATTGTTGACAATCGTCCAGGAGTGACGTCGTTATCCTTTTTACCAGCCACCGTCAGTGCCTGAATGGAGTGCCAGTCTAAACTTATCTTTCTGATACATTCACATCCCAATAACGGTGGTCCACCATCTTGCAGAATGTAGCGATACAAGTTCCGTATTTTCTTGCCGTTGTATTCGACAGGCACCCTTATTTTTCCTCTGGGGTATACTTTTTGCCCCGTATACGTCCTCAAGACAATGGATGTCTCTCTCAAGGGTATGTGTGAGAATAGCCGCTCGTAGTCTCGTCGATTCATAACGGTTAGAGCTGATCCTGTATCCAATTCCATTTTGACTTGAGACCCTGCTATCGTGAGGGTGACCCAAATGGTTCGGTGATCCTCTTTTGCGATTACGTTGTGAAGTTTGAGACAGCTTAGTCTCTTGTTCCCAGATTCACTATCGCTCATCTGGTCTTCAGAACTACTGTCCGTCATCTTTTGTACTTTCCTGTACGGTTCCTTAGTAGCCTTTTTATTGTCGTTGGTCTTCTTCTCAGACCTGCAAACTCATGCAATGTGTCCCATCTTTCCACATTGCCTGCATATTTTGTCCTTGGACCAGCAGTCCTTCTAGTCATGGTTTGTTCTGCCGCAGCGATAACATTTTGCAAATCCCCGTGTCATTTCGTGGGTGCCGTATGCCTGTGGTTTTTGTTGTATTTCCGCAGCTCCCCTTGCTGCTGCTTCATACGATACTGCCACGCTGAAAGCCTTATCTAGCGTCAGCTCTTTCTCTGAGAGTAACCTCTTCTGGGTTCCTTCACTCAGGAGTCCACAGACAAATTTGTCCCATAAAGTATCTGCCAGTCCTGCTCCAAACTGGCAGTGCTTTGATAGCTTGCGTAGTTCCGTAAGGTAATCAGCATTGCTCTCATTTTTATGCTGATTTCTCCTGTGGAATTTAAATCTTTCTGCTATCAGCAGCGGTGTAGGATTTAGGTGTTCCTGTAGGATAGCAACAATTTCGTTAAAACTCTTCGCCTTCGGTTTGGCTGGAGTAATCAGGTCCCGCAATAGGCAGTACGTTCTTGCGCCCATTAAATTTAGCAATACCGATGCCTTTTTCCCCTCGGCTATTTCGTTTGCCTCACAATATATCTCGACTCTTTCCACATATGTGGTCCAGTCTTCTATTGCATTATCGAAGGCAGTGATATCGCCAGTCTTTGGCATCTTGAAAATCTAAGATGGCGTCTCCCGCGCTTTTCCTTCGTCCCCGATGGATCAAAAAGGCGCCTCCCGCGCTTTTCCTTCTTCCTCGCTGAGTTAAGATGGCGCCTCCCGCACTTTCCCACCGCTGCCGCTGCTGTCAACGCCGCTCTCCGCGGTGTTTTTATTTTTAACCGTTCCCGTCGATGAGCGGACCCTTTGGGACACTTCCCTCCCTCTTCTTAGGTCCGAACGCTGCCCGGCTGCGAAGCACCGGCCGCGCCCTGTGTGCTGCACCCTCACTGCTTCCCGACTCGCTGCCCGGCCCCGTTGCAGAGCCACCCGATCGAGCTCTAGCCCGCCGCAGCCCAGGAAGGATCAGTGCACTACCTGCCACCAGCCCGATTAGCTGGGAAACCACACACTGGGGAACCAAGCCTGGCTCTTGACAGTCTCCCCTGCAAGGTTTCAATCCAATGATTTGGAGGGCAGTTGCCCACGGTCGACGCCCGTTTCTCGAGTTTCTTTGGATTTTTTTTTTTCTTTTCTGGCTTCGACCTTCAATAACGTCGTCTGAGGTGCTGCCGAGTTGCAGGTAAGTTCGTTTCTTACTCGTCGCCAGTATTAAATCCGTGTGTTAATGGAGACACGGAATGCAGCAGTTGGTTTAACAAGTCTTTACTGAATGGAGACAACCTGGAAACTGAAACTACAGAAGCCTGCCAGGGCCTTTTATACAGGGATGGTCACTGCTGGTACTGCAGTCTGAGACCAGTTATTCCCTTAAAGGGACATACACAACAGGAGGGAGAGGAGTTCAGAAGCTAGCGGGGAGAGGAGGTCAGGAGCTTGTGGGGAGAGGAGGTCAGGAGCTTGTGGGAAGAGGAGGTCAGGAGCTTGGGGGGAGAGGAGGTCAGATATTGGTGGGGAGAAGGTCAGGAGCTTGTGGGGAGAGGAGGTCAGGAGCTTCGGGGGAGAGGAGGTCAGGAGCTTGTGGGGAGAGGAGGTCAGGAGCTTCGGGGGAGAGGAGGTCAGGAGCTTGGGGGAGAGGAGGTCAGGAGCTTCAGGGGAGAGGAGGTCAGGAGCTTGGGGGGAGAGGAGGTCAGGAGCTTGCAGGGAGAGGAGGTCAGGAGTTTGGGGGAAGAGGCCAGGAGCTTGGGGGGAGAGGAGGTCAGGAGCTTGGGGGGAGAGGAGGTCAGGTGTTTGGGGGAAGAGGTCAGGAGCTTGGAGGGAAAAGGTCAGGAGCTTGGGGGGAGAGGAGGTCAGGAGCTTGGGGGGAGAGGTCAGGAGCTTGGGGGAGAGGTCAGGAGCTTGGGGGGAGAGGAGGCCAGGAGCTTGGGGGGAGAGGAGGCCAGGAGTTTGGGGGAAGAGGTCAGGAGCTTGGGGGGAGAGGAGGTCAGGAGTTTGGGGGAAGAGGTCAGGAGCTTGGGGGGAGAGGAGGTCAGGAGTTTGGGAGAAGAGGTCAGGAGCTTGGGGGGAGAGGAGGTCAGGAGTTTGGGAGAAGAGGTCAGGAGCTTGGGGGGAGAGGAGGTCAGGAGTTTGGAGGGAAAAGGTCAGGAGCTTGGGGGAGAGGAGGTCAGGAGCTTGGGGGGAGAGTATTACGGCCGTGAATGATTGAGACACGGACAGCAGGAGTTGAACAAAACATGTCTTTACTGATGGAAGTCAATAATGAAACTGAAAACAACAGAGGCTCACTAGCACCTTTTACACAGGGGTGTTCACTGCCGGTACTGCAATCTGAGACCAGTTATTCTCTTAAAGGTACATACACAACAATTCCTCCCCTTTTAGATGAACAGTACATAACATTCATTTAACAACTAAATTATAATTAATTACAATCACAATTACGGTTGCTAGATACATTGGTTAAGTTTAAGCAATTATAAGTTCAGTCTTTGAGGAGGCTTCCTGATTCTGTCTGGATAACGCCTCTTTGGGGTATCAGGTTCTTCTGGCAATGTTGAGTCGGGATCAATGTCGTCGTTTGGTTCATCTGCTTCCAATATTACCGGTTCTGCGGTAGCTGCAATTGGAACGTCGATTTCATTACCAGGTGTATCAGATCGTGGTGTGGAGTTGACGTTTTCCAGTGACTCTAGAATCTGGTCAGCATGGCATCTTACAATGCTCTCCCCAACGTCCACGGTATACATGAGAGGTCCTTGTCGTGTACAAATCGTTCCTGGCTACCATTTCTCAGTGCGGTAGTCCCGGGCCAAAACTGGTTGACCTATCTTAAAACTCCTGGTCGGCCTTTCATTCATATTCTGAAACTGCCTGTTCTCCACATCTCTTCGGACGTTTGGCTTAACCAAATCCAAGCGGCATCGTAGTCTTCGATTGAAGAACATCATGGCTGGAGTTTGGTTGGTAACCGCATGTGTCGCATTCCAGTAGGCAAACAAGAAGTTGTCCACCTTGTGTTGTAGGGGTATATCTTCATTACACATTGCCTTGATAGCCTTCTTGAATGTTTGGACAAACCTCTCAGCCAATCCATTAGTGGCTGGATGATATGGGGCAGATGTGTAATGCTTAACACCATTGTTCTTTAAGAACCTCCGGAACTCTTCAGACACAAACTGTGGTCCATTGTCAGAGCAAATCTGTTCAGGCAGCCCATTCCTGGCGAATATGGTTCGTAAAACTGTGATAGTTTTTTCCGTGGTGGTTGAGGACATTTTTATTACCTCTGGCCACTTTGAATGTGCATCCACCGCAATTAAAAACATCGAGTCCATGAAGGGACCAGCAAAATCAATGTGCACCCTTTGCCATGGAGATGAGGGCCACTCCCATGGATGCAGAGGAGCTTGTGGTGGGGCGTTTTGGACCTTCTGGCATTCTGTACAGCTCTTGGTCATCTCTTCGATTTCTCTATCGATTCCCGGCCACCACACAAACGCTCTGGCTAAGTTCTTCATTTTTACCCCTCCCAGATGACCCTCATGAAGCTCATTGAGCACTCTATCCATCAACTTAGGTGGAATTACTACTCTGGATCCACACATCAAGGTTCCTGTAGTGTATGTAACCTGTACCACCTTAAGAGGATACCTTAAGGTGATGGACTACTTTTTGAAGGCTCCTGTACATTGTAGTACCGGTGGTGACCACACCGGTATATAAACCCTGTGGAGCAAAGTGTATTCCAGTTCAGCCCTGACCCTCAATTACTAAAGACCTGTTTAATTATTTCTGTAGTCTGTGTCCAGTTATTCAGCATAACTACATTTGGAATCACAGACTCAACAGTGGCGACGAGTCTGATCTTACCTAGCGGCAGTTGCATCAAAGGAAGTTTCGCCTCTGAAACGGGCGTCGATCAAGGACATCCACCCTCAACATCCTGCTGGGCACTGCATAGCACGGGAGGCAATCGGGAACCCGGGTTGGTTTCTGGCCACGAAGTCAAACATCAGTGAACATCCCTTCGACGACAGCGGCGGGTAAGCCCGATCAAGCGGCACGGGGGGGGAAGTCGGCCGAGTTGTCAGTAAGAGAAGGGGAGGGAAACGACGAAAAGGGCGGAGAACACGACCGCAGCCGGTGTCAGGGGCTGTACTGCAATCGGGGCAGAGACGCGCAGCAGCCAGAAAAGCGTTTATGTCCACAAGGACCGCGGGAGCGGCGGGGAACAAGAGCAGCAGCGTAGGGGAAAATAAAGGACCACTGGGAGGCAAGAACGGCAACAGCACGGTAATCGCCATTTTGAGTCGGCGGGAGAAGAAGACAAGCGCGGGAAAAGCCGCCAAGCGCGGGAAGCCGCCATTTTGAAAAAAAATAAAATAAAATAATAATCATATCCGAAGGAAAGGAAACTCAACAAGGATGCCAAAAACGGGTAACATCACTGCTTTTGATAGCGATGTGGAAGATTGGGCCACTTATATGGAACGCGTCGAAGTTTACTGTACAACGAATGAGGTACCGGAGGATAAGAAAGCACTAACCCTATTAAACTCGATGGGTGCGAAGACGTACGGGTTATTAAGGAACCTTGTAACACCAGATAAACCGGTAGGAAAGAGTTTCACGGATATTGTTACTATCCTGCAAGAGCATTTAAACCCCACGCCGCTGCTGATAGCGGAACTATTTAAATTCTACAAAAGAATTCAACTTAAAGAGGAAAGCAACGCTGAATTCTTAATCGAACTGCGCAAGTTATCAAAGTACTGTCAGTTCGGTACAGGACTAGCAGACGCACTGAGAGATAAGTTTGTGTGTGGGCTCCTAAGGGAAGGAACCCAGAAGCGACTGCTAGAGGAAAAGGATCTTACGCTGGACAAAGCTTTCAGCATTGCAGCATCGCACGAGGCAGCAGCATGAGGCGCTGCAGAGATACAGCAAAGGCCATTGGAATTCAGCACCAATGAAATGGCATTGGGCGCAGTAAAGTGCTATCGTTGCGGAAGGACAACGCCTGGCCAGAACCAGTGCTGGTTCAAAGATAAAGAATGCAGGCAATGTGGCAAACTTGGTCACATAGCGAGAGTATGCCGGTCAGGAAAGAAGACCAGCAGCAAAAAGTCGCCGCAGGAGAAGTACAAAAAAGTACACAAGGTGACAGAGAACAGTTCGGATGAACAGAAGATGGATTCAGACTCCAGCAGTAAGGAACTGGGTTGTCTAAAAATACATAATGTGGGTAACACAGCAGACCACCAAACTATCTGGGTCATGCTTCGGATAGCAGGAGTCCAAGTGAAGATGGAATTGGACACTGAATCGGCATTGACGGTCATGAATAAGCAAGATTACAAAAGGTTATTCTCGCACATTTCCCTGAGGGATACGGAGATTGTATTGAAAACATACACGGGGCAAATAGTATACCCCATCGGAAAGATAAAAGTAAATGTGGTCTACAATGGTAAAGAAAGTCAGGAAATGGACTTGTATGTGTTACCTGATGGAGGTCCGCCACTACTGGGACGGGAATGGATCTGGAGAATAAATGTGGACTGGCATTCCATACAAGCACTGACTGTAGATTCCTGTAAAGAGGACGACGTCAAACCTAAACGACTGTCCAAAATATTGGACGATGCTAAGGAGGTGTTCCAACAGGGACTGGGAACACTGAAAGGAATTACGGCAAACATCAAGGTTGAAGAACATGCAAACCCAAAATTTTTCAAAGCCAGACCGGTACCTTATGCGATACGACCTGCTATGGAAGCAGAGCTGGAAGGGCTAGAACATTCAGGAGTACTGTCAAAGGTGGACTGGAGCGAATGGGCCACACCCATTGTTCCTGTCATGAAGCGTTCGTTGAGCAACAAGCCGGGGGAACCTGGGAAGGTTCGCATCTGTGGCGATTTCAAGATCACTGTTAATCTGGTTCTTCACACGGTGCAATATCCGCTTCCGCGGATTGAAGATATCTTCGCTTCGCTGTCTGGCGGGAAACACTTCACCAAGATAGACCTGGTGCAGGCGTACCTACAGATGGAAGTTGATGAAGCGTCACGCCAGTACCTCACGATCAACACACATAAGGGCTTATATCGGTATAATAGACTGGTTTTTGGAGTGGCATCGGCTCCAGCGATTTGGCAAAGGGCCATGGAGCATGTATTGCAGGGAGTTCCAGGCACACAATGCTACCTGGACGACATTCTGATTACAGGAGATGATGATAAGGATCACCTCGCGAATTTGGAGCAGGTGCTCACCAGATTGAAAGAATATGGGCTCAGAGTTAATCGCCAGAAATGTGAGTTCTTTCAAAAGCGAATCTCATACTGCGGCCACGTCATTGACCAGGAGGGGCTCCATAAGTCACCTGACAAGATCGAAGCTGTTGTGAAAGCTCCCGCTCCGGAAAATGTATCCCAGTTGAGGTCGTTCCTTGGGTTGGTTAACTATTACCACAAGTTTCTTCCAAATTTATCCACGGTGTTACACCCGCTGAACACTCTTTTGCAAATGGGAATACCATGGAAGTGGAGCGATGATTGTAAGCGGGCTTTTCAAAAAAGCAAGGCACTGATCACCTCTAAGGAAGTGTTGGCTCACTTTAACCCAACGCTGCCTATTCGCTTAGCTTGTGATGCTTCTCCATATGGTATCGGGGCAGTGCTCTCACATAAGTTTCCAAATGGCTTGGAAAGGCCAGTCGCGTTCACATCCAGATCATTGACCTCCGCAGAGCGCAACTATGCTCAGATAGATAGGGAGGCTCTCAGCCTCGTGTGGGGAGTTAAGAAATTTAACCATTACCTGCAAGGCCAAAAGTTTACGCTGCTGACAGATCACCAGCCGTTGGTTTCCATTTTTAATCCTAAGAAGGGTGTTCCGGTTATGACGGCGCAGAGGCTTCAGAGATGGTCCCTTTTCCTAGGGGCACATCAATATGATATCGAATTCAAATGTACAAAGCAACATGATAATGCTGATGGGCTGTTGCGCCTGCCACTACCTACAGCGGAAGAGGCACCGGCAGTTGACCCTGTCGAGATATTTCACTCGACCATCATCGAATGCTTACCAGTCACCAATGCGGGTATTGAGAGAGAGACCCGAAACGACCCGACACTGTCTCGGGTCTATGATTGGACAGTGAAGGGATGGCCAGCACATGGCGACCCACTGTTACCAGCATTCTCAGCCAGACAAGAACAGCTGTCCGTCTGTCAAGGAACATTGATGTATGGAACAAGGGTGATTATTCCTCCTAAATTAAGGGAGAGAGTTCTGAAGGAATTGCATGAAGGTCATCTGAGGGGAGTCAAGATGAAAAGCCTTGCTAGGGCTTATGTGTGGTGGCCAGGTATCGACAAACAAATAGAGGATCTGACTAAAAGCTGCTCAGGGTGCCAAAAAGTTCAAAACGCACCTCCAATTGCACTGCTGCATCCGTGGGAATGGCCTTCAACCCCATGGCAACGTGTGCATATCGACTTTGCAGGTCCATTCATGGATTCCATGTTTTTGATAGCAGTAGACGCACATTCTAAATGGCCAGAAGTGATTAAGATGTCGACCACTACCTCTGAAAAGACGATCGCAGTTCTAAGAACCATATTTGCAAGGAATGGGTTGCCGGAACAAATATGTTCAGACAACGGACCACAGTTCGTGTCAGAAGAATTCCAGAAATTCATGAAAAAGAATGGGGTGAAACACTATACATCTGCCCCATATCATCCGGCTACAAATGGGTTGGCCGAGAGATTTGTACAAACGTTCAAAAAGGCGATAAAGGCCATGAGCGAAGACCATATTCCACTACAACACAAGGTGGACAATTTCCTGATGGCATATCGAAATGCCACGCATGCAGTGACAAATCAAAGCCCTGCCATAATGTTCTATAACAGGAGGTTGCGGTCCCGGTTGGATTTGTTAAAACCCAATGTGCGTAGGGAAGTCGAAAACAAGCAATTCCAGCACGTAAATAACAAGGCCACTCGGAGTTTCGATATAGGACAACCAGTGTTGGCCAGGGACTATAGGAATGATAAATGGCAATCCGGAACAATTCGTGCCCGACAAGGACCCTTGATGTACACGGTAGACGTTGGAGAGAACGTAATACGACGTCATGCTGACCGACTTGTGGAATCGAGAACAAGGATCGACCCCATGTCTACGGCAGAGACACCAGTTGAAGAAGTTATTGAGCCTGTAGCATCTACCTCAGACTCGAACGTACATGATGATGTTCAATCCATAGGAGATCAAATGGATGAGTCAGCCCAGCAACGAGAACCAGAGACCCCTGAAAGGCATTATCCGGCCCGGATCAGGAGGCCTCCTCAGAGACTGAATCTTTGAACAGTTTTGTGTGAAAGTTGTATATATGTTATCCATGTAATGTTTAAATTGGGGTGTACACTGTTAAGCTAAAAGGGGAGGAATTGTAGTGTACGTAACCTGTACCACCTTAAGAGGATACCTTTGGTACTACTTTTTGCTGGCTCCTGTACATTGTAGTACCGGTGGTGACCACACCGGTATATAAACCCTGTGGAGCAAAGTGTATTTCAGTTCAGCCCTGACCCTCAATTACTAAAGTCCTGTTTAATTATTTCTGTAGTCTGTGTCCAGTTATTCAGCATAACTACATTTGGAAACACAGACTCAACAGTTCCTCTGCACACTGACAGCTGTTCTCTTCTCGGCGAGAATGCTGGCAGCAGTGGTTCGCCATGTGCTGGCCATCCCTTCACCGTTAAATCATAGACCCGTGATAGTGTCGGGTCATTCCGTGTTTCCTTTTCTATGTTTGCATTCGTCACAGGGAGACATTCGACTATGGTCGAGTGGAATAACTCCATTGGATCCACTGCAAGGTCTTCTTCTTCCACCGTCGGCAACGGTAGGCGTGACAATACATCAGCATTTCCATGCTGTTTAGTTCCTTTGTACTCGATGTCATATTGGTGTGCCCCTAGGAAAAGGGACCACCTCTGCAGCCGTTCTGCTGTCATTATCGGCACGCCCTTCTGAGGGTTGAAAATGGAGACAAGATGTTGATGATCGGTTAGTAGAGTAAATTTTTGACCGTGCAGGTAGTGATTGAACTTCTTCACCCCCCACACCAGGCTGAGGGCCTCTCTGTCAATCTGGGCGTAGTTACGCTCGGCAGAAGTTAACGAGCGTGACGCAAACGCTATCGGCCTCTCCAAACCATCAAGGAATTTATGTGACAGTACCGCCCCAATGTCGTAGGGAGATGCATCACACGCCAGTCTGATCGGCAGTGCTGGGTTGTAGTGAGCCAATACTTCCTTTGAAGTGATTAAGTCCTTACTCTTCTGAAAGGCCCGCTTACAATCATCGCTCCATTTCCATGCTACCCCCGTTCGTAGCAGGGCGTTCAGTGGGTGCAGAATTGTCGACAAATTCGGCAAAAACTTATGGTAGTAATTCACCAATCCGAGGAATGACCTCAGTTGCGACACATTTTCAGGTGCTGGGGCCTTAACAACCGCTTCAATTTTGTCAAGGGACTTATGTAACCCCTCTTCATCAATCACGTGGCCACAATACGATATCTGTTTCTTAACAAATTCGCACTTGGGGCGGTTGGCTCGCAGCCCATATTCCCGTAGTCTAGTGAGCACCTGTTCTAGGTTGTTAAGGTGTTCACTGTCATCTTCACCTGTCACAAGAATGTCGTCCAAGTAACACTGAGTCCCCGGAATCCCTTGCAGGACTTGTTCCATCGCTCTTTGCCATATCGCCG
This sequence comes from Somniosus microcephalus, assembly GCF_052327205.1. Lineage (NCBI taxonomy): Eukaryota > Metazoa > Chordata > Chondrichthyes > Squaliformes > Somniosidae > Somniosus > Somniosus microcephalus. The sequence continues at coordinate 76,056,102 of NC_141001.1, read as the reverse complement.
GAGCCGATGCTACTCCGAATACCAATCGATGATACTGGTAAAGACCTTTGTGAGTGTTTATCGTGAGACACTTCCTAGAGGACTCTTCAACCTCCATCTGCAAATATGCTTGTGCTAGGTCAATTTTTGTAAAACGCTTCCCTCCAGACAGTGAGGCGAAGATGTCTTCTATCCTTGGAAGAGGATATTGTACTGTGTGAAGGACTGGGTTCACCGTCACCTTGAAATCCCCACAGATGCGAATCTTCCTTGGCTCCCCGGACTTATTGCTTAACGTTTTCTTCATGACAGGAACGATGGGTGTCGCCCACTCGCTCCAGTCGACCTTAGACAACATGCCTGCCTTCTCCAGAATCTCCAGCTCTGCCTCAACGGCTGGGCGAATTGCATATGGTGCCGGTCTTGCTTTGAAAAACTTGGGAACTGCATTCTCTTCTATTTTTATCGAGGCGGTTACGCCTTTAAGCGTGCCCAGTTCTTGTTGAAATACCTCTTTGGCGTTAGCTAAGATTGTTGACAATCGTCCAGGAGTGACGTCTTCATCTGTTTTACCATCCACCGTCATTGCATGAATGGAGTGCCAATCTAAGTTTATCTTCATGATCCATTCCCGTCCCAATAATGGTGGTCCACCATTTGGCAGTATGTAGAGATACAATTTCCGTATTTTCTTGCCGTTGTATTCGACAGGCACCCTTATTTTTCCTCTGGGGTATACTTTTTGCCCCGTATACGTCGTCAAGACGATGGATGTCTCTCTCAAGGGTATGTGTGAAAATAGCCGCTCGTAGTCTCGTCGATTCATGACGGTTAGCGCTGATCCTGTATCCAATTCCATTTTAACTTGGGACCCTGCTATCGTGAGTGTGACCCAAATGGTTCGGTGATCTTCTTTTGCGATTACATTGTGAAGTTTGAGACAGCTTAGTCTCCTGTTCCCGGATTCACTATCGCTCATCTGGTCTTCGGAACTACTGTCCGTCATCTTTTGTACTTTCTTGTACGGTTCCTTAGTAGCCTTTTTGTTGTCGCTGGTCTTCTTCCCAGACCTGCAAACTCGTGCAATGTGTCCCATCTTCCCGCATTGCCTGCATATTTTGTCTTTGGACCAGCAGTCCTTCTGGTCATGGTTAGTTCTGCCGCAGCGATAACATTTTGCAAATCCCCGTGTCATTTCGTGGGTGCCGTATTCCTGTGGTTTTTGTTGAATTTCTGCAGCTCCCCTGGCTGCTGCTTCATACGATACTGCCACGCTGAAAGCCTTATCTAGCATCAGCTCTTTCTCTGAGAGTAACTTCTGCTGTGTTCCTTCACTCAGGAGTCCACAGACAAATTTGTCCCGTAGGGTATCTGCCAGTCCTTCTCCAAACTGGCAGTGCTTTGATAGCTTGCGTAGTTCCGTAAGGTACTCAGCATTGCTCTCATCTTTATGCTGAGTTCTCCTGTGGAATTTAAATCTTTCTGCTATCAACAGCGGTGCAGGGTTTAGGTGTTCCTGTAGGACAGCAACAATTTCATTAAAACTCTTCGCCTTCGGTTTGGCTGGAGTAATCAGGTCCCGCAATAGGCCATACGTTCTAGCGCCCATTAAGTTTAGCAATATCGATGCCTTTTTCTCCTCCGCTATTTCGTTTGCCTCGAAATATACCTCGACTCTTTCCACATACGTGGTCCAGTCCTCTATTGTATTATCAAAAGCAGTGATACAGCCAGTCTTCGGCATCTTGCAAATCTAAAATGGCGCCTCCCGCGCTTTGCCTTCTTCCCCGCTGATTAAGATGGTGCCTCCCGCGCTTTGCCTTCTTCCCCACTGTTGTTAGCGCTGCTTTCCGCGGTTCCCGTTGCAACCTGCAGCTCCTCGCGGTTTCTTGCGCGTTTAATATTTCTTTTTTTTTATTGTCTTCCCGTCGTGGAACAACCCTGTGGGACTCTTGCCTCCCTCTTCGTGGGTCTATACGCAGCCCGGCTTCGTAGCACCGGCCGCGCCCTGTGTGCTCCACCCTCTCTCTCTCTTCTTCCCGACAACGCTGCTCGGCCCCGTTGCAAACCACCCGCTTGAGTTCACGACCGCCGCAGCCCAGGAAGGATCAGTGCACTACCTGCCACCAGCCCGATTAGCTGAAGCACCATCGACAGGAACCAGGCCCCGCTTCCGACAGCTTCTCCAGCAATCTTCAACTCCACAACACAGGGCGGATGCCCACGGTTGACGCCCGTTTCTACTGCCTCTTACTTTCTTTTCTTTCCGGCCTCGACCTCTGCTCACTTCGCTGTAGAAATGGATCCCAGGAGGTGGTGCAGACTGTAGGTAGGTTCGTATCTGCTCGCCGCCAGTATTACGTCCGTGAATGATTGAGACACGGACAGCAGGAGTTGAACAAAACACGTCTTTACTGATGGAAGTCAATAGTGAAACTGAAAACAACAGAGGCTCACTAGCGCCTTTTATACAGGGGTGGTCACTGCCGGTACTGCAGTCTGAGACCAGTTATTCTCTTAAAGGTACATACACAACAGAGAGGAGGTGAGGAGCTTGGGGGGAGAGGAGGTCAGGAGCTTGGGGGGAGAGGAGGTCAGGAGTTTGGGGGAAGAGGTCAAGAGCTTGGAGGGAGAGGAGGTCAGGAGTTTGGGGGGAAAAGGTCAGGAGCTTGGGGGAGAGGAGGTCAGGAGCTTGGGGGGAAAGGTCAGAAGCTTGGTGGGAGAGGAGGTCAGGAGCTTGGGGGGAGAGGACTTCAGGAGTTTGGGGGAAGAGGTCAGGAGCTTGGAGGAAGAGGAGGTCAGGAGCTTGTGGGGAGAGGAGGTCAGGAGCTTGGAGGGAGGGGAGTTCAGGATCTAGGGGGAAGAGGAGGTCAGGAGTTTGTGGGGAGAGAGGAGGTCAGGAGCTTGGGGGGAGGGATAAGGTCAGGAATTCAGGGTGGGGAGATGGTCAGGAGCACCTGGGGCAGAAGATCAGAATCTCGGCGGGGAGGGGGAGGGAAGATGGTCATCAGTTCTGGGAGAGGGAGAAGGTCAGGAGCTCGGGGTGGGGGGAAGAAGTTCAGGAGCTCAGGCGGGGTTGGCTGAAGACCATGGGGAGAACAGTGGGGGTGGGGGTGGGGGAAGAACGTGATCCAGATCTAAAGGGGGTGATGAGAGTGAGAATGTGATTCGGGTGGGAAGACGGATCACGTTCTCCCCACCCTGTTAGACATGGATCATGTTCTCCCAACCCACCCCGCCCCCTTTACACCCGCACCACGTTCTCCCTCTCCTCCCCCCTAGACCTGAATCATGCTCTTGACTGCGAATGGCAGTAAGTTGATTTCTCAGAAAGCCCAGCGTGTATGTGGCAAGTGACATTGTTGGACTGGACAAAATCCAGAAGTCACGACACTGTCACTATTCACTTTAAACCCAATAAACCTGTTAACAATCCATGACCCACACACATCAGTCACCCCAGCTCTCACCCAGAGTGTTTAGTTTGACGGAGTGATTAGCGACAGTGTAGGTACTTCCAATTTTTGGTTGACCCGTGATGTCATCCTGCACATGAGCTGGGCCACTCGATTATGTCATTCTCAGCGCATGCTAAAAATCTATGGTTCTGCTAGTGATGTCACTTGCAATAATGTCACCTTCACCTGTTCTCATTGAATGAAACGTGCCTCATTTATCCAATCTTACAGCTCAAATTATGTAAAATAGTCACTGCTGTGGATTTCACTCAGCAAATCAGGCAGCATTTACGGAAAGAGAAACAGAGTTAACATTTCATGTTCTGATGAAAGGTCATCGACCTGAAATGTTAACTCTGCTTCTCCCTCTACAGATGCTGCCTGACTTGCTGAGCAGCTCCAGCATTTTATGTTATAACATGCAACTGATGATTGGGAGGAGATCAACAGGGCAGGCTGTTCGTAGCCATGTGAGAGTTATCTAGCTTTTCTAGGTGATCCTCCATATTAACAGGTAGATGCCACTGTCATGGCTGCACTGGAGCAGCTTCACTGGAGCAGCCTGCCTGTGACATTGACTGGATTAAATTACACATTGCAGAGCCTTTGAATTACTCTCCAGCAGGCAGGATCAAATTACACAATCCAGACAAACTGGGTATGTTGAGTCTGTGTGTCCCAGTTATGTTTAGGATCAATCACTGGACACAGACAACAAGAATAATTTTTAACAGGTCTTTACTATTCGGAGGTCAGGGCTGAACTGCCCAGCAGTTCCCTACACAACACTTATATACCGGTGTGGTCACCACCGGTATTACAGTATACAGCAGCCAAGAGAAAGTAGTACGTCTCTTAAGGTAGTTCTCTTAAGGTGGAACAGGTTACATACACCACAATCCTCCCTTTTTAGCTTAACAGTTATATCCCCATTTAACATAATAAATGGTAAAAGGGTGAGGAACAAAAAACAAAGGGCCAAACTAATTCATAAAAAATGTGAGCATAAAAAAAGCCTGAGGGTTTTATACCTTAATGCGAGAAGCATCAGGAACAAGGTAGATGAATTAGCTGTGGAAATAGAGGTTAATAATTATGATCTAATTGGGATTACAGAAACATGGTTGCAGGGTGAGCAGGGCTGGGAGCTTAACATACAGGGGTATTCAGTATTTAGGAAGGATCGACAAAAAAGAAAGGGAGGAGGGGTAGCATTGCTAGTAAAAGAGGGGATAAATGCAATTGAAAGGAAGGATATTAACTCAGTTAATACAGAATCTATATGGGTGGAGCTAAGAAATAGCGAGGGGCGAAAAACATTAATAGGAGTGGTATATAGGCCTCCAAATAGTAAAATAGAGGTTAGGGAGGGCATCACGAGGGAAATTAGAGAAGCGTGCAATAAGAGCACAGCTGTCATCATAGGTGACTTTAACTTACATATAGATTGGACTAGCCTAATCAGTAAAAATAATGAGGAGGAGGAATTCCTTGAGTGTTTAAGGGATGGTTATCTGGATCAATATGTCGAGGAACCAACTCGGGAACAGGCTATATTGGACTGGGTACTGTGCAATGAGAAGGGACTAATCAGTAATCTTGTTGTACGGGGACCCTTGGGTCAGAGCGATCATAACATGATCGATTTCTCACTCGAAATGGAGAGCGAAGAAATTGACTCAGAGACTAAGGTCCTGAATTTAAACAAGGGGAATTATGATGCCATGAGACGGGAACTGAGTAGGTCTGATTGGACAACGTTCCTGAGAGGACTGGAGGTAGATAAACAATGGCAAACATTTAAAGATAGAATGACAAAATTGCAAAAATTGTTTATACCAATCTGGCATAAAAGGAAATCTAAAAAGGTGACTCAACCGTGGATAACAGGGGAAATTAGAGACAGCATAAAATCCAAAGATAGGGCGTATAAAATAGCCAAAAAAAGCGCCAGAGCGGAAGATTGGGAACAGTTTAAGATAGAGCAAAGGAGGGCAAAGGGCATGATCAAGAGGGGCAAAATAGCTTACGAAAATAAGCTGGCGGAAAATATAAAAACTAACTCCAAAAGCTTTTATAAATATATCAAAAGGAAAAGACTGGTGAAAACCAAAGTTGGTCCATTGCAGTCAGATACGGGGGAATATATAATGGGAAATAAGGAAATGGCAGATCAACTAAATGCATACTTTGGGTCAGTCTTTACGAAGGAAGACACAAAAAACCTCCCTGGGATATCGGGAAAAATAGGGACATTGGCAAAGGAGGAACTGACGCAAATCAATATCTCTAAGGATATGGTGTTAAGGAAGCTAAAGGGATTGAAGGTGGACAAATCCCCAGGGCCTGATAACATGCATCCTAGGGTACTGAAGGAGGTGGCCCTAGAGATAGCGGATGCACTAAGGATGATTTTTCAGAATTCATTAGACTCGGGAACAGTGCCGATGGATTGGAGGGTAGCTAACGTTACCCCACTATTCAAAAAGGGGGGTAGGGAAAAAGCAGGTAATTACAGACCTGTAAGCCTTACATCAGTTGTGGGCAAAATGCTGGAGTCCATCATTAAGGATGAAATAGCGGAGCACTTAGCAAATGGGGACAGGATAGGACAGAGTCAACATGGATTTACAAAGGGTAAATCGTGCTTGACTAATCTATTGGAATTTTTTGAGGGAGTAACTGGTAGAATAGATGGGGGAGAGCCAGTAGATGTGGTGTACCTGGACTTCCAAAAGGCCTTCGATAAGGTCCCACATAAAAGATTAGCATGGAAAATTGAGGCTCATGGGATAAAGGGGAAAGTTTTGGCGTGGATAGGGAACTGGCTGTCAGATAGAAAACAGAGAGTTGGAATAAACGGCTCATTTTCTGAATGGCAGGCAGTAACAAGTGGGGTACCACAGGGATCTGTCCTGGGCCCCCAGCTGTTCACAATTTACATTAATGACCTGGATCAGGGAGTCGGATGCAGCATTTCCAAATTTGCAGACGACACTAAACTAGGAGGTGGGGTGGGCTCAGAGGAAGAGACCAGGAAGCTCCAGAGCGATTTGGACAGACTGGGCGATTGGGCGGATAAATGGCAGATGCACTATAATGTGGACAAGTGCGAAGTTATCCACCTTGGGTGCAGGAACGGGAGGGCAAATTATTATTTAAATGGCAATAGATTGGGAGAGGGGGAAGTACAGAGAGACCTGGGTGTTCTTGTACACCAGTCACTGAAGGCGAGCATGCAGGTGCAACAGGCGGTCAAGAAGGCAAACGGTATGCTGGCCTTCATAGCAAAAGGGTTAGAATACAGGAACAGGGATACCTTGCTGCAGCTGTACAGGGCACTGGTGAGACCACACCTCGAGTACTGTGTACAGTTTTGGTCGCCTCATCTGAGGAAGGATGTTCTTGCCATGGAGGGGGTGCAGCGGCGATTCACCAGGCTGATACCAGGAATGGCGGGAATGACCTATGAGGAGAGACTATGTAGTTTAGGGATGTACACACTGGAGTTTAGAAGATTGAGAGGGGACCTCATAGAAGTGTATAAAATTCTGACAGGTCTAGACAGACTGGATGCAGAAGGAATGTTTCCCTTGGCGGGTGAGAACAGAACTAGAGGACATAATTTAAGGATAAGGGCTAAACCATTTAGGACAGAGATGAGGGGGAATTTCTTCACTCAGAGAGTGGTGAACCTGTGGAACTCATTGCCACAGAGGGCAGTGTACGCCAACTCATTAAATATATTTAAGAGGGAATTAGATATATTTCTACGGGCAAAAGGGGTTAAGGGTTACGGAGAGAAGGCGGGGACGGGATACTGAATTAAAGGATCAGCCATGATCTCATTAAATGGCGGAGCAGGCACGAAGGGCCGAATGGCCTACTCCTGCTCCTATCTTCTATGTATCTATGTATCTATAATATAACATATATATATATACAACTTCATGCAAAACAGTTCAAAGATTCAGTCTCTGAGGAGGCCTCCTGATTCGAGTTGGATGACGCCTTTCAGGGGCCTCTGATTCTCGTTGCTGGGGTGACTCATCTAATTGGTCTCTTATGGATTGGACATCATCATCAGGTACATTCACTTCTGAGGTAGATGCTTCAGGTTCACTAACTTCTTCCACGGTTGTCTCTGCCGTAACCATGGGTTCGACCCTTGTTCTCGATTCTACCAGTTGGTCAGCATGACGCCGTATTACATTTTCACCAATATCTACCGTGTACATCAGGGGTCCTTGTCTGGCCCGAATTGTTCCAGATTGCCATTTCTCGTTTTTATAGTCCCGGGCTAACACTGGTTGTCCTATTTCGAAACTCCGAGTGGTCTTGTTATTTATATGCTGGAACTGTTTGTTTTCAACTTCCCTCTGCACATTTGGTTTTAACAAGTCCAACCTGGACTGCAACCTCCTGTTATAGAACATCATGGCAGGACTTTGGTTTGTCACTGCATGAGTGGCGTTTCGATATGCCAGTAGGAATTTGTCCACCTTGTGTTGTAGTGGAATCTGATCTTTGCTCATGGCCTTTATTGCTTTTTTGAACGTTTGTACAAATCTCTCGGCCAACCCGTTTGTAGCCGGATGATATGGGGCAGAGGTATAATGTTTCACCCCATTCTTCTTCATGAATTTCTGGAATTCTTCTGACACGAACTGCGGTCCGTTGTCTGAACATATTTGTTCTGGCAATCCATTTCTTGCAAATATCGTTCTTAGCACCGCGATCGTCTTTTCCGAGGTAGTGGTAGTCATCTTAATCACTTCTGGCCATTTAGAATGTGCGTCCACCGCAATTAAAAACATGGAGTCCATGAATGGACCAGCAAAGTCAATATGTACACGTTGCCATGGGGTTGAAGGCCATTCCCATGGATGCAGCGGTGCAATCGGAGGTGCATTTTGCACTTTTTGGCACCCTGAGCAGCTTTTCGTCAGATCCTCTATCTGTTGGTCGATACCCGGCCACCACACATAAGCCCTAGCAAGGCTTTTCATCTTGACTCCCCCCAGATGACCTTCATGCAGTTCCTTTAGAACTCTCTCTCTTAACTTAGGAGGAATAATCACCCTTGTTCCATACATCAATGTTCCTTGACAGACGGACAGCTGTTCTCGTCTTGCTGAGAATGCCGGTAACAGTGGATCACCATGTGCTGGCCATCCCTTCACTGTCACTTCGTAGACCCGGGACAGTGTCGGGTCGTTCCTGGTTTCTCTTTCAATACTTGCATTGGTGACTGGTAAACATTCGATGATGGTCGAGTGACATAACTCAACAGGGTCAACCGTCGGTGCCTCCTCCTCTGTAGGTAGTGGCAGGCGCGACAGCCCATCAGCATTACTGAAGTAAGATTTAAAAATGAGCGTAACAGGGCACGTTTAGTAGAACGCAATTGCGCAGCAAAATGTTTAAAGATGAAATGTACTAATTATTCGTATGTTTAATTGCAGAAATGACCATACCAGTTTAGAGAGATGAAACTTACAAAAAGAGACACTGACATAACCCTTTTCTGGGAAAACGAAACTTAGTAGTGGTCAAGAGAGTGAGGGACTCGTTTCTCAGAAATCACATGACCTGATGACTCATATCCAAGAAATCAGAGGGTCCACAGGCCCCTGCAGTGAAAAGTGAAACTTATGTTATTGGTTACCTTGTAGAAGTTAGACACACCTAGTTAGTGATTAATGTATAGACTTTTAAATCGATTGGACCTCTGGAGTAGGAGGTCTCAGAATATGTGTATAACTGTGTAAACCTCAAGAGATTCGGTGGAGTTGGAGCCTCGTGTTGGGACGCAAGAGCCATAGCTCCCCAGGCCTGAATAAACCGTTTTTACTTCAATTATTGGGTCTGTCTTTCTTACAACAAGCCAGTGTAGTCGACTTTGTATATCACTTAGTCCGCACTTTGGGGGCTTACATCAATTGGCGACGAGGATGGGATGTGCGTTCTGAACCAGATTCTCGGACAGCGTTAACCTAAGATGGGTGAGTATGTTTTAATTACCACCTGTAAAATTAGGGGTTAATCGCTGGCGAGACGTTGAGTCAGAATCGACGTATAAAAGAACTATAAAAAGAAAGACACCTTTAATTGAAGGCGGTTAAAAAGTAAACTGCAGTAGGGGTAGGGGCAGGTAGTTCCCTACCAACCTTTGGGGCAGGTAGTTCCCTAAGGACCGTGAGGTGGGAAAACCTCGGTAGGGGCAGGTAGTTCCCTACCAACCTTTGGGGCAGGTAGTTCCCTAAGGACCATGAGGCAGGAAAACCTCAGTAGGGGCAGGTAGTTCCCTACCAACCTTTGGGGCAGGTAGTTCCCTAAGGACCATGAGGTGGTGATACCTCAGTTAGGGGCAGCTAGTTCCCTAAAATCCGTGAGACAGCGAAATCTCAACAATTGAATGAATGGGTGCACCGTGGTGAGTGAATGAGATAAAACCCTACGGTCATAAAGAGGTTAGAACGGACAAGGGTGAGGTCTGTCCCCAGCACCTAGCCTGAGCCTGAATTAAGAGGACAGTAGTCCCACATGACGGCCAGGATCAAGTAGGACGCCGGGAGCTACAGACCCCACAGTACCGAAACCTCGGAACTAAAGGGTTGGTGTGTGTCTAACGAAACGAAGTGACTAACAGAAAGCAAGAAACTAACTAAGGTGATGCTATAGGGGCGAACAACGTAGCGTACAAACCTAATTCACCAATACCGTGAATTAAGCATTAAACGTAGCAGTTAGTTATGACTAAGAGGGTGGAAGAAGAATCCTCAAGGGACCTGGATTCTCTAACCCGACTCCTGGAAAATAAAAAGAAACAGTGCAAAGAGCCAAAGGCTTGGTGGGGAGGAGCTAAAGATAAAGAGGCAACAGATAATGTAAGGAATTGAAACAGAAGGGAGAGATAAAGAAGGAAAAAGATCTAATTTGCAGGCGAACCAATTTGAAACCCCAGCAAAAAACAAACAAACAAACAGGGATTTGGAAACTAGGGAAAGCTGTTGAGTCACAGATTTAAAAAGGAAGGAAAAGATAAACTTAAAGCTTTACCAACATGGAAGTTATTAGCATCTGTACCAAGACAAGTAAAACACGAGATTTGCTGAGTGAAAGGAACCTTAGACATATGCTGAAATTACAGTTTTATAAAAATGTGAGAGTGTGGATGTTTTCCTGATTAGGAATGTTTAAGAGGTTACAATATTCCTTTGTCTGAAAATCTGTCCGTTAAGAAAAAGAAATGTCTGCTGTGTGTTGTAGCCCTACCCACTTCTCTGTGTTAAAGAAAAAGCATTTAACCCCTTTGTCTGGTCTTGGATTTTGGAAGTTTAAGAATGTGCAAATAAGATTGTGCCCTCAGAATGAAAAAAACCTATTACAATTTAAGTTAAGCTGGAGTGTAAAAACTGAGAAGAGCAACAAAAAGTTTGTTTAACGAAAGATTAAGTTTCAGTCCAAGATCTAACCTTGAAGTTATGAGGTAAATTAACCTATTAAAACCAGACTTTCATTGTGGCCACAGTGAAATTCTGGTTGATGTAAATTGGTGTAGTCCGAATTGAATAAGATAACTCCACTCCGCAAGAATATCTGATAGTGGCAGGTCCCTCTACAATATTTAATTGACTATGGTACTGGAAGCCTTATAGAAGGCAGGACTAGAGTTAAACCTTAGAAAGGTATAGGTAGGGAAGGATGAAGTAGTCGACCTAGGATACATAGTGACACAAGGGAAGAGACAAATGCCCCAAAACAGATGGGAGGGGCATTAGGACTGGCTGCGTGCTTTGATTGCTCGCAAGCTTCTAGGGATGGCAGCAGGAAGGGACCGCGCCAGAGAGGGGAGGGGGATCTGAGGATGTTTGTTGACGCATTGGTAGGGGGCCGACAGTGAAAAATGTTAATAGACACAGGAGCCACAATCTCATTGATAGACTTACCCTTACCCCAAACGAAACTTTCAGTTAGTATAGCAGGAATCGGTGGACGAAGAATCAGGACTTATAAGAGCGAAACAGTCTTACTAGAAATTGGATGTATAATAATACCTACACAGTTGTGGGTATGCGAGAACACCGAAGGAACAATCCTAGGGATAGACATACTGCGAGAAGTAGGAGCTTTAGTCGACCCTAAAGCGAATGAAGTGTACTGGCCCCCAGATTATAAGTCAAACAAACAGGCAGACCCGGGAAACAAAGTAGAAATGGCCCAGCCTATACAGGATTTGATCAAAGGGGGGTAGCCAAAGGAAAAAGTGTAAACCTATATAGATAGTCGGAATGCCTTTGGGGTGGTGTCTGATTACATGATAGCGGGAGTAGGCAGGGATATATGACACTAGGAGGAAGACCCGTAAGAGACAAGAATATAATCAAGGAATGAGTAGAAACCTCTCTCCTACCCAAAGAGTGCGTAATAATAAATTAAAGCACACAAGAGGATGGGCAGCTAAACGAGCAATTGAGAGAGGGAATCTGACCAATGAAGCCCAAATGTTCATGTTGAATCAAAGTGTGAAACCACAACTGTCTTTCAGTCAGGGATGTTTTTTGGGTTGCGTGAAGTGACACAATAATGTTTAGCTCCACCTTCAAAAGCCTGTGAAGGAGTTAACCCTTTCCACTGACAGCTGTTTGAATTCACCAAGCAACAACTTCAGTATTACTGAATAGAATTTAAAGATATTGGACATTAATAAATGTAAATTTCTTAATGTTGAGTTAATATTTCCCCACAGTGATAGAAGGAAAATTAGAATTTGATAAATGGAAGTTATCTTATAAACTAATTGCAGCACCGTCTCAAACGGCAGGGAGACTGCTTGGGAAGCTGTCCTGATACCCAAAGATAAATCTGGACAGATAGTTAGAGACATGAGGCCAAAGACCAACAGATTATACGGGATCGAGAACAGGATACACGGGACGACCAGAAGGAGGTCTTAGCAATAGATAGCAAAGTGATAGCAGAAATAATACCAGCCAAACCAGGGCTAGCACCCAGATGGTCAGGACCTTATGAAGTATTAATGAATAATGACACATGTGCTCATGTAGATGGGTCTGGAACGGGTAAAGGAAGGTGGAAACACTGGACTCAGTTAAAAATATATAAGAAAGACAATGAGTAAACCAGAGATGGTGCCCTTTTTGACAGAGTGAGGAGTATACTAGAAGGTATAAAGAATGGGAAGGGGAGTTACTACATATATCAACGATAGGGCTGTGTATGATGATAATAGGCTGTGTATGATGATAATGTTATATGCCATAGTTTGCATCTTCAGGTATGTCTGGGGACAGAGCCACAGAACAAGAAATGAACCAGATGTACAGCATTTTGAACTGATAAAATGGATAAGAGCAGAATAATTCTAACTGGCTGGTGACGACCAGCCCCCTTTTTGTAATTACAGGAACATTGGACGTCCGGAATGAGATGGAGCGTCCTCGCCTTGATTCTAGGGATAAATATAAGTATTGCCATTATCGAGGGGGATTAGTAATAAGGAGAACACAGGATGAGGTGTATTTTAGTGTAGCACATAGAGTTACTAAGCTTGCCATTAATATGAGTACTTTTGAGATACAAAACAAACCTGGAACTCCCTGTGGGTAAAACAATTAGAGGATCCACAGGAGAAAAAATCTATCTTACAAAAATGTAAGAAACGGGGAGTATTGGAAACGACCGGAGCAGGGTATGCGGCCGGGTTAGCAACAGTTAATAGCTTGGACATAGAAGGAGTAAACGAAGGAGTAGAAGAATTACAAGCAAAAATAGAGAAGTTACTAAAACAAGCTACTGGAAATAGCCAGCAATTGACACTGGCAGGGAAACCAAACAATAATGCAATTGTTGGGGGTGGAAGAGATAGTAGCCCCCCATGCAGAAACAATCAATACAATTATTGATCGACTTAATAATGCTTCTCACCAAACCGATAAGGAACTAATATGTGCCACGTAGGGCTCATGGCTATTGTCGAATGCTCAGCATAACATGAGGCAAATAAATAATGGACAGATCCCTGATTGGATTACTAATAAGGATCTGGAACCTTGGATTGACACAAATAAAAGCCTATGTAAGGAATGTAAAATGGGACAAGTATACCGGGCAGGCGATTGTCTGACCCCATGGACTAAGATGATTGGCTTTGTACTGGCCATCCCACAATTCCCAGAAGGGGGACAACCCCGATACGATGTGATTAATATAGGAGAAGTACAAAGGGAAAGTGGGTTAAATATCATGATGTCCCTACCAAGGCGCTTTGGGAAAGGGATGAAGATAATAAACAGAAGAATGAAACCTAAAGGGGGGTGGTAGTGGACGGGTGCCACCACAAGGGAAGGACATGGGTGTGCACACACCCCCCCACCGAGGGAGACACATCCGAGTGCGGATTTGCGTAAATTACCAATTGCACCCTCGAGGTTCACCCAAGGGGATACACTGGACCTGGGTAGCATCAAGGAACAATGGGACCTGTTGTGTCACCACAATTGAACAGAAATATGAATATCAAGATATGGCTTATACCATTCCCCAACCAAACCGTTGTATTGGTCTAAAGATACCTATACAGATAGGAAAACCTGGTCATTTGATAATATGAGACTTACTAAAAAGGGTTGAAACTTATGTCATACCAGAGCCCAAGGCAATTCCTAAGTTAGAGGAAGCTTGCCAGAAGTTACGGCAGGAAACGAAGGAAATTTTAAAGTACTATCATAAAATAGAAGAAGGCTTAAAGAAACAACAAAAAGACATTAGTACAACATTAGAGGAAACTCACCCACTTCCTCATATTTTGATAATTGGGGATCAGGATGGTCGGGGACTTTGGGCGCCTCGGTGGTACAAGGCATAATGATATTCCTCTTGATTGTTATTCTGATATATTGTGTATTTTTATTTCTCCAGTGCCTTTGTGCCAGAATGAGTAAGGCCGAAATTGGTGCGGTGAAAGAAGTAGAGCCTGAGGAGGGGCAGGTAGCGATGTTAAGAATGGACAACTCCCCCGCCTCTCCAAGGCAAATGGTGTAAGACGCGATGGGAAGCCCTGAAATTATATGGGATTAATTGGGCATGGTAATTAAAGACCGGGCCGGCCAACCGTAAGATGGAGGTGGCAGAAGGAGGGTGGCAGAAGGAGGGTGGTGAATGAGGATTGGTGTGTGATGACAGTCTCGAATTGGCACGTCACACACCCCACGTGGGAATGAGGGACAGGCTTGAGCAGAAAAGCCTCAACCATTAGTGCAGGGTCTAAGGGGCCCCGGGAATGGTTACACCGGAAGGAGTGCATAAAGGAAAGCCCACCCTAAAGGAAAGACCACCGTAAAGGAAAGACCACCATACCACAGGGGGGGAAGTCGGCCTCCAAATTAATAAGACATATACATGTATAACCTAGACTGGTAGAAGGCCAGGGAGTGCACGCTTTGGCAGACACCAGGCAGTGGAAATACATGTTGACCTGTTTTGGAACAATTGTCCAAAAGGTCAAAAGGAGGGACTGAAGTAAGATTTAAAAATGAGCGTAACAGGGCACGTTTAGTAGAACGCAATTGCGCAGCAAAATGTTTAAAGATGAAATGTACTAATTATTCGTATGTTTAATTGCAGAAATGACCATACCAGTTTAGAGAGATGAAACTTACAAAAAGAGACACTGACATAACCCTTTTCTGGAAAAACGAAACTTAGTAGTGGTCAAGAGAGAGAGGGACTCGTTTCTCAGAAATCACATGACCTGATGACTCATTTCCAAGAAATCAGAGGGTCCACAGGCCCATACAGTGAAAAGTGAAACTTATGTTATTGGTTACCTTGTAGAAGTTAGACACACCTAGTTAGTGATTAATGTATAGACTTTTAAATCGATTGGACCTCTGGAGTAGGAGGTCTCGGAATATGTGTATAACTGTGTAAACCTCAAGAGATTCGGTGGAGTTGGAGCCTGGTGTTGGGACGCAAGAGCCATAGCTCCCCAGGCCTGAATAAACCGTTTTTACTTCAATTATTGGGTCTGTCTTTCTTACAACAAGCCAGTGTAGTCGACTTTGTATATCACTTAGTCCACACTTTGGGGGCTTACATCAATTACCATGCTGCTTTGTACCTTTGAATTCAATCTGATATTGATGTGCCCCTAGGAAAAGGAACCATCTCTGGAGTCTCTGTGCTGTCATCACCGAAACACCCTTCTTAGGGTTAAAAATGGATACCAACGGCTGGTGGTCTGTCAGAAGCGTAAACTTTTGGCCCTGCAGGTAATGATTAAACTTCTTTACTCCCCACACAAGGCTGAGAGCCTTCCTATCTATCTGAGCATAGTTGCGCTCCGCGGAGGTCAATGATCTGGATGCGAACGCGACTGGCCTCTCCAGGCCATTTGGCAACTTGTGTGAGAGTACTGCCCCAATACCATATGGAGAAGCATCACAAGCCAAACGAATAGGCAGCGTTGGGTTGAAGTGAGCCAACACTTCCTCTGAGGTGATCAATGCCTTGCTTTTGCGAAAGGCCCTCTTACAGTCCTCGCTCCATTTCCATGGTACTCCCTTCTGCAAAAGAGCGTTCAGCGGGTGCAGCACCGTGGATAAATTTGGCAGAAACTTATGGTAATAGTTAATCAACCCTAGGAACGACCTCAACTGGGATACATTATCCGGAGCGGGAGCCTTCACAACAGCTTCGATCTTGTCAGGAGACTTATGAAGCCCCTCCTGTTCAATGACATGACCACAGTACGAGATCCGCTTCTGAAAGAACTCACATTTCTGGCGATTAACTCGAAGTCCATATTCTTTCAATCTGGTGAGCACCAGTTCCAAATTTGCAAGGTGTTCCTCGTCATCATGTCCTGTAATCAGAATATCGTCCAGGTAACATTGTGTGCCTGGAATTCCCTGTAATACCTGCTCCATGGCCCTCTGCCAAATTACTGGAGCCGATGCCACTCCAAAAACCAGTCTATTATACCGGTACAAGCCTCTATGCGTGTTGATCGTGAGATACTGGCGTGACTCTTCCTCAACTTCCATCTGTAAGTACGCCTGCGCCAGGTCTATCTTGGTGAAGTGTTTCCCGCCAGACAACGAAGCGAAGATATCCTCAATCCACGGAAGCGGATACTGCACCGTGTGAAGCATCGGATTAACAGTGATCTTGAAATCTCCACAGATGCGAACCTTCCCCGGTTCCCCCGGCTTGTTGCTCGATGAACGCTTCATGACGGGAACAATGGGCATAGCCCACTCACTCCAGTCTACCTTAGACAGTACTCCTGAACGTTCTAGCCCTTCCAGCTCAGCTTCCACAGCAGGTCGTATCGCATAAGGTACTGGTCTGGCTTTGAAAAATTTCGGGTTTGCATGTTCTTCAACCTTGATGTTTGCCGTAATTCCTCTCAGTGTTCCCAGTCCCTGTTGGAACACCTCTTTAGCATTGTCCAATATTCTGGACAATCGTTTAGGTTTGACATCTTTTTTACCGGAATCTACCGTTAGTGCTTTTAAGGAATGCCAGTCCATATTTATTTTCCTAATCCACTCCCGTCCCAGTAGTGGTGGACCTCCCTCAGGTAGCACATATAAGTCCATTCCTCGGCTTTCTTTGCCCTTGTGGACCACATTTACCTCTATCTTCCCGATGGGGTATACTCTTTGCCCCGTGTATGTTTTCAATACAATCTCCGTATCCCGTAGGGGAATATGTGGGAATAATCTTTTGTAATCTTGCTTATTCATGACCGTCAATGCCAATCCAGTGTCCAATTCCATCTTCACTTGGACTCCTGCTATCTGAAGTGTGACCCAAATTGTTTGGAGGTCTGCTTCCTTACCAACATTGTGTACTCTTAGACTACCCAGTTCATTACTGCTGGAGTCTGAATCTGACTTCTGTTCATTCGAACTGTTCTCTGTCACCTTGTGTACCTTTCTGTACTTTTCCTGCGGTGACTTTTTGTTGCTGGTCTTCTTTCCTGACCGGCATACTTTAGCTATGTGACCAAGCCTGCCACATTTTCTGCATTCCTGATTTTTGAACCAGCACTGGTTCTGATCGTGCGTTGTCTTTCCACAACGATAACATTTTACTGTACCCAAGACCATTTGATTGGTGCTGAGTTCCGGTGACCGTAGCTGCATTTCCGCCATGCCTCTCGCTGCGGCTTCTTGCGATGCTGCAATAGTGACAGCTTTATCAAGCGTAAGATCATTCTCCTCAAGCAGTCGCTTTTGTGTTCCTTCTTTTAACAATCCACACACAAATTTATCTCTCAGCGCATCTGCTAGTCCTGTTCCAAACTGACAGTACTTCGATAGCTTATGCAGTTCAATTAAAAATTCAGCGTTGCTTTCGTCTTTCAGCTGCGTTCTTCTGTAAAATTTAAATCGTTCCGCTATCATCAGCGGCGTGGGGTTTAAATGATTTTTCAGGACAGTAACAATATTCGCGAAAGTCTGATCCGCCGGTTTATTTGGTGATAGAAGGTGCTTCAATAGCCCGTATGTCTTCGCACCCATTGAGCTTAATAAGGTTAGTGCTTTCTCATCATCTGGTACCTTATTTGCTTTACAATAAACTTCCATGCGTTCTACATACGTGGTCCAATCTTCGATATCGCTATCAAAGGTATTAATGTTCCCATGTTTAGGCATCCTTGCAAGTTTTTAAATTTTTCTTTTTCTCAAAATGGCGGCTTCCCGCGCTTGTCTTCTTCCCCCGCCGACTACAATGGCGGATTCCCGCGCTTGCCTTCTTCCCCCGCCTGCTGCAATGGCAATTGCCGTGCTGCTGCCGTTCTCGCCTCCCCAGCGGTTCTCAATTCCCCGACGCTGCTTTGCCTCGCAGCCCCGCTTGCAGCCCGGTCCTTTACACCGGCTGCGTTTGAGTTCTCCGCGGCTCTCGTGCCTTAAGCTGCCCCAGTCGCTGCACCTCTCAGCCTCGATTGCAGCCCGGCCCTTTTTACCGGCCGTGGTCGAGTTCTCCGCCTTTGTTCCTCCGTTTTCCCTCCCCTACTCCACAGCCAACGTGGCCGACTTTCTGCTCGTGTTGCTGATCGGCTTACCCACCACCATGGTAGAAGGGATGATCACTGCCTGTCGCTGATGGAGGGCTTCGTGGTCAGAATTTTTCTTTTTAACCCGGGATCTCGATGCCTCCCGTGCGATGGTGCTCAGCAGGATGATGAGGGCGGATGCCTCTTCTCGACGCCCGTTCTGAGGACGAAGCTGCCTTGGATGTAAAACTGCCGCAGGGTAAGATCGTACTCATCGCCACTGTTGAGTCTGTGTGTCCCAGTTATGTTTAGGATCAATCACTGGACACAGACAACAAGAATAACTTTTAACAGGTCTTTACTATTCGGAGGTCAGGGCTGAACTGCCCAGCAAATCCCTACACAACACTTATATACCGGTGTGGTCACCACCGGTATTACAGTATACAGCAGCCAAGAGAAAGCAGTACATCTCTTAAGGTAGTTCTCTTAAGGTGGAACAGGTTACATACACCACAGGGTGTATCTTGTCCTCCAAGGGGAACAATCAGAAATCTGATCCAGCCACGTGTGGTGCAAATAAATGCACCCATTTAAAGTGGACCGAATACTCTCACAGCTACCCAAACCTGATCCTGCAAAGAAATGGGTTGGGATTCTTATGGTATTAAGCAGGAATGATCTCTACTCTGTCACAGTGCCAGTATTCAATACATTGCCTCCTTTTCCATTGTTCAATGATCTGCCCAAGTGCTGAGCCTCTATTAGATCCTTTGGACAATCTCCACATTCCCTGCACAATTATCAATTTCACATAATGCAGTACCAACAGCAAATTCAGAAATCCTGCTCAGAATCCTTTCATCCAAGTATATGATTAAGATCATGAAAAGGAGAGATTCAGTGTTTAATACCTGAGGAACCTCTCAAAAATGTAAAAAGTGCCTATTTATTACCACTCACAGCTTTATAAAATTTAAAAGGCTGTAAGCTTTTCTACAACCTACTTTTGTGGGAACTTACTGAATGCTTTTTGAGAATCCAAATAAATAGCTTTAATATTGCTGTTCATTTCAGTCTTAAGGCGTAGAAGGGGAAAACCTGAAATAAAAATGGCCATTTCCTTGGACCTGCTAGCTGTCCAAGGGGGTGATTTTGCCAATGGGGAGATTTTGGAGGCGGGACTCCCACTTGTCGGGTTTCAGTCCCGCCTCCATCAACTTCTGGCCAACCCACGCTATTTTCCCTTGATTGACCTTGTTAAGCCCGCCCAGCGGGCTTAGCAGCCCAATTAAGGGGAAGCCGGTTGTAGAGAACATCAACGTATGAAATTTTTGACAGATGAATTGTCATAATTTGACAGCTCGAGACCTCATCAAACATATTTCTTTTGCAGAAATGAGATGGTTGTTGCATTGGAGAATGCAACGGCCATCTGTCATCTCTACCGCCGAGGTGCGAGACTCTCCGCATACACACCGACTGAAGTCTGCAGGAAGAAACAAAGGTAAGTACACTTTTTCTAACACTTTGTACTTACCTCAGATACTCACCTCTCCACACTTGCACCCATCACTCACCTCCACAGCACACTTTTGGACCCCGCAGACCCCCGCAGACCCACTACTCGCCTCGGTAACCCTGGCGGGTTTCAGAGCCTTCGGGAAGCCCACACTTGTGAGAGCAAAATGGGGATAATCCTATTTTCTGCCTGTTAACTACCTGTTAACAGGCAGTTAATTGGCTTTAATCCCTTCCCACCTCCAAGGAGGCGGGACCCGGTGTGAGATGGCTACCCGCCTCCTGACAAGATGGCATGGAGGCGGGTTGGGGGCGGATTGGGCACCCGCCTCCAAATTCTGCCATTTTCCCGGCAGTCCCGCCTCCATACTCGCCTCCCCAGAGCTGGCAAAATCACCCCCTAAGTGTTAAAATGTTATATTTAATTTTCCTTTAACAATCCATTTGGAAAGCAGGGGGACATCTTGGAAAAAAATGTATCTAATGGAGTGACAACTATGTTACAAAGGCCGTTCTTACCAGTCATTTGTACCCCAGAAGTGGAAAGGCAGAATGGTCCCATACATTTTTATTGCAACTTTACAAATTAAGTTAGAAGCTTTACCACAGCACACAGTCTCACCCATAGTATTAGTAGCACAATTGTGCCAGGACACAGTAGAAGATGATACTATTAATTAAAGGTAAGATATTTTTATAATGAACTCCCTCGATGTGACATATTCAAATATTGTCCCAGTATTTTCATAAGCAGGTATTGCTGCACACAGCCTAATATTCCCATTTAGGAGGTCACTAGAGTGGGAGTGCTACATCAAATGTCTGTCTTTAGTCTGTCTTTAAGCAGCAGTTTTATGGCATAAAACAAGACGAGGTGCCAACAAGTTACAGATCTTCGTACACAGTTATTCATCTCTCTTGAGCTCTTAAGTTAGGCTTTGGGATACCAGTGTATCCCATTTATTTTACCTCTGCTAAAATACCAGAGTGAGGCCTCTCAGAAGAATATATTAAACACTCACAAGGTAACATCCCGCAATGCAAATTCAGGGTCCTGATGGTTTTGATCATTACTCTTAGAATTAGAAATTACTGTTGTTAAAAAATGAAATATTAATGCATTCACACAACATTCCTCTTTTAACACAGTTGTTAACCTATTTAAAATGCACCTCGATTAAAATAGCAGACAGAGTAATGTCATATGAATGCACTAAATGTTTGGTTGCTAATATTGTCGACAGTAATAAAGCGTTATTTACGCATTTTCAAGCCCGTGAATATCCAATGAACTTTCCATAATGGCGGGTGGTGGAAGGATTGTACGACAGATAAAAATCTTAGGGCTAGATTTTCAGTATAGACAGTTTTGGGGCGCTAACCTTAGCGCCCGCCCGAAGTTAGCGCCCGCCCCAAAGTAGCGCCCCGTTGCCGGAAATTCAGTGGCTTCGCCCTAAGAGGTTGGTGGAGCGCTAAAAGAGGCATTCCACTACTATCTTTAGGCACTAAGCCGGCGGTGCAGAGCGCAACACCCGAGCTCGGGCGCAGCGCACGGCAGACACTCTGGTGCCAGTGAGCTCTTAAAGGGGAAGGGTGCATGTGTTTTTTTCAAAGGCAGAGTCTGGGGGGGAAAGGAGGAGGAGGAGGAGGAGGAGGAGGAGGAGGAGGTGGCCGGAAACATAAATACACCGTTCACAACAACACACTGGATCCTTCCACACAACACATGCAGACTGCCTTTTATAGTGCAGGAGGAGTGCCCTTTAATTTGCGCTCCCCAGTGTGTGTTGCGTTCCATTTTGCAAACGCTCTGGATGCCAGCCGCACAATGGGGCGGTCCGACTGAAGTTTGGATTCGGGGCGGCCAAAGGGCGTTGCACGAGGATGTGACATCATTTTCTGCGCGCGCATCCGGGCGGGCGCTAAACTTTGCGCCGGCGCTAACGGGCAACTTAATTTGGGGCGGGGCGCAAACTGCGCTGCGCCCGAGCGCTACACGCATAGCGCCCGAAAATCACTTCTCTTAAGGCGCTAACTGCTGGCGCAAGCGACTGAAAATCTAGCCCTTAGTTTATAGCAATAGTATAGGAGCTTCACAGGATCATACATTTTAATCTCAAATCCAGCAATTGTCGGGAAGCCCCATCTGTGTGCTACACAACAGCAACAACACCTTACATTTATATAGTAAAATGTCCAAAGGCTCTTCACAGGAACCTTATCAAACAAAATTTGACACGAAGCCACAAGTTGGTAAGTTGTGGTAAGTAATCCTGTCAACCAAGTGATGATGGCTTTAAGCAATCAAATAGCCTGATGAGATAACTGTAACAATTACTGTACAAGTGATTTAAACTATGTGAAAGAAAGACTTCTGTGTATTGTTCATTTTGTTCGCTTTTGTATCTTGTGGATATATTTATTTTTGTATGTTGACCAAACCTTCATTCCTGTAGTAGGTTTAACAGTTGATTTTGATCCATCTTTTGGAGACAGCGTTTGGCATTCGTTTTCCATTCTACCTCTTTCAACTTGGAGAAGACAAAACAAGACTCCTCGGATGAGAAGAATAAGAGAGAGTTTATCTGCATCACTTGAAGACTACCTAGATTAGTCTACGTCATACCAGCTACAAAGACAGTTCATTATTCCTAAAAGATACTTGTATCAGTACATCGATTAGACAAATAGATTGATTTCTCGTCATAAGAGGCTAAAGTAGTACATAAACTCTTTCAGCATATTCTGTCAACAGCTTAAGAGACTATCTTGTCGTATCATCTGCTGTTATGTTATACTGCTAGTTATATCTAGAACTTCAGTTTTGGATGTTGCTCTTGTTGCTAATTCTAATATCTAAAGCTGTACTTGTAATATTAGATTAGAATGTCACTGTGAAATATTTATCTCTCTGTATGAATCTCAAATCAGTCTTTCCTACAGAGCGATCACAATGAACGTGAAACAAAAATGTTCAAGCATAAATCACCCATATAGTCACTCCAATGCAGTTAGTGCTGAAAGGGAGGTGGAACAAAGAACTGTTTGCTCAAAAATAAAAATTTGAAAACATTTAAATGGCAAGAATCTGTCAAATGATCCATCTGGGCACAAGCAAAGAACTCAGTTAAAATCATTGTTTAGATGTGTGGACATATTGATATAACATGTCATGCATATCATAGAATATATGATTTATATGATACATATCATACTCTCCTGCAATCTCTGAAGATCTCATGCCATCCAAGCTCTTCTACCAAAATCTTCCTTTTGGGGCCAGTTTAGATTTTAGAAGTTTCTGGCACTTCAATCAGCATCTATGATTTCTGATTATATACAAGTTTTGCTTTTAAACCTAATAGTGGAGATTGAGAAAGGGTTATTTAACCCATGGGAATTCTTTCCTGCAGTACATTTATTTTCTTTCTTGAATATTAACTCCCAAATATCAAGAGAGAAAACACCAACAGCATATCCATTCCTACAACCATTTATATACTCCAAAAAAGCTATAAAATGTGTATCTAGAGTACTTTTAAAACCTCTATATATTTTCTACAAACTCAATTGTGGTATACATTGCAACAACATTCTGCTTCATTTAACCACAGCGACAAATACATTGAACTGCGAAATCCTTCCAACTCTAACTTAACCGCAATTTTTTTACTTAAAATTAAACAAAATCAAATTTATATGTATAAGTTGAACTACATATCACTTGAAAACAGCCAATTACACAGCCACAGATGTATGGTTCAATTAACAACCACAAATATATATTCACTGCAACAAATGGCAAACACGTATCCACCGCAACAAATATCAGCAGATAAAATACATCACAAACACAAACAGCCCAAAAGGACAGACACACAGACCTCAAACATAACACACATGGACACACACATATACACAAATCGCATCAAAATACACATCACACAAGAAAATATTACATAAAACAAAAAAAAGACACAGGCAAATAATTAACACAATAAGACACAGATAAACATCAGCACCTTAAATGACTCACTGTAAATCAATTAAAAACTGGGGCAGGAGCCTACACTGAACCAATCAGATAGCTGACGCATGAGCCTCCAGACACCAAAATATATTATACATAGGTTACGTTTAAGTAAAATATAGACCTTTCTATGATATTTTCTTCCCACTTAATTTAAATGGAATAGAAAACTCCAATATATTCCAATTGTTGTTTACTGGGCTGAAGGGTTTCCTCATTGAACCGTGAACTGCCCTTTCTCAGCCCCTTCTTTAGAAGATCAAAGACCAGTTAACTCAGATTATAGAGACTTAAATATTTTGAGGTCATCAAATGTTTCTTCAAGTGACAAACACAATGAGTAATTAGGCTAATCCTCGGGCAATTGTTAATTTATCTAGTAGGACATTGAATTGTAGAGACAGAGAATGAGAGAGCATGCTCAGAGAAATAGGCACAGAGCCACAGACAAAGACACAGAGGTACACGTACAAAGGTCCAAGGCAAAGAGGGCCTATAATTACGTTAAACCTGTTGAGTCCGGAACACAGAAAATGGTCCAACAAAAGGGATGGACAAATCCCCAGATCACTTTAGGCTTTTAGTTTTTCACTTTATTTTGGAACTAAGATACTACTGCAGTCCTCTAAAAGTGAGGAAAGGTGACAACACGTTGACACCTCAATAATAATGAGGAAATAAATAAAGACTGTGGCAAAATGTGACTAAGATCTCCCAGCCAACTGTAGTATTAATTAAATTTAAGTGGAAGAAGAAGAAGTGTCACCTTAGTCACTGCCAAAGTCTAATTTATATGAAAAATAAATTAACATAATCTACAGAATTACATTTATTTTACTAGTACATTTAGAACATGCACCGATGTTATTTAATGTAATGGGGCCAAATTTTCTCTGCCATTCGACTGGATGCGCATTATGATTCTGGCAGGAGTCCAGTAGAACAGCTCAGAAACTAACAGGGCCCAGATAGGCTGGGTCCCAACATTAGATGGGAATTTTAACTCAGCCTTTTAAGAGGCAGAGCCTGGACCCACCCCTCACAAGGCCCCTTAAACGCAATTCCCTACACTGGGAGTTCCTGCTTTCCCAGCCCGTAATGGACTTTGAGTAACACTGGAAGCTGGGAGGCCCAATAAAGTGAGGTGCACTAGCCTTTAGAAGGGCAGCAGTGGTCCCAATGGACCCCGGAAATAATTAATGGATCAGCCTCATTACACGTGGGTGGAGGGGGTGGGAGGAATGCATGGGGTTTCCAAGGGGGCCTGGGCACTTGCCTCCCATTGGCTGCAGGCGCCAGATTTTCCTTAAGCATGGGGCCAGCTGGTATTTGTAGCCCCATGCAAATGACATGCCCTTCCACAGACCCTGAAAACTCTAGAAGGGCCAGCACTGGAGGGCACCGACATTACTGCCGGGGATCACAGCCTGTGAAATTTTGGGGTCAGCATTTTTTGTCATCCTGAGTGCCACGTGTTCCATCAGAAATAAAATGGATGTTTTTATAAGACAGTCTTCAGAAACCATGCCAGAAGACCATGTGCTCGGAAGAGCACTTTGGAACTTATATTAAGTAGAAAAGTGAAAGATAAAAATCAAATGGAATAGGGAAGAAAAGAAGATGGGGAAAAGGAAGCCAGAAGGGAAACAACTACTGACAGCAAGGACTTTAAGAAAAAATCAAATGGAAAAATCTGAGTATTTTTAGTAATTCCTTTCAGCTGCTATATTGCTTGCTCATCTAGCTGAGCAACAATTAATGAGGGTTATAACAGAGTAGATACAAAAAAAGTTATATTTACTTGTACAACTTCCTTTTTTGAATTTGAAATGTCTCAAGCAATGTTTTCCATCAGAGATCCGGCTTTCTTTGATAATCTTTAGACTTGAATTCACGAGGCTTTGCAGAACTACTACCTTGTCAGCCAAATGAAGACGTTCAGAGGTACCTCAGCCCTGTTCCACCATTCAATTAGAATATGGCTGATTGGTAGCTTGACTCCATTTACTCGCCTTTGTTCCATATCCCTTGATACCCATACCAAACAAGAATCTATCGATTTCAGTCTTGAAAGCTTCAATGACCCAGCATCTTTTGGGCGAGTGAGTTCCAGATTTCCTGATTTCACTCCTAAATGACCTCGCTCTAATTTTACGATTTTGGCTCTTGGCAGCATCCTCCTGTCTCTGCCCTCGATTCCATCAACTTCTCTTCTGCCATATTAAGCTGAGCCAGGAAGTGCGTAACCCTAGCATCCTACTCAATCCTGAGCTCACCTTCCTCCCCCACATCCACTCTGTTACCAAACCACTTCTTCCAACTACACAATATTACCCATCTTTGCACTTCTATATCCCCTTCTGCTGCCAAAACCCAGCCCATGCCTTCATCACCTCAAAACTTGACTTCTCTTATATCTGGCCTCCACGCATGAACCTTCCACAAGCTTGAACTCACCTGCTCCCCACACTCCCATCACTCCTATTCTCTCCAAGCTCCACTGGCTTCCTGTGCTCCAGGCTTAATTTCACAGTATTCTTTATTTTCAAATTGCTGCATGGCGTAATCCAACTCTACCTGTGTAATCACTTATTGCATCAGTGCCTGCAATCTCCATTCCTCTAACTTTGGGCTTCTCTTGATCTCTCGCTGCTTCCATTCCACCATTAGCGGTTACTCATTCAGGGGGCACTATGTTTTTGACATATACTGTAAAACTCTCTGCATTTTCCTTTTCATTGCCACTTTGCTCCCTGCTTCTCCATTTCTCTCCTTTTCCCCCATGCTCAGTGTCCACTGTATCCCTTTCCTCCTTATTGTAAAGTGCTCTTGAGGTATATCTTGCAAGTTCTTCTTCTTCTTATCGTGTCCACGGACAGTCTATACATAGCCCAGCCAGAACTGGACACATTTTTGCACCTTGTTGTTGGATTCCGCAAGATCTGCAACAGTACAGGGTTCCTCTAACGATGGGCATTGCAGGAGATGTTGCATAGTCTGTGCCTCAGTTCCACATTCACAAGTTGTCGGGCTGGTTGAATATCCCCATTTGCTTAGTGACACCTTTGAGCAACCTACACCGGTCCTAAGTCTGTTAAGGCACTTCCAGATTGCCCAGTTGCAATTAGCTCCTGGGGGAAGGCTTTCATCAGGTAAAATTTCCATCGCTGGGGGTTGTTCAAGACTGGCGAGCCGGTGCAAGTGAAAAGTGTTAAATAAAAAAATCTGTTGTACATAAATGCACATAAATACATATTTGTTTCTACTATTACAAAGCATGCTTCAAGTCATAAAACTGCAGGATATTATGATGATTGTTCTTTTCTGTCTATTTTTTCTTCCATTTTGTATTACTTAATTTACAAGAATACCTCACTGGATAGATTCACAATAATGATTTCCTAATAGGAATATGGATGCTCAACAGACATTTCATTTCAGCGGAGATGAAATTGCATCAACTGAGAAACACTTACTTAAGAGATTTGTACCTTGCTATGGTTAATGAATAGGTAAAACCACAATTATTGCCAACATCAATCATTTGTTCTCTACAGAGGTGGAGTCCCAGGTCCTCGCTGCATACTCTCCTGAGGAGCAAAGTGTTGAACTTGCAAATGGTCTGTACTGAAAGTTTGCACATGTCTTCCTGATAATGGGTGTTCAGGGGTCCATTTCTCTGTGCTTGTAGTCTTAGCGCAATTATTGATGCTTAATGCTGGGGGTGGGAGGGGAAATGATTTGGTGGCAGCAGTAAGTTGTGACCCTTGTTCGCCACTGGATCACAAATTAATTATCGCATGTTGCTGCTATTGTTAGCAGCCAAAATGATGCCATTGAGGAGTCTTCTCATCTCCTAACTGTTTAATACCTTTCAAGTGCAATGACAGCCAAGCAAATATTAGATGAGGTGTCAATTGGTGCATGCTGTGCTGTTTTGTGCAGAGATCTGTTTGCTGATGGCTGTAAGAAGGCAGAGAAAAGCTCAATCCATGGAGTGTGCAAACTCAGAACTGAAGGATGAAGTCACTGGAATTCAGCGAGGCCTCTTTGGTATGCTGGCATTCACCACGACAAAAGCTCACTTCGAGCATTGCGGCAGCAGGTGGCCCAGAAGTTGAATGTTGTCTCAAACATCCTACATCGTTCGAAAGACTGTCAGAAAAAAAATAGAAACTTAAGAGGCATGAATTGAGAGATTAAGGTTTTCTTAGTATTCTGTCCTGCATAAGACTAATAATCCATGACTTAGACAGTCAGTACAGTCTTTTGTGCCCTGTTACTATGGTCAAATGCAAATGCTTATCACTGCATTGAGGCAAAATTTGCTGCAGTTTAAAGCACAAAGAAGAAACCATACAAATACGGTGAATTAGGGGAAAATATTTGTAACAATTTGCAGATTCTAGCTTTTAACTTGATTCCTCAGAAATGAATAATTGTGCCCTTTCAGCTGTGTTAGGAAGGTGTCTCTCAAGACAATAGAAATGTAAATGTGAATTCCTTTGAAATTGACTAATAAACACTTCTCCAACTCTGCATCTTTCTACAACCAATTTTCTCAGCAAAATGCATATTTCAATGGGCACTCTGGCCGCGATTTCCCCGACCTCGGTGGGTCTGGGGCGGGCAATGTCGACGGTGGGTCCCGACCCCGCTATTGGCTCCAGCCCACTATCCAAAATGATTTTCCCCTGATTGGGCTTGTTAAGCCCGCCTAGCATGTTTCCCAGCCAATTGAAAGAAGTGGGTCTGATGACATCACTTGATGATGCGTCATAAGCCGGTTTCCTTAAAGTGACCATGCGCAAATTGGTTTTGACATTTGTGCTGTCAGTGTTCTACAGCACTGAGGTGCTGCAAACACTGACAAGCACTGCACAGAGGTGCACGGTTGCACCCAGGCTCTCCCATGACTCCCTCCATACGCTTATGGAGGGAGACACAGCGCGCAGGGAGGTTCTCTTCCCTTCCAATGGGCAGAAGAGAACTCCCCAGGAGATCAACACAGCCTGGTTACACATTGCACAGGAGGGCACAAGCAGGGATGCTGTCAGGAAGACCAGGCTACAGAGGCGCAAACCTTTCAATGATCTCAGTAGATCACAAAGCATTAATGCAAAGCCACATTCAACCTCATCCTGCTGTGCCACTCATCACATCCCCATCACTCTACCTTCCCTACCCTACTCCTGCACATCTATACTCACACCAACTTATCTTGCAACTCCACCCATCTCTCTCTATCTACATTATCACTTCCCCATCTCACTAGCCACCCCTCACACTCACCCTCATCCTAGTCCAATCATACCAACTAACAATACACAAGGGTAGCCACTTGTGTGTTTTAGCCAATGTTCATGTAAAGTTTCTGTTGATGTGTTGCCAAACATTGAAATCTTTATTTTCCACACTTTGCCTTCTTGGACAGATTTGTGTGAACCTTTGTGGCTTAGTGAGTTGCAGTGAATGGTGAGACATAAC
The DNA here is from genome assembly GCF_052327205.1 of Somniosus microcephalus. Taxonomy (NCBI): domain Eukaryota; kingdom Metazoa; phylum Chordata; class Chondrichthyes; order Squaliformes; family Somniosidae; genus Somniosus; species Somniosus microcephalus. Next base: position 76,026,596 of record NC_141001.1, on the reverse strand, counting down.
GGTACCCATCTGCAATGGTCATCAGTGTGAAAGGAATGGCTTGGTCATTGTAGGGATGCTTTATAAGAACATAAGAACATAAGAAGTAGGAGCAGGAGTAGGCCATACGGCCCCTCGGGCCTGCTCCGCCATTCAATAGGATCATGGCTGATCCGAACTTAGACTCACGTCCACTTCCCTGCCCTCTCCCCGTAACCCCTTATTCCCTTATCAGCTAGGAAACTGTCTATCTCTGTTTTAAATTTATTTAATGTCGCAGCTTCCACAGCTCTCTGAGGTAGCAAATTCCATAGATTTACTACCCTCTGAGTGAAGAAGTTTCTCCTCATCTCAGTTTTGAAAGGGCAGCCCCTTATTCTAAGATTATGCCCCCTAGTTCTAGTCTCACCCATCAGTGGAAACATCCTCACCGCATCCACCCGATCAAGCCCCCTCACAATCTTATATGTTTCAATAAGATCACCTCTCATTCTTCTGAATTCCAATGAGTAGAGGCCCAACCTACTCAACCTTTCCTCATAAGTCAACCCCCTCATCTCCGGAATCAACCGAGTGAACCTTCTCTGAACTGCCTCAAGAGCAAGTATATCTTTTCTTAAATATGGAAACCAAAACTGTACGCAGTATTCCAGGTGTGGCCTCACCAGTACCCTGTATAACTGCAGCAAGACTTCACTGCTTTTATACTCCATCCCCCTTGCAATAACAGCCAAGATTCCATTGGCCTTCCTGATCACCTGCTGCACCTGCATACTAACCTTCTGTGTTTCATGCACCAGGACCCCCAGATCCCTTTGTACTGTAGCACTTTGCAGTTTCTCTCCATTTAGATAATAACTTGCTCTTTGATTTTTTCTGCCAAAGTGTATAACCTCACACTTTCCAACATTATATTCCATCTGCCAAATTTTTGCCCACTCACAGCCTGTCTATGTCCTTTTGCAGGTTTTTTATGTCCTCCTCACTCACTGCTTTCCCTCCCATCTTTGTATCATCGGCAAACTTGGATATGTTGCACTCGGTCCCTTCCTCCAAATCGTTAATATAGATTGTAAAGAGTTGGGGTCCCAGCACTGACCCCTGCGGAACACCACTGGTTACTGATTGCCAACCCGAGAATGAACCATTTATCCCAACTCTCTGTTTTCTGTTAGATAGCCAATCTTCCACCCATGCCAGTATATTGCCCCCAATCCCATGATTTTTTATCTTGTGCAGTAATCTTTTGTGTGGCACCTTGTCAAATGCCTTTTGGAAGTCCAAATACACCACATCCACTGGTTCCCCCCTATCCACCCTGTTTGTTACGTCCTCAAAGAATTTGAGCAGATTTGTCAAACATGACTTCCCCTTCGTAAAACCATGCTGACTCTGTCCGATTAAATTATGCTTATCCAAATGTCCTGTTACTGCTTCCTTAATAATGGACTCCAACATTTTACCAACCACAGATGTTAGGCTAACTGGTCTATTGTTTCCAGCCTTTTGTCTGCCTCCCTTTTTAAATAAGGGCGTTACATTAGCAGTTTTCCAATCTGCTGGGACCTTTCCTGAATCCAGGGAGTTTTGGAAAATTACCACCAATGCATCCACAATCCCTACCGCTACTTCTCTCAAGACCCTAGGCTGTAAGCCATCAGGTCCAGGGGATTTATCCGCCTTCAGTCCCATTATCTTACCCATTATCTTTATGGTGTTGGTGTGGCAGCCAGGGTGTACAGCATCAAGTGAAGTAAATGTGGCCATGGTGAGGTCATCCCTGGCCTCCCGGGCAGCAATGTGGTCGGGTGCTGATGCCCTGTGTCCTGTGCAGCATCAGGTGATTATGGAGAAGGTTGGTGTTGTTGTTGGTTCTGCTGGTGTGCCTGGTGTTGCTGGTGCTGGGGCTGATCGTGGTGGGATTCTGAGGACCAAGGTGAGATCGTTTCAAGGGCACTGATGTAATAGATGGCAGGTGAAGTAGAGATGACAGAAGTGATCTGTCAATGGTGAGAGAGGTTGTTCCAATGCAGTGACACTGAATACAGAGTTTGCTCCAAACACTTGCAACCTGCATAAAGCTCAACCTCTCTTCCAAATGCATTAAGCAACAGTTTTTGCACTTGGAAAGTGAACAGATGTGAGATGGGAGCTTTTATAGCACATTTGCAGCTGTCATGTAATGAGATGCTGCCATGGTCATACAATCCCTGACCTGCTTACCTGACGTAATCCCTGAGCAGCGTGGACCCCGTGGGCGACGTTGTAAAATGTAAAGGTGAGCTCAAAATACCTCTTAATGGGCTGTTAACAAGGTCACAATGACCTAAATTGCCTCCCCCGCCACTGCATGTTGGGTCTGTTCAGCGCTGATAGACCCAACATCTGGGAAAGGCATGTGGCGGTGGGTTGACAGCGGGGTCCTGACCCACTGTCAGAAAAAACATTTTCCCACCCGACCCAACACTGAACGCGCCTGCTGACCCCTGAAAAATTCCCCCCTTTGTTTCCAGCTGAAAATGTGTTACTGTAGCTTTGGAGCAGTGTTTGGAAGGGCTATGTTAGCATCAGAACTATTGCAGTGAGACAATACCATACTTCGGAATGCACTTAACATAATGGAGAGAAACATTTATTACATTTGCAGTGTATGTACAAAAGTACTATAAGCAGTATATCCTTATTTCAGTCACCAGACTATGGTGCACGTATGAAAGCAGGCATAGGCGGAGGATCATTCCTATACATATCCCTACAGACACTTGAAACACACAGAGTATGAGTATTCCCTGCTATGGTTCCTGTCAAAAATATGGTATTGCAGGAATGTCTAGTTCCTATCAAGAGACTGAGGTCGACTCAGGCGATCAACAAATGATGTTTAATATAAAACAAACGGAGTTTAACAAACCAATACACGAGAGCTACGAAAACATGTCTAGTCAGTTCGGAGGCTCCACGAGGACTGCTAGGGCGGTCCCGTGGTTGGCGTCATGATGTCATCATGTTTTTCCCGCCGTTGGAGGATCACGTGATGAACGGCGTGACGTCATCGCGTTTGCCCGCGCTCTTAAACGGACCGCGCTCTGTACATGCAAACAGTATATACAAAGGTACAGACTCAGGCTGTAGTTAACACACTGTTAAAGGGAATTATATACATTCGATCGGAGTCCCTTAGTGGCTCCGCCACATGCGCCCCCCCAGAATTGTCTTTAACAGAAAAAGTGAAACGGCGAGGAGGCCTGACATGCCTGTCAGAGCGACTTCTGTACGTTTGAAGTGGAAGCTGCTGGATGGCGAGTGGGCTGGCAGGCGGTTGCGCTTGATCTGGCATGGCGACTGTGGGTGGTCGGCCATGTTTTGGCAGCTGTGCGGTCTCGACCGGGCGGTCAAGGTCCAAGTGAGCCGGCTTCAACCGGTCAACCGAAATGTGGTCCGGTTTACCCCCGATGTCCAATGAGAAAGTTTTGTCTCCCGGCTCTAGCACGTGGAAAGGACCAGTGTAAGGGGCCTTGAGTGGATCCCGATGAGCGTCGTGGCGGATGAACACAAATTCAGCGTTCTTCAGCTCTGCTGAGACGTGGGAGCTCTGAAAGCCGTGATGTGACGTTGGTACTGGTGCAAAACACCTGGCAGCCTCCTGGTGGCTGATGAGTTGCTTGGATGCGGACCATGACTCTGTTGGAGTCGGAAGGAAATCACCTGGTACGCGTAATGGTTGGCCATAGACGAGCTCTGCCAAGGACGAGCGAAGATCTTCCTTGGGTGCCGTGCGAAGACCCAACATGACCCATGGTAACCTGTCCACCCAACCAGTGCCTTGGAGGCTGGCCCTCAGTGCGGCTTTGAGTGACCTGTGAAATCGCTCACACAGGCCGTTCGCCTGTGAGTGGTAGGCTGTGGTGCGATGTAGCTTGATGCCGAGCCCTTGAGCCACTGCGTTCCAGAGCTCAGAGGAAAACTGCAGCCTTCGATCGGAAGAGATGTCCACCAGTACCCCGAAATGGGCGACCCAAGAGGAGATGAATGCCCTGGCTACGTCCGCGGAAGTGGTGGATGACAAAGGAACTGCCTCTAGCCATCTAGTGGTGCGGTCCACCATCGTAAGAAGATGTGTGAACCCATGGGAAGGTGGAAGTGGCCCCACCAGGTCTACATGCACGTGATTGAACCTACATTCTGGGACAGCGAAGGTGGCCAATGGAGCTTTGACGTGATGCTGCACCTTGGCCTTTTGGCAGACCACGCAGGTGTTGGCCCAGTTGCGGACATCCATGTGCATGCCCCGCCACACGAATTTGGACAACATCAATCGTTGCGAGGCCTTCATGCCAGGATGTGACAACCCGTGTATGGCGTCAAACACTTTTCGGCACCAGGCGACCGGCACAATAGGGCAAGGATCTCCTATGGAGACGTCACACAGTAGCGTGGTGCCCGTGGCATGGAATTTGATGTCGGCCACTTGGAGGCTAGAGGGGCTGGTTCGGTAAGCTTGTACCTCTGGATCCGAGGCTTGATCCACAGCCATGAGGGCGTAGTCGATTCCGAGCTGGACTGCATGAACGGTCGCGCGGGAGAGGCAATCTGCCACCAGGTTGTCTTTACTGGCCACGTGCTGAATGTTCGTCGTGAACTCAGAAATAAACGTAAGTTGACGTTGTTGTCGGGCTAACCACAATTCGGCGGTCTTGGCCATAGCGAACGTTAGGGGCTTATGGTCTACGAAAGCAGTAAAAGTACGTCCTTCCAGCAAGAACCGGAAATGGCGGATGGCCAGGAAAAGAGCTATGTAAGAAATCACACAACACCAGGTTATAGTCCAACAGCTTTATTTGAAATCACAAGCTTTCGGAGCGCTGCTCCTTCATCAGGTGAAGTGGAGAGATGCATTAAAACACAGCTTATATAGTCAGAGAATAATGTCAGATGTTTACAGGTTTTTTATGCATCTCTCCACTTCACCTGATGAAGGAGCAGCGCTCCGAAACCTTGTGACTTCAAATAAAGCTGTTGGACTATAACCTGGTGTTGTGTGATTTCTTACATTTGTCCACCCCAGTCCAACACCAGCATCTCCACACCAGGAAAAGAGCTAGCAACTCCCGGTCAAAGGTTCTGTATTTCTGCTCGTTGCGCCGTAGTTGACGGCTGAAGAACGCCAGTGGTTGCCACGTACCATGGACCCACTGTTCTTGCACTGCACCGATGGCGTAGTCTGATGCGTCGGTGGTGAGGGCGATGGTGGCACCTGGTAGCGGGTGCGCCAGTATGGTCGCGTTGGCGAGGGCGCCTTTTGTTTCAACAAACGCCCGGTCCATGTTGACTGTCCAGCTAACTGGAACCTTGCCAGACTTGCCCGTGAGGGCCTTGTACAGGGGCTGCACGAGCAGAGCTGCCTTGGGCACAAAGCGGTGATAAAAATTTACCATCCCGAGGAACTCCTGCAGGGCCTTGACGGTCTGTGGGCGCAGAAAGGACGTCAACGCCTCCACCTTTGTTTGCAAAGGCACTGCTCCCTCCGGTGTAATGCGATGCCCCAGGAAATCCATGTGTGGTAGACCAAACTGACACTTGGCCGGATTGAGAATCAGGCCGTGTAGTCTGAGGCGACGAAAAAGGGTGCGCAGGTGCGCAATGTGTTCCTCCTTGCTCCGACTGGCCACGAGGATGTCGTCTAAATAGACGAAAATGAAGTCGAGGTCCCGCAGCACAGAGTCAATGAGACGCTGGAAGGCCTGGGCAGCATTCTTCAAACCAAAAGGCATCCTCAGAAATTCAAACAGGCCAAATGGGGTGATGACTGCAGTCTTCTGCACATCCTGTGGGTGTACAGGGACCTGGTGGTAGCCTCGGACCAGATCCACCTTTGAAAAAATGGTGTTCCCAGCTAAATGGGCAGAGAAATCCTGAATGTGGGGGATCGGGTATCGATCAGGAGTGGTAGCATCATTAAGCCATCGATAGTCGCCGCATGGCCGCCATCCACCGCCAGGTTTCGGTACAAGGTGGAGAGGCGAAGACCAGGGACTATTGGACCGGCGAATTATTCCCAGGCGTTCCATCATAGTGAACTCCGCCTTCGCGACCGCCAGTTTGCCGGGTTCGAGGCGCCGGGCCCGCGCGTGGACCGGGGGGCCGGTGGTGGTGATGTGGTGTTCAACACCATGCTTCGTGGCCGTAGAGGAGAACGTGGGCCTGGTCAGGTCCGGAAATTCATCGAGCAGGCGAGCGAAATCATCAGGAGTTGGGAAAGCGCAGGAAACGGTGCACGACATGGTGTTGCCCCGGTGACAGGGAATGGAGTTAAACGTGGCCGCGTTGACCAGCCGTCGGTTCCACACATCGACCAGGAGGCCGTTGGCACACAGGAAATCCGCGCCGAGGATGGCTTGTGAAACCCTGGCCATAACAAATTCCCACACAAATTGCTGCCCGCCGAAGCACACCTGGACCCGCCGTTTGCCGAAGGTCTGGATAGCACCACCATTAGCTGCCTCGAGTGAGATACCATGCCTCCCAGATTGAACATCCATAGCTAACGCGGGAATAATGCTGCACTGTGCGCCGGTGTCGCACAGGAATCGCCGACCAGAGATGGAATCGGTGATGAACAACAGCTTGCCAGAATTTCCGATGGCCATCGCAGCCGCGGGGCACCCGTCAGACCCGCTCTTCCTTCGCCGGGGTTGCAGTGGATGTTTTTTTTTGGGAGAGAAGCTGCAGGGAGGGCGGCAACATCTGGCTTTCGCGCCAAACCGCGCGTGGTAGAAGCACAGCCCCGCAGACTGAGGGGCTGGGGCGGCATCCGTGGGGGATGGGGGCCTCGTGGCAGCGCAGTATTGCTTTGTCACTGCGAAAATCTTATCCGCTTCAGCAGCAAGCGCTGCGCATTCTGTGCTTTCGGACCGAGCCAGGGCAGCCTGGACTTGCTCCAGTAGCTGACTGAGGAATAGCTCCCTGAAGAGGAAGCATTGCAGTTCGGAGCCAAGGAGCATGAGCATTTGGCTCATGAGTTCAGGCGGCTTGGAGTCCCCGAGGCCAGGCATAGCGAGCAGTCGGCGGGCGCGCTCCGGCTTCGTGAGCCCGAAGACCTGTAATAACCGCGCCTTGATCGCTTCATACTTGCCGTCGTCCGGGGGGTTTTCAAGTAGGCTGATGACCCGCGAGGCGGTGGATCTGTCGAGTGTGGAGACCACGTAAAAGTAATGGGTCTGATCCGCAACGATGTTCCATAGCGCAAACTGGGCTTCGACCTGGACGAACCATGAGGTCGCTTGTTGCTCCCAGAATTGCGGTAGCTTCAATGCAATGGCGTTTGTTTCCATGCTGCGATCCTTCTGCGAAAACCGTTCGCAAAAGTCGGGGTCAGCAATGTAGGAATGAATAGTTCCTATCAAAAGACTGAGGTCGACTCCGGCGATCAACAAACGATGTTTAATATAAAACAAATGGAGTTTAACAAACCAATACACGAGAGCTACGAAAACATGTCTAGTCAGTTCGGAGGCTCCATGAGGACAGCTAGGGCGGTCCCGTGGTTGGCGTCATGATGTCATCACGTTTCTCCCGCCTTTGGGGGATCACGTGATGAACGGCGTGACGTCATCGCGTTTGCCCGTGCTCTTAAAGGGACCGCGCTCTGTACATGCAAACAGTATATACAAAGGTACAGACTCAGGCTGTAGTTAACACACTGTTAAAGGGAATTATATACATTCGATCGGAGTCCCTTAGTGGCTCCACCACAGTATCAGTATTCCATACTGAAGTATATACAGGCAGTATGATCATGACATATGTCATGCAATACATACATGAACATGGAACTTAGCAGTGTAGTGTATGTGCTTTAAGTCAGAACTACTTTTTACAGCTCCTGTATACTGTAGTACCAGCAGTGACCACACCGGTATATAAGCTGTGCGCATGCATCTGTACCCCAGTCTAGAGATTACCCTCCTCCAGTAAAGACCTGTTATTTGTTTATGTGCAGCATCCGTGTAATTATTTATCCACTGAACCACGGATCTAACAGTGGTGATGAGTGTTGATGCGAATCTAACTGCAACATAAAAAAAAAAAAATAGTCGAGTCCAGGAGCACGGGCGTCGACCGCGAGCAACCGCCCAGCAGTCAGGCAGAGATCCAACTTCACTGGGGAGGCTGTGGAGAGCTGGGCTTGGTTCCCCAGCCACAATGAGCAGTAAGAGACCGATGACAGGTCCAGAGCAGACCCTTCCCGAGCAGCGGCGGCTGGAGCTGACCGACGGCAGAGAGAGAGAGCCGGGCAGCGTCGACGGGGTAAGAAAGAGGGTGAAGAGAGCAGGGCGCAGCCGGGGGTTGATCACCGAGCGGCGTCGAGGAAAAATACTGCAAACCGGAGAGAGAGAGGGTAAGAAACAGTCGGGTTCTAGACTGAGCGGCGTCGACAAATATCAAGAGAAGAACGCGCAGAGCACAGCCAGGGATCACGGGCTGATCAGGTTCCGCGGGACGAAGCAAGGGGAGACGCCATTGAGCCGCGGAGAAGCAGGGAGAGCGCGGGAGACACCATTGAGCCGCGGAGAAGCAGGGAGAGCGCGGGAGGCACCATTAAGCCGTGGAGAAGAAGGAAGAGTGCAGGAGACGCCATTTTGCGAAGCCACAGCGGAGAAGACGGGCGAGCGCGGGAAGGAAGGAAAGCGCAGGAGATGCCATTTTGTGCCAGCGGAGAAGAAGGGGAAGCGCGGGAGGCGCCATTGGTGATAGTTAATGCACAACCAAGGATGCCGAAGAGTGGCAGTATCTCTACGTTCGACAATGAAGTCGAAGATTGGGCGACATATGTGGAACGTATTGAGGTGTACTGCAGGGTGAATGAAGTGCCAGATGCTAATAAAGCACTGGTTCTGTTAAATTCCATGAGTGCAAAAACTTATGGGTTACTGCAAAATCTAATAACCCCAGAGAAGCCGGTAAACAAGAATTTTGAAAGCATAGTAGAAATCCTACAGGTCCACTTAAAACCCACACCGCTGCTGATAGCAGAACGATTTAAGTTCCATAAAAGGAACCAACACAAAGACGAAAGCAATGCTGAGTACCTAACGGAACTGCGCAAGCTATCAAAATACTGCCAGTTTGGAGCGGGACTAGCAGACACGTTAAGGGACAAGTTTGTGTGTGGGCTACAAAGTGAAGGAACCCAGAAACGGCTTCTATCAGAAAAGGACCTTACACTGGACAAAGCTTTCAGTATGGCAGTATCACACGAAGCAGCCGCAAGGGGCGCTGCAGAGATACAACGGAGACCGCAAGAATATGGCACCAACGAAATGACCTATGGAACAGGGAAGTGCTATTGCTGCGGCAGAACAACACATGACCAGAAAGATTGTTGGTTCAAGGACCAAGTGTGCAGACAGTGTGGGAAAGCAGGACACATAGCAAGAGTCTGCAGGTCTGGGAAGAAAACCAACAGTAAGAAATCTCCACAGGAGAAGTACAAAAAGGTACACCAGGTGATGGACAGTGGTTCAGACGAACAGAAAAGTGACACAGACTCCGGAAGCAAGGAGCTGGGTTGTCTGAAACTACATAATGTAACCGAAATGGAGGATCACCAGACTATCTGGGTTACACTCAAGATAGACGGAGTCCAAGTGGAAGTGGAATTGGACACAGGGTCAGCTCTAACAGTCATGAATCAAAGAGACTACAAGCGGCTATTTTCACAAATACCATTGAAAGCTACAGAGATTGTCTTGAAGACGTATACGGGGCAAAAAGTCTACCCCAAAGGAAAAATAAGGGTGAAAGTGACATATAAAGGTCAGGAAATACCTAAAATGGATATATATGTATTGCCAAATGGAGGACCACCACTGCTAGGACGTGAATGGATCCGGAAGATACATTTAGATTGGCATTCCATACAGGCACTGAAGGTGGAGGCCAAAAAGGATGACGACGTCACACCTGGACGACTGTCAAAAATGCTAACTGACGCAAAAGAAGTGTTCCAGGAGGGACTAGGAACACTAAAAGGAATAACAGCAACAATTAAAATAGAGGATAATGCAAGCCCAAAGTTTCTGAAGGCCAGACCAGTGCCTTATGCGATCAGACCAGCGGTTGAAGCAGAGCTGGAAGGGTTGGAACGTTCAGGAGTACTGTCCAAAGTGGACTGGAGCGAGTGGGCTACACCCATCGTTCCTGTAATGAAGAGGTCGTTGAGCAATACGCCTGGGGAACCAAAGAAGGTCCGCATCTGTGGGGATTTTAAGGTGACAGTGAACCCAGTCCTTCACACGGTGCAATATCTGCTTCCACGAATTGAGGATATTTTCGTCTCGCTATCTGGTGGTAAACGCTTCACCAAAATTGATCTAGCCCAGGCGTACTTGCAAATGGAGGTAGAAGAAGCTTTGAAACATTACCTTATGATCAACACCCATAAAGGTCTCTATCAATACAACCGGCTGGTGTTTGGAGTAGCCTCGGCTCCGGCTATCTGGCAAAGGGCGATGGATCAGGTCCTGCAAGGGATTCCAGGGACCCAGTGTTATTTGGACGACATCTTGGTCACGGGCGAAAATGACGGTGATCACCTCGCTAACTTGGAGAAGGTGCTCGCCAGATTAAAGGAGTATGGGCTACGAGCTAATCGCCACAAGTGCAAGTTTTTCCAGAAACAGACCTCGTATTGCGGCCATGTCATCGATGAAGAGGGGTTACATAAGTCCCCTGACAAGATAGAGGCAGTAGTCAAGGCTCCAGCACCAGAAAATGTGTCACAACTGAGGTCGTTCCTTGGGCTGGTAAACTATTACCACAAGTTCTTACCAAATTTGTCTACGGTATTACACCCGCTGAACACCCTACTGCAAACAGGGGTACCATGGAAGTGGGATGACAAACGTAGACGAGCTTTCCAGAAGTGTAAAGAATTGATCACATCAAAAGAGGTGTTGGCCCATTTCAACCCAGCACTACCAATTCGTTTGGCATGTGATGCATCACCCTACGGCATTGGAGCGGTGCTGTCGCACAAATTCCCAGACGGGTTGGAGAGGCCAGTAGCCTTTGCGTCTCGGTCACTAACCTCAGCCGAGCGCAACTACGCGCAGATTGACAGGGAGGCCATCAGCCTAGTATGGGGAGTAAAAAAATTCAACCACTATCTGCATGGACAGAAGTTCACCTTGCTGACTGACCACCAACCACTTGTCTCCATCTTTAATCCTAAGAAGGGCGTGCCAGTAATGACTGCACAGCAGTTACAAAGATGGTCCCTGTATCTAGGGGCGAATCAATATGAAATAGAATATAAAGGCACGAGACAGCATGGGAACGCTGATGGGCTATCGCGCCTGCCACTGCCTACTGCGGAGGAAGCACCAGCAGTGGACCCTATCGAGATATCTTATTCATCGATAATTGAACGATTGCCAGTAACAAATGCGGATATAGAGAAGGAGACCCGCAATGATCCGACGCTGTCACGGGTATATGAATTGACGGTGAGGGGATGGCCAACACATGGCGACTCACTGTTGCCAGCATTCTCATCCAGAAGAGAACAGCTGTCAGTATGCCAGGGGACAGTGATGTGTGGATCCAGAGTGGTGATTCCACCCAAGTTAAGGGAGAGAGTGTTAAATGAGCTACATGAAGGTCATCTGGGGGGAGTGAAAATGAAAAGCCTAGCTAGGGCTTATGTGCGGTGGCCGGGAATCGATCAACAAATCGAAGACCTAACTAAGAGCTGCTTAGGATGCCAGAAGATCCAAAATGCACCACCACATGCCCCTCTACACCCATGGGAGTGGCCCTCCTCTCCATGGCAACGGGTGCACATTGATTTCGCTGGTCCATTCATGGACTCAATGGGCTAGATTTTCAGTTGCTAGCGCCAGCAGTTAGCGCCTTAAGAGAAGTGATTTTCGGGCGCTATGCGTGTAGCGCCCATGCGCAGCGCAGTTTGCGCCCCGCCCCAAATTAAGTTGCCCATTAGCGCCGGTGCAAAGTTTAGCGCCCGCCCGGATGCGCGCGCAGAAAATGACGTCACATCCTCGTGCAACGCCCTTTGGCCGCCCCGATTCCAAACTTCAGTCGGACCGCCCCATTGTGCGGCTGGCGGCCGGAGCATTTGGAAAAAGGAACGCAACACATCCAGCGCGGGCCCCGGGGGGGCGCAAATTAAAGGGGACGTGCTCTCCAGTATAAAGGCCAGCCTTTTTTCAGAAAACACTCTTGTGCAACGCATTTCTGGAGACACAACAAGGAGGATAGCTAACTGGTTTCAAGCAGCAAGAGCCAGGTATTTTTGGACTCAGGCCAGAGCGCTGCAAGTGGCCTTTTGGAAATTTGGGTGTTTGCCAGGATTTGATGGGGATTGCATGGGGTGCCAACGCGGAGCTGCAGCTCCATGTCTGTAGGGCTCGCAGATGCATTGTGAGAGGGGCAGCCCTGGCTAGAGGCAGAGGGGGCTACAGGCGTCGGCCACGTAGGCCTTACCCAGTCAGGCTATACCGCCAGCAGCACTCCTACCTAAACATGAGTGCCGCGCGATGTGTTAAAAGGCTCCGATTCCGAAAGGAGGTGATTGCAGAGATCTGCCACCTGCTTCGCCGAGATCTGCGGCCAAAGCTCAGGTGCAGGACGTCTCTGTCGGTGGAAGTGAAGGTGACGGTGGCATTGAACTTCTATGCCACTGGCTCCTTCCAATACGCTGCTGGGGACATAGCAAACATCTCCCAGTACGGCGTGCATCACTGCATCCGCCAGGTGGCCGAAGCACTGTTCAGAAGGAGAAGCCAATTCATCTCCTTCCCCATGGCCCTGGAGAGCCAGCATCAGCGCGCATTGGGATTTTCCAGACGCGGGGAATTCCCCTTGGTGCAGGGCGCCATTGACTGTACGCATGTGGCTTTGCGGGCCCCACTGGAGCATGGCGAGCAGTATCGCAACAGGAAGGGCTACCATTCTCTGACTGTGCAGCTGGTGTGTGACCACAAGCAGCGCATCATGGCAGTCAATTGCAGCTTCCCAGGCAGCAGCCACGATGCCTTTATCCTGCGGCAGAGTACTGTGCATGACATGTTCCAGGCACAGCCTCCCCCAAGAGGATGGCAACTCGGGGACAAAGGCTATCCTTTGTGTACCTGGCTCATGACCCCGCTCCACGCGCCCAGGACCGCTGCTGAAGAGGCCTACAACGAGAGCCATCAAACCACCCGCAACATCATCGAGCTAACTATTGGGGTCCTCAAGCAGCGGTTCCGCTGCCTTGATCGCTCCGGAGGAGCTTTCCAGTATTCGCCGGACCGGGTCTCCCAATTTGTGGTGGTTTGCTGCATGCTACACAACCTGGCTATCTGCAGGACTCAGGCATTGCCACCTGACGTTGGACCAGCACCTCAGGAGGAGGAGCAGGAGGAGCATGAGGAGGAGGAGGAGGAGGAGCAGGAGTACATTCCCAGGAGGGAGCGACCAGGGCCAAGGGCCGCACGACGCCACCTTATTACACGGTACTTCTAAGCCCCCTGTCAGGGAATGGCCAGGGGCCATGAGGGGAGATGAATGCAGCCGCTCCGTAAGCCCTCAGCCGGCGAAGCCAACAAACATTAAGAAGAACAATCATGGAGACTGCATGAATAAAGATAATTATTTATTACACAAAAATGAAAAGCCCTTCCAACATGAATCCCCAAAAACAATAAACGGGCCCCACAAAAAGCCCAACAAACGACTCACTCCCGCAAACTGGGGAGGAGTCACTCCACATTTCTTCAAACCTGGCCTCAACGTCGGCCTAACGCAAAAAATAAGCCCTCCAACAACACAACCATGGGCAAAATAAAGATGGCCACCGCCATATAAATGGAAAGCTGGCCACACCCTCTACTGAGTGGGCTGCGAGGGCGAGACCTTGCCCAGCCTTTTGCCTCCCCTGCCCGGCCTGCTGCTCCTTCGCAAGCTCTGCCCAGTGGCTGCTGCGAGGCTGGGGGAAGGCGCCTGAGGCTCAGATGCCCTTCCGCCAGATGCCGCTGGGGGGTGGCCTACATGGCGTTTGGGCCTCGAGGGGCCGGCTGCTGAGTGGCGCACCTGAGCCTGGCCACCATCAGCTGCAGCCGCTTGCCCTTGATGCCCCAGTGGGGGAATGGCGGCGACGGATGGCGCAATGTGGGCCAGCTGGCGTCTGGGATGCGCTGGCTGGTGCTCTGGCGCGGTGGCACTCGGCCGGGCCCGCACTGCAGGATCCGCAACAATCAGCCGAGGGGTGGCTTGCTGGGATGGTCCAGCGCGGCGGCTGCCCTGGCGATGCCTGCCTGAGACAGCGCATGTGGCAGCAGTGAGTGCCCCTGTTGTCCTGGTGTGCGCCCGCATCACATCCGCCAGGGTCTTGACGGCATCAGTCAGCATGCCGCCACTCGCGGCAGTTGCTGCCCCGAACTCGCGAACACTGGTCGCCAGCAACTCGATGGCCTCAGGCATGCGCCCCACCACGCTCATGAGCTCCGTGTGGCGCCGGTCCGAATCCTCAGCCATCTTATCCAGCTTCCGCACCTCCTCCGAGGTGAAGGTGTCCGGACTGGAGTCGCGACTCTCCCGCTGGGGAGGAGGGGGCCGAACTAGGGGACCCTTGTCACGTTGGTGGCGGCGAGTGTGCCGATCAGCAGCACTCCCCTCTGATCCTTGCCCCCTTTGGGGGGAAGGCCGCGGGCCATGCGCACGGCTCCTGGGTGGCTGGACGCCACTGGTCCCAGAAGCTGCATTGCCCTGCGACAGTTCCTCCAGGCACTCGTCCAGTGAGGAGGTGTCAAGCATTTCCTCCTCTCCTGCGGGACGTGACTGTTCCCCCGATGGTCCGGCTTGCTCCTCCTCCTCCTCCTGCTCAGAGGTGCTGTCACTGGCAGCTTCAGGGTCCTGGTCGTCACCAGCTGAAAGCAGGAATGCACAAGAGTAGCTTCAGAGTGAGGAGACGGCGTCAGCGAGGGAGTTAGGACTGGTGGCATTCAGCGCATTGGTGGGACAGTGGCAAAGGAGGTAGTTCGGATGGGCCAGTGTAACGTGAGAGGGCCAAAAGGCGAGGTCCTTACCATTGCCGGGCAGTGGAGGGTCGGCTACTCCGCACGCTGTGGGGACGAGCACACGGGCTCCCATGAGCACACACACGTGCTCCTCCAGCCGAGTGAGCTTCTGCAGCTTGGCGCGGCCACCCCTGGCGCGGGCCTGGCGATTAAAGGCTACTTTAGCCTGCAAGAGAAAGGACGGGCTGTAAGTGCGCAGTGTAGCCCTGATGTACTGTGCACTGCCTCCCATGGTGGAATAGCTTGGACAGAGTGAAGCCCTGATGTAGTGTGCACAGCCTCCCATGGTGGAATAGCTTGGCCAGAGTGAAGCCCTGATGTAGTGTGCACAGCCTCCCATGGTGGAATAGCTTGGCCAGAGTGAAGCCCTGATGTAGTGCGCACTGCCTCCCATGGTGGAATAGCTTGGCCAGAGAGAAGCCCTGATGTAGTGTGCACTGCCTCCCATGGTGGAATAGCTTGGCAAGAGTGAAGCCCTGATGTAGTGTGCACTGCCTCCCATTGTGGAATAGCTTGGACAGAGTGAAGCCCTGATGTAGTGTGCACAGCCTCCCATGGTGGAATAGCTTGGCCAGAGTGTAGAGTGCCGAATGGCCAATTGATGCTCATGACTGTCCCAATGCTGCTGGCTGAGGGCTGGCCAATAGGACTTTCAGCTCCCTTTGCCCATCATGTCAGGTGTACATGCAAGAATGAGGAGGAGACTGGAAAGGGTACTCACCCTGACAATCCTGGTCAGGTCGTTGTATTTTTTACGACATTGTTTATGGGTCCTGGGGGCATCGCCGGTGAACGTCACCCTCTGGGCGATCTGCTTCCAGGCTTTGGTGTAGTTGTGGTGGGTTGGATCCCTCCCACTCTCTGGGAACATGATCTTGCGCCTCACCTCCAGAGCTGTGACCATTATGTCCAGATCACCCTCTGAGAAGCGCAGGGCACGCTGACGGGCCTTCTCTGGCGTTGCCATGACTCCCTGGGGCTGAGCAGCAGTGTTGAGGCCTCTTTGCAAGGCTGCAGTGTGCAGGGCGTGGCAGCAGACCAATTCGTCCCTTCCCCCTTTAAGAGCTGGTCGGCGCCACGGGGTCTGCTGTCAGTCCAAAAATGACCGCACCCGCGCTGCGCCCCGCCTGGGCGCTATCCCTCTGGACCGCCGGCTTAGCGCCTAAAGATAGTAGTGGAATGCCTCTTTTAGCGCTCCACCAACCTCTTAGGGCGAAGCCACTGAATTTCCGGCAACGGGGCGCTACTTTGGGGCGGGCGCTAACTTCAGGCGGGCGCTAAGGTTTGCGCCCCAAAACTGCCTATACTGAAAATCTAGCCCTTTATTTTTCCTGCCAAAGTGGATCACCTCGCACTTTCCCACATTATACTCCAACTGTCATATGTTTGCGCATTCATTTAGCCTCTCTGTATCCCTTTGCAGCTTCGTTTAGACCTCTGCACAACTTGCTTTCTCACCTATTGTTGCATCTTCCGCAAACTTGGCTAAATGACACACGGTCCCTTCGTTCAAGTCATTAATGTAGATTGTAAGTAGTTGAGGCCCCAGAATCGAGTTTTGTGGCACCCCACTAGTTACCATTTGCCAACTGGAAAATGACCCATTTATCCCGACTCTCTGCTTTTAGTTAGTTAGACAATTATCTTCCATGCTAATTTATTACCCGCTACTCTGTGTGCTCTTATCATATGCTGTAACCTTTTATGTAGCACCTAATCGAATTCCTTCTGGAGATCCAAATACATCACATCCACTGGCTCACCCTTATCCACCCAACTCGGTACATCCTGAAAGAACTCCAGCAAATTTGGTAAACATGATTTCCCTTTCATATAAACATGCTGCCTCTGCTTGACTGCATTATGATTTTCCAAATGCTCTACCACTGCTTCCTTAATAAAGGAAACCAGCATTTTCCCAGCGACAGATGTAAGGCTAACTGGTTTATAGTTTCTTGCTTTCTGACTCCCCCCTTTCATAAATAGGTGTGTTATATTTGATGTTTTCCAATCCGCTGCGACCTCTCCAGAGTACATTGCATTTTGGTAGATTGCAACCAATACATCCACTATCACTGCAGCCACTTATTTAAAGACACCGGAATGCAGCCAATTTGGTCCAGGGGACTTTTCATCGTTTAGTCCATTATTGTACCAAATACATTTTCCTTAGTGATAGTAATAGTCTTTAGTTCCCCCCTCCCTGTTGTCCCTTGATTATACATTAGTGGGTTAATGTTAATGTGTTCTACCGTGAAAACACATACTAAATATTTGTTCAGAGTCTCTGCCATTTCCCCGTTCCCCATTATTAATTCCCTATTCTCATCCTCCAAGGGAGCAATATTTACTTTAGCTACTATTTTCCTTATTATGTAGCTGTAGAGGCTCTTACAATCTGACTTAATATTTCTTCCTGGCTTTCTCTGGTAATTCATATTCTCTCACTTTATTATTTTTTGAGTGATCCAATGCTGGTTTAAAGATAATTGGAATCCTCTTGCCTCCCACCAATCTTGTTTGCATTTGGTTTCAATTTGATACCATCCTTTACTTCCTTAGTTAGCCACGAATAGTGCTGCTTTTTCTTAAAGTATTTCTTTCTCACTGGAGAATATTCTTGTTGAGAGTAATAAAATATTTCCTTAAATATCTGCCACTACATTTCAACTGCCTTTCCTTTTAATTTGTTTTTTTCCAATCCACTATAGCCAGCTATGCCCTCATGCCATTGACATCACCTTTGTTTAAGAGCAGGACACTGGTTTGAGATACAACTTTCTCACCCTCCAAATGAATTTGAAACTCAATCATGTTATGATCACTCTTTCCTAGAGGATCCTTTTGTATGAGGTCATTAATTAATGCTGTCATATTACACAGTACCAGATACAAGGTAGCCTGCTTGGTTCAATTACTGAACTCCTAGGGGGAGTGTTTGCTAGTGCTGTTGGGGAGGGTTTAACTAAAATGGCAGGGGGTTGGGAGCCTGTGCAGGGAGACAGAGGAAAGGGAAGCAATGATAGAAACAAAAGACAGAAAGGAGAAAAGCAAAGTGCAAGGCAGAGAAATCAAGGCTATAAATCAAACCGGGCCATAGTAAATAAGAATTCTAAAAGTACTAAGAGTGATGAAAAATCAAGCCTGAAGGGTTTGGGCTAGATTTTCAGTCGCTTGCGCCAGCAGTTAGCGCCTTAAGAGAAGTGATTTCCGGGCGCTATGCGTGTAGCGCCCGGGCGCAGCGCAGTTTGCGCCCCGCCCCAAATTAAGTTGCCCGTTAGCGCCGGCGCAAAGTTTAGCGCCCGCCCGGATGCGCGCGCAGAAAATGACATCACATCCTCGTGCAACGCCCTTTGGCCGCCCCGATTGCAAACTTCAGTGGGACCGCCCCATTGTGCGGCAGGCGGCCGGAGTGTTTGGAAAAAGGAACGCAACACAACCAGCGCGGGCCCCGGGGGGCGCTAATTAAAGGGAACGTCCTCTCCAGTATAAAGGCCAGCCTTTTTTCAGAAAACAGTCTTGTGCAACGCATTTCTGGCGACACAACAAGGAGGATAGCTAACTGGTTTCAAGCAGCAAGAGCCAGGTATTTTTGGACTCAGGCCATAGCGCTGCAAGTGGCCATTTGGAAATTAGACTGTTTGCCAGGATTTGATGGGGGCTGCATGGGGTGCCAACGCGGAGCTGCAGCGCCATGTCCGTAGGGCTCGCAGACGCATTGTGAGAGGGGCAGCCCTGGCTAGAGGCAGAGGGGGCTACAGGCGTCGGCCACGTAGGCCTTACCCAGTCAGGCTATACCGCCAGCAGCGCTCCAACCTAAACATGAGTGCCGCGCGATGTGTTAGAAGGCTCCGATTCCGAAAGGAGGTGATTGCAGAGATCTGCCACCTGCTTCGCCGAGATCTGCGGCCAAAGCTCAGGTGCAGGACGTCTCTGTCGGTGGAAGTGAAGGTGACGGTGGCATTGAACTTCTATGCCACCGGCTCCTTCCAATACGCTGCTGTGGACATAGCAAACATCTCCCAGTATGGCGCGCATCGCTGCATCCGCCACGTGACCGAAGCACTGTTCAGAAGGAGAAGCCAATTCATCTCCAGCCCCATGGCCCTCGAGAGCCAGCATCAGCGCGCATTGGGATTTGCCAGACTCGGGGAATTCCCCTTGGTGCAGGGCGCCATTGACTGTGCGCATGTGGCTTTGCGGGCCCCTCTGGAGCATGGCGAGCAGTATCGCAACAGGAAGGGCTACCATTCTCTGAATGTGCAGCTGGTAGGTGACCACAAGCAGCGCATCATGGCAGTCAATTGCAGCTTCCCAGGCAGCAGCCACGATGCCTTTATCCTGCGGCAGAGTACTGTGCATGACATGTTCCAGGCACAGCCTCCCCCAAGAGGATGGCTCATCGGGGACAAAAGCTATCCTTTGTGCACCTGGCTCATGACCCCGCTCCGCGCACCCAGGACCGCTGCTGAAGAGGCCTACAACGAGAGCCATCAAACCACCCGCAACATCATCGAGCTAACTATTGGGGTCCTCAAGCAGCGGTTCCGCTGCCTTGATCGCTCCGGAGGAGCACTCCAGTATTCGCCAGACCGGGTCTCCCAATTTGTGGTGGTTTGCTGCATGCTACACAACCTGGCTATCCGCAGGACTCAGGCACTGCCACCTGACGTTGGACCAGCACCTCAGGAGGAGGAGCAGGAGGAGCATGAGGAGGAGGAGGAGGAGGAGGAGCAGGAGTATGTTCCCAGGAGGGAGCGACCAGGGCCAAGGGCCGCACGACGCAACCTTATTACACGGTACTTCTAAGCCCCCTGTCAGGGAATGGCCAGGGGCCATGAGGGAAGATGAATGCAGCCGCTCCACAAGCCCTCAGCCGGCGAAGCCACCAAACACTAAGAAGAACAACCATGGAGACTGCATGAATAAAGATAATTTTTTATTGCACAAAAATGAAAAGCCCTTCCCACATGAATCCCCAAAAACAATAAACGGGCCCCACAAAAAGACCAACAAACGACTCACTCCCACAAACTGGGGAGGAGTGACTCCATCTTTCTTCAAACCGGGCCTCAACGTCGGCCTAACGCAAAAAATAAGCCCTCCAAAAGCACAACCATGGGCAAAATAAAGATGGCCACCGCCATATTAAAGGAAAGCTGCCCACACCCTCTACTGAGTGGCCCGCGAGGGCGAGACCTTGGCCAGCCTTTTGCCTCCCCTGCCCGGCCTGCTGCTCCTTCGCAAGCTCTGCCCAGTGGCTGCTGCGAGGCTGGGGGAAGGCGTCTGAGGCTCAGATGCCCTTCCGCCAGATGCCGCTGGGGGGCGGCCTACACGGCGTTTGGGCCTCGAGGGGCCGTCTGCTGAGTGGCGCACCTGAGCCTGGCCACCATCAGCTGCAGCCGCTTGCCCTTGACTCCCCAGAGGGGGAATGGCGGCGACGGATGGCGCAATGTGTGCCAGCTGGCGTCTGGGATGCGCTGGCTGGTGCTGTGACGCAGTAGCACTCGGCCGGGCCCGCACTGCAGAATCCGCAGCAATCAGCCGACGGGCGGCTTGCTGGGAGGGTCCAGCGCGGCGGCTGCCCGGGCGATGCCTGCCTGAGACAGTGCGTGTGGCAGCAGTGAGTGCCACTGTGGTCCTGGTGTGCGCGCGCATCACATCCGGCAGGGTTTTGACGGCATCAGTCAGCATGCGGCCAATCGCGGCAGTTGCTGCCCCGAACTCGCGCACACTGGTCGCCAGCGACTCGATGGCCTCAGGCATGCGCCCCACCACGCTCATGAGCTCCGTGTGTCGCCGGTCCGAGTCGTCGGCCATCTTATCCAGCTTCCGCACCTCCTCCGAAGTGAAGGTGTCCGGACTGGAGTCGCGCCTCTCCCGCTGGGGAGGAGGGGGCCGAACTAGGGGACCCTTGCCGCGTTGGTGATGGCGAGTGTGCCGAGCAGCAGCACTCCCCTCTGATCCTTCCCCCCTTTGGGGGAAAGGCCACGGGCCACGCGCACGGCTGCTGGGTGGCCGGACGCCACTGGTCCCAGAAGCTGCATTGCCCTGCGCCAGTTCCTCCAAGCACTCGTCCAGTGAGGAGGTGTCAAGCATTTCCTCCTCTCCTGCGGGACGTGACTGTTCCCCGAAGGTCCGGCTTGCTCCTCCTCCTCCTCCTGGTTGGAGGTGCTGTCACTGGCAGCTTCAGGGTCCTGGTCGTCACCAGCTGAAAGCAGGAATGCACAAGAGTAGCTTCAGATTGAGGAGACGGCAGCAGCGAGGGAGTTAGGACTGGTGGGATTCAGCGCATTGGTGGGACAGTGGCAAAGGAGGTAGCTCGGATGGGCCAGTGCGACGCGAGAGGGCCAAAAGTCGAGGTCCTTACCATTGCCGGGCAGTGGAGGGTCGGATACACCGCACGCTGTGGGGACAATCACACGGGCTCCCATGAGCACACACACGCGCTCCTCCAGCCGAGTGAGCTTCTGCAGCTTGGCGCAGCCACCCCTGGCATGGGCCTGGCAATTAAACGCTACTTTAGCCTGCAAGAGAAAGGACGGGCTGTAAGTGCGCAGTGAAGCCCTGATGTAGTGTGCACTGCCTCTCATGGTGGAATAGCTTGGACAGAGTGAAGCCCTGATGTAGAGTGCACTGCCTCCCATGGTGGAATAGCTTGGACAGAGTGAAGCCCTGATGTAGAGTGCACTGCCTCCCATGGTGGAATAGCTTGGACAGAGTCAAGCCCTGATGTAGAGTGCACTGCCTCCCATGGTGGAATAGCTTGGACAGAGTGAAGCCCTGATGTAGAGTGCACTGCCTCCCATGGTGGAATAGCTTGGACAGAGTGAAGCCCTGATGTAGTGTGCACTGCCTCCCATGGTGGAATAGCTTGGCCAAAGTGTAGAGTGCCGAATGGCCATTTGATGCTCATGACTGTCCCAATGCTGCTGGCTGAGGGCTGGCCAATAGGACTTTCAGCTCCCTTTGCCCATCATGTCAGGTGTACATGCAAGAATGAGGAGGAGACTGGAAAGGCTACTCACCTTCACAATCCTGGTCAGATCGTTGTATTTTTTACGACATTGTTTGTGGGTCCTGGGGGCCTCGCCGGTGAACGTCACCCTCTGGGCGATCTGCTTCCAGGCTTTGGTGCAGTCATGGTGGGTTGGATTCCTCCCACTCTCTGGAAACAAGATCTTGCGCCTCACCTCCAGAGCTGTAACCATTATGTCCAGATCACCCTCTGAGAAGCGCAGGGCACGCTGACGGGCCTTCTCTGGTGTTGCCATGACTCCCTGGGGCTGAGCAGCAGTGTTGAGGCCTCTTTGCAAGGCTGCAGTGTGCAGGGCATGGCAGCAGACCAATTCGTCCCTTCCCCCTTTCACAGCTGGTCGGCACCACGGGGTCTGCTGTCAGTGCAAAAATGACCGCACCTGCGCTGCGCCCCGCCAGGGCGCTATCCCTCTGGACCACCGGCTTAGCACCTAAAGGTAGGAGTGGAACGCCTCTTTTAGCGCTCCACCACTCTCTTAGGGCGAAGCCACTGAATTTCCGGCAACGGGGCGCTACTTTGGGGCGGGCGCTAACTTCGGGCGGGCGCAAAGGTTAGCGCCCCAAAACTGTCTATACTGAAAATCTAGCCCAATGTTCTTAATAGCAGTGGATGCTCATTCAAAGTGGCCTGAGGTGATAAAGATGTCTTCAACCACTACAGAGAAAACGATTGCAGTCCTACGGACCATATTTGCCAGAAACGGGTTGCCAGAGCAGATCTGCTCTGATAATCACAGAAATCACAGAAACTCCACAGTGCAGATAGAGGCCATTTCGGCCCATCGAGCCTGCACCGACACATATCCCACCCGATCCCCGTAACCCCTACACCAACACATATCCCACCCTATCCCCGTAACCCCACGTATTTAATCCCCCTAACACTAAGGGTCAATTTATCATAGCCAATCAACCTAACCCGCACATCTTTGGACTGTGGGAGGAAACCGGAGCACCCGGAGGAAACCCACGCAAACACGGGGAGAATGTGCAAACTCCACACAGACAGTCGCCCGAGGCCGGATTCGAACCCGGGTCCCTGGCGCTGTGAGGCAACAGTGCTAACCACTGTTTGTGTCCGACGAGTTCCAAAAATTTATGAAAAGGAATGGGGTCCAAAGATGTGCAGGTTAGGTTGATTGGCCATGATAAAAATTGGCCCTTAGTGTTAGGGGGGATTAAATACGTGGGGTTATGGGGTTACGGGGATAGGGCTTGGGTGGGATGGCTGTCGGTGTAGGGACCGGGTGCTAGGGTTTGGATGATCAGCCATGATCTCGTTGAATGGCGGAGCAGGCTCGAAGGGCCGAATGGCCTACTCCTGTTCCTATCTTCTATGTTTCTATGTAAGGCATTACACATCCGCCCCGTATCATCCAGCCACCAATGGATTGGCTGAGAGGTTCGTACAAACCTTTAAGAAGGCGATAAAGGCCATGTGCGACAAGGAAATTCCACTACAGCATAAGATGGACAATTTCTTATTAGCCTACCGAAACGCGACACATGCAGTTACCAACCAGACCCCGGCCATGATATTTCTTTAACCGAAGGTTGAGATCTCGTCTGGACTTGCTCAGACCAAATATGCGAAGAAATGTTGAGGACAAACAATTCCAACACATCAACGAGAAGCTGACAAGGAGCTTCAATGTAGGGCAACCAGTCTTGGCCCGGGACTATCGAACAGAGAAGTGGCAACCCGGAACGATATGTACAAGGCAGGGGCCATTAATGTACACAGTGGATGTCGGGGAGAACATTGTGAGACGCCACGTCGATCAGATCTTAGCATCACAGGAATGCATCAACCCCATGTCTCGAGTACCTGGGGATGAACCCGACATACCGGTAGTATCTACTTCAGACCCCATAGCAGTGGAACCCGATGAACTACCCGATGAAAGGGGGTCAGAATTGCCTCTGCACCAAGAACAAGAACCTCCGGAAAGGCGCTATCCCGAAAGGGTCAGGAAGCCGCCCCAAAGACTGAATCTATAAATGGACTTTTGTTATTGAATGTACATGTAAAAATGTAATTGTTATTTGAATATTAAGGGGGTATTATTAATCTAAAAAGGGAGGAATTGTAGTGTATGTGCTTTAAGTCAGAACTACTTTTTACAGCTCCTGTATACTGTAGTACCGGCAGTGACCACACCGGTATATAAGCTGTGCGCATGCCTCTGTACCCCAGTCTAGAGATTACCCTCCTCCAGTAAAGACCTGTTATTTGTTTATGTACAGCATCTGTGTAATTATTTATCCACTGAACCACGGAACTAACAAGTAGCCCCTAGCTAATTGCCTTATATTTGCTCAGCAGTTGATGATACACAACATCATCATGTGGAAACTGTGAGAGGCAGAGGCTGCACCATTGAGCAGCACCAGACTCACTTGCACTGTCACTAGCATTGAGCAATGGCAACAGGGGTATGGGTCCCCAGGATGTAGAGAAAAAACATGAATCTTCAAGTGCAATTAGTATTGCACAGGCTGAGAATGTGGATTCAATGAACTCCAACAGACCCTTTAAAAAATTTCACCTTCCCTGCTGCCAATCATTTGAAGCCTAGGGATAAGAACCTTGACACAAATCCATTGGGAAAAAGGATTCTGGAGTGTATGCAAACCGTACAAAAGGAGCTGCATTCAACCAAACAACACATGTCAGACCTTTCCAGTGATATGTAGGAGTGATGTTTCTAACAAAATAGGCCAGCTAGTTAGCTACATAGATCTAGGGCTAGATTTTCAGTAGCTTGCGTCAGCAGTTAGCGCCTTAAGAGAAGTGATTTCCGGGCGCTATGCGTGTAGCGCCCGGGCGCAGCGCAGTTTGCGCTCCGCCCCAAATTAAGTTGCCCGTTAGCGCCGGCGCAAAAGTTTAGCGCCCGCCCGGATGCGCGCGCAGAAAATGACGTCACATCCTCGTGCAACGCCCTTTGGCCGCCCCGATTGCAAACTTCAGTCGGACCGCCCCATTGTGCGGCGGGCGGCCGGAGCGTTTGGAAAAAGGAACGCAACACAACCAGCGCGGGCCCCGGGGGGCGCTAATTAAAGGGAACGTCCTCTCCAGTATAAAGGCCATCCTTTTTTCAGAAAACAGTCTTGTGCAACGCATTTCTGGAGACACAACAAGGAGGATAGCTAACTGGTTTCAAGCAGCAAGAGCCAGGTATTTTTGGACTCAGGCAACAGCGCTGCAAGTGGCCATTTGGAAATTAGAGTGTTTGCCAGGATTTGATGGGGGTTGCATGGGGTGCCAACGCGGAGCTGCAGCTCCATGTCCGTAGGGCTCGCAGACGCATTGTGAGAGGGGCAGCCCTGGCTAGAGGCAGAGGGGGCTACAGGCGTCGGCCACGTAGGCCTTACCCAGTCAGGCTATACCGCCAGCAGCGCTCCTACCTAAACATGAGTGCCGCGCGATGTGTTAAAAGGCTCCGATTCCGAAAGGGGGTGATTGCAGAGATCTGCCACCTGCTTCGCCGAGATCTGCGGCCAAAGCTCAGGTGCAGGACGTCTCTGTCGGTGGAAGTGAAGGTGACAGTGGCATTGAACTTCTATGCCACCGGCTCCTTCCAATACGCTGCTGGGGACATAGCAAACATCTCCCAGTACGGCGCGCTTCGCTGCATCCGCCAGGTGACCGAAGCACTGTTCAGAAGGAGAAGCCAATTCATCTCCTTCCCCATGGCCCTGGAGAGCCAGCATCAGCGCGCATTGGGATTTTCCAGACTCGGGGAATTCCCCTTGGTGCAGGGCGCCATTGACTGTACGCATGTGGCTTTGCGGGCCCCTCTGGAGCATGGCGAGCAGTATCGCAACAGGAAGGGCTACCATTCTCTGAATGTGCAGCTGGTCTGTGACCACAAGCAGCGCATCATGGCAGTCAATGCCAGCTTCCCAGGCAGCAGCCACGATGCCTTTATCCTGCGGCAGAGTACTGTGCATGACATGTTCCAGGCACAGCCTCCCCCAAGAGGATGGCTACTCGGGGACAAAGGCTATCCTTTGTGCACCTGGCTCATGACCCCGCTCCGCGCGCCCAGGACCGCTGCTGAAGAGGCCTACAACGAGAGCCATCAAACCACCCGCAACATCATCGAGCTAACTATTGGGGTCCTCAAGCAGCGGTTCCGCTGCCTTGATCGCTCCGGAGGAGCTCTCCAGTATTCGCCGGACCGGGTCTCCCAATTTGTGGTGGTTTGCTGCATGCTACACAACCTGGCTATCCGCAGGACTCAGGCACTGCCACCTGACGTTGGACCAGCACCTCAGGAGGAGGAGCAGGAGGAGCATGAGGAGGAGGAGGAGGAGCAGGAGTACGTTCCCAGGAGGGAGCGACCAGGGCCAAGGGCCGCACGACGCCACCTTATTACACGGTACTTCTAAGCCCCCTGTCAGGGAATGGCCAGGGGCCATGAGGGAAGATGAATGCAGCCGCTCCGCAAGCCCTCAGCCGGCGAAGCCAACAAACACTAAGAAGAACAACCATGGAGACTGCATGAATAAAGATAATTTTTTATTACACAAAAATGAAAAGCCCTTCCCACATGAATCCCCAAAAACAATAAACGGGCCCCACAAAAAGCCCAACAAACGACTCACTCCCACAAACTGGGGAGGAGCCACTCCACCTTTATTGAAACCGGGCCTCAACGTCGGCCTAACGCAAAAAAAAAGCCCTCCAAAAGCACAACCATGGGCAAAATAAAGATGGCCACCGCCATATTAAAGGAAAGCTGGCCACACCCTCTACTGAGTGGCCCGCGAGGGCGAGACCTTGGCCAGCATTTTGCCTCCCCTGCCCTGCCTGCTGCTCCTTCGCAAGCTCTGCCCAGTGGCTGCTGCGAGGCTGGGGGAAGGCGCCTGAGGCTCAGATGCCCTTCCGCCAGATGCCGCTGGGGGGCGGCCTACACGGCGTTTGGGCCTCGAGGGGCCGTCTGCTGAGTGGCGCACCTGAGCCTGGCCACCATCAGCTGCAGCCGCTTGCCGTCGACGCCCCAGAGGGGGAATGGCGGCGACGGATGGCGCAATGTGGGCCAGCTGGCGTCTGGGATGCGCTGGCTGGTGCTGTGGTGCGGTGGCACTCGGCCGGGCCCGCACTGCAGGATCCGCAGCAATCAGCCGACGGGCGGCTTGCTGGGATGGTCCAGCGCGGCGCCTGCCCTGGCGATGCCTGCCTGAGACAGCGCGTGTGGCAGCAGTGAGTGGCCCTGTGGTCCTGGTGTGCGCGCGCATCACATCCGCCAGGGTCTTGACGGCATCAGTCAGCATGCGGCCAGTCGCGGCAGTTGCTGCCCCGAACTCGCGCACACTGGTCGCCAGCGACTCGATGGCCTCAGGCATGCGCCCCACCACGCTCATGAGCTCCGTGTGGCGCCGGTCCGAGTCGTCGGCCATCTTATCCAGCTTCCGCACCTCCTCCGAAGTGAAGGTGTCCGGACTGGAGTCGCGACTCTCCCGCTGGGGAGGAGGGGGCCGAACTAGGGGACCCTTGCCGCGTTGGTGACGGCGAGTGTGCCGAGCAGCAGCACTCCCCTCTGATCCTTCCCCCCTTTGGGGGGAAGGCCGCGGGCCACGCGCACGGCTGCTGGGTGGCTGGACGCCACTGGTCCCAGAAGCTGCATTGCCCTGCGACAGTTCCTCCAGGCACTCGTCCAGTGAGGAGGTGTCAAGCATTTCCTCCTCTCCTGCGGGACGTGACTGTTCCCCCGAAGGTCCGGCTTGCTCCTCCTCCTCCTCCTGGTTGGAGGTGCTGTCACTGGCAGCCTCAGGGTCCTGGTCGTCACCAGCTGAAAGCAGGAATGCACAAGAGTAGCTTCAGAGTGAGGAGACGGCGTCAGCGAGGGAGTTAGGACTGGTGGGATTCAGCGCATTGGTGGGACAGTGGCAAAGGAGGTAGCTCGGATGGGCCAGTGCGACGCGAGAGGGCCAAAAGGCGAGGTCCTTACCATTGCCGGGCAGTGGAGGGTCGGATACACCGCACGCTGTGGGGACAATCACACGGGCTCCCATGAGCACACACACGCGCTCCTCCAGCCGAGTGAGCTTCTGCAGCTTGGCGCGGCCACCCCTGGCACGGGCCTGGCGATTAAACGCTACTTTAGCCTGCAAGAGAAAGGACGGGCTGTAAGTGCGCAGTGAAGCCCTGATGTAGTGTGCACTGCCTCCCATGGTGGAATAGCTTGGACAGAGTGAAGCCCTGATGTAGTGTGCACTGCCTCCCATGGTGGAATAGCTTGGACAGAGTGAAGCCCTGATGTACTGTGCACTGCCTCCCATGGTGGAATAGCTTGGACAGAGTGAAGCCCTGATGCACTGTGCACTGCCTCCCATGGTGGAATAGCTTGGACAGAGTGAAGCCCTGATGTAGTGTGCACTGCTTCCCATGGTGGAATAGCTTGGACAGAGTGAAGCCCTGATGTACTGTCCACTGCCTCCCATGGTGGAATAGCTTGGCCAAAGTGTAGAGTGCCGAATGGCCATTTGATGCTCATGACTGTCCCAATGCTGCTGGCTGAGGGCTGGCCAATAGGACTTTCAGGTCCCTTTGCCCATCATGTCAGGTGTACATGCAAGAATGAGGAGGAGACTGGAAAGGCTACTCACCCTCACAATCCTGGTCAGATCGTTGTATTTCTTACGGCATTGTTTGTGGGTCCTGGGGGCCTCGCCGGTGAACGTCACCCTCTGGGCGATCTGCTTCCAGGCTTTGGTGTAGTCGTGGTGGGTTGGATTCCTCCCACTCTCTGGAAACAAGATCTTGCGCCTCACCTCCAGAGCTATGACCATTATGTCCAGATCACCCTCTGAGAAGCGCAGGGCACGCTGACGGGCCTTCTCTGGCGTTGCCATGACTCCCTGGGGCTGAGCAGTAGTGTTGAGGCCTCTTTGCAAGGCTGCAGTGTGCAGGGCGTGGCAGCAGACCAATTCGTCCCTTCCCCCTTTAAGAGCTGGTCGGCACCACGGGGTCTGCTGTCAGTGCAAAAATGACCGCACCCGTGCTGCGCCCCGCCTGGGCGCTATCCCTCTGGACCGCCGGCTTAGCGCCTAAAGAGAGTAGTGGAACGCCTCTTTTAGCGCTCCACCAACCTCTTAGGGCGAAGCCACTGAATTCCCGGCAACGGGGCGCTACTTTGGGGCGGGCGCTAACTTCGGGCGGGCGCTAAAGCTAGCGCCCCAAAACTGCCTATACTGAAAATCTAGCCCCAAGAGTTCAATCATATACATTCTGACATTCAGCAACTGCCAGTACACGTGACTGCAGCTATAGCTTCCACAATGTCTGACAGTTTAGCTGCACTCTGTGCAGGACAAACGCTTGCTCTTGCTTGGAACAGGGAACACAAGAAGCAATTTTGGGTGGCTTAAATTCTCTGAACAAAAAAGTGAAGAGGACACTTAGGGAGGGATTGCAGTAGCACAGCCACATGCAGAGATTTCAACTAATGGACACTTGCAGAAAGCACTTTCTGAGCAACTGACATCTTCTTATTGTTAATTTCAATTTACACATCTTTTAGTGGAACTCCCATGTTGCAACTAAATCCATTTGCAGTGGTAGAGACACAGGGCTAGAAATTCATGTATTTTTAAATTTGTTCCTGGGTGAGGGTGTCGCTGGCAAGGCCAGCATATATTGCCCATCCCTAATTGCCCTTGAGAAGATGGTGGTGAGCCGCCTTCTTGAACTGCTGCAGTCCGTGTGGTGAAGGTACTCCCATGGTATTGTTAGGGAGGGAGTTCCAGGATTTTGACCCAGCGACGATGAAGGAACGGCGATATATTTCCAATTCAGGATGGTGTGTAACTTGGAGGGGAACTTGCAGGTGATGGTGTTCCCAAGCACCTGCTGCCCTTGTAATGATCAGTAACATGTCATTCTAGAATGGTACACTAGGTGGAGCTGTATGTTTAGTAGTGGGGCTGCCCACAAGGCAGTAGTCAAGATGGATGCCTGTACACTAGTCCACATGGCTGAATAAATGACTAGCTCAAGCTAGCTGTTCATAATGAAAACGTCTATTTATTTATGAATATATCATGGTACCAGGAGTGGTAATATCTGCTGAATATTGTGAAACGCGACATGGAGAATTTAAAGCCACCGGTATGTTTGAAAATCACGGGGAATGTCGACTGCAATTGGCGGACTTTCAAACAACAATTCAAACTCTATATTGCTGCCATCGGGTTCGGTATGATGCCAGATGCAAGGAAAATAGCGTTACTGCTCACGTTTGCAGGCCCACAGGAGATAGAGGTATTTAATATGTTTGTATTTGATCAAGAGGAGGACAGGGAAAAAATGGACGATGTGCTAAAGAAGTTTGATACACATTGTTCTCCCAAAAAGAACGAGACATATGAGAGGTACGTGTTCCGTTCACGGACACAGCAGCAAAATGAGACTTTTGATAGCTTTGTGACCGATCTGAAACTGAAAGCACAGACATGTAATTTCTCTGAACTGAAATCATCCATGATTCGTGACCAGATTGTGTTTGGTATTCATGATAAAAAGGTCAGGGAACGTTTGTTGAGAGAAACCGAACTAACATTGGAGGATGCTGTGAAAATATGCCATGCCAGTGAGCTAGCTCAGAAGCACGCGAAGACTTTCAGTGAAATTAATAAGATTGCGACTGTAATGAGTGACTGTGCTACTGTCGGTGCTGTGTCCTACAAGGGGAAGAAAAGTGGGCAGAACAGAAATGCAAAGCAATTGGAGCATGGAATTTTTAATTGTAAACGCTATGGTTACCAGCACCAGACAAGACAATGCCCAGCGTTTGGGAAAATGTGCACAAAATGTAATGGAAAGAATCACTTTGCCAAACAATGCTTTTCAAAAGTAAAAACAAAGAAAGGGCAACAAGTCAATGTGGTTGAGGACACTGATTTAAGTGAGACATTTTTTGTAGGAATGGTGTCATGTGACAATATAGAAAAGGATACAGAAAATGTGCAGCCCTCAGGAATGGACAATGCTGAACATAAAGTTAATGCAGTAAAAGAGGACAAATGGATAATGCCACTGCAGGTAAATGGAGCATTTGTTGCATTGAAACTAGACACTGGGGCAAAAGCAAACTTAATCAGTATGAGTGACATTAAAAATATGAAAGAAAAGCCCAAAATACAGAAAAAGTCAGTACTACTGAAGAACTATAATGGACAGAAAATAGATAGCTTAGGTGTATGCAGACTTAAAGTGACAGTGAAAGACAAAGTGCATCATCTCATGTTTTCTGTTGTGGCTGAAGGACTTGATTCACTACTAGGTGACAAAGCTTGTGAGGACTTAGAACTGGTCAAGAGAGTCTACCGTATAAACTGTGCCATAAGCAGACCAGATCGCTCGGTGGATTCTGTAGTGAGTAATTTCCAGGATGTGTTCAAAGGATTTGGAGTTCTGCCATTCACTTACAAGATCCAGCTAAAGGAGGCTGCTCAGCCAGTGGTACATGCTCCACGGAGAGTTCCAGCACCCCTGCGTGACTGGCTCAAGAAAGAACTGGACAGAATGACCACACTAGGAGTCATCAGGAAAGTCAAAGAGCCAACAGACTGGGTTAACTCCATGGTATGTGTAAAGAAAAAGAACAATGATCTAAGAGCATGCATGGATCCAAAGGACTTAAATGCAAACATAAAACATGAACACTACCAGATTTCCAAGCGAGAAGAAATCACCAGTGAAATGTCAGGTGCCAGATACTTCACAAAGCTCGATGCCTCACAAGGATTTTGGCAACTAAAACTGAATGAAGAGAGCACCAAATACTATACCTTCAACACACCATTTGGCAGGTATTGTTGCCTCAGAATGCCTTTCGGGGTAATATCTGCATCTGAAATCTTTCATAGAGTGATGGAACACATAATTGAAGGTCTGGAAGGAGTTCGGGTCTATGTTGATGACATCATCATCTGGGGCTCCACACTGAAAGAACACAATGAGAGACTGACTAAAGTGCTACAGAGCATACGTCGGAATGGACTGAAGCTCAACAAAGCCAAGTGTCAGTTTGGCATCCAGGATGTCACTTTCCTAGGAGATAATCTATCTGGTAAAGGAATAGAGCCAGATATGGAAAAAGTAAACGCCATACTCAAAATGCCCCGACCCACTGACAAAAAAGGAGTGCTACACATCATGGGGATGATAAACTTCATTGGAAAGTTCATTCCTAACTTGTCAGCCAAGACAGCCTGTCTGCGAGACCTGCTACATAAAACAAATGAGTTCGCATGGACAGAAAGACATGAACAAGAGTGGATGAACCACAAAACAGTGCTGACAGCCACACCTGTACTCACCTTCTTTGACCCAACAAAGAGAATCAAAGTGTCAACGGATGCATCAAAAGATGGTCTAGGCGCAGTCTTGCTACAAGCAGAGGGTGAAGATTGGAAGCCTGTTGCCTATGCCTCCAGGTCTATGACTGATTCTGAGTGTCGATACGCCCAGATTGAAAAGGAATGTCTAGGCTTGGTAGTTGGACTAGAAAAGTTCCATGGCTACATATATGGACTTCCCACCTTCACAGTTGAGACAGACCACTGCCCACTGGTTGCCATCATAAAAAAAAATCTGAATGAGATGTTTCCAAGGATTCAACGACTCATGATGAAGCTGCAAAGATATGACTTTGAACTGATCTACACACCAGGCAAACACATAGGCCTAGAAATTCAGTATAGCCAGTTTTGGGGCGCTAACGTTAGCGCCCGCCGATGTTAGCGCCCGCCCCAAAGTTGCGCCCCCTTTGCGGAAATTCAGTCGCTTCACCCTAAGAGGTTGCTGGAGCGCTAAAACAGGCGTTGCACGACTATCTTCAGGCGCTAAGCCGCCAGGCCAGAGCGCAACACCCGAGCTCGGGCGCAGCGCAGGTGCGGGGAGCTGGTGATTGACGGCAGACACTCTGGTGCCAGTGAGCTCTTAAAGGGGAAGGGTGCATGTGTTTTTTTCAAAGGCCGAGTCTGGGGGGGAAAGGAGGAGGAGGAGGAGGAGGAGGAGGAGGAGGAGGAGGAGGTGGAGGTGGTGGTGGTGGTGGTGGCCGGAAACAGAAAAACACCGTTCACAACAACACACTGGACCCTTCCACACAACACATGCAGAGAGTGCCTTTTATAGTGCAGGAGGAGTGCCCTTTAATTTGCGCTCCCCGGGGCCCGCGTCGGCTGTGTTGCGTTCCATTTTACAAACGCTCTGGACGCCAGCCGCACAATGGGGCGGTCCGACTGAAGTTTGGAATCGGGGCGCGCAAAGGGCGTTGCACGAGGATGTGATGTCATTTTCTGCGCGCGCAGCCGGGCGTGCGCTAAACTTTGCGCCGGCGCTAAGGGTCAACTTAATTTGGGGCGAGGCGCAAACTGCGCTGCGCCCGGGCGCTACACGCATAGCGCCCGAAATTCACTTCTCTTAAGGCGCTAACTGCTGGCGCAACCAACTGAATTTCTAGGCCATAGTGTTAGCAGAAGCACTATCCCGAGCACCCACAATGAGTCATGTGAGCTCTACTGAGGAAGACGTCGATGTTCATGTGAGTATGGTCACTGCTGCGCTGCCCATGTCAGACACAAAATCAAAGCAAATAGCAGAAGAAACAGTAAAAGATACAGGCCTAGAAATTCAGTATAGCCACTTTTGGGGCGGTAAAGTCGGGCGGCCGCTAAAGTTTGCGCCCGGCGCAAAGTCGAGCCCCCTTTGCCGATATTCAGTTGCATCGCCCTAAGAGGTTGCTGCTGCACTAAAACAGGCGATGCACGACTATCATTAGGCGCTAAGCCGGCAGCCCAGGGCGCTAACACCGGAAGTTGGGCGCAGGGCAGGTGCGGCGAGCTGCTGATTGCCGGCAGACACTCTGGCTCCGGTGAGCTCTTAAAGGGGGAGGGTGGATTTGTTTTTTTGGGGAGGGCTTCCCTCCATCAGTTTGTTATGTGGTTCCTCCTCCGCCTCCTCCTCCTCCTCCTCCTCCTCCAGAAGGAGTGTTGCAAAACGGCTGCCTTTTCTACTGCAGGAGTGCCCTTTAATTTGCGCTCCCCGCGGCCCGCACCGTTTGACTCAACAGTCGCTAAGGCCGCCAGGCGCACAATGGGCCGGCGCGACTGAAGATCCGGTTGGGGGCGCACAAAGGGCGTTGCACGAGGAAATGACGTCATGATCTGCGCGCGCAGCTGAGCGCGCACAAAGAATTTGCGCCGGCGCTAAATGTCTACTGAAGTTGGGGCGAGGCGCAGATCGCGCTGCGCCCGGGCGCTAAGCACCTAGTGCTCAACATCTACTCCTCCTAAGGCGCTAACGGCTGGCGCAGCCAACTGAATTTCTAGCCCACAGTGTTACAAAGAGTAATAGAGAACATTCATCATGGTTGGCCAAAAGATTCCTGTCCAAAGTACTATCACATAAGGTCAGAATTGAGTGTCGCAAGTTGCCTATTACTAAAACAGAACAGAATAGTCATTCCACAGGCTCTACGTCGAGACATGCTCAAAAGGATTCATGAGGGACACCTCGGAATTGAAAAATGCAAAAGGAGAGCAAGAGACACTGTTTATTGGCCTGGCATAAATAAGGACATTGAGAACATGATAGGCGAATGTGAGACATGTCAGAAACACCAAAACAAACAAGCAAAGGAACCAATGATAGTAGCTGACTTACCAACAGCACCATGGCAAAAGGTTGGTATGGACCTCTTTCATTTGAATGGTAAAGACTATCTAATAGTGATTGACTACTAGTATAACTATCCTGAGATGGCACTGCTCTCAAGCACATCAGCAAGCAGTGTCATAATGCATGTTAAATCCATCTTCGTCAGACATGGAATTCCCAGGATTGCCGTTAGCGACAATGGTCCATGCTTCAACTGTAAGGAGTGGCAACAGTTTGCAGCACATTATGACTTTCAACACATCACATCCAGTCCTCTGTATGCTCAGTCGAATGGTAAGGCAGAGAAATGTGTTCAAGTTCTCAAACAGCTACTGAAGAAAGCAACAGAAAGCAAGTCTGATCCTTATCTCGCCCTGCTGAGCTACCGAGCCTCCCCTTTAGACTGTGGTTCTTCACCTGCTGAACTCCTAAAGGATCGCAAGTTGCGCACCACGCTACCCTGCTGTGCAAAAGAAAAGCAGAGTAAGGAACTGAGACAGAGACTTCAACTGTTAAAGCTGAAACAGAAATCACACTATGACAAGTCATCCAAAACTCTGAAACCATTGACAAGGGATGATGTTGTCAGGATTGAGGATTCAGATGCATGGAACAGGAAAGCTACAGTTCTTGAGGAAGTAGCACCAAGGTCATACACTGTTAGAACTGAGGAAGGACAGATTCTCAGGAGGAACCGCCATTCCCTCCTGAAAACACAAGAAACTATCCAAGAGCAAATCGATGACAATGCCGCAACTGAATCTTGTCACTCACCACCAGAACAATCTAACACAAACACACATACAGGCTCTCATGAAAACACATCAGACTTACCTGTGCTGAGAAGATCCACACGTGAAGTAAAAAAGTCTGATAGACTTAATCTTTGAGTACAAAGAAAACTATAACAGAATGAAAAGCTTAGAGTTCATAAAGTAAAGCTTTGAAAATGTGTTGACTGTTGTGAAGATGTTTATGTCATTATGATTGATTGATATTGATTTTGTTTAACCTCTAAGAAAGGGGGATGTAATGATCAGTAACATGTCATTCTAGAATGGTACACTAGGTGGAGCTGTATGTTTAGTAGTGGGGCTGCCCACAAGGCAATAGTCAAGATGGATGCCTGTAAACTAGTCCACATGGCTGAATAAATGACTAGCTCATGCTAGCTGTTCATAATGAAAACGTCTGTTTATTTATGAACATAACAGCCCTTGTCCTTCAAGGTGGTAGAGGTCATGGGTTTGGGAGGTGCTGTCAAAGAAGCCTTGGCGAGTTGCTGCAGTGCATCTTGTAGATGATACAAACTGCAGCCACGGTACACTGGTGGTGGAAGGAGTGAATGTTTAAGGTGGTGGATAGTGTGCCGATCAAGCGGGCTGCTTTATCCTGGATAGTGTTGAGCTCCTGGAGTGTTGTTAGAGTTGCACTCATCCAGGCAAGTGGAGAGTGTTCCATCACACTTCTGACTTGTGCCTTGTAGATGGTGGAAAGGCTTTGGGGAGTCAGGGGGTGAGACACTCACTGCAGAATACCCAGCCTCTGATCTGTTCTTGTAGCCACAGTATTTATGTGGCTGGTCCAGTTAAGTTTCTGGTCAATGATGACCTCCAGGATGTTGATGGTGGGGGATTCAGCGATGGTAATGCCGTTGAATGTCAAGGGGCGGTGGGTAGACACTCTATTGTTGGAGATAGTCATTGCCTGGCACTTGTGTGGTGCGAATATTACTTGCCACTTATCAGCCCGAGCCTGAATGTTGTCCAGGTCTTGCTGCATGCGGGCATGGACTGCTTTATTATCTGAGGAGTTGCGAATAGAACTGAACACTGTGCAGTCATCAGCGAACACATCGCTTCTGACCTTATGATGGAGGGAAGGTCATTGATGAAGTAGCTGAAGATAGTTGGGCCTCGGACAGTGCCCTGGGGAACTCCTGCAGCGATGTCCTGGGGCTGAGATGATTGACCCCCAACAACCACAACCATCTTCCCTTGTGCTAGGTAGGACTCCAGCCAGTGGATAGTTTTCCCCCCAATTCCCATTGACTTCAATTTTACTAGGGCTCCTTGATGCCACACTCAGTCAAATGCTGCCTTGATGTCAAGGGCAGTCACTCTCACCTCACTTCTAGAATTCAGCTCTTTTGTCCATGTTTGGACCAAGGTTGTAATGAGGTCTTGAGCCAAGTGGTCTTGGCGGAACCCAAACTGAGCTTCAGTGAGTAGGTTATTGGTGAGTAAGTGTCGCTTGATAGCACTTTCGATGACACCTTCCATCACTTTGCTGATGATTGAGAGTAGACTGATGGGGCGGTAATTGGCCGGAATGGATTTGTCCTGTTTTTTGTGGACAGGACATACCTGGGCAGTTTTCCACATTGTCGGATAGATGCCAGTGTTGTAGCTGTCCTGGAACAGCTTGGCTAGAGGCGCGGCTAATTCTGGAGTGCAAGTCTTCAGCATGACAGCCAGGATGTTGTCAGGGCCCATAGCCTTTGCTGTATCTAGTGAGCTCAGCCATTTCTTGACATCACGTGGAGTGAATCGAATTGGCTGAAGACTGGATTCTGTGATGGTGGGGACCTCAGGAGGAGGCCAATATGAATCATCCACTCGGCACTTCTTGCTGAAGCTGGTTGCGAACGCTTCAGCCTTGTCTTTTCCACTAACGTGCTGGGCTCCACCACCATTGAGGATGGGGATATTCATGGAGCCTCCTCCTCCCATTAGTTATTTAATGGTCCACCACCATTCATGACTGGATGTGGCAGGTCTGCAGAGCTTTAATCTGAAAGCCATTAAAGGTGCCGGTGTCACCGGCAACTGGAGTTAACGGCTGCTGAAAATGGCCGCAATACTAAGGAGAATAAATTTGTCTGGGTGGCTGGAGATTAGTGGCGCAACATTAACTTTCCATGCAACACCCTCCTGGTATGTTACTGGAGACCTAGGAGGTGAAATTCCCGTCCTGAAGTGGCATTCAAACTTCGCACTGCCTCTGGGAATGAGGCTGTGGAGCTTGCAAGGAATTGTGGGCAATTAAAAGGGATATGAATTAAAGGGGCAATGCACTCAGAACTAATACAAATTCCAATACATTTTTTCAGTCCTTACTGCCTTTCAAAAATAATTAACATTATATAGTAATCTGGGATGTTATGATTAAGGTTATCCACCAGGTGGTGCTGTAGCCAATGCTGCTGCTAAGGTCAGAGGTTTGCTTCCTGTTAAGGTCAGAGGTTTCGCTTCCTGTATAGGTCAGCAGAAGGTGGAATGCCAGGATGCTGATGCAGGCTGTCTGTAAATGTGTTTCCCAGTTGTTAATAAAGTACTCGTGTTAATTCTAACATCTAGCCTCTTTGAGTTCCTTGTTCCACTTTCTGGATTTATCACATTTGGCGACGAGGCAACTAAAGGACCCTGCATAAAGAAGAAAAGTCTGCCGGAACATTTAAACAACAAAATCACGAGCTAAAATTAGCTACAAGCTGGAAGAGAGCATGGCTGCCACGGTACGAACGGTTTCCGCTTTTGATATTCAAGCACAAACCTGGGAAGAATACTGTGAAGTGTTGGGTTATTTTTTCGAAGCAAATGAAATAAATGATGCCGGAAAAAGGAAAGCCATTCTGCTTAGTTCAGTGGGAAGCCAAACCTACAGTTTGATGAAAAATCTGCTCAGTCCTGAAAAGCCTGGAGACAAATCATTTGTTGAATTAGTGGCTTTGCTAAAAGAACATTTCAACCCTAAGCCTAGTGAAATTGTACAGCGGTTCAAGTTTAATTCAAGGAACAGGAAAGAGGAAGAGAGCGTAATGGACTACGTAGCAGTGTTACGTAAATTAGAACAAGATTGCAATTATGGGAACAACCTGAAGGAAATGCTGCGAGATCGGCTAGTTTGCGGAATTATGGATGACCGAATGCAGCGTAGATTATTATCCGAGACTGGGCTTACTTATGAAAAAGCATTGGAACTTGCTCAAGCCATAGAGACAGCGAACCGAGATGTAAAAGAAATAAAGGGTTCAGACAGGGCTAATGCTACGCAAATTGCAGGTCAGGTTGTTGTGCACAAGTTGAACATGCATCAGAAACCACAATGTGAGCATGTGAAGGCATGTTATAGATCCAAGGGCAATCACTTGGCGAGTGAATGCCGGTTTCTGGAGGAAAAGTGCTACAAGTGTGGGAATCAAGGACACATAAAACGAGCTTGCAGGGCGAAATCACCTGTGGAGGAATCCAAACCAAAAGGGGGAGGACAGCAAACCCCAGGGAGAGAAGTGAAAAAGCATGGAGCACACCACATCAGCGGGGAAGCTGAGGAAGAAGACGACATGTTCATAATGTATAGCATGTTAGAGAACATTCCAAAAGTGGCTCCTATCACATTGCAACTGACAATAAATGACTCTACGGTGAACTTTGAAGTGGATACAGGGTGCGGCGTGACCATAATGAACAAGGCAGAGTACTCAAAATTGTGGAACCATGCAAAAGTTCCAGAGTTAAAGCCTTGCTCCCTGCATCTTAAAACATATACAGGTGAACGAGTAGCGACATTAGGTACAGCTAATGTAACTGTGCAACACAGGGACACCGTGGAACAGCTATCTGTAGTTATAGTATCGGGTACCGGACCGAACCTGTTAGGTCGGGGCTGGATAAAAGAACTTAAATTAGACTGGGGAGCAGTACATCAAATAGATGCGGGCAAACAGTTGACTTTGCAAGAAGTGTTGAGCGAACATGAGAATGTGTTCAAGGAGGAACTTGGCACATTTAATGGCCCCCCAGCTAAGATTTATGTAGACAAGGAGGCACTGCCAAGGTTTTTTAAACAACGACCTGTGCCTTATGCCATGAAGCCAAAGGTAGAGGCTGAGCTTGACCATCTATTGAGAGAGAACATACTGGAGCCGGTGAAATGTTCGGAATGGGCAGCTCCCATTGTACCTGTTTTAAAACCGGACAATTCGGTAAGACTCTGTGGAGACTATAAATTGACAGTCAATCGGGTGTCCAAACTAGAGCAGTTTCCGATTCCCAAAACAGAGGATCTCTTTGCAAACCTGGCTGGAGGAAAGAAATTCACAAAGTTGGATATGAGTCATGCCTACTTGCAGATTACACTGGATGACGAAGCAAAGATGTATGTCACCATAAATACACACAAGGGCTTGTTTACGTATAACTGCTTACCGTTTCGTGTCTCATCTAGTCCAGCTATCTTCCATAGGACAATTGAAGGTATACTGCAAGGGATTCCACATGTTTCCATCTATCTGGATGACATTCTGGTGATGGGAAGAACCGACCAGGAGCATCTGAGCACTCTGAGAGAGGCACTACAGAGATTGGAGAGGGCAGGGTTCTGGCTCAAGAGGAGTAAGTGCACTTTCCTGGGGAATGAGGCAGTGTTCCTGGGACACAGAGTCGACGCCACCGGGCTCCATCCACTCAAGGAGAAGGTACAAGCACTGCAGGACGCCCCTGCTCCTACAAATGTGATTGAGTTAAAAGCTTACCTGGGACTGCTAAACTATTATAACAGGTTTTTACCAAACTTGTCAACTGTGTTAGCACCTCTTCACAAACTACTGCGCAAGGAGACACAGTGGCAGTGGGGAGAGGAGCAGGGGGTTTCATTTGAACAGTCCAAGAAACTGACGCTGTTGTCGGATGTGCTGGTTCACTACAATGCAGAGAAAGACATCATTCTCTCTTGTGATGCTTCACCTTACGGGGTGGGGGCGGTTCTTTCGCACTGCATGGAAGATGGAACTGAAAGACCAATAGGGTTTATGTCCCGAACTCTAACACCAGCGGAAAAAAACTATTCCCAGTTAGACAAAGAGGGGTTAGCAGTAATGTTTGGGTTACAGAGGTTCCACAAGTACATATATGGCAGGAAGTTCACCATATGCACCGATCATAAACCTCTTCTCTCTCTTTTCAATGAAATGAAAGCAGTTCCACAGATGGTGTCACCCCGGATCCAGAGGTGGGCTGTGACGTTGAGGGCATATGAGTATGTCATCGTCTACAAGGC
This sequence comes from Somniosus microcephalus, assembly GCF_052327205.1. Lineage (NCBI taxonomy): Eukaryota > Metazoa > Chordata > Chondrichthyes > Squaliformes > Somniosidae > Somniosus > Somniosus microcephalus. The sequence continues at coordinate 75,985,769 of NC_141001.1, read as the reverse complement.
AGGCAAGTACCATGGGAATGCAGATGCCTTGAGCCGTCTTCCATTGCCAGGCACACCTATCCGTGCAGCTCCAGAGGACAGAGTTTTGAAGTTGGAGGACACTGACATGGCACTTGTGACTACAGAGCAAGTAAGAACATGGACAGGTAAAGATCAGGTACTGTCTAGAGTTCGAGAATATGTGGTGAGGGGATGGCCACAGCATCCAGAAGGGGCTGATTTCACACCCTACAGTGTCAGGAAAACAGAGCTGAGTGTGCAGGATGGTTGCGTGTTGTGGGGAGCACGAGTGATTATTCCACAGCCAGCACGACAGTCTATCCTAGAGCAACTACATCAGTTTCATCCGGGGGTCTCGCGAATGAAAGCTATGATATCTGAGTGGTAAGGTCAGAAACTGAGAGAAGCGAGATAATAGGAACAAAACCTAACTGTTTAATTGCCCGGTGTAGCAGAGAAACATCTCTTACAGGCTGCAAGCAAAGCACACATCTCTAACTGCACGATGGCAAGATGGAGGATTCCCCTCTGAGTCATACCCATAATGCAATGCCACATTACCTTAATAACTGATGTACCAGGACATTGACTACATGACCCATTACCTTAAACACTGGTGAATGTGATCCCATAATATTTGGCTCCATCTGGTGGATAACTTAAACATTACATCCCAGATTACTATATCCCTCCCCTCTTAAGTTGAACATTAATTTCTTAACAACATTCTTAAAAAGTCCCATAAGGAAACTCCTTTAACGATAGTCCATACTGAACGAATCTAGCAGGTCATTATCAATCTCTCTGGTGGCTTGTGAGTCCTTGGTGAACGTCTTACAGTCAAGTCCCTGCTTGGTTGTGGTAGAGCCACCTGCTGCTCCTGAGCAGTACTCAGAGTATCTGACTCTGCTACGATGGCTTCCTCTTGACGAAGGGGTCCAGGTGGAACTGGCTCTGTTCGTGGTGGTGGTACCACCGATGCATTTGGATAACTGGGGGCCAACTTGTCCTCCGACATCTCCTCTGGAACCTCCATTTCGATTTCCCCTTGTCTGGTCAGTATCTGATCTACATGTCTGCGCACTACCTGACCAGTTCCCACCATGACCGTATATGATACTGGACCGGTCATTGAGTCTATGACGCCAGGAATCCATTTTGGACCATAACTGAAATTCCTGGTAAGGACCGCGTCTCCTTCTCCAAAACTGCGGCTCTTTGTCCTTCTGTCATGGTTCTCCTTTTGTTTGATTTGTCGGTTTTCCACCTTCCTTTTTAGGTCTGGGTGAACCAGGTCAAGAGTGGAGCGTAGTCGACGTCCTAACAACAGCTCAGCAGGAGAGAGTCCTGTGGTAGATTGAGGTGTTATTCTGTAGCTGAACAGAACTCGTGACACCTTGGTTGCCAAACTCACTTCTGCACTTTTTTTCATCATCTCCTTAAATGTTTGTACGGTTCTCTCCGCAAGTCCATTTGAAGACGGATGATATGGAGCTGAGGTCACGTGCACTATGCCATTGTTTCTCATGAACTCTTTTGTTTCTGTACTCACAAAACACGTGGCATTGTCACTTACTACGATCTCCGGTAGCCCTTGATTACTAAAACTCCTACGCAGGCAGTCTGTAGTAACAGTAGATGAAGCAGAATTTACAGGATACACATCCATCCATTTGGAATGTGCATCAATGATTATGAGGAAAATCTTTCCCATGAATGGACCCGCATAATCTACATGCAATCTTCTCCATGGTTTATCCAGCCACTCCCAGGGGTGGAGAGGAGCCACTGCTGGTGCCTTCCTGTGTACTTGACAAGTGCTGCATGTCTTGACTAGATTTTTTATCTCCTCATCTAGCTTTGGCCACCACAAGTAACTCCTTGCCAAGGCTTACATATGTGAAACTCCAGGATGACACTGATGTAGTTGCCCTAGGATAGACTGTCATGCTGGCTGTGGAATAATCACTCGTGCTCCCCACAACACGCAACCATCCTGCACACTCAGCTCTGTCTTCCTGACACAGTAAGGTGTGAAATCAGTCCCTTCCGGATGCTGTGGCCAACCCCTCATCACATATTCTCGGACTCTAGACAGTACTGGATCTTTACCGGTCCATGTCCTTACTTGTTCTGCGGTCACAATTGCCGTGTCCATGTCCTCCAACATCAAAACTCTGTCCTCTGGAGCTGCATGGATAAGTGTACCTGGCAGTGGAAGACGGCTCAAGGCATCTGCATTCCCATGGTACTTGCCCGCCTTGTAAATGATGACATACTCATATGCCCTCAACGTCACTGCCCACCTCTGGATCCGGGGTGACACCATCTGTGGTACTGCTTTCATTTCATTAAAAAGAGATAGAAGAGGTTTATGATCGGTTCATATGGTGAATTTCCTGCCATATATGTACTTGTGAAACCTCTGTAACCCAAACATTACTGCTAACCCCTCTTTATCTAACTGGGAATAGTTTTTTCCGCCGGTGTCAGAGTTCGAGACATAAACCGTATTGATCTTTCTGTTCCATCTTCCAAGCTGTGTGAAAGAACCGCCCCCACCCCATAAGGGGCAGCACGGTGGCATAGTGGTTAGCACTGTTGCCTCACAGCGCCAGAGACCCGGGTTCGAATCCGGCCTCGGGTGACTGTCTGTGTGGAGTTTGCACATTCTCCCCGTGTTTGCGTGGGTTTCCTCCGGGTGCTCCGGTTTCCTCCCACAGTCCAAAGATGTGCGGGTTAGGTTGATTGGCTATGATAAATTGACCCTTAGTGTTAGGGGGATTAAATACGTGGGGTTACGGGGATAGGGTGAGATATGTGTTGGTGTAGGGGTTACGGGGATCGGGTGGGATATGTGTCAGTGCAGGCTCGATGGGCCGAAATGGCCTCTATCTGCACTGTGGGGTTTCTGTGATTCTGTGATTCTGTGAAGGTGAAGCATCACAAGAGAGAATGATGTCTTTCTCTGCATTGTAGTGAACCAGCACCTCCGAGGGCAGCATCAGTTTCTTGGGCTGTTCAAATGAAACCCTCTGTTCCTCTTCCCACTGCCAATGTGTCTCCTTGCGCAGAAGTTTGTGAAGAGGTGCTAACACTGTTGCCAAGTTTGGTAAAAATCTGTTATAATAGTTTAGCAGTCCCAGGTAAGCTTTTAACTCAGTCACATTGGTAGGAGCTGGGGCCTCCTGCAGTGCTTGTACCTTCTCTTTGATTGGATGGAGCCTGGTGGCATCCACTCTGTGTCCCAGGAACACAGCCTCTTTCCCCAGGAACGTGCACTTACACCTTTTGAGCCGTAACCCAGCCTTATCCAATCTTTGTAGTACCTCTCTCAGAGTGCTCAGATGCTCCTGGTCGGTTCTTCCCATCACCAGAATGTCATCCAGATAGATTGAAACATGTGGGATCCCTTGCAGTACACCCTCGATAGTCCTCTGGAAAATAGCTGGACTAGATGAGACACCGAATGGTAAGCGGTTATAGGTAAACAAACCCTTGTGTGTATTTATGGGTACATTCTTCTTGGATTCCTCATCTAGTGTAATCTGCAAGTATGCATGACTCATATCCAGCTTCGTGAATTTCTTCCCTCCAGCCAGGTTCGCAAAGAGATCCTCTGTTTTGGGAATAGGATACTGTTCTAGTTTATACACCCTATTTACTGTCAATTTATAATCTCCACAGAGTCTTACCGAATTGTCCGGTTTTAAAAAAGGTACAATGGGAGCTGCCCATTCTGAACATTTCACGAGTTCCAGAATGTTCTCTCTCAAAAGACGGTCAAGCTCAGCCTCTACCTTCGGTTTCATGGCATACGGCACAGGTCGTTGTTTAAAAAACCTTGGCAGTGCCTCCTTGTCTACATAAATCTTAGCTGGGGGGCCATTAAATGTGCCAAGTTCTTCCTTGAACACGTTCTCATGTTCAATCAACACTTCTTGCAAAGACAATTGTTTGCCTCCCTCTATTTGATTTATTGCTCCCCAATCTAATGTTCTTTGATGTAATGTTTTCCTGACTGACCTGTTTGGACACCATTCACACCTTTGATTGCTGTGATTATCTCTCTGCCGAGGTGTGATAAATGGCAGTTGGCAAGATTACCTGTAAACATCTGACATTATTCTCTGACTATATAAGTTGTGTCTTTATGCATTTCTCCACTTCACCTGACGAAGGAGCAGCGCTCCGAAAGCTTGTGATTTCAAATAAAGCTGTTGGACCATAACCTGGTGTTGTGTGACTTCTTACATAATCTAATTTAAGTTCTTGTATCCAGCCCCGACCTAACAAGTTTGGTCCACAACCCGATACTACAACTACAGGTAGCTGTTCCACGGTGTCCCTGTGTTGCACAGTTACAGTAGCTGTACCCAATGTCACCACTCATTCACCGGTATATGTTTTAAGCTGCATAGAGCAAGACTTTAACTCTGGAACTTTTGCACGGTTCCACAATTTTGAGTACTCCTCCCTGTTCATTATGGTTATGCCGCATCCTGTATCCACTTCAAAGTTGACCTTAGTGTCATTTATTGTCAGTTGCAAAGTGATAGGATCCACTTTTGGAATGTTCTCTACCATACTATGCATTATGAACATGTCGTCTTCTTTCTCAGCTTCTCCGCTGATGTGATGTGCTCCCTGTTTTTTCACTTCTCTTCCTAGGTTTTGCTTTCCTCCCCCTTTTGGTTTGGATTCCTCCATGATTGCTTTTGCCCTGCATGCACGTTTTATGTGTCCCTTTTTCCCACATTTGTGGCACTTTTCCTCCAGAAACCTGCATTCCCTCGCCAGGTGACCGCAATTGCATCTATAACATGCCTTTACATGCTCACGTTGTGGTTTCTGACGCATCTTTAACTTGTGCACAACCTCACCTGCAACTTGCTTTGTAGCAGCCCAGTCTGAACCTTGTATTTCTTTTACATCTCGGTTCGCCGTCTCTATGGCTTGAGCAAGTTCCAATGCTTTTTCATACGTAAGCCCAGTCTCGGACAATAATCTCCCCTGCATTCGATCATCCATTATCCCGCAAACTAGCCTATCTCTCAGCATGTCTTTCAGGTTGTTCCCGTAATTGCAATCATGTGCCAATTTTTGCAACACCGCTATATAATCCAATACAGTCTCTCCCGGTTTTCTGTTCCGTGAATTAAATTTGAAACGCTGTACAATCTCACTCAGTCTGGGATTGAAATGGTCCTTTAGCAAGGCCACTAAGTTAACACATTTCTAACTGCACGATGACAAGATGGAGGACTCCCCTCTGAGTCATACCCATAATGCAATGCCACATTACCTTAATAACTGGTGTACCAGGACATTGACTACATGACCCATTACCTTAAACACTGGTGAATGTGATCCCTTAATATTTGACTCCATCTGGTGGATAACTTAAACATTACATCCCAGATTACTATAAAAGCCTTGGCTAGGAGTTACTTGTGGTGGCCAAAGCTAGATGAGGAGATAGAAAATCTAGTCAAGACATGCAGCACTTGTCAGGAACACTGGAAGGCACCAGCAGCGGCTCCTCTCCACCCCTGGGAGTGGCCGGAAAAACCATGGAGAAGATTGCACTTAGATTATGCCGGTCCATTCATGGGAAAGATGTTCCTCATAATCATTGATGCACATTCCAAATGGATGGATGTTTATCCTGTAAATTCTGCTTCTGCCACTACTACTATAGACTGCCTGTGTCGGAGCTTCAGTAATCAAGGGCTACCGGAGATCATGGTGAGTGACAATGCCACTTGTTTTGTGAGTACAGAGACAAAAGAGTTCTTGAGAAAAAATGGCATAGTGCAGGTGACCTCAGCTCCATATCATCCGTCCTCGAATGGCCTTGCAGAGAGAGCCGTACAAACATTTAAGGAGATGATGAAAAAAAGTGCAGAAGGGAGTTTAGCAGCCAAAGTGTCACGGCTTCTGTTCAGCTACAGAATAACACCTCAATCCACCACAGGACTCTCTCCTGCTGAGATGTTATTAGGTGGTAGACTACGCTCCACTCTTGACCTTGTCCACCCAGACCTAAAAAGGAAAATGTAAAACAGACAAAACAAACAAAAAGAGAACCATGACAAAAGAACAAAGAGCCGAAGTTTTGGAGAAGGAGATGCGGTCCTTACCAAGAATTTCAGTTATGGACCAAAGTGGCTTCCTGGCTTCATAGACTCAATGACAGGTCCAGTATCATACAAGGTCATGTTGGGAGATGGTAGGGTAGTACGCAGACATGTAGATCAGATACTTCCCAGACAAGGGGAAATTGAAATGAAGGTTCCAGATGCAATGACTGAAGACAGGGTTGCCCCCAGTTATCCAAGTGCATCTGTGGTGCCACCACCAGGGACAGAGACAATTCCACAGGAACCTATTTGTCAAGAGGAAGCCATTGTTGCAGAGTCAGATACTCTGAGCACTGCTCAGGAGCAGCTGGTGGCTTCACCACAAACAAGCAGGGACTTTACTGTTAGACGTTCACAAAGGGCTCGCAAGCCACCAGAGAGATTGATACTGAACTGTTAGTTTCGTCAAGTATGGAATATGATGAATGGAGACTCCATATGTGACCCTCAGGAATAATTGTTTGTTAAGAAATTCATACTGAAATCTTAAGGGGGGAGGGATATAATAATCTGGGATGTTATGATTAAGGTTATCCTCCAGGTGGTGCTGTAACCAATGCTGCAGCTAAGGTCAGAGGTTTGCTTCCTGTTAAGGTCAGAGGTTTCACTTCCTGTATAGGTCAGCACAAGATGGAATGCCAGGATGCTGATGCAGGCTGTCTGTAAATGTGTTTCCCAGTTGTTAATAAAGTACTCGTGTTAATTCTAACATCTAACCTCTTTGAGTTCCTTGTTCCACTTTCTGCATTTATCACACGTTAAAAAGAAGTCCCAAATGTGATTATTCAGCTCTTAAAGCTGAAATCCATTCGGAACCACAAAAAATGGGAAACCTGTTTCAGCACTAAAACAATTAGCTCAGCAAGCCAGAGAAGGGGCACCCACGATCTCGCACGCAGCACTCCATCTTTGTGCAGGGGGTCAACACTGCAAAACAGGTCCTCTACCCACAGGGGCCAGGAGGCCCTCCAGAAAGAACAATGTGGGAGTACATTACCAAGGCCGTCAATGCCAGCAGTGTCGCCCCCACCGCCATCTTCCGAGTGCGTTTGCCGATCCGAGTGCTCTTACGAGGTGCTTCACCAGTGGCTGCAGCATGGCTGGTGGAAGACTGCTGACCTTCAATTGAGGATATAGCCTTGGAGGGCACCCTGGAGCAGCTCTGGGCCTTGAAGGCCTGGCTTCAGACTACTCCATCTCACCCTGGGCGGCAGCAGTCTGGGCTGGCTGACTGACAGACAACAGCAAGGGCACTGGCAGAGTGGCAAGGATGGGAGCACGAATGCTGTCTTTCTGAGAGCAGGCAGCAGGTTCGTGCTCCATGGAGCCACTGCCACTCTCCCGGGGCAGTGCCTCAGCAATCATAGAGTCATAGGGCTCAATTTTGCCAGACCTGAGGAGGCGGGATTGGAGGCGTGTGAGGTGGTAAAATCGCAAAAAAAGGCGGGCGGGCTTGATCCCGCCTTCATCCCACCTCCGAGCAATTTTCCCACATGCATGTTTTCTGATCCCATTTCCATCCCGCCTCCAAGAGGCGGGATAGGCCCAGTAAGGCCCTTAACAACCACTTAATTGCCTTATAATCCCATTTTGAGAAGCCTTTCTGATTTTAACACTTTTCCCACATGCTGCACATCTCCTCTGGAACACGCCAGTGAATCCTGGCGGCATCATAAGTGGATTGCTTACTAACAGCTGCAGCTCCACCATTAAAAAGGAGTTTTCAGCAATCAGCAATTGCAGGTGGCAGAACTTTGTTGTCTCAGGTCTGGGGGAACTTTTAGCAGGCCTGCTCATTGTTCTGGAAGTGTGGAGCTTGACACCCATCTCCAGTGTGACCTCCTGGGAAACCCCTCTCCCCACATTGAATGAGCACTTCCTCAACTGAGATATATACCAGAAGAATGGGAAGCATTTATTACCTTTCCTCCTGGACATCAGATTCGGACGAAGACCAGCCGCGGCAGCAGCAGAACCCTGAACAACAGCAGCACCAACTGCAGGAGCAACAGCAGGAGCTGCAAGCTGCTGCTCACCCACCTGAAGCTGCACAGGCCAGAAGGCGCCAGCGCATGGAAGCCCGTCGGCGCAGGAGATACCCCCAAAACAGGGTCTACAGACAGAGGATCAGCTACCTCAACATGTCTGAGCAGCAGTGCCAAAGGAGGCTCCGACTTTCGCAAAAAGGTAGTGGTTGACATCTGCGCAATGTTGTAGCAAGAGCTGGAGCCCAGAGGAGCAGGTGGACACCCCTTACCAGTGGCCGTCAAAGTCACCACCGCACTCAACTTTTTTGCTTTAGGCTCATTCCAGGGATCAGCAGCAGACATCAGCGGCGTCTCCCAGGTTGGTGCATACACTTGCATCACACAGGTAACTGATGCCCTCTTTGCCATCGCTCATAATTACATCAATTTCTCCAAGGATCAAGCCAGTGCAACTGCGCGTGCAGTTGGGTTTGACAATCTGGCAGGCTTTCCAAGGGTGCAGGGCGTCGTTGACTGCACACATGTGGCCCTTAAGGCACCCCATCACAATCCAGGTATTTTTGTCAACCGCAAGGGCTTCCACTCCCTCAAGGTACAGCTGGTGTGTGACCACAAGATGGAAATTTTGCATGTTTGCGCCAAGTACCCTGGCAGTTGCCATGACTCCTTCATGCTGTGCCAGTCTAGTGTGCCTCCGCTCTTCAGTCCACCAGACCAACTTTTCGGATGGCTACTTGGAGACAAGGGCTATCCCCTGAAGACGTGGCTAATGATGCCGTTGAGGAGTCCATCCAACGAAGCTGAGGAGCGCTACAACTCCAGCCACATTTCCACCAGATCCATAATCGAACAAACCATCAGCTTGCTGAAGATGCACTTCAGATGCCTTGATAGATCAGGTGGAGCCCTGCAGTACTCAGCAGCCAGGGTCTCCAGAATGGTCGTGATCTGCTGTGCACTTCACAACATGGCACAGCCTTGTGGCTTGCAGATGTCCGAGGAACAAGTGGCTCATCACATAGCCTCCTCAGATGAGGAGGAGGAGGAGGAGAGTGACAATGAACAGCTTGCAGAGGCGCATTAACCAGCGGCAGCAGCATGTGAGCACATTGCTGCCCGGGATGCAAGGGACGCACTCATCTTGGCCAAATTTGCTTAGCCTAGACAATCAAGCACTTTTGCCTCGCAGCTTCTTACCAGACCATCAACAATGGCCAAGAACCTGTGGATTCCTATCACTATGACTACCATACTGACAATTGCAAGTCACCCTAAGCCCTCAATGTGAAAGCCCCATTTACAAAATGACACATGCCACAACTTCAACAGTTTCACATCAGCATTTTTTATCACAACAAGCAACTGATGGCATTTCAAAAATAAACACATGACACAAGTGACTACCCTTGTGACTACTTGTGCATTATCTTCCTCTTACGTGTGCTCCTACATGGTGCTTCCCCTGTGGCTTCAGTAGACTTGGAGGCCCCTTGCTCAATTTCTTGCTGCTCCTGTCTCAACACCTTTGGCGGGCGTCCTCTGGGGTTGCGAGCCTGTGAGGGCTCGGCAACAGTCTGCTGCTCCTGCAGCTGTGCAGGGGTTGAGACATCGATCTCAGTTGGGTATGGACTCTGGTGGGGCTCTGACCGAGGGCTCTGCAGTGGCATGGTCGTGTGAGCTCTTGGAGAGGAGCCCCCACTTCCTTGTTGTCTGCCACCAACATCCCTCTCATGGGTCAGCCCCACTTCAGACCTAGCAAGTGGCTGGACAGCCTCTTTCTGCACTTCAGGGGGCCATGAGGACCCGTTTCTGCGCTGGAAGTCCTACTCCAGAGGACTTCCATGAAGGTCTGGTTTCTCTGCTCAATAGCTGACCATGGCTCCTCAAGAGATGTCAGTCTATTCTGAACAATGACCATGTTTTCACGACCCTGGCAACTAAGCTCCACCATCGCCATAGCCATCCTCTCCTCTACGGTAGCCATCCTTTCCACGGAGGTTGTCATCCTTTCCTTGGTGATGCGTTCATGCGCCAGCGCCTCCACAAAGGCTCTGCTCATGTTCGTGATGGACTCCTCCATTCGTTCCACACACGCACTGGAGACAAAACCTGCCAGAGACTCCTGCACCTGTTCCTGGAGTTCCAGCACCGCTCTTCTTCTGTATGGACCCGAAGGCACAGGGTCGACATGCAGCTGAGCCGAGCTGGCAGAGTCCTGCGCCCTCCGACGAGGACTCTCCACTGCTATCCCTGTCTCCACCATCTGCTGATGCTCACTTGTGAGCTGTGATACACCAGGTGACAACACTACACTATCTCGCGCAGTTCCCACCGAGGTGTGACTGTCTGCGCTGGTGTTGGGTGCACTGAATTCTGCTGACGCTGCGCCCTCAGAGGTTGCAGCTTCTTCTGAGGAGTCTTGAAGCTCAGGCTCTTCCTCTTGGACTGTGGGGGTGGGGGCTGTCGACAGTCCTGTGGGGGAGTAAAGGAAAGAGTTGGAGATGAGAGGTAAAGGTTGCATGCACATTGAATTGTGCAGATGATCATAAGTCAATCTGTTAGACCTTTAGAATCATTATCAGTTACTCATGCAATGTCAATGAGAGAGATGCAAAGCTATTCTGTCACCAGCTTGCTGTGATGCACCCATCTGTCCATCACCCACTTGCGCATCCTCCTCCACTCCCACAATCTCCAGGGCCGCCTCCTCCGCAGTGGTCAGCTGGGCTACTGAGGGTGGCCCTCCTCCTGTCCTCACCCTCTCCCTCTTATTGTGGGCTCTCTTTTCCTGCAATGAGGGACACAAGTGTAGTTTGAGTGAAAATGAAGGAGTGAGTGTAGAGATTCCATAGCATAGATGCTTAGAAGGAGACAAAGATGGAGTGAGGTGCCAAAACCAAGGGCCCTCCCTGTGTGTTGTAAGTTGTTGTCATAGCATCACAGCGATAGGGAGTGTGAGGGCTGCATAGTCGAATAGTTAAGTGAATGTGAACATACAGAGATAGGGAATGGGTAATGGTGCAGGGGTGTCAGTGTCAAGTGGGATGTGGAGGAAGAGGTTGGCAAAGCTGAGTGCTGGTGAGGAGAGGTGATGGGGATCAGATTAAGGGTGATGGGAAAGTCATACTCACCTTTCCTGTGCGGAGAAGGTCATGAAACCTCTTCCTACACTGCAGCCAGATTCTGCGGCACATAGACATTGAGTTGACCTCCTGGGCCACTTGCATCCACACAGCTTTAGTCTGCTGGTGATGCTTTTTCCTCCCTGAGGAAGGGAAGAGCACCTCCTTATTTGATCTTGCTCCCTCCACCAGAGCTTGCAGGACGGCGTCATCGAACCTTGGAGCACACTTTGGCCTACTGCTGGACATATTTGCTGAATGAAGCGATCACAACAATGGCCATAAAGTTTGCAGTCTCCAGAAGAAGCAAGGCTGCTTGCAGGCCTAAAATCCAGCAGCACTGATGACATCATCGGAGGCGACTTTCAGGATGGAAAGACTCATTGGGCCAGGGGTTCCCACACGCTGGAAATCAAGTGCCCAATTAGGGGAAAATCGCACTTTTTTCCCACTTCACATCAGAGTCGGGTTCCTGACACGAGAAACACCTGACACGCCCCAGCCTGCCCCCAATGGCAAAATCCAGCCCATAGATTCGAAGGGGGCGATTTTGCCAGCCCTGGGGAGGCAGGTTTGGAGACGATACTGCCTGGAAAATGGCAGAATCTGGGGGCAGGTACCCATCCCACCCCCAACCCACCTCCGTGCCATCTTCCCAGGAGGTGGGTACCCGACCCGCGCCAGGTCCCGTCTCCTGGAGGCGGGAAGGGGATTACAGACACTTATCTACCTGTTAATATGTAATTAACAGGCAGTTAAGAGGATTATCCCCATTTTTCCAGCAGAGGCGTGGGCTTCCCGACATCAGGAAATCTCACCAGGGTCACCGAGGTGAGCAGTGGGTCTGCGGGGGTCTGCAGGGTCCAAAAGTGCACTGTGGAGCTGAGTGATGGACGCAAGTGTGGAGAGTTAAGTATGTGAGGTGAGTGGAAAGTGATAGAAAATGTTTACTTACCTTTGTTTCTTCCTGCAGGCTTCAACAGTTGGGGAACCGGAGACTCCCGCATTTCACCAGCAGAGATAACAGATGGCTACTGCATTCTCCAATGTAACAGCCATCTGATTTCTGCTCAGAAATAGGTTTGATGAGTCTTGAATAAAAGGACTCATCAAACAACAGAGAATGTCAGTGTTTGACAGCTTTGCAGAGCTGTCAACGATGACAATTGATCTGTCAAAAATTCTCTGTAACCGGCATCCCCTTAATTGGCCTGCTATGCCCGCTGGGTGGGCTTAACAATGTCAATCAAGGGAAAATAGCGTGGGTTGGCCAGAAGTCGATGGAGGCAAGACTAAAACCCGACAAGCAGCAGTCCCACCTCCAACGCATCCCCATTAGGAAAATCACCCCCATAGAGTCATAACGGCACAGAAGGAGGCCATTCGGCCCATTGAGTCCGTGCCAGCTCTCTGGAGAGCAATCAGGTCAGTCCCATTCCCCCGTTCTATCCCCATAGCCCTGCAAGTTTATTTCTCTCAAGTGCCTATCCAGTCTCCCCTTGAAACCATTGAGTGTCTCCGCTTCCATCACTTCCATCGGCAGTGAATTCCAGGTCATTACCACTCGCTGTGTAAAAAAGTTTTTCCTCTCAATGCCCCCTGCATCTCTTGCCCAAAACCTTAAATCTGTGTCCCCTAGTGCTTGTACCATCAACTAGTGGGAACAGCCTTTCCCCGTCTAGCCTATCCAAACCCGTCATAACCTTGTACACCTCTATCAAATCACCCCTCAACCTCCTTTGCTCTAATGAAAACAAATCCAGCTTCTCCAACCTGTCCTTGTAGCTAAGATCCCCCATCCCTGGAACCATTCTGGTAAATCTATTCTGCACCCTCTCAAGGGCCTTCACATCCTTCCTAAAGTGTGGTGACCAGAACTGGACGCAATACTCCAGTTGTGGCCTAACCAGCACTTTATAAAGGTTCAGCATAACTTCTTTACTTTTGTACTCAATACCTCTATTTATGAAGACCAAGATCCCATATGCTTTGTTAACCACTCTCTCAATATGTCCTGCCACCTTCAGGGACCTATGCACATTAACTCCCAGGTCCCTCTGTCCCTGCACACTCTTTAAAACTGTGAAATTAAGTGTATATTGTCTCTCCCTGTTCCTTCTGCCAAAATGCATTACCTCACACTTCTCTGTATGAAATTCCACTTACCACTTGTCTGCCCATTCTGCTAGCCTTTCTATGTCCTGTTGCAGTCGATTGGTATCATCCTCACTGTTTGCCTCACCCCCAAGTTTGGTGTCATCGGCAAATTTAGAGATTCTACTCTGTATTCCAATATCCAGGTCAGTTATATATATCAAAAAAAGCAGTGGTCCCAGCACTGACCATTGGGGAACACCACTGTCTACCATCCTCCAGTCTGAAAAACAGCCATTTACCACAACTCGCTGTTTTCTGTCCTTAAGCCAATTCCTTATCCAAGCTGTCACTGACCCACCTATTCCATGAGCCTCAATTTTGTTAACCAGCCTTCTATGTGGTACTTTGTCAAATGCCTTCCAAAAATCCATGTAGACAACATCCATTGCATTCCCTTCATCAGTCCTCTCTGTTACTTCATCAAAAAATTCAATTAGATTAGTCAAACATGATATGCCTTTAACAAATCCATGTTGGCTCTCCTTAATTAGCTTAAAACTCTCCAAGTGTCCATTAATTTTTTCCTTGATTATTGTTTCTAAAACTTTACCCACCACTGATGTTAAACTGACCGGCCTGTAGTTACTAGGATTGTCCTTACACTCAATCCTACTGATCTGATGGAGAACAGATTGCTAGACAGTTGTGACACCCTGGAAGCCTCTTTGAACAGTGGTATCTAGAACCATGAGGGCAGCAGTCTGAACTTGCATGGCAGCACTCAGACCTTCATGGAAGCTGCATGTGCTGCAATGGAAGCTGAGACATCGGCCATCAGACGCTGCATCATGGTGGGTTCCACAAGTATGCTGATGGAGATGACCACACATCCCACATTGGAAAGGATGGGCTCCAAGGTCTGTGCAAAGCCCTGTGCCAAGTTGGTGCTGGACTCCAACATGCTTTATGACATTGAGCTGCAAGAGGGAAGTGTGTCAGTGTGTGTCCTGCAATATCTTTGGGTGATGTGGTTGTCATGATTGAATAGCTATTAGTATGTGTGAGCTGTGAGTTGTGGGTGCTAGTCTTGCAACAGTGCTATGTGTGTGAGGGTGAATTAAAGCATGTGAATGGTAGGGTTGAGTCCTGATTGATAGAGATTGTTGGTAGGTGAGGGATGGGGGATGTAGTGATTTGAGCAGTAGATGAGACTGGTGGTGCAGTTGGTAGGATATGCCATTTGAAGATGAGCTCACTGACCTTGCCCACTCGTGTGAGATCATTGAACTTCTTCCTGCACTGTATCCAGGTTCTAGGAACAACCCTCCTGGCATTGACCTTCGCTGCTATTTCTTCCCACTGCCTCCTGAGCATGTGTCTGGAGGGCCTTCTGACCCCGGGTGGATACAGGACTTCTCTCCTCCTTTCCACCTCTTCCACCAAACATCCAGTGCAGTGTCTGAAAACCTTGGTGCATGCTCTCTCGCATGGTCAACCATTCCTCACTCTTTAACAGGACAGATTCACTCTGAAATGACTCTACCACTTCTTATAGCCACAATGCACCTCCCCTTTACAAGGTGCAGGCTGCCTTTAAGCAGCGCGAGCCACTCGCAATATCGGGCCCCTGCTAATGCATGCAGCCAATGAACAGTGCAGTGTTAGAAATCAGGGGTGTTCAAAATGTATATGGTTTTGCAGATATATCTGTGACGCGAGTAATGCTGTATTTACATGATTGTATTAGAACTAGAGACAGAAAGTCTCTCAGACTAGTCTTAGAATAATTAGATAGATGCAAAGACGCTGCCAGTGTTTTGGCTCCCTGCAGATGTTATGGCATTCTGCAGTGTGATGGTCATAAATAACCTTGTTTTCAAGTTAGGATTTCAACCTTGCTTATGTTTTTCTATTTGACCATCCAAGGCCCAATCTTATATTTCTTCCATTACTGCCAATAACCATTTATAATGCTAAGTTAGGATTTTGACTTTGTTTAACAAAACTGCTTTAAAATGCGTAAGTTAACCAGTGTATGAGAATAGAATAGAAGATATCTTTGGGAATTAAATGATTCATTCCATAGTTATGTAATGAGAAAGGATTAATTAGCAATCTTGTTGTGCGAGGCCCCTTGGGGCAGAGCGATCATAATATGATAGAATTGTTCATTAAGATGGAGAGTGAAGTAGTTGGCTCAGAGACTAGGGTCCTGAATTTAAATAAAGGAAACTACAATGGTATGAGGTGTGAGTTGGGTAGGATTGATTGGGGAATGTTACTTAAAGGGTTGACGGTGGATAGGCAATGGAAAACATTTAAAGATCACATGGATGAACTACAGAATTTGATCATCCCTGTTTGGCATAAAAATAAAACAAAAAAGGTGACTCAACCATGGCAAACAAGGGAAATTAGGGATAGCATAAGATCCAAGGAGAGGACATATAAATTGGCCAGAAAAAGCAGCAAACCTAAGGACTGGGAGCAGTTTAGGGTTCAGCAAAGGAGGACAAAGGGATTCATTAAGAAAGGGAAAATAGAGTATGAGAGTAAACTTGCAGGGAACATAAAAACTTACTGTAAAAGCTTCTATAGATATGTGAACAGAAAAAGATTGGTGAAATCAAGCGTAGGTCCCTTGCAGTCAGAATCAGGGGAATTTATAATGGGGAATAAAGAAATGGCAGACCAATTAAATACATACTTTGGTTCTGTCTTCACAAAGGAGGACACAAATAACCTCCCAGAGATGTCAGGGAACATAGGGTCTAATGAGGGAGGAACTGAATGAAATCAGTATTTATAGGGAAACGGTGTTAAGAAAATTGATGGGATTGAAGGCCGATAAATCCCCAGCGACTGATAATCTACATCCTAGGGTACTGAAGGAAGTGGCCCTAGAAATAGTAGATGCATTGCTGGTCATCTTCCAAAATTTTATAAATTCTGGAACAGTTCCCATGGATTGGAGGGTAGCTAATGTAACCCCACTATTCAAGAAAGGTGGTAGAGAGAAAACGGGGAATTATAGGCCTAGAAATTCAGTTGCGTGCGCCAGCCGTTAGCGCCTTAAGAGGAGTAGACTTCGAGCGCTAGCCACTTTGCGGCTGGGCGCAGCGCGATCTGCGTCTACGCCCAACTTCAGTAGACATTTAGCGCCGGCGCAAAGTGTTTGCGCGCGTTCAGCTGCGCGCGCAGCTTATGACGTCATTTCGTCGTGCAACGCCCTTTGTGCGCCCCAAACCGGAACTTCAGTCGCGCCCGCCCAATGTGGGCGTGGCGGTGCTAAGAACTGTGAAGTGGAATGCAGCAGAGGCCCTGTGGGCCTCAGGGAGCGCTAATTAAAGGGCACTTACACTGAACTATAAAGGCCAGCCATTTTGCTGCAATGACTTTTGTGCAACGGATTTCTGGACAGAGACCAAGGAAGAGACCTTACTGATTTGGCCCAACATAGGAGAGGTATTTTTGGCTTCTGGCCAGAGCTTGGAAATTTGCCTCATTGTGATTTCATTGTTTGCAAGTATATTATGGGGGCTGCATGGGGTGCCAACCCTCAGTTCCAGCATTATGTGCGAAGGGCTCGCAGACGCTGTGTGAGAGGGGCAGCCATGCCGAGACGCAGAGGGGGCATCAGGCGTCGGCAATGTAGGCCTTACCCACTCAGGGAATACCGCCAGCAGGTGTCCTATCTCACCATGACTGCCGCGCAGTGTGTTAAGAGGCTGCGCTTCAGAAGGGAGGTGGTTGCAGAGATCTGCCAGCTGCTTCACAGAGATCTGCGTCCACAGCTGATGTGCAGGACGTCTCTGTCGGTGGAAGTGAAGGTCACGGTGGCTCTGAACTTTTATGCAAGCGGCTCCTTCCAAGCCGCTGCTGGGGACATAGCTAACATATCCCAGTTCGCCGTGCATCGCTGCATCCGGCAGGTCACCGATGCCCTTGTGGTAAACCACTGTTATAGTTATCACTGTATATTGTTCTCACTGTTCTCACTGTCACATCACTACACGAGGTCGCCTCTTGTCGCACTGTTATACCTGGGCTGACCACCTCCGACTCCGCCCATTACCTGCCCAGGTATAAAGGTAGCTGACTGGCTAGTATTCCTCCCTGTTGGATCGGATCACCCACGAGGGTGGGCTCTGTTATTTAGCCAATAAAAACCTTCAGTTACGTTCTTAACTCGTCGCCTTTTATTGGACTAATTGATAGGCATATCAATTTTATTGACTAAATTTTAAAGATGTCTGATAATGAACAGCAACAGCAAGGAGCTCACCCAGCAGCACAGCAACAGCAGCCTCCAGACAACGGGCCACACCAGCCGGCTTGGCTGCAAGCCTTGAAACCACCATACCTGGATCTAAACCCACAGGCACCAAACTCAGCCAACGACTTCAAACACTGGCTGGACTGCTTCGAATCGTACCTGGAGGAAGCCGTCGTCCCTCAGAGATCCAAACTAAGAGTCCTGAAAGCCCAAGCGAGCCCGAGAGTATATACACTCATCCAGGACATGACTACGTACGACGACGCCATCAACCTACTGAAACAGCAGTACCGGAGCCCGGTAAACTACATGTACACTAGGCATCTCTTAAGATCTCGCCAGCAACAGCCAGGAGAATCGATAGCTGAATTTTCACGAGCGCTGAGACAACTCGGCAGGAACTGTGACTTTAAAGCGGTGACGGCTACTGCGAACATGGAAGACAATGTCCGCGACGCCTTGGTGAGAGGCCTACGTTCCGACTACACACGGCAAAGACTGCTTGAAGCTAAGGACATAGACCTGGACAAGGCCGAAGCCCTCGCCCTCACCCTAGAGGCCACCCAGCAAGACCAGGAAGCGTTTGCCAGGTACTATTCGCGACCCTGGGACTCGGGCCCGACCCCCACCCCACCACCCTTCACAGCGCTGCCCCCGGGACCTACCTCAGCGTCTGCATCACGGATCCGACCGGGCCCGCTAGCCCCGGTACCGGCCCCGACATCAGGCAACCCCGATCGGGCCGCTGGCTGCTTCTTTTGCGGCCAGGAGAAGCATCCGAGGTCGCGCTGCCCAGCCAAAAACTCGACCTGCAAAACCTGCCTCAAGAAAGGCCACTTCTCCAAGGCCTGCAGAAGCAAATCCTCAGAAGCCAGCAGTGCCTCATGCGAACCCTGGGGGCGGCCATCTTTGTGCGGGGCAGCCGAAGCCTGCAGAGCCTCATGGGAAAACCAGGGGCGGCCATCTTTGTGCGGGGCAGCCGAAGCCTGCAGAGCCTCATGGGAAAACCAGGGGCGGCCATCTTTGTGCGGGGCAGCCGAAGCCTGCAGAGCCTCATGGGAACAGCAGGGGCGGCCATCTTTGTGCGGGGCAAACGATTTAAACAGAGCCTCATGTGAACTACGGGGGCCGCCATCTTCGCCGCCATCTTGTCATGACAACGACGCGCTCATCTACACCCTAGCTTCCGTGACCCTGGATCAAGCCCGCCCGCACCACCTGGCCAGCTCAATGATGGACATCAAAGTCAACGGCCACGCCACGACCTGCCTGTTCGACAGCGGAAGCACGGAGAGCTTCATCCACCCAGACACGGTGAGCCACTACTCCCTCCCCGTCCTGCCAACGCGCAGCCGCATCTCGATGGCATCGAGGTCGCACGCCACAGACATCAGCGGCTACTGTGTCGTGACATTGTCGGTTAAAGGGACAGAGTATAAAAATTTTAAACTCCTCGTACTCCCCCAGCTGTGCGCTGCCGTCATACTAGGGCTGGACTTCCAATCCCACCTCCAAAGTGTAACCCTAGCATACGGTGGACCCCTCCCCCCACTCACAGTCGACAACCAGCGAAAGTTAAACCGCCCACCGCGTAACACCTGCAGCCTATCCACCCTCAAGGTACCGCCACCTTCCCTGTTCGCTAACCTCACCCCCGACTGCAAACCTGTCGCTACTAAGAGCAGGCGGTACAGCGCTGGGGACAGAGCCTTCATTAGCTCTGAGGTGCAGCGACTCCTGAAAGAGGGCATTATTGAGGGGAGCAGCAGCCCCTGGTGTGCCCAGGTGGTGGTAGTCAAGACCGGCGACAAAAATCGCCTGGTTATCGACTACAGCCAGACCATAAACAGATACACCCAGCTGGACGCATACCCCCTCCCCCGCATATCGGACATGGTCAATGAGATTGCACAATACCGCGTATTCTCGACCATCGACCTCAAGTCGGCCTACCACCAACTCCCCATCAGCCCGGAGGACAGCCAGTACACCGCCTTCGAGGCGAATGGCCGCCTCTACCAATTCCTTAGGGTCCCCTTTGGTGTCACCAACGGGGTCTCGGTTTTCCAACGGGAGATGGACCGGATGGTTGACCAGAACGGACTACAGGCCACTTTCCCCTATCTCGATAACGTCACCATCTGCGGCCGCAACCGGCAGGACCATGACGTGAATCTGGAGAAATTCCTCCGTACGGCCCAACGGCTGAACCTCACCTACAATAAGGAGAAATGCGTGTTTAACACAGCGCGCCTTGCCATCCTTGGCTGTGTAGTAGAGAACGGAGTCATCGGCCCCGACCCCGAAAGAATGCGCCCCCTCATGGAGCTACCCCTCCCCCACTGTCCAAAAGCACTTAGGAGAACCCTGGGGCTTTTCGCCTACTATGCCCAATGGGTACCCAATTATGCGGACAAAGCCAGACCCCTCCTGAAAACCACATCCTTCCCCCTCACGGAAGAGGCGTGCGCGGCCTTCTCCCTCATTAAGGGAGACATAGCCAAGGCCACAATGCACGCAGTGGATGAGTCAATCCCCTTCCAAGTGGAGAGCGATGCATCCGACTTCGCCCTAGCCGCTACCCTTAACCAGGAGGGTAGGCCGGTAGCCTTCTTCTCAAGGACCCTACAGGGCCCCGAGACCCGACACTCGTCGGTCGAGAAGGAAGCCCAGGCAATTGTGGAGGCAGTACGGCGCTGGAGGCACTACTTGGCAGGCAAACGATTTACCCTCCTCACCGACCAACGCTCGGTTGCCTTCATGTTTAATAACAAGCTGAGGGGCAAGATCAAGAACGACAAAATCTTGAGGTGGAGAATCGAGCTTTCCACCTATGATTATGAGATCTTGTACCGGCCCGGTAAACTGAACGACCCCCCTGATGCTCTTTCACGCATTACATGCGCCAGCGCGCAAAGTGATAGACTTCAGACCCTCCACAATGACCTCTGCCACCCCGGAGTCACCAGACTCTACCATTTCATTAAGGCCCGCAACCTGCCATACTCCATCGAGGAGGTCAGGACCATGACCAGGAACTGCCAGATCTGTGCTGAGTGCAAACCGCACTTCTATAAGCCGGACAGAGCAAGCCTGATCAAGGCCACCCGCCCCTTCGAGCGTCTGAGCATCGACTTCAAGGGGCCCCTACCGTCATCCGACCGTAATGTGTACTTCCTCAACATCGTTGATGAGTACTCCCGTTTCCCCTTTGCCTTCCCCTGCCCAGACATGACCAGTAACACGGTCATTAAATGCCTGAACAAACTCTTCGCCTTGTTCGGGTTCCCGAACTATATACATAGTGACCGGGGCGCCTCCTTCATGAGCGAGGAACTCCGTCAGTTCCTATTGGAGAGGGGTATTGCAGCAAGCAGGACCACCAGCTACAACCCCCGAGGGAACGGCCAGGTGGAAAGAGAGAACGCGACGGTATGGAAGGCCACCCTCTTAGCCTTAAAGTCTAAGGGCCTCCCAACCTCCCGCTGGCAAGAGGTCCTCCCGATTGCGCTGCACTCCATCCGGTCACTACTTTGCACTGCCATTAACACCACCCCCCATGCTCGAATGTTTGTCTTCCCCAGGAAGTCGACTACGGGAACCACCCTACCAACCTGGCTGACCTCTCCGGGACCCGTCTTGCTGCGAAAGCACGTGAGGGCCCATAAAACGGACCCCCTGGTCGAGAAGGTGAACCTCCTGCACGCCAACCCCCAGTACGCCTATGTGGCTTACCCAGACGGACGGGAGGACACTGTCTCCTTACGAGACCTCGCACCCTCACCCCCCCCTCCCAACCCCCCGAGTCCAGCCGAGGTAGACGGCATGCCGGAACCCCACGAGCCTTTGCCGACTACGCAGACACCAGCTTTAACACCGGATAATGTAACACCGCCGCTGCGACGATCGGAGAGGCTAACGAAGCCTCCGGACAGACTGACATACCAGAGCTGGTAATACACTTCACCCCGCCGGACTCTAATCTAAACAAGGGGTGAATGTGGTAAACCACTGTTATAGTTATCACTGTATATTGTTCTCACTGTTCTCACTGTCACATCACTACACGAGGTCGCCTCTTGTCGCACTGTTATACCTGGGCTGACCACCTCCGACTCCGCCCATTACCTGCCCAGGTATAAAGGTAGCTGACTGGCTAGTATTCCTCCCTGTTGGATCGGATCACCCACGAGGGTGGGCTCTGTTATTTAGCCAATAAAAACCTTCAGTTACGTTCTTAACTCGTCGCCTTTTATTGGACTAATTGATAGGCATATCAGCCCTTTTCACAAGGAGACACCAATTCATCTCCTTCCCCATGACCCTGGAGAGGCAGGAGCAGCGTGCAGTCGGATTTGCGAGGATCGCGGACTTCCCCATGGTGCAGGGCGCCATTGATTGCACGCATGTGGCTTTGCGGGCACCTATCGACAATGCCGAGGATTACCGCAACCGGAAGGGCTACCATTCCCTCAATGTACAGCTGGTGTGTGACAACAGGCAGCGCATCCTAGCTGTCAATGCCCGCTTTCCAGGCAGCAGCCACGATGCATTTATCCTGCGCCAGACTACTGTGGCTGACATGTTCCAGGCACAGCCTCCCCCAAGAGGATGGCTTATCGGGGACAAAGGCTATCCTTTGTGTACATGGCTCATGACCCCGCTCCGCGCGCCCAGGACCCCTGCTGAGGAGGCATACAACGAAAGCCATCAAGCCACAATGAACATCATAGAGCAAACAATTGGCGTCCTCAAGCAACGGTTCTGCTGCCTGGATTGCTCCGGCGGATCTCTGCAGTATTCGCCGGATAGAGTCTCCCAGTTCGTCGTCGTTTGCTGCATGCTGCACAACCTGGCTATCCGCAGGACTCAGGCACTGCCACCTCACGTTGGACCACCACCTCAGGAGGAGGAGCAGGAGGACCATGAGGAGGAGGAGGAGGAAGAGGAGGAGTACCAGCCCAGGAGGGAGCCACAAGGTCCAAGGGCCGTCCGTCGGCGGCTTATTGAACGACACTTCTAGGCCCCCTGTCAGGGAATGGCTTGTGGCAATGAAGGGACATGAATGCAGCCGCTCCGCAAGCCCTCAGCCGGTTAATGCAACAACCACTTCAAACATCAAACATGGACAAGCTGAATAAAGAAAAAGCTTTATTGAACAAACTCAGGGCCCTTCCCACATGAAACCCAAAAACAGACAACACCCCCAAAAAACAGTCAAACACATGACTCACTCCCACAACCTGTGGAGGAATAACAAAACTTTTCCATCCAAATGGCCTTCATCCTCGGCCTTACCAAAACAACCCCCACCATAGACAACATAACCACCCCCATATAAAAAAACATTTGGCAACACACTCTACTTTGTGTGCCGAGAGGGCGAGTCCTTGTCCAGCCTTTTCTGGCCCCTGGCCGACCTGCTGCTCCGCCTCAACCTGGGCCCTGTGGGTGCTGCAAGGCTGGGGGAAGGCTCCTGAGGGGCACATTGCGTGACGGCAGATGCCCTTGGGGGTCGGCCTAGACGAGCTCTGGCCCTCGAGGGGCCGGCTGCTGACTGCTGCAGCTGTGGCTGGGCAGCATCAGTCTCTCCAGCAGCTCGTGGCAGCTTCGCTGGGGGAGTGGCAGTGGCGGCTGCAGCAATGGGGGCAAGCTGGCTGATGCCAGGCGCTCGCTGCTCGCCTGGGACACTGGCACTCGGCCGGGCTGGCACTGCAGCAAGCGCAGCAATCTGCTGAAGGCCAGACCGCTGTGCTGCTGCAGCGCGGCGGGTGCCCTGGCAATGCCTGCCTGACACAGCGAGTGTGGCAGCAGTGAGTGCCCGTACTGCCCTGGTCTGTGCCCGCATCAGACCAGCCAGTGACTGCACGGCACCACTGATCAACTGGCCACTCGCTGCCTGTGCTGCCCTGAAGTCGTCCCGACTCGCGTCCTGTGCTGCCCTGAATTCGGCCCGACTCGCGTCCTGTGCTGCCCTCAATTCGGCCCGACTCGCGTCCTGTGCTGCCCTGAATTGTTCGAGACCCCTGGCCTGTGCTGCCCCGAGTTGTTCGAAACCCCTGGCCTGTGAGGCCCCGAAATCGGACACACTATGAGCCAGGGACTCGATGGCCTCAGGCAACCGTGCCACAACCCCCATGAACTCGGTGTGCCGGCGATCCGAGTCCGCGGACATTTGATCGAGGAGGCGCACCTCCTGGGCGAGGACTGTCTCCGGACTGGAGGCCGGACTCTCCCTCTGGGGAGAAGGCCGCCGAGCTGGCCGACCCTTCCCGCGTGGCTGGACGCCACTGGGCCCAGCAACTACACTCCCCTGCAACACTTCCCCCCTCTGGGGAGAAGGCCGCCGAGCTGGCCGACCCTTCCCGCGTGGCTGGACGCCACTGGGCCCAGCAACTACACTCCCCTGCAACACTTCCCCCCTCTGGGGAGAAGGCCGCCGAGCTGCCCGACCCTTCCCGCGTGGCTGGACGCCACTGGGCCCAGCAACTACACTCCCCTGCAACACTTCCCCCCTCTGGGGAGAAGGCCGCCGAGCTGCCCGACCCTTCCCGCGTGGCTGGACGCCACTGGGCACAGGAGCTACACTCCCCTGCAACACTTCCCCCCTCTGGGGAGAAGGCTGCCGAGCTGCCCGACCCTTCCCGCGTGGCTGGACGCCACTGGGCACAGGAGCTACACCCCCCTGCAACACTTCCTCCTGGCTCTCCTCCAGGGAAGATGTGTCCCCTCCATTGCCATCCCCTGGCGCGGATGAGGGTTCCCCCGATGGGCCGCCTTCCTCTTGCTCCTCCTCATCCTCCTCTTCCGAGGGACTGTCACTGGCAGCTTCAGGGACCTCCTCCTCACCAGCTGAAAGCAGGAAGGCACAAGAGTAGCTTTAGAGTGAGGACAGGGCGTCAGCGAGGGAGGCATGAGTGGTGGCATTCAGCGCATTGGTCGGACAGTGGCAAAGGATGTAGATCTGAAGCGCAAGGGGAACGAGAGAGGTCCAAAAGGTCATGTCCTTACCATTGGGGCCCAGCACAGGGTCGGCATCTCCACATGCAACGGGGCCAATCAGCCGGCCACCCATGAGTCGACCCACGCGCTCCTCCAGGTCACTGAGCTGCTGGAACTGGGGACGGCCTGCCCCGGTGTCAGTCCGGCTCCTCAGATTCTGGGCCAGCTTGGCCTGCAAGAGAAAGGATGGCCTCTAAGTACAGTGTGGTGCCCTGTTGTTGTGTGCACTGCCTCCCATGGTCGAATAGCTTGGCCAGTGTGGTGCCCTGTTGCTGTATGCACTGCCTCCCATGATCGAATAGCTTGGCCAGTGTGGTGCCCTGTTGCTGTATGCACTGCCTCCCATGGTCGATTAGCTTGGCCAGTGTGGTGCCCTGTTGTTGTATGCACTGCCTCCCATGGTCGAATAGCTTGGCCAGTGTGTAAAGTGCAGAAAGTGCAATTGATGTTCATGCCAGTGCCATAGCTGCTGGATGAGGGCTGGCCATTAGGGCTTTGAGGTCCCTTTGCCCATAATGTGAGGTGCACATGCAAGGATGAGGAGGACACTGGAAAGGGTACTCACCCTGACAACCCGAGTGAGGTCGTTAAACTTTTTCCGGCATTGGACACCAGTCCTGGGGACATCGCAGGTGGCTGTGACCCTCTGGGCGATATCCCTCCAGGCTCTCCTGTACACCCTGGTGGCAGGCTTCTTGCCACTGTCCAGGAACAAGATATGGCGTCTCCTCTCCAAAGCCCTAACCAGCACCTTTAAATCATGGGCAGAGAAGCGCTACGCTCGCTCACGGGCCCTCTGCATCCTTCCTGGCGCTATTTCTCTCCAGCAGCAGTGTTTAGGCCTAGCTGGAGGGCTGCAGTATCCAGGGCGTGGCAGCAGACCAAGTCGACCCTTCCCCCTTTAAGAGCTGGCTGGCGCCAGGGTGTCTGCTGTCAATCAAGAAATGACCGCACCTGCGCTGCGCCCAGCCTCGGCGGTATCAGTCTGCACCGCTGGCTTAGTGCCTAAAGATAGCCGTGCATCGCCAGTTTTAGCGCTCGAGCAAACTCCTTGGCCAAAGCTACTGAATATCGGCAAAGTGGCCTCCACTTTGCGCCGGGCGCAAACTTTAGCGGCCGCCCGACTTTACCGCCCCAAAAGTGGCTAAACTGAATTTATAGGCCATAGACCGGTAAGCCTGACATCGGTATTGGGGAAAATGCTAGAGTCCATTATAAAAGATGTAATAGCAGAGCACTTGGAAAGCAGTGACAGGATCGGACAAAGTCAACATGGATTTACAAAAGGTAAATCATGCGTGACTAATCTACTGGAGTTTTTTGAGGATGTAACTGGTAGAATAGATAAGGGAGAACCAGTGGATGTGGTGTATTTGGACTTTCAGAAGGCTTTCGATAAGGCCCCGCATAAGAGTTTAGCGTGTAAAATTAAAGCACATGGGATTGGGGGCAAGGTACTAACTTGGATAGAGAACTGGCTGTCAGACAGGAAGCAAAGAGTTGGAATAAACGGCTCTTTTTCCGACTGGCAGGCAGTGACGAGTGGGGTACCGCAGGGATCGGTTCTAGGACCCCAGCTATTTACAATATATATTAATGATCTAGAGGAGGGAACTAGTTGTCATATCTCCAAGTTTGCAGACGACACAAAGCTGGGTGGGCATGTGTGCTGTGAGGAGGATGCCGAGAAACTCCAGCATGATTTGGACAGGTTGGGTGATTGGGCAGATGTATGGCAGATGCAGTATAATGTGGATAAATGCGAGGTTATCCACTTTGGTGGCAAAAACAGGAAGGCAGATTATTATCTGAATGGCAATAGATTGGGAGAAGGGGAAGTGCAACGAGACCTGGGTGCCCTTGTGCACCAGTCACTGAAGGTAAGCATGCAGGTGCAGCAGGCGGTTAAGAAGGCAAATGGTATGTTGGCCTTCGTAGTGAGAGGATTCGAGTACAGGAACAAGGATGTCTTGCTGCAGTTGTACAGGGCCTTGGTGAGACCATACCTTGAGTATTGTGTGCAGTTTTGGTCACCTTATCTGAGGAAGGATGTTCTTGCCATGGAGGGAGTGCAGCGAAGATTCACCAGACTGATACCTGGGATGGCAGGAATGACGTATGAGGAGAGATTGGGTCGATTGGGCTTATACTCGCTGGAGTATAGAAGAATGAAAGGGGATCTCATTGAAACTTATAAAATTCTAACAGGACTAGACAGACTAGATGCAGGAAGGATGTTACCGATGGCGGGGGAGTCCAGAACCAGGGGTCACAGTCTAAAGATAAGGAGTAAGCCATTTAGGACAGAGATGAGGAGGAATTTCTTCACTCTGAGTGTGGTGAACCTGTGGAATTCTCTATTACAGAAGGCAGTTGAGGCCAATTCATTAAATATATTCAAGAAGGAGTTAGATATATTTCTTAAGGCTAAAGGGATCAAGGGATATGGGGAGAAAGCAGGGACAGGGCACTGAGTTTGGATGATCAGCCATGATCTCATTGAATGGCGGAGCAGGCTTGAGGGGCTGAATGGCCTACTCCTGCTCCTATCTTCTATGTTTCTATGTAGTACAATAGTCTGATAATTAAATAGTTAGTTTTGCATGAACAGCATGAACATAAATAATTGATAACAAGCAATTACGAACATCTAATGGCCGAGAATGGCATGTCCGACTCCAAACTAGGGAGGATAGGGACAAGAGAGTTAAGACATGAATTCCAAAGGAAGAACCTTCAGAAAGATTAAACAATAAGACAAATTGGATGAGGTTTTAGAGGAACCTCTATAGGTTAAATGGTCTTGTCAATAACTTGGCCTCAAGCCCACCCCTAAAAAGAGATTAAAAGTGACACCCCGAGTGCCTGTCCACACAGACGGTGGAGGGGAGAGCTGAACAGAAGTTGAGCTGGTCAAACGCTCTCCATATCGAAGGTTCTAGAGAGAGAGAGAGAGAGGCCGGAAGCCGGAGAACTGTTCATGCACGCCAGCCGTAGTCTGATCAGGTCCGGTACCAGCTGCTTGTCACGGTCGTATGTTTTTGCTGTATAACTAGCATGTTATATTCCGTCTTAAACTCTGATTGAACGCAATATACCCACCATATTGGTTTGCAGTCGATCCTGATTATTTGAAAGACCAGAGATAAGCTACTAATTGGCCTAATCTCTACCGCACTCATGTAAAACAGCAGGCACCACAAATTTACCGTGCTGCCTGCAACGCAGTGAACAGTTAATCGCGCACCACCATCCCCACGCCTGGCTGTGGGTCCTATCCAATTTAACCCCCTTCCAATTTTGTGGCAAATGGGCAAACATGTCTTCTTCAGGCCTCCCAAGCTAAAGACTGGTATTGCAGCAGCCTCTTCTTCAGGTACATCCTTGGGGGAGGGTGCACAGAGAGCGCACCTCAATAAGAAGGGGTACATTGCATACAAAGGGGGAAATCACGTGGTATTGTCTTGTAAGTCTTGAGAGGTTTTGCACTTGGTTTAGCCCCTTCACATTCAATGGCACTTGTGCTTCCTTTTCACCCACCGTATATGCCGAGTTCCTGAAATAAGCATACACCACGATATTGGCCCTTAAAGACAGAGGATGTTGCTCAAAAAATCACAACATATTTCAAGGTTATATCTGTGCCATCACAAAATCAACAATGATTTATTTTCTAGGGAAGCCATCAGCTCCGGAGAAAGATTCGACCTTATGGCCCGGAATTCCCTGCAACGCCGGCGATATTTCCAGTGCACGCCATAAATTAGACCATTCTGTGTCCCGACCTGCCACTGGCAAATTTGCAGCAACATTTACTGGAAAGCTGATTTGAATAGACCACAGTGAGCATAGTGGCAGATCCGAAGTGGCACAGCTAATGGCCAATAATGGGACTTTGTTTTGTTACTTTAAGGGACTGACTTACTTTTGAATTGATTTTTAATCAGTTTTCATATCATGAAAATGGAAGGGAACCAATAATGAGCATCTTAACTTTTCTTCAAATGGGCTTGATTTTCTTTTCAAGATCAGGGGGGGAGAAATTGGCCTCCTTTGCGCCTCCCATTAGTGCCTCCGGGGGGTGATAACAGGGCGCTAAGGGCTTACCGACCAGGCACGGTGAAATTACTGACACCTGCGAACTCCCATGGCGGGTTAGCGCTGGCACTAAAACTTACCGCCTCGATCTCCTGCGTCTTGGAGATCGTGACGTCATCCGGTGCGCAGCGTCCCGTTAGCGCCCCGGATGTAAAATTTGCTCCCGCCCCCTGCAGCATCGCCGGGCGTCAACAACAGCAGCTGCAGGAGGCGTTGTCACCTCGGCCATCCGCTTGGGGAGCACTATTTAAAGGCAGTGGTGGTCAGGTAGGCCAAAATTTAATAATGTCCCCAGGGTGCTGTATCTTGATTTTTTTCCAGCCCGCAATTGATCAGCCCTGCGCTCTCTTAGAGGGCTGCTGTGCACGTATCACAGGTGCCGTCGATGACCATTCCCAGCCTTAGCCTTCAATCACTGCAGCATTGGCCCTTCCCTTTAAGGGAGGGAGGAGCCTGTAAAACCGGCAGCGCTGCACGGAACATTGTGCAGCGCTCTGCCGCTATCGCCCGTCTAGCTCTCTTTAGCGCTCTAAGAGAATTGGTTAGCGCTTGATTTAGCACTCCACTTCCCTCTTGGAGCGCTAAAGCTGAATTTCCCGTCAGGAGAGGATCATTAGCGCCTGGCACTACTTTTCCTACTTTTCAAAAGTTAGCGCCCCAACCGGGGCGATACCCGATTCCTAGCCCCATGTATGCAAAACTATATTGAAACAGAACCAGAATCTCTAGGTTTACATTGGACATTTAATGAATTGATCACCACGTTCATTTTTTTGAATTTGCTGCTTCACTTTTTACAATAATAGAAAAAATCATAATGTTGAGGCTTGCATTTCATCTATTTGGTTTTAATTTTCATTGAGTAAATGCACGTTTCATTTGACCTGTTACGTCTGTTGAAATCTTAATTTGGAAAAAATAACAAGCTTATACAGCACAGCCCTGTTGAAATCTCTGAAGCAAGTTTTAGTTTGAACTCTAAAAGGGCTGATAAACGTGCACCAGTTGGTGAGACTGACTGGTGTTTTATGGCTGCTTATTCATTACCTGGAGCAATGCAATCTTGTTGCTTAAGCTTCTGGTATTTTGCTGATCTTTGCTCTGTCTTTGGCGCAGAAACAGTGGCAGTGGTTGCAATGATTGTGTTGAGCTAAAATAATTCATTAGTTTGTCAGCAAGCAGGGTGAGGGAGCATCAGCCACAGCAGCCCCTGAAATTGCAGCGCAGAAAGCCAGCTCCATTTCCCAATCAGACCGGTTAGTTCCAAACTTGTTAGTTTCAGTCTCGATAACTAAGGTATGTGTGAGCCATTCTTCATCAGCGTGCGAATCAAGGAATTATTTATTTGTGTATGTTATTGTCTGTGTGCCCAGTTTCTTTGTTTATCTAATTGCTCTCTATTAACAAAATCCCATTGCACTAGAGACACATTTGTTTATCTGATTTCCTTGTTCATCCAGTGACTATGCATCCATCCATCCCATCGTCCTTATTGTCTGGTGACAATGCATCTGTTGAGACAATTTCCCCAATGGTTTATTAGACCATCTGTCTCACACATTCAGTTCCCTGCTAGTCTGATGGATCATTTCTCAGTTCTCAATTCTGTAGCGTCCCAAGCAGTCCAGTTGGTCTCTATGCGAGTTCTCTGGTGATCTACATAAGTGGCACTTCATTTTCACACTATCATTTTTGTGGATTCAGATTTAAATACTTCAAATTTCAGGGAGTCTCAATATAAAAGCCAAATCTGATTTCTCACTCCTACAGTTTATAATAAAAGTTTTATCTTCATCACTGCTTCTTTCTGTATAGAATTACATAGAAATTATAACATGGAGACAAGCTGTTCGGCCTAACCAGTCAGTGTTGTTGTTTATCCTCCACATGAGCAGTAATCTTAATCCCATCTGTCTCCCCTGTTTGCAAAACCCTCTTTTCGCCTTTCCTTCAAACACCATTATTTTTATTCGTCCCTGGGATATGGGCATCGCTGGCATTTATTGCCTATCCCTAATTGCCCTTGAGAAGGTGGTGGTGAGCCGCCTTCTTCAACCGCTGCAGTCCGTGTGGTGAAGGTACTCCCACAGTGCTGTTAGGAAGGTGTAGTGTATGTACCTTTAAGAGAGAACTACTTTTACAGCTCCTGTATACTGTAGTACCGGCAGTGACCACACCTGTATATAAGCCGTGAGCATGCCTCTGTACCCCCAGTCTTGAGGCTACCCTACTCCAGTAAACACCTGTTGATTGTTAAGTTACAGCATCCGTGTAGTTATTGGAAAACATCATACTCTCAGAATCACGGATCAAACAGTGGCGACGAGTGTCGATTCGAATCTACCTGCAACTCTGCATTTCCCTTCGAGGATTCGCTCCGGGAGGGCGGTGGAAGGAAGTCGAGGCCAGAAGCACGGGCGTCGACCACGAGCAACCGCCCAGTCGTCCGGCAGAGAGTGAACATCGCAGGGGAGGCTGTTGAGAGCTGGGCTTGGTTCCCCAGCCACGACGATCAGCAACAGACTGACAACAGGTACAGCGCAGACCCTTCCCGGACAGCGGCGGCTGGAGCCGACCGACGGCAGAGAAAAAGCCGAGCAGCGTCGACGGGGTAAGAGAGAGGGTGAAGCGCACAGGGCGCAGCCGGGGGTTGAAAACCGAGCGGCGTCGAGGAAAAACAAAACGGAGAGAGAGAGGGTAAAGCAGCAGCCGGGTTCAGGACAGAGCGTCGGAAACGGGAAAGGCGCACGGAAAAAAAAACATGCAGAGCACAGCCAGGGCTCAAGGGCTGAACAGTAGCCGTGGAGAAGAAGGAAGAGCGCGGGAGACGCCATTTTTAGAAGCCGCAGCGGAGAAGAAGGGCGAGCACGGGAAGAAAGGAAAGCGCGGGTGATGCCATTTTGTGCCAGCGGAGAAGAAGGGAAAGCGCGGGAGACGCCATTTTTGACAGTTAAATCACACCCAGGGATGCTGAAGAGTGGCAGTATCTCTACGTTCGACAATGAAGTCGAAGATTGGGTGACATATGTGGACCGTATTGAGGTGTACTGCAGGGCGAATGAAGTCCCAGATGCTAGGAAAGCACTGGTTTTGTTAAATTCCATGGGTGCAAAAACTTATCGATTACTGCGAAACCTAATAACCCCAGAGAAGCCCATGAATAAGAATTTCGAAAGCATAGTAGAAATCCTACAGGACCACTTAAACCCCACACCGCTGCTGATAGCAGAAAGATTTAAGTTCCATAAAAGGAACCAACATAAAGACGAAAGTAATGCTGAGTACTTAACGGAACTGCGCAAGCTATCGAAACACTGCCAGTTTGGAGTGGGACTAGCAGATATGTTAAGGGATAAGTTTGGGTGTGGGCTTCAAAGTGAAGGAACCCAGAAACGGCTTCTATCAGAAACGGATCTTACGCTGGACAAGGCTTTCAGCATGGCAGTATCACACGAAGCAGCCGCAAGGGGCGCTACAGAGATACAACAGAGACCGCAAGAATATGGCACCAATGAACTGTCCCATGGAACAGGGAAGTGTTATCGCTGTGGCAGAACAACACACGACCAGAAGGATTGTTGGTTCAAGGACCAAGTGTGCAGACAGTGTGGAAAAGCAGGACACATAGTAAGAGTCTGCAAGTCGGGGAAGAAAACCAACAGCAAGAAATCTCCACAGGAGAAGTACAAAAAGGTACATAAGGTGATGGACAGTAGTTCAGACGAACAGAAAAGTGATACAGACTCCGGAAGCAAGGAGCTGGGTTGTCTGAAACTACATAAGGTAACCAAAATGGAGGATCACCAGACTATCTGGGTTACACTCAAGATAGATGGAGTCCAAGTGAAAATGGAATTGGACACAGGATCAGCCCTAACAGCCATAAACCAAAGGGACTACAAGCGGCTACTTTCACATATACCCTTGAAAGCTACAGAGATTGTCTTGAAGACTCACACGGGGCAAAAAGTCTACCCCAAAGGAAAAATAAGGGTGAAAGTGATATACAAAGGCCAGGAAATACCTAAAATGGACCTATATGTATTGCCAGATGGAGGACCACCACTACTAGGATGTGAATGGATCCGGAAGATACAATTAGATTGGCATTCCATACAGGCACTGAAGGTTGAGGCCAAAAAGAATGACGACGTCACACCTGGACGACTGTCAAAAATGCTAACTGATGCACAAGAAGTGTTCCAGGAGGGACTCGGAACACTAAAAGGCATAACAGCAACGATTGAAATAGAGGAAAATGCAAGCCCAAAGTTTCTTAAGGCCAGACCAGTGCCTTATGCGATCCGACCAGCCGTCGAAGCAGAGCTGGAAGGGTTGGAATGTTCAGGAGTACTGTCCAAAGTAGACTGGAGCGAGTGGGCTACACCCATCGTTCCTGTAATGAAGAGGTCGTTGAGTAATACGCCTGGGGAACCAAAGAAGGTCCGCATCTGTGGGGATTATAAGGTGACAGTGAACCCAGTCCTTCACATGGTACAATATCCGCTTCCACGAATTGAGTATATTTTCGCCTCGCTATCTGGAGGTAAACACTTCACCAAAATTGATCTAGCCCAGGCGTACCTGCAAAGAGAGGTAGAAGAAGCCTCGAAACAATACCTCACGATCAACACTCATAAAGGCCTCTACCAATACAACCGGCTGGTGTTCGGGGTAGCATCGGCTCCGGCTATTTGGCAAAGGGCGATGGATCAAGTCCTGCAAGGGATTCCAGGGAGCCAGTGTTATTTGGACGACATCCTGGCCACGGGCGAAAATGACAGTGATCACCTCGCCAACTTGGACAAGGTGCTCACTAGATTAAAGGAATATGGGCTATGAGCTAATCGCCACAAGTGCGAGTTTTTCCAGAAGCAGATCTCATATTGTGGCCACGTTATCGATGAAGAGGGGTTACATAAGTCCCCTGAAAAGATTGAGGCAGTAGTCAAGGCTCCAGCACCGGAAAATGTGTCACAACTGAGGTCGTTCCTCGGGCTGGTGAACTATTACCATAAGTTCTTACCAAATTTGTCTACAGTATTACACCCACTGAACACCCTACTGCAAACAGGGGTACCATGGAAGTGGAATG
Source organism: Somniosus microcephalus (assembly GCF_052327205.1). Lineage (NCBI taxonomy): Eukaryota > Metazoa > Chordata > Chondrichthyes > Squaliformes > Somniosidae > Somniosus > Somniosus microcephalus. Next base: position 75,951,948 of record NC_141001.1, on the reverse strand, counting down.
ACGAACATAAACGAGCTTTCCAGAAGTGCAAAGAATTGATCACATCAAAAGAGGTGTTGGCCCATTTCAACCCAGCACTACCAATTCGTTTGGTATGTGATGCATCACCCTATGGTATTGGAGCGGTGATGTCGCACAAATTCCCAGACAGGTTGGAGAGGCCAGTAGCCTTTGCGTCTTGGTCACTAATCTCAGCCGAGCGCAACTACGCCCAGATTGACAGGGAGGCCCTCAGCCTAGTATGGGGAGTAAAAAAATTCAACCACTATCTGCATGGGCAGAGGTTCACCTTGCTGGCTGACCACCAACCACTTGTCTCCATCTTTAATCCAAAGAAGGGCGTTCCAGTGATGACTGCACAACGGTTACAAAGATGGTCCCTTTTTCTAGGGGCGAACCAATATGAAATAGAATATAAAGGCACGAAACAGCATGGAAACGCTGATGGGCTATCACGCCTGCCACTGCCTACTGTGGAGGAAGCACCAGCAGTGGACCCTATCGAGATATTTTATTCGTCAATAATTGAACGATTGCCAGTAACTAACGCGGATATAGAGAAGGAGACCCGCAACGATCCGACGCTGTCTCGAGTATATGAATTGATGGTGAGGGGGTGGCCAACACATGGCGACTCACTGTTGCCAGCATTCTCATCCAGAAGAGAACAGCTGTCAGTATGCCAGGGGACAGTGATGTGTGGATCCAGAGTGGTGATTCCACCCAAGTTAAGGGAGAGAGTGCTAAATGAGCTTCATGAAGGTCATCTGGGAGGGGTGAAAATGAAAAGCCTTGCTAGGGCTTATGTGTGGTGGCCGGGGATCAATCAACAAATCGAGGACCTAACCAAGAGCTGCTCAGGATGCCAGAAGGTCCAAAATGCACCACCACATGCCCCTCTACACCCATGGGAGTGGCCCTCCTCTCCATGGCAACGGGTGCATATTGATTTTGCTGGTCCATTCATGGACTCAATGTTCTTAATAGCAGTGGATGCTCACTCAAAATGGCCTGAGGTGATAAAAATGTCCTCAACCACTACAGAGAAAACGATTGCAGTCCTATGGACCATATTTGCCAGGAACGGCTTGCCAGAGCAGATTTGCTCTGATAATGGACCACAGTTTGTGTCCGAAGAGTTTCGGAAATTTATGAGAAGGAATGGCGTAAGGCATTACACATCCGCCCCGTATCATCAAGCCACAAATGGATTGGCTGAGAGGTTCGTACAAACCTTTAAAAAGGCGATAAAGGCCATGTGCGACGATGAAATTCCATTGCAGCATAAGGTGGACAATTTCCTATTAGCCTGCCGAAACGCGACACATGCAGTTACCAACCAGACCCCGGCCATGATGTTCTTTAACCGAAGGTTGAGATCTCGTCTGGATTTGCTCAGACCAAATGTGCGAAGAAATGTTGAGGATAAACAATTCCAGCACATCAATGAGAAGCCGACAAGGAGCTGCAATGTAGGACAACCAGTCTTGGCCCATGACTACTGAACAGAGAAATGGCAACCCGGAATGATATGCACAAGGCAGGGGCCATTAATGTACACAGTGGCTGTCGGGGAGAACATTGTGAGACGCCACGTCGATCAGATCTTAGCGTCACAGGAACGAGTCAACCCCATGTCTCGCGTACCTGGGGATGAACCCAACATACCGGTAGCATCTACCTCAGAACCAGTAGCAGTGGAAATCGATGAAGTAACCGACGAAAAGGGGCCAGAATCGCCTCCGCACCAAGAACAAGAACATCAGGAAAGGCGCTATCCCGAAAGGATCAGGAAGCCGCCCCAAAGACTGAATCTATAAATGGACTATTGTTGTTTAATGTGCATGTTAAAGTGTTAATTGTTATTTGAATATTATGGGTACTGCTAATCTAAAAGGGGAGGAATTGTAGTGCATGTACCTTTAAGCGTGAACTACTTTTACAGCTCCTGTATACTGTAGTACCGGCAGTGACCACACCTGTATATAAGCCGTGAGCATGCCTCTGTACCCCCAGTCTTGAGACTACCCTACTCCAGTAAACACCTGTTGATTGTTAAGTTACAGCATCCGTGTAGTTATTGGAAAACATCATACTCTCAGAATCACGGATCTAACAGTAGGGAGTTCCAGGATTTTGACCCAGTGACGATGAAGGAACAGGAATATATTTCTAAGTCAGGATGGTGTGTAACTTGGAGGGGAACTTGCAGGTGACCGTGTTCCCATGCGCTTGCTGCCCTTGTCGTTCTAGGTGGTAGGGGTCGCGGGTTTGGGAGATGCTGTCAAAGAAGTCTTGGCAAGTTGCTGCTGTGCATCTTCTGGATGGTACACACTGCAGCCATGGTACGCCGGTGGTGGAGGGAGTGAATGTTTAAGGTGGTAGATGGGGTGCCAATCAAGTGGACTGCTTTGTCCTGGATGGTGTTGAGCTTCTTCAGTGTTGTTGGAGCTGCACTCATCCAGGCAAGTGGAGAGTATTCCATCACACTCCTTACTTGTGCCTTGTAGATGGTGGAAAGGCGTTGGGGAATCAGCAGGTGGGACACTCACCACAGAATACCCAGTCTCTGACCTGCTGTTGTGGCCACATTGTTTATGTGGCTGGTCCAGTTGAGTTTCTGGTCAATGGTGACCCCCAGGATATTGATGGTGAGGGATTCAGTGATGGTAATGCCGTTGAATGTCAAGGGGCGATGGTTAGACTCTCGCTTGTTGGAGATAGTCATTGCCATGTGTGGTGTGAATGTTACTTGCCACTTATCAGCCCAAGCCTGAATGTTGTCAAGGTTTTGCTGCATGCGGGCATGGACTGCTTTATTATCTGAGGAGTTGTAAATGGAACTGAACACTGTGCATCATCAGTGAACATCCCCACTTCTGACCTTATGTTGGAGGGAAGGTCATTGATGAAGCAGCTGAAGATGGTTGGGCCTAGGGCACTGCCCTGAGGAACTCCTGCAGCAATGTCCTGGGGCTGAGATGATTGACCTGCAACAAACACAACCATCTTCCTTCGTGCTAGGTATGACTCCAGCCAGTGGAGAGTTTTCCCCCCGATTCCCATTGACTTCAATTTTACTGGGGCTCCTTGTTGCCACACTCGGTCAAATGTTGCCTTGATGTCAAGGCCAGTCACTCTCACCTCACATCTAGAATTCAAGTCTTTTGTCCATGTTTGGACCAAGGCTGTAATGAGGTCTGGAGCTGAGTGGTCCTGCCAGAACCCAAACTGAGCATTAGTGAGCAGGATATTGGTGAGTAAGTGCCCCTTGATAGCACTGCCGACAACACCTTCAATCACCTATCAAGCTTATTCTTAAATGTTGACAGGGGTTTGATTTTAACTGTTCCCACTGGACAGGATCGGCTGCCCGCTTTATACCCCACCTGATCTGCTGTCGCCCATTTTATGTTATGGTACATTTATAAGTATATTCTCCCACTGACAAACAACAGGAATCTCAGCAGCGAGGAAAAATACACTTTTCACTCACCCAACTCTAACTCCCTTCATTTTCAATAAAAGGAAGTATTAATGTGATTCCACCCTTTTGCTTCTACTAACAAAAATGTGATTTCAATTTTTTAACGTAGAATATGCTCATCTCACACTGAAAGTGTCATCATATTCTATTTAACAGGTGGTGTTTCAAAAATATATATTATATACAGCTTGTTAAAATCTCAGGAAAAACTGTGAAACTCCAGCTCACTTTCTGTCCTCTATCCTAAAACATTGTATTTTGTAGTAACTGATTAATCTCAGTTAAACCAGATGCAATTTGACATGTACTTTTTAGATTTTGCCAAGGCGTCAGAAAATATTGGTCCGGATCTTGCTGGAGTGCGGCAAATGTACGCTGTTTTCTGCACCCTTCAGCTCGGAAATGTTTTGCACTGTAACTTGCTGGAAGTGCGAGCTGATAATGATGTGGCAAGGGCAACAGGGCATCTGAGACCTCAGTGAATGGCGGGGCCAACAGGGTAATGAGATTTAAGGATTGAGAAAGAAACAGAGGAATGACAGAGAAGGAGGGTGAATTTGAGTCAAATTAATTACAGAAAGAGAAATAAATGAAAGAAAGATTGGATTAAGAGTGAGAGAAAAAAGAGACAGAAAGGAAAAGTAAGAAAAAAAAAATTAATTTAAAATTTGACATTTGACTTTATTTAAATCTCTAATAAATGACTGTATGCGGGAATAAGATTGAACAGTTAAATTGTTCCCTTTCTGGGCCAGAGAGGTTGATTGGCATTGCATTAACAATTATCACATTGTTAAAAAGGTACTTACACTTTTAAGTTCCAGCCCCTACTTTCTGCAGCAAGTTTATGGGCAATTAATGTGTAAATCCAGCAGGTTCTTAAAAATAACGGGGAGACTAATGACATAAATAGACCATCAAGTTCCAAAGATTTGCAGCTCACAGCGTATCGCTTAATCCCCTGAACTTGCTAGCCGATTTCTGCATTAATATTGGTGGGCATCGCTATCATGCCATTAATTTTCCAGCAAGACTGGCCCATTATTTTCAGATTTTCGTATCACAATTTCCTGAAAATAGTTTTTGATGATAACATTGCAGGACAAACCAAGCTTAAAAGCATTGTGAAAAGACTGTTCTTCCAACTAATAATCTACCTTTGTCAATCATTAATGTCACAGAAAGCTTCTTGCTAATTACATATTTCATGTCATTGTGGAGAAGCATCTTAATCATTCCAATACCTTGTCTTACAAATTGATAGCAAGGGCCATGACTGTGATCCTCAGTATGGTGAGATCCCAGCTTTGAACCATGCCATCACAAGATAATGCTGAGGGGACGGTGGCCTAGAAATTGGAGAACGCTGGAAATCTGCTGGTAACATCGGCTGCCAAGGGTAACGGCCGCCGGCCAAGAAAACGCATGCAGTACTGGCATTTTGGTACTGCCTGCTCATTAACATCAGCATGGCATTGATTATCTAGTGCAACGAGCTCATTGCAGTGCTAATCTCAGAAGGAGGCTAAAGGTCGCCTCTGTCTCCCGCTTGCAGTGTAGGGGAATGGGGAAGAAAGGAGCGACCCGAACAGTTGCCATACTTGCTCCAAAAACATTAGCTGCCACCTGATGTTTGTGGATTTTTTAATAGTTTATGATATGAATGCAGCTGCGTTGTCTGTAACACTAATCTTTCCCCAAAGGTTATTTTTGAAAGTAGTCATCGTGGCAGGTTTAGTGGGTCTTGCATACTTGACACAAAATAATTATTTGATAAAGAATTGGTTATGGAATTTTGAATAAATTATTTATAATTCCTTAAAATCTTAAGCAGTTGAGTCCAGATTTGCTAGGGTGTGATGTCCTGGTGACTCTATCATCATAAAGATAAAAGAGATCTTCAGAGATCATCTTCAATCGTTGCAATGGAGTTCATCCATTGATTTACTGAACCACAAACACTGTAGGCCTCCTGGAAAGCTGCCAGAAAATGCAACACCCCCTACCCCACCACTGATGGGCAAGAAATGAAAGTTTAAAAGAAGAACCTTGGCAAAGGAGACGTTTGAAGTTCTGGCGTCCATCCTCGTGAGTCCTGCCAGACTCCTTTATGGCCATTAGCACTGCTGACACACCTGTTAGCGGCAGCACTCTCTGGCATGATTTAGTGTGGGTGGCAATGGGAGCGGAGAACTCCAAAATGGATGAGCTGGTGTCAACTCGGCGTTGCACACTGATTGACATCATGCTCCAACTCATTAAAATACGTTGACCAATGGCAGGCAATGGCAGCACTGCCGACCTGTTGAAAATGGCGGTCGCCGCGGGACCCACCACCAGCTGGCGGAAGAGCGCCGGCTGCTGTGTTTTTTCACCATTTCATGATGACAACGGGTGCCGCAAACCACCCGAATTTCTAGGCCATTGTGTGCTAGTTACCAGATGCCAGTTTCCCTCTCATGCATAGAAATGATGTATGAATCAGGGAAGAGCTGAGGAGAAGAGTGAAATTGATGCCAAAAATATTAACAAAAAATAAAATCTCTATAAACTCTAATCTGCCTTTACTGCCACATGTACAAACTGCTGTGCTCTGCATGGAAAATAATGGCCCAGAAATTCGGGTCTCCACGGGTGAGTACACACAGGGTACTCACCCGTAGGCCGAATGGAATTGCCGGTTTCCTGCATGCACTGCGCATGCGCGGGAAACCGGCACTTCCGATCCTCTGAACGAAGGGGTTCAGAGGTCGAATGCACGCGCAGGGGAGGCTGCGCGTGCACTTTGAACGTAGGTTTTTTTTGCAGGTTTTCACGCGAGGTTAAGCCTGCAGGATTTACACATTTAAAAAGCAGGCGTAAGGCTTGCTTTTTGCAAGGTAAGTGGTCAATTAATTAAAATTAAAACATTTTTTCCACAGGTTTATTATTTTTAAATACTTTAAAGCAAGGTAAGTTTATTTTTAGCCCCGTTATAATATAAAATTATTTTTTTCAAAAATTTAAATTATTGTTTAAAATAGTTATTTAATGTAATTTATAGTTTATTTAAAAAGTGTGATTTAAAAAAAAATGTATTTGAAGGTTTACTGCTATTTTGGGCCCGTAGTATTTATAAGTTTTGACAGGTCTACCTGTCAATCTTATGAATGGGCTTTGCCCTCCTCCGATTGGCTGCCCATGGCTCACGTGATCCCAGGGGACGCATCGCACTAACTACGCCCCTGGGACACACAAGCACAGCGCGCCGGCAGCTGGGCCAGGCCCCAGAGCGGAATTTCATGGGGCCCTACAGCTCAACTGCCGGCGCGCAAGGTAAGTGCAGGTCGGGGGCTTGCACCCGCGGGAAACCCCCGACCCGAATTTCTGGGCCAATAATTGGTGCAGATCTGCACTTTACAGCGATGGAAAATTAAAATTGCTGCATCCAGTAATTGGTTAGAAGTATGAAAGAAATCGTTAATTGTTGAACAGTATTGGGAGCTAGCTTGGTTAATTATATGGTGCGTGATTTCAATTGTTCTAAGAATGGGAGATAATCATAGGCATAGGAGCTAAATATTTTATTATGATCAATATGAAGATAATACCCGCCTACACAGCTGAAATATGTTGGTTTCTTTCGCTTTCAAAAATGTTCTAGTTACTGCAATTATCGATAATTATCATTATAATAGCCACTTATGACTGTAAGTGCTGGCCTTTAATCTTTTATTTTAAAAATATAATCCATTATTAATCTTAAATAAAAAAAATTAAATCTACTATTACTTAAAAGAGATCTTAAAACTTAGAAAAATCAAACCTAGCACAAAGGAAGATGGTTGTGGTGGTTGAAGGTCAATCAATACAGCCCCAGGACATCGCTGCATGAGTTCCTCAGGGCAGTGTCCTAGGCCCAACCATCTTCAGCTGCTTCATCAATGACCTACCTTCCATCATAAGGTCAGAAGTGGGAATGTTCGCTGATGATTGCAGTGATCAGCACCATTCACAACTCCTCAGATAGTGAAACAGTAACTCACCAATAACCTGCTCACTAATGCTCAGTTTGGGTTCCATCAGGACCACTCGGCTCCCGACCTCATTACAGCCTTTGTCCAAACATGGACAAAAGAGTTGAATTCTAGAGGTGAGGTGAGAGTGACTGGCCTTGACATCAAGGCAGCATTTGACCGAGGGTGGTATCAAGAAGCCCTAGTAAAATTGAAGTCAGTGGGAATCGGGGGGAAAACTCTCCACTGGCCGGAGTCATACCTAGCACAAAGGAAGATGGTTGTGTTTGTTGGAGGTCAATCATCTCAGCCCAAGGACATCGCTGCAGGAGTTCCTCAGGGCAGTATCCTAGGCCCAACCATCTTCAGCTGCTTCATCAATGACCTTCCCTCCATCATAAGGTCAGAAGTGGGAATGTTCGCTGATGATTGCAGTGTTCAGCGCCATGCACAACTCCTCAGATAATGAAGCAGTCCATGCCCACATGCAGCAAGACCTGGTCGACATTCAGGCTTGGGCTAATAAGTGGCAGGTAACATTCACGCCACAGAAGTGCCAAGCAATGACTATCTCCAACAACTGAGAGTCTAACCGCCGCCCCTTGACATTCAACAGCATTACCGTCGCTGAATCCCCCACCATCAATATCCTGGGGGTCACCGTTGACCAGAGACTTAACTGGACCAGCCACATAAATACTGTGGCAACAAGAGCAGGTCAGAGGCTAGGTATTCTGCGGCGAGTGTCTCACCTCCTGACTCCCCAAAGCCTTTCCACCATCTACAAGGCACAAGTAAGGAGTGTGATGGAATACTCTTCACTTGCCTGGATGAGTGTGGCTCCAACAACACTCAAGAAGCTCGACACCCTCCAGGATAGAGCAGCCCGCTTGATTGGCACCCCATCCACCACCTCAACCATTCACTCCCTCCACCACCTGTGTACCGTGGCTGCAGTGTGTACCATCTACAAGATGCACTGCAGCAACTCGCCAAGGCTTCTTCAGCAGCACCTCCCAAACCCGCGACCACTTCCACCTAGAAGGACAAGGGCAGCAGGCGCAAGAGAACATCATCACCTCTAAGTTCCCCTCCAAGTCACACACCATCCTGACTCAGAAGTATATCACCGATCCTTCATCATCGCTGGGTCAAAATCCTGGAGGCAGATGATCGATCATAAGTCAATCTGTTAGAGCATCAGAATCATTATCAGTGACTCATGCTATGTCAATGAGGGAGATTCCAAACTATTCTGTCACCAGCTTGCTGTGATGCGCCCATCTGTCCGTCCCCCACTTGGGTATCCTCCTCGATCCCAGCAATTTCCAGGGCCTCCTCCTCCCAGGGGGTGAGCTGAGCTACTGAGGGTGGCCCTCCTCCTGTCATCGCTCTTTCCCTCTTATTGTGGGCTCTCTTTTCCTGCAATGAGGGACACAAGTTGAGTTTGAGTGAGAATGAAGGAGTGAGTGTAGAGAATCCATAGCATAGATGCTGAAAAGGATACAAAGGACCCTCCCTGTGTGTTGAAAGTTGTCGTTGTCATGGCATCACAGTGATAGGGAGTGTGAGGGCTTCATGGTCAAATAGTTAAGTGAATGTGACCATAGAGAGAGAGGGAATGGGTAAGGGTGCAGGGATGTAAGTGTCAAGTGGGATGTGGAGGAAGAGGTTGGCAAAGCAGAGTGCTGGTGAGGAGAGGCGATGGGGATCAGATTGAGGGTGATGGGAAAGTCATACTCACTTTTCCTGTGCGGAGAAGGTCATGAAACCTCTTCCTGCATTGCAGCCAGGTTCTGCGGCTCAGCGAGATGGAGTTGATCTCCTGGGCCACTTGTAACCTTACAGCTTTTGTCTGCTGGGGTGACTTTTTTCTCCCTGAGGAAGGGAACAGCACCTCCTTATTACAGCTGGCTCCGTGCACCAGAGCTTGGAGGGAGGGCTCATCAAATCGAGGAGCACACTTTTGCTTGATCGTTGACATTTGCCACAATTCAACCCCTTCATATAAATTGCAGAGCCTTTGCAGTCTCTAGAAGAATCAAGGCTGCTTGCAAGCCTTAAATCCAACAGCATTGATGACATCATCGGAGGCAACTTTCTGTATGAAAAGACTCATTAGGCCAGTGGTTCCCACATGCAGGAAATCAATTAGCCAATTAGGGGAAAATCGCACTTTATCAACACTTCACTTAGGAGTCGGGGTCCTGAGACGATTTCCACCTGACACGTCTCAGCTTGCCCACACTGACAAAATCCAGCCCACTATGTCTGCTGGTTGGGGAGTCTAGAACTAGAGGACATAGCCTAAAAATTAGAGCCAGATCTTTCAGGAGTGAAGTTAGGAAATACTTCTACACACAGAGTGGTAGAGGTTTGGAAATCTCTTCTGCAAATGGCAGTTGATACTAGATCAATTGTTAATTTTAAACCTGAGATTGATAGATTTTTGTTAACCAAAGGTATTAAGGGATAAGGGGCAAAGGCGGATATATGGAGTTAGGTCACAGATCAGCCATGATCTCATTGAAATGGCGGAAGAGCCTCGAGGGGCTAAATGGCCTATGTTTGTTCCTATGTTCCTTATATAAAGTAACAACAGAAAATGCTGGAAACACTCAGCAGTTCAGGCAGCATCGTGGAGAGAGAAACAGCGTCACCGTTTCGAGTCGGGGACCCTTCGTCAGAACTTGGGTGGGTGGTAGAGAATGAGGATTTTAAAGGAGAGGCGAGAGGGGTGGTACAAGGTGAGATGCTCAAAAGAGGAGAAGCTGCCAGAGGAGTAGGGAGGCATGAAGGGACAATTACTAGTCCTAGCCCCTTTAGGGCTACCCCAGATCAGGCATATTCCCCAGACGTTCACTTTCAACTAAAGTTTGAGGTAACCAAATCCTAAAGACGCTTAATTGGGTCTAAAGGTCCAGACTATCTCTCCCTAAAGGAAAGGAACAACCTGAAGATGTTACCATCCTCCAGATAGCACTTTTAATAAGTTTAGCTAGACTGTAACATTCTGGATATTATGAGGGTCCAGAAAACTCCCTCAGAATTCTGCAACTCCTCACCAAGGAACGTACAGAGATTGGGTTCGCGAGTTGACACAGAAGTACTATGTGAGACAATTCTAAAAATATATAGATTAATTAAAGAACCGACATGTAATTTACAGTTGGTGATTCAATCGCAACATTAACAGTTCCAAAAACAGAAATCTTACAATTCTATTATCAGAGGTCCTTATTCTCAAATCTTAACTTCTCTAATTTTACAGTTCTTAGTTTATTCCAGGATATCCACCAAAATCAAGTACAATATTTTGATCCCCGAAATACAAAGAGTTGAAGACTTACAGAGCTTACCTCTGAAGCCGAGAATCGCTTTGCCCCTTTACAGCGAATCTATCATCCCATTTGAAAGTTCAATTTTAATACCCTTTTGCAGTGGTATTTCCTTTGAAGTTTTCTGCTGATGTAAGCTAATTATCTCTAGTCATTTTTCTGTTGACTCCTGCTATTCTTACAGTCAGTTCAGCTGGTAGCAATGCAGACTCATGTCTCTCCTTTAGGTGTTCGAAGCTTATCATAAAAAATGGTGTGGAACAGGTGCATCTATTTGATTCTTATCAAAATCTTCTGTTTGTGTCTTTTTATGACGTGTAAATTAAAAACACCTCAGCCAGGTGCACCTTTGTCTTCTTAGTTACCTCAGCTGGTTGCATTAAGAATTATGGCCTAGAAATTCAGTTGTTAGCGCCAGCCGCTAGCGCCTTAGGAGGAGAAGTGGGGCGCTAAGCGGCTAGCGCCCGGGCGCGGCGCGATCTGCGCCTCTCACGAACTTCACTCAAGATTTAGCAGTGGCGCAAAACCGCAGCGCCCGCTCAGCTGTGCGCGCAGATCCTGACGTCATTTCATGGTGCAACGCCCTTGGTGCGCCTCGAACCAGAACTTCAGTGGCGCCGCCCTTCTGTGCGCCTGGCGCCCCCAGTGACTAGTAGAGGGGAATGGTTCCCAGTCGCTGCGGGGCGCGGGGGGCGCTATTTAAAGGGGACTCCTGCATTATAAGTGGCAGCCATTTTGTGGCAATCCTTCTTTGTTAGAGACGGATATTTGGAGAGAGACAAAGGGAGAGAGCTTTCTGGTTTGACTCAGCTCTCGCACAGGTACTTCTGGCTTCAGGCCAGAGCTTTGCACTTGGATTTAACTTTCAGTGCCATAGCCTTGAGTCGCCACATATAATGGGGGCTGCAATGGGTGGAAATGTTGGCTTACTGCATTGCATTCAAAGGGCTCAGAGATGCCGTGAGAGAGTGCCAGTCATGGCCAGATGGAGAAGGGCCAACAGGCGTCGGCACAGGAGGCCTTGCCCACCCAGGGTATACCGCCAACAGTTCTCATATCTGAACATGTCTGAGGAGCAGTGTGTTCAGAGGCTGCAATTCAGAAGGGAGGTGGTCACTGAGATCTGCCACCTGCTTCGCAGAGATCTGCAGCCATAGCTGAGGAGCAGGACGTCTCTGTCGGTGGCAGTGAAGGTGACGGTGGCTCTTAACTTCTATGCCACCGGCTCCTTCCAATTCGCTACTGGGGACATTGCCAACATCTCCCAGTTCGCGGTACATTGCTGCATCCGCCAGGTGACCAATGCCCTTTTCAGAAGGAGATGTCAGTACATCTCCTTCCCCATGACCCTGGACAAGCAGCAAGAGCGTGCAATGGGATTTGGAGGAATAGCGAGCTTCCCCATGGTCCAGGGTGCCATTGACTGCATGCATGTGGCTTTGCGGGCACCTCTACAGAATGCCGAGGATTACCGCAACCGGAAGGGCTACCGTTTGCTCAACGTCCAGTTGGTGTGTGACCACAGGCAGCTCATACTAGCTGTCAATGCCTGCTTTCCAGGCAGCAGCCACGATGCCTTCATCCTGCGACAGACTTCTGTGGCAGACATTTTCAAAGCCCAGGCTCACCCATGAGGATGGCTCCTCGGGGACAAAGGCTATCCTTTGTGCACCTGGCTGATGACCCCGCTCCGTGCACCCAGCACCCCTGCTGAAGAGCAATACAATGACAGCCACCAAGCTACCAGGAACATCATTGAGCACACAATCGGCGTGCTCAAGCAATGATTCCGCTGTCTGGATCATTCCGGAGGAGCCCTACAGTACTCGCTTAAACGAGTCTCCCATTTTGTTGTAGTGTGCTGCATGCTGCACAACCTGGCTATCCTCAGGACTCAGCCACTGCCAGCAGACATTGGAGGACCACCAGAGGAGGAGGAGGAGGTGGAGCACAAAGACGGGAGGGAGGCACAAAATGCAAGGGCCGTCTGTCGGCGGCTTATTGCAACTCGGTTCTAGGCCCCCTCTCAGGGAATGGCTTGTGCCAATGAAAGAACATGAATGGAGCCACTCCGCAAGCCCTCAGCTGGTCAAGGCAACAAATAGTTCAAAGTGCAAACATGGACAATGTGATTAAAGAAATTTTTTTACTGTGCAAACTCTGTGCCCTTCCCGCATGACAAACTAATTCAGATAAACCCCCCAAAAAACAGTCAGAGACATAACTAGCTCTCACAACCGTCAGAAAATGAAAAAAACAGTTAAACAAAAATGACCATGATCCTCGACCTTCATATAAAAAACAAACACAACAGTCTCGGCCTTCATAAAAAACAAACACAACAGTCTCAGCCTTCATAAAAAACAAACACAACAATCTCGGCCTTCATAAAAAACAAACACAACAGTCTCGGCCTTCATAAAAAACAAACACAACAGTCTCGGCCTTCATAAAAAACAAACACAACAGTCTCGGCCTTCATATATAAAAAAAAACCTTCTCGGCCTTCATATATAAAAAAAACATTTGGCCACACCTACTTTTTCCCCTGCGAGGATGATCCGCCTCACTTCCGCGAGTGGCCCCTTCCCGCCCTGCAGCTCCTCCTCAATGGGACCCCAGTGGCTGCAGCAAGGCTGGGGGAAGGCTGCTGAGGGTCCGATGGTGAGACGGCAGATGCCCTTGGGGGACGGCCTGGACCAGCTCTGGGCCTGGAGGGCCCGGCTACTGACTGCTCCAACTCTGCTTGGGCGGCAGCAGTCTGTCCTACGGGTGGTGGCAGCTGCAGTGGAGGAGTGACAGTGTTGGCTGCAGGAATGCTGCCAACCTGACAGAGCACAGGCACTCCCTGGTCGGCTGATATACCGGCACTCGCATGGGCCAGCACTGCAGCATGCGCAGCAATCTGCTGAAGCACAGACTGCTGGGCTGCTGCGGCGCGGTGAGGGCCCCGGTGATGCCTTGCCGATCCAGCGAGGGTGGCAGCAGTTAGTGCCCGTGTGGCCCTGATCTGTGTCTGCATCAGACCAGCCAGTGAATGCACGGCACGACTGAGCACTTGGCTGGATGCCGCCTATGCTGCCGTGAAGTCCTGCAGACTCCTTGCCTGTGCTGCACTGAATTTTTGCAGACTCCTGGTCTGTGCTGCCCCAAATTCCTGAGCACTCCTTGCCAGTGACTCTATGGAGTCAGGCATCCTTGCCACTGCAGCCATGAACTCTGTGTGCCTGCGCTCAGCCTGGGCGCCCATTTCACCAAGGAGCTGCACCTCCTCTGCGCTCACCGTAGCAGGACTGGAGGCCGCACTCACCGGGGAGAAGGCCGCCGAGCCTCCCCACCCCTCCCGCGTTGCTGCAGCCCGCTGGGCCCTGGAGCTTCACTCTCCTCAGGCCCTTCCCCCCTGCTCCCCTCCAGGAAAGACGTGTCCCCATCATGGCCATGGGCTGCCTCGGCTGAGGGTGGCACTGATGGGCCGGCTTCCTCTTCCTCCTCCTCGAATTCAGAATCACTGTCAGTGGCAGCTTGAGGGCCCGCCTCCTCACCTGGCGATTCAGCATCTGAAAGCAGGGAGGCACAAGACTTGCTTTAGAGTGAGGACAGGGCAGCAGCGAGGGAGGCATGAGTGCTGCTATGCACTGCATTGGTTCGATAGTGGCAAAGGATGCTGGTGTGAGGCACAAGTGGAAAGAGAGAGGTCAAAAAAGTGATGACCTTACCATTGCTGTCCAGAACAGGGCCGGCATCTCCACTGGTGACGGGGCCAATCAGCTGGCCTGCCATAATGTGCTCCACACGCTGCTCCAGGTCGCTGAGCTCTTTGAGGTCAGGACGGCCTCCCCCGGTCCGTCGCTGCTGCCTGCGATTGTGGGCCAGCTTGCCCTGCAAGAGAAAGGATGGCCTCTAAGTACAGTGTCAAGCCCTGATCTTGCCTGCACTGCCTCCCATGGTGGCATAGCCCTGACAGTGTCAAGCCCTGATCTTGCCTGCGCAGCCTCCCATGGTGGAATAGCCCTGACAGTGTCAAGCCCTGATCTTGCCTGCACTGCCTCCCATAGTGGAATAGCCCTGACAGTGTCAAGCCCTGATCTTGCTTGCACTGCCTCCCATGGTGGAATAGCCCTGACAGTGTGTAAAGTGCTGAATGTGTAAGTGATTTTCATGGGAGTCCCATAGCTGTTGGATGAGGGCTGGGCATTGGGGCTTTCAGGTCCCTTTGGCCATAAAGTGAGGTGCACATGCAGGGATGAGGAGGATACTGGAAAGGGTACTCACCCTGACAACCCGAGTGAAGTCGTTGAACTTTTTCCTGCATTGCACAGGAGTCCTGGCAACCATGCTGTTGGAGGTCATCCTGTTTGCCACCTCCCTCCAGGCTTTTCTATACTCGCTGGGCAGCAGCCTCCTGCCACTATCAGGGAAGAGGACAAGTCGCCTGCGCTCCACTGCACCAACCAGTAGCTTCAGGGCACCCTCGCTGAAGTGCTGTGCTCACTCCCTAGCCTTCTCCATAGTCGTGGGCATTGAACTGTTGAAGCAGCTATGTTCAGGCCTTGATTCAGGGCAGCAGTGTGCAGGGCGTGGCAGCCAAACAAGTCCACCCTCCCCCTTTAAGAGCTGACCGGCGCCAGCGTGTCTGCCTTCAATCAGCAACTTGCTGCACCTGCGCTGCGCCCGCCCTCGGTGTTAGCGCCTCGGCACGCCGGCTTGGCGCCTTATGATAGTCGTGCATCGCCTGCTTTAGCACAGCAGCAACCTCTTGGGGCGATGTAACTGAATATCGGCAAAGGTGGCGCTAAGTTGCGCCGGGCGCTAAATTTAGCAAACGCCCGGCTGTAGCGCCCCAAACATGGCTATACTGAATTTCTAGGCCTATGTCTCTACCCTAGGTGTTCGAAGTTCATCATAAAACACAGTGTAACAGCAGTGCATCTAGTTGATGTCATTTTTACAAAGGCATATGTTTCTTAATTTTTTGTGTTTCTTTCAAAGTGTAATTTAAGACACCTTAACAGGGTGTACCATTGTGTACTTTCCAAAGCTTCAGACTATCAGGAGCATCCAACCTCCTGTTTCAATAAGGCTATTGATTCAGTGTCAACAATTTATCTTACCTCAATAGCCTGAATGCTGTTCAGAGCTTCTCCATTGTTGAGGCTTCCGGATTTCCAGACCTAGTATGTCATGTTTTAATAAAGTCAGAATTCTTTTATAGAATGGTGTATTTTTCTGAATAGGTATATTGCTTATTCCTTCACAGGCAGACCAAGGTGTGATTCGGTCTGGAGGGGTAATATGGTGGAAGGTATTGCCAGATATAAGTAAAGAACCCCACATAAATTTATTGATATGAGACGCTGGGGCAGATTTTGCAGTGGGTATGACAGTGTACTCTGAGAGTATGCCGTCATACCGCCTTTGAAATTGACCGCTAAATCCCGAACTTGTGATCTGTCAAGTTACGCCTTGACAGATGATCTGCACCGAAGGGGAAATACTCATTGCTGGTGCAGAGTTGGGCTAATTGCTCACCAACTGCTCAGCAATTATGGACAAAAATGTTACGGTTAGAGAAAGCAGGTGCAGGAGCCTGTTTCACTGGGAAAGGAACCACCTTTCCGTTCTTTTGCAGGTTAAGCCGCGTTAATGGTGAAAATAAATAAGATTTTGCATCCAGCCAGGGTGGTTCAGCAATAGCTAAAATGCTTCTCAAGGAGTGTATTTTTTTTAAATTATCTAAAGTTTTCTTCATTTTAGATAGGTAGTAATATTTGATAGCTTGAATAAATACAGTACCATTTACTGTAATACAGTTTAATTAATGAAAAGAAAAATCTAATATTAGTTTGCATTCCCTCCCCCAAATAATGGCCCAGAAATTCGGGTCTCCACGGGTGAGTACGCACAGGGTACTCACCCGTAGGCCGAATGGAAGTACCGGTTTTCTGCATGCACTGCGCATGCACGGGAAACCGGCACTTCCGATCCTCTGAACGAAGGGGTTCAGAGGTCGAACACGCGCGCAGGGGAGGCTGCGCGTGCGCTTTGAACTTAGGGTTTTTTTTACAGGTTTTCCCGGGATCGTAAGCCTGCAGTATTTACACATTTAAAAAGCAGGCGTAAGGCCTGCTTTTTGCAAGGTAAATGGTCAATTAATTAAAATTAAAACATTTTTTCCACAGGTTTATTATTTTTAAATACTTTAAGGCAAGGTAAGTTTATTTTTAGCCCCGATAGAATATAAAATTATTTTTTTCAAAAATTTAAATTATTGTTTAAAATAGTTATTTAACGTAATTTATAGTTTATTTAAAAAGTGTGATTTTTAAAAATTTATTTGAAGGTTTACTGCTATTTTGGGGCCCGTAGTATTTATAAGTTTTGACAGGTCTTCCTGTCAATCTTATGAATGGGCTTTTCCCTCCTCCGATTGGCTGCCCATGGCTCATGTAATCCCAGGGGACGCATCGCACTAACTACGCCCCTGGGACACGCAAGCACAGCATGCCGGCAGCTGGGCCAGGCCCCGGAGCGGAATTCCATGGGGCCCTACAGCTCAACTGCTGGCGCGCAAGGTAAGTGCAGGTCGGGGGCTTACACCCGCGGGAAGCCCCCGACCCGAATTTCTGGGCCTATATGTAAAAGCACCCTCCTTTCTCCTCTGTGGCCTTATTCTGTAACTTTCTTTCCCTGTGTACCAGTTATTGAACAATTAACTGTAAAAGCCTGATGCTGGTTCCCACTGTAGGAATTAACAGCAGGGTTGGGGTTATTTGTCTCTGGTCAGTCAGAAGCCTCTCAGCTGCTCCAGGGACCCCCGTGCGGTTTCGAAGCACTCCCCTATTCCTGGTTCTGACCACTGAACTTATTCGGTAGCGATGTGGACAGAAAACGTGACTCGTGGTTTGGGTGCAAAATAGACCAGTATTTATTGAAACAAAAAGAAAGAAACAACTTAAAATGTAATCGATACAGCACTTATGCCTGGTACAGCACTTTTGCTTAACGCAGTACACTTAGTGTCCACTAGAGCGCTCCTTGCTCAGCGCAACACTCCTTTACATACAGTACACTTTAAAAAAAAACAGCTACACAGTGTTCACCACAGCACTTCTCTGCTTGGTGCAACACCCCTTTTAATACAGTTTCAATATAGAACTCAGTGTTCACTATAGCACTTCTCTGCTAGTGCAACACCCCTTTTTAAATACAGTTTCAATACAGAACTCAGTGTTCACTATAGCACTTCTCTGCTAGTGCAACAGTCTTACTTAAAATAGGGGAGGAGAAACAGACACAACGGGGGAAAATCGACTAAAATCACAGTTCTAACAAAATTCCCACTTAATTCCCACCCCTATACCTATTCTAAATTGCCTTGTAAAAGGCCAGAAAAATATATGCTCACCAATTAAAATGCCTGCTCCATGCCCTGCGATCTTTGATCTTCACTGCCCCGAAGTAAAAACACCCCAGTATTTTAAAAGTAAACTGCTGGTGTTCCACTCCTTTAGGCAGGCTCCCACATTGTAGAGGCACGGAGGCGAGGCCACAGAGAGAGAGAGAGAGAGAGAGAGAGAGATGGCTTCTGAGAAGCTATCTTTTATACCCCATTTGGGGCCTGCCCAAATCCGGATGTATCTGGGCTAAACAAAAGGGATCCAAACTGCCCCATTGTCTGTAATGGGTTTGGATGAATTACCCATTCATTTAAACTGTTTTTCTTTTCAGTTTAAATGTGTCCTCATTGTCTGTGATGGGCTTTTGAATAAAGCTGCAGTTTAAATGTGTCCTCATTGTCAGTTTAAATGTGTCCTTTGAATAAAGCTGCCGTGGTTTGAATTATTGCGAAATCCCTACAGTCCCCAATCGGATACTAAAACTTGCTTGTAGTATCCTGGCCAAAGGTGAGCAATAATTTCTGACCCCCCACAAACAACCTTCCCTTATACTTATCTAAATCTATCTTTGATCCCCTGACACCTCCATCTCCCCTGCCCAGAGAGAATCGCAGTACGGTAGGCATCTATCAACAGAAAACCAAAATTAATTAAATAATCTATACACAGAGGGGGTCCAATGCCCCTGCATCACTTATATTCACAATAATTCAAGCATGGAGGGGGTCCGATGCCCCTGCACTGCTTGTAACATAATTTTAACATGATACAACATCTTTAATGGGATTGTCACCCAGCCAACATATCTGCTAAAAATACACATGGAAGACAACGAGCTTCCCCTTTTTTTTATTACATTACAATTGTCTGGCACTTTATTAAATGGCACTATTCTTCAGCCAGAAATGTATTTTAAATTTTCACAAACTGCAAGCACAACAATTCCTAGGCATATGCAATTTGTTCCCTTAACTCCAAACAAGCAGTAAAATTAAATACTTAATCTTAATGGGATTATCAGTAACAGTTTAAATGTTGTGAGCATCTGCCTCCTGCAGACCCCTTCCTTCGCAGGCTAGGAGTGCTTTCTTTCTTGAATCCCATGACACGCTGGTCCTCTGCGTCTTCCGGAGCTCTGAAAAAGACTAAAAAAATCTCGCCAGGTCCCCTGGCTCGGAGGGAGTGTAATCAGGTCCCGCGACCTTGATCCACAATACAATTCTGGAATGGTACCACACTTAAAACTTATACACTAATATTAATTGCAATATAAAAATTAAAATTAACACGTTCTACCTCAATACACGTTCTACCTTAATACACGTTCTACCTTAACCTTATGCACACTACTTGCACTAAGCTATATACAAGCGCCGCCCGTCTCCGGGCGGCCAGCTTAATCCCTGGTTGGGCTGCCACAGGCTGCTCCCTGCGGCATGGCTGGACTGATTCCAGCTTCTAGTCCCTCGCAGCTTATGTCTGCTAGTTGGGGACCTATGCCTTTTGGCCTCTCCCTGACTCGGGAGACCGCCCTACTCCACTGGAAAGTGGGTGACCATACTTTCTTGGGCTGGGGTACCCAAAGAGATCTCCTAGGGAGTGTCGCCAGTGGGGCTACCCTGGCGAGCAGACCCTTAGCTCGGGTCACACTCCCTGCTGGCTGGGGACCGCCTCCTTCGGGTCCCTCCCTTCCCAAACCTGGGCTGGGGACAGGCAATCCCTTGCCACCGGCTGCTGCTTTCTGAGAGCCTTCCCCTTCAGGTCTAAAACCTGGTTCAGGCTCCTCCCCGGAGTCCCACAAGAGAGGGGGAATCGCTCGGGCCAAGTGCTGGGGAGCTTCTACAATCCCAGCTGCCTGTTCCCCTGCCCCCCCCCGCTTAAACAACCCGCATTGTTTGATATAACTGGCTGCCTGACAGTAATCCTGTTCAAAATCATGAATGGCTCCCCCCCTGACACAAGCCACAGTGCCCGCCTGTGCAGCCTGTGAACTTGTACCTGCTGTGGGCTGGGGATTTCTATTCTCAGGTTCACTCCCAGCTGCCTGTTTCCCTGTAGGTCCCATTAAGCTAGATGGGACCCCGTTAGACCGGGGTGAATTGGTCAGGTCCTCCGAGTGGACCACCGTACTGGAGGCTCCAGTGTCCACCTGCACCATCTCCACCCCATCTCAACATAGGGCCTGCTCCCCTCAGCATTTTTGCAGGGACACAGGTCAACAGGCTGCGCTGGCTCTAGTCATTGCTGGGAGTGAGGTGGGGTAGACAGGGTTAAAACACTGGTGGTGGCTGGTACTCTCCCCTGGCCAGTCAGAAGAGACCATAGGGACTGTAAAAATGACTCAATTGCTGCGGGAGGGAAGTCTGGCCCTGCCTTTTGGGCTGGGGCTGTGGGATCCTTTCCCTTGTCCTTCCAAGGATTTTTACAGTCTTTTCTCCAGTGACCGTCTTTCCCACACCCATAGCAATTTAACCTAGCCTGAGAGGGCCAGTCCCCCTCCTGGTGCCACTCTTTCTTACTCTGGCTCCCAGGTTTAACCTCATGGACTCTTCCCTTGGGTTGGGGAGCCTCGATACCCCTCATGTTCCTGAAGGCTACTGTAAACAAAAGGGATCCAAACTGCCCCATTGTCTGTAATGGGTTTGGATGAATTACCCATTCATTTAAACTGTTTTTCTTTTCAGTTTAAATGTGTCCTCATTGTCTGTGATGGGCTTTTGAATAAAGCTGCAGTTTAAATGTGTCCTCATTGTCAGTTTAAATGTGCCCTTTGAATAAAGCTGCTGTGGTTTGAACTATTTCCTTGATTGCTTGAGTAAACAGAGTCATTGTCCTTGTGGTCAGACTGAAACCGCAGTAAATCCTTTGTGTACACAAAGTAGCAGTTTCTGTAAACACATCGATTGTCTGCTGCAGGGAGGGGAACTCCCTTTGATTGGCAGATTGACTGCCCCATTGAACCTTTTCACAGACACATCCAAGCTGCCTTTTCAAGTCTTTTATCTTCTGCCATGCAGCCCGACGGCCATTTTGGTCCCTGGATTTTTAAAGGTATATCACCCAGGTATTCTTTTAATCAAAATTAATCTTCAGAACTGTAGGAAATCTCGAAATTATTGGAAAATCCCTACACCACATGACTGTCAAGAGGAAACTTGGCGCTTCCACTGATTGGAGCACCAGGCCCACGTGATCCCAGGTACACTTACGCACACGCTGCACCCATGGGATCCGTGGGTCATTGCGCTGGCTTCAGCTACAGAGCATCAAACAGCAAGTTCACGAAGGAGGGTCCCCATCAGGTCATTTTGTATTCTTTTCTGATGCCAGAGGTGTACTCCATAGGTATGCCGCTGACCAAAAAATCTGCCCCGATATCTCAAGTATAGCCTGAGATAATATTAGTATAGTATTAATGAACATATTAGCAAGGGGGGAGTCACACCTGTTTTTTTTTCTCTACTTGAACAGGACTGGATAGATTCTATAAACTTCTGTAATGTGTTGTATTCTCTTTGCTGCTTATCTGTTATTATTAATAAACCTGTTCTGTAGTTCTTAGCCTAAGCTATGGTATGAGAGTATGTTTATTCTACTGCTTTCTGAAATCTAGGAAATCATAAGGTGGTTCATGCAGTAATAAGAGTTTTTGTTCAATCCTTGGGCCTTAAACATTACTAAATATTGGGCATATATAGGTTCATTCCTGTTCTTTGGGAGAAACAGCTCACTTACGGAAATGGTCCTTCGCACAGTCAAACTATCTGAGTGGACCCCCAAAAGTAACAGTTAATAATACAGAAATAAATCTATTCCTGACATTTGAATCGTTTTATTAGTGTAACACTAGTATTTAAAATGGTAGGCCCAAGGGGCCTGGAATCTTCCTGAACTTGCAAGCAGGCTAAGACTTATGACTGAAGAAAAATGAGAAAATAATAGAGTAGCTGCAGACGAATAAGGAAAACATGACAACTTTGTTCACAAGTTTTATCCAAGCAATAAATTCTTCTTAACGTTTACTTTTGTTTGTGGTTTCCTAACCTGGAATTCAATGCTCATATAGGAACATAGCATTTCACAAGCAAGAAAACACCAACATGGTCCATCTGGCCATTTCAAGTGTGTACGCAGAAACATAGGAACAGGAGTAGGCCATTCAGCCCCTTGAGCCTGCTCCACCATTCAATGAGATCATGGCTGATCTGTGACCTAACTCCATATACCCACCTTTGCCCCATATTCCTTAATACCTTTGGTTAACAGAAAGCTATCAATCTCCGATTTAAAATTAACAATTGATCTAGCATCAATTGCCATTTGCGGAAGAGAGTTCCAAACTTCTACCACCCTTTTGTGTGTAGAAGTGTTTCCTAATTTCACTCCTGAAAGGTCTGGCTCTAATTTTTAGGCTATGTTCCCTAGTCCTAGACTCCCCAACTCGTGGAAATAGTTTCTCTCTAACTGCCCTATCTGTTCCCCGTAATATCGTGAAAACTTCGATCATATCACCCCTTAACCTTCTAAATTCTAGGGAATTCAACCCTATTTTGTGTAATCTCTCCTCGTAACTTAATCCTTGAAGTCGAGGTATCATTCTGGTAAATCTATGCTGCACTCCCTCCAAGGCCAATATATCCTTCCTAAGGTGTGGTGCCCAGGACTGCTTATAGTACTCCAGGTGTGGTCTAACCAGGGTTTTGTACAGCTGCAGCATAACTTCTACCCCCTTTTATTCTATGGGGGCGATTTTCTGATGTCAGAGGAGGCGGGTTTGGAGGCGGGAAAGGCAGGAAAATCAGATTCAAAGAGGTCGGGTTCGGAACCCACCTCCGCGGGATTTTGCCGGTGCCGGTTTTGAAGTTCGGGAAATGCTCCCGTCTCCAGCTGCCCATTGTGCTATTTAACATCCTTAAATGCTCGTTAAGGGCCTCTCTTAGCCTACTTTGAGAGGCCCTCGTGATTGTTCCAGCATTTTGGCGTGCTCCACGCACCTCCTGAACCACGCCAGGTAAACCTGGTGGGTTGACTCATGGGTGGCCTCCTCACTGCTGCAGGTCTAACAAGACATTGTTTATTTCATCAGGGATTACTTGCAGGTGCCAGACCTTGGTTTTAAAAGGTTCCTGAGCACTTTTAGAAGGCCTTCCGAAGTTGGAGGTGCTGCAGCTTGACTCAATCAACTGTGGGACCTGCTTGGAAGACCCTCTCCCCGCTTGTAATGAGCGCTTCCCCAAAGGAGGCATTTACAAACAGCATGGGAACAATTCATTTTCTTTCTGCATGGACCTCAGATGAGGATGAGGACCATCCAGGGCAGCAGTAAAACCAGGCAGCTCAGCAGCAACATCAGCAGGAGCCCCAACTTCTTGCTCAGCCACCTGATGCTGCACAGGGAGAAGGCACCAGCGTATCGAGGCATCTCGCCGCAGGAGATACCCCCAACAGAGGGTTTACAGACAAAGGATGAGCTACCTCAGCATGAGTGAGCAGCAGTGCCAAAGGAGGCTGAGACTTTCACGAGAGGTTGTCCAAGAGATCTGCGGCCTGCTGCAGCAAGACCTGGTGCCCAGAGGAATGGGTGGACACCCCTTACCAGTGGCTGTCAAAGTCACCACCGCACTCAACTTCTTTGACTCAGGCTCCTTCCAGGGATCATCAGCAGACATCAGCGGCATCTCCCAGTTGGCCACCCACAGTTGCATCACGCAGGTTACCGATGCCCTTTTTGCTAAGGCCCACAATTACATCCAGTTCACAAGGGATCAAGCAAGTATAACCACCCGTTCGGTTGGATTCACAAATACGGCAGGCATGCTAATGGTGCAGGGCATCATAGACGGCACACATGTGGCCCTTAGGGCACCCCATCACAACCCAGCTATCTTTGTCAAGCGAAAAGGCTTCCACTCCCTCAATGTTCAGCTGGTGTGTAGCCACATGAAGGAGTTCTTGCAGGTTTGCGCCAAGTTCTGTGGAAATTGCCATGACTCTTTCATCCTGTGGCACTCTAGTGTTCCTCTACTTTTCAATCCACCAAACCAACTTAACGGGTGGCTCCTTGGTGACAAAAACTATCCCCTGAAGAAGTGGCTAATGATGCCGATCAGGAGGCCAGCTAGCGAGGCTGAAGAACACTACAACGCCAGCCACACTTTGACCAGATCCATCATCGAGCAAACCATTGGGTTGTTGAAGATGCGCTTCCGTTGCCTTGACCGATCAGGTAGAGCCCTGCCGTATACACCATACAGGGTCTCCAGAATGGTCGTAGTCTGCTGTATGCTGCACAACATCGTCATAGCTTGCAGCTTCCTGATGAGCAAGCGGCTCAGTTCCAGCCCTCCTCAGATGAGGATGAGAAGGAGGAGGAGGAGGAGGAGGCTGAGGAGGAGGAGGAGGATCTGGAGGAGGAGGAGGAGGAGGAGGAGGAGGAGCAGGAGGAGGTCAGAGCGCCGGTGTATTGACCAGCAGCTGCGGCAGCACACAAGCACAGATGAACTTATCCTCGCCAGATTTGCATAGGTTGCCCAAGTTGCCACATGTCCTTGGCTCCATCCTAGGACATCATTGACAATGGACATGACTCTCTAGCCTCCTTTCATTCAGGCCACCAACCTGACAACGCAAGTGTCGTGGAGCCCGCAATGTGGAGCTGACTAAGGTGAAAGAACAGATGGCATAACGCCAACATTTTGGTTTCAAATCATTTTAATGCTTTCCAACAGGGATGGCATTTAATCAATACACATAAACAATCTCCCAATCTGCACACAGATCTGGAGGTTATATCCCTTGCCAGCTGGACCCACACAGCCTTGGTTTCTTTGGCAGGCCTCTTCCTCCAAGATGAGTGGAAGAGCACATCCATGCTAGCTGTCACCCCCTCAAACAACATTTGCAGTGTTTCATCCAAGAGCCTCGGGTAGGCCCTTGCCTTGGAATTGGACATAGTGGTTTCTCAAAAGATGTTGGAGGTGGTGCAGGAGACGCAGAAATGCTGTGGAATGAGCCAAGGGAGCAAGAAGTCATAAAATCAGGCTGGAAAAGTGTTGTCATCGGAGGTGAGTTTCAGTCCCAAAACACTAATTGAGCAAGGGCATCCCACACCTCTGAAATCAAGCGGCCAATCAGGGGAAAATCGCAAATTTTTGAAACCTATCAGTGGAGGCGAGTTTCAAACCCACCCAAACTGAAACCCACCTCCATCTCGCCTGCAGTGGGAAAATCGCCCCCTAGTCCTCTAAATATAAAGGCCAACATTCCATTAGCCTTTTTGCTTATTTTCTGTACCTGTCATAGAAACATAGAAACATAGAAGATAAGAGCAGGAGTAGGCCATTCGGCCCCTCGAGCCTGCTCCGCCATTCAATGAGATCATGGCTGATCATCCAAATTCAGTACCCTGTCCCTGCCTTCTCTCCACACCCCTTGATCCCTTTAGCCTTAAGAAATATATCTAACTCCTTCTTGAATACATTTAATGAATTGGCCTCAATGCCTTCTGTGGTAGAGAATTCCACAGGTTCACCACTCTCTGGGTGAAGAAATTCCCCCTCATCTCTGTCCTAAATGGCTTATCCCTTATCTTTAGACTGTGACCCCTGGTTCTGGACTCCCTGACCATCGGGAACATCCTTCCTGCATCTAGTCTATCTAGTCCTTTTAGAATTTTATAAGTCCATGACATTTTAATGATCTATGTACCTGGACCCCCAAGTCTCTTTGGACCTCCACTGTTTTTAGCTTTTCACAATTTAGAAAGTACCCTGTTTTATCCTTTTTAGGTCCAAAGTGGATGACCTCACATTTGCCTGCATTGTAATCCATTTGCCATAGTTTTACCCATTCATTTAATCTGTCGATATCCCTTTGTAATTTTATGCTTCCATCTACACTGCCTACAATTCCACCTATCTTTGTTTCATCGGCAAATTTGGATATATGACTTTCTATGCCATCATCTAAGTCGTTAATAAATACTATGAATAGTTGAGGCCCCAACACAGATCCCTGCAGGACATCACTAATCACATCCTGCCAATTTGAGTAGGAAATTTGTAGGAAATATCAAATCCCACAATAACCAATATACCCTCTATCAAACTTAAGACTTTATCCATCTAAAATGTAGAAAGGCTAAATGAACCTTGCCAGCATTTGAACCCTAGACCGTCTTGGCCTAAATCTGGCAATAGGACTTGGCTGAGCTACCCGCTCGCACTTGAAGTTCAGTTCAAAGAATCGACTCATCGCCACTTTCTCCACACACTTCATCATTTAAAAAATTTGAATAGGTTCCTTCTTCCAGGAGCATTACTGATGGGCTTTCCAATACATGAGCAGCAATGAATTGTAACACGTTCACTCATACTGCCATTAGATGGTTACGTGTTATAGGCTGAATCCACTGCAAAGCTGCAATAAAATACCATCTGGCACCTTCCTGGGGCTAAGAACTGTAGTGGAGATGACACAAATTGTGCATTTAATAGTGAATGCTCTAATTAATGTTCTATGTAACTGTGATATTTAATTAGTCATTTAATGGTGTTTATTAGATATGTACTAATAAACCCTAATATAATGTTAATGTGGTGTAGTATGATTTAAGTGGATATTAAGGTAGATATCATTTTAAAACAGTATACAGTATGTTAATTTAAAATATTTTTGGTTATAAATATAGTAAAATAAGAGGTAAAGTGGTTTACTGTAGTGTCTCTTTTAATGTTATGAACATGACCGCATGCCCTGCTTTTTAGAAACCCATGCTGCTGGTACTCATTAACTCATGTTTTTTCCAAGTTCCTAATAATGCCATCCTTTATGATAGACTTTAAGAGCTTACCAACAACTGAAGTAAGATCAACTGGCCTAATATTTCTTCCCTTGTTCACATGTCCTTTTTGAAGAAGGTTGCCACAATTGTCACCCTTCAGTCATCGAGCACAATTTTCAGTGCCTCCATTATTTCTTCCCCATCTTCCTCCAGGATCCTCAGATGTAAACCATCAGGTTCCTGTGATTTGTCTACCTTACATTTGAGAAACTTCTTTAATTCCATTTCTCTTTGAAGGATAACCTCCACTAACTGTTCTACACGCACCTTTGGCAAGTCCTTATTTAGTATCCACAACATCCCTTTACTTTCCACTGTAAGCTTACCTCCTTCATCTCTTCCCTCCCCCTACCCTGACAATGCTCTTATTATCAAAGTGCCCATAAGAAGCATGTTTATTGCCCTTTATGTTTTTGCTAATTTTCTCACAAACGCTCTCTTTTTTATATATTTTTTGTAGCCTTCCTTCTTTTAGATATTTATCTTGCATTTTTAAAATAATCTGTCCTATAAGAACTAAGGGGCGATATTTGGTTGGTTAGTGCCTCCCATTAGTGCCTCCCGGGGGCGCTAATGACTTACTGCCCGGGTGCGGCGATGTTAGCGCCGCCAGCGAAATTCACCTGGTGGTTTGCAGCGGCGCTAACCACTATCGCCAAGCCCGCCTGCAGCCGGAGATCATGACATCATCCGGCCGTGCATCGCCCCAGTAGCGTCCCGGACCAGAAATTCATTTTCTCTCCCTGCTTCAGTGCCTGTTGTTAGGGACGACAGGTAGAGGAGGCTGTTTGCAGTCGGCTGGGAGCTGCAGGAGCACTATTTAAAGGCGTGCACTTCCTGTTTTTTTTGTCGGTGAACAATGCTGCCTTGTCCGTTTGACAGGAGCAGACAGGCGTTTTGACCCATTTGAGGTTTTCCTGCTTGAAGGAGTTTTGCTCCTGACAAAAATTTATCAGGTTCATTTGTCTTACTTTTGATACTGCAGCATTTCCAACACTTAATGGGGGCTGTACTGGCATGGGACAGCTGAGGCAGAGAGAAAGATTAGAAAACATGGCCAGAGGCAGGTCAACAGGGCTCTCACCAGGGCCCTCCCTGGGTATTCCGGGAGCAGGTCTGCTACATTCATCTGTCAGAGGAGCAGTGCATTAGAAGGCTCCGCTTCAGCAAGGGGGTGGTCACAGAGCTCTGCCACCTCCTGCCGCCAGACCTCCAGCCTCAGCTCAGGACCAGGACATCTCTCTCAGTGACAGTGAAGGGCACATTCGCTCTCAATTTCTAGGTCAGTGGCTCCTTCCAGGCTTCAACAGGGGGTATTACAAACATTTCACAGTTCACCGTCCATTGCTGCATTCGGGAGGTAACAGATGCTCTCTACTGAAGGAGAAGGGAGTACATCTCATTCCCCATGACCAGAGACAAACAGCATGAACGCTCATGTGGCTTTGCAAGGATAGCAGACTTTCCCATGGTTCAGGGCGTCATTGACTGCACCCATGTGGCATTGCAGGCACCTCTTCACAATGCAGAGGTGCTCTGCAACCGCAAAGGCTACCACTCTCTGAACATGCAGTTGGTGTGCGACTATAGACAGGCATCCTCACCAGCAATGCCCGCTATCCTGGCAGCAGCCAAGATACATTCATCCTGCGACAGACCAGTGTGTCCCAGCACTGTTCCACCCACCACATGAAGCTCGCAGCTGGCTGCTCGGAGACAAGGGTTATTCACTCGCCACCTGGCTGATGACACCCCTCCGCAACCCCAACAGTACTGCTCAGCATACATACCATGACAGCCATAGTGCCACCAGGAACCTGATCAAATAGACTATCGGCATGCTAAAGCAATAGTTCCACTGCCTTGACCACTCTAGAGGAGCCCTGCAGTACTCCCCTGACCGAGTCAACTGAACAATATATTTAAAAACACATCAACTTTTGTACACACACTTCCCCCATTTGCTGTTAACATTTTATTTACTGGGCCTTCCTCAATGATTTCCCTCCCCTTTGCAATTCCCCTCTCCCAACCCTACTGCTTCGTAATGTGGCCCTAGTGGCTGCAGCAAGCCTGGTGGAAGGCTGCTGAGTCTGGGATCCAGAGACTGCAGCTGACCTTGCACGACGCCCTCGACCAGCTCTGGGCCTGGAAGGCCTGGCTGCAGACTGCACCACCTCAGCATGGGCGGCAGCAGTCGGGGATGGCTAGGTTACAGGCTGCAGCAAGTGCAATGGCGGAGTGGCAGTGGTGGGCGCAGGAATGCTGTCATCTTGAGAGAGGACAGCACCTTCCAGCTCGACTGACCCACTGCCACTCCCCCGGGGCAGAACCTCAGCATCCGGAGCAATCTGCTCGAGCACAGATTGCTGGCCTGCTGCGGCACTGTGAGATCCCCGGTGGACAGTGGATGACCCAAAGACGATAGCAGCAGTCAGCACTTGCGTGGCATCAATCTGAGACCACATGAGAGTAGTCTGAGATTGGATGCAACCAACCACTAACTCCATTATAGCACTAAGCCGTTGCGTTACCTCGGCCTGTGCTGCAATAGCTGCTGCCACCTCACCCATGACATGCGGCATGGGGTCTGGGTCCCCATGGTCTCTCTGCGAGTCAACCATCCTCTGAAAGGATGGGCTCGAAGGTGTGCGTAGCGATGAGAGCAATGCTGGAGGTGGACTCCTCCACGCTCCTAGCCAGTGCATCCATGCTCTCAGGCACCCTTGCCATTGCACCCATGAGCTCAGTATGCATGCTCATCACCTGTGTGGCCATCACTGCTATATCGAGATCCTCATCTGAGTCCTGTGCAGCAGAACTTGCACGCACACGCACCCTCCGGGGAGATGGCCCCCGAGCTTCCCTTTCCCCATGGCATTGCTGCAGCCCGCTGGGTCCCGGAGCTTCACCCACATCAGACCCATGTACTAGGCTCCCCTCCAGCGACTGTGTGGCCCCATTATCCAATGTCTCGCCCTTGGGAGACGCAGGCAGTGAGGCTCCGGCTTGGTGTTCCTCCTCCTCTCCCACGTCGCTGCCACTGGGAGGCTGAGGGACAGGCTGGTCAGATGGTGGCTGATTATCTGAAAGCAGTAAGGCAGAAGAGTGGGATTAACATCGGGAGGGGGGCAGGAAGGGAGCAAGGAATGGAGACAGTATACTTAGATGGAAAGTGAGAAGGGCTTGTGTTGTGAGGGGGAAGTGGGATGAGAGAAGAGGGAGAGGTGCTGAGCATACCGTTGTTGTCCCCAAGGGGGTCGACCTCTCTAACTGCCACAGTGCCCATGACATGGCTCACGATGATGCTGCGCACTCGCTCCTCCAGCTGTGTAAGGGGGTGCAGCATGATTGAACCTCCCCTTTAAGAACTGGAAGGCGCCAGTCTGTCTGAGTACTTGTAATTGACAGCGCCGGAACTTGAGTAATGCTCTGAGGTAGCTCCCCGCTCCCCGACATTAGCGCCCTAAGAGAAGTGTGTAGCGCTTGATTTAGCGCGCCACTTCCCTCTTGGGGTGCTAAAACTGAATTTCGTGGTTGCCGGCACTAATTAGCACCGGACGCTAAATTTTGCACCCGGGCGATGTTAGCGGCCCAAAATGGTCGATACCAAATTTTCCCCCTAAATGTTTCCCTTTTAACTTTTACACTCGGTCTAATCTCTCTATTAATCTATGGAGCTCCAACCTTACTAAAATATAATTAATTTGTACCATTTCCATCTCCTAGTGATCTATGGCTCTTTTTGACACTTTTTTCATTCCATTTAATCTGGGCAAGGTCTCTATTTAGCTTACCATAATTTGCTTTTTTTGTCATCAAGTATGCATGCCCTCAAGTGTCTTTATCAGTTTCTAATCTTACACTGAACCTAAATATTTTGAGATTACTTCTTCCTAAATGTTCCCCTATTTTAGGTCTCCTATTTGCTCCACTTCCGAACACACAACCGGGTAAGTAGTGTTTCTTTCCTTGTTGGAGCAGTAACGTATTAGCTGAGAAAGCTGCCCTGAGCACACTCGCTGCCATTTTTCTAATCAATCTATTTTTCAATAATTAAAATCTTCTACAGATATGCCTACTATTAATAACTGTCTCTCTAACATGTCTACAAATCTTATCACTTTCCTTTGCTTTGTACAGTGGTCTATAATATAGTCCCAACAATGTGACATTTCAGAATTTTTTGACCATATTTCCACAGAATGTGGGTGCTTAAAACAAAGTGTATTCACACCACTTTGAGCTGAAAGGTTGTTAGAATCTAGAATCATAGAATAGTACAGCACAGAAGGAGGCTGTTCTGCCCATTGAGTCTACGCCGGCTCTTTCGAAGAGCAATCCAGTTAGTCTCAAATGCTAATGAGCTAGGCATTAGATATCAAAAACAATAAGGAATTCATTAGCTCTTCTCAGCAATTGACAAACAACTCATGCCCATTGTGTTGGGCAGTCCCTGTTCCCGGGTGCTCAGCAGGGGTTGAGGGCATAGCTTCTCCCCTCTCATTATGAACACAAGGAGATAAAAAAAAAGGGGACAGAAACACATACTGGCAGTTAGGTTTTCAAACAGAATGTTGCTAGGACAGGTTTTGGCCCTGACTCAGAAGGTTAGAATCCAGGATGATAGTTAGGAGCTATTCTGTTTAAATCAAGCAAAATCTTCTACTGAAGTAGAGAAGGATAGTATGTTCATTATTTTATAATTCATGTCACGTTTTTGTCAGTGCCATGATATCAATAGATTCAGTTATGATGTGATCATGGATGGCAAGGACCATATTTGTTAGGGAGCAAACATTCAGGAGGGCAATAAGGAATGGGCCTGTGATTACAAGCACTTTATGGTCCAAATTGTCAGAGTTTAAGCATGTTGTACCATTTCCATCAGTGCATATTATAACCAACTTCCTTTACACCCAGCCTATGGGAGTTTCATTGTTTGTGATAATCATCTCATAGCTGTTCCCAAGATGTAGCCACTCAGCAACCAAAAATAAAAAGGTGTATCTACTGTGGTGAAATTTAAGTATGAATGCTTACCACCCTTGTACTACATTCCCTTGTGCACTATTTTTAGGCAAGCATTAGCCTATTTAAAATAAACAGTTTAATACATGTTTAAAAATAGCACACAGAGAAACCGAATATGAGCGCATTAAGCCTTCATATTTAAACTTCACTGTCTGGAAAATATACCTTAAAATGCTGAAAGGTGTGCGTTGACCCTCTAACAGACACATTCAGTGGTAGTGATCCATAGTAATTCATCCTTCAACTCCAAGAACTGCTGAGTGATAAATTATAACGTCCTGTTTATTAAAAGGGTGGCACCATGTCTACATGTGGAAGAAAGGTCACAAGGATTAATATTCCAATTACCTTCTCCACATTATTGATGCAACTGCCATTTCATTTGTATTAATCATTTTCATCCCAACTATGCCACCAATGTAAAACTACAAGTATTACACTAATGGGCTCATTTGCAAAATTAGCTTCTCTCTGCCTTTACTCATACTTTTTTACTCTGAACCAAATACTTTAGTTCATCATTAAAATTGACAGCAAAAGACATTCCATGCAATAAAAATTCCATGCATTAAAAAACACAGCTACTGAGCTATATTTATCCTATTTGTTAACACAATAGTGATCTAACTTTACTAACTGTGTGTGGGGTTGATTTTAGATTGCTGGAATCAGCATTAATGGGGCGGTAACGCCTTCAAAATAGGGTTGGTAGACTTACAACCCCAGAAATACTGACGCCCTGGCCACTGCTACTTTTACAGGGCATTTTGCCGGGCGACTGAAGTAGCTGCCTGTTTTAGGCAGTAAGGCCTAGAAATTCAGTTAGGGGCGCCCAGCTCGCCTGGGCACCGGAATTACCGCTGCGCGCGGAGCCACTTGCGCCAGCGGGAAATTCAGTTTCAGCGCCCCAAGTGGAAGCCAGCCGCTAAACAAGGGTTTCAGCGCCCCACTTGGAGCGCTGAAACTGAATATCGGCGTGTAAAGTGCCGCAGCGCCACCCGCTGTGGCACGGCAGCCTGCGGTACTGCAGGCCTTCCTCTCATTCTTAAGGGGGAGGTGCCTGCAACAGCGCGATCCCCGCTCGCGAGTGCCGGCAAATGAGCCCGGCACCAAGGAGAAGTGCCGGGCTCTCTGGAAACAGCCGGCAATGCCGCGGGGGGGGGTGTGTAGGAGGCCGGGGAAGGAGGTGCGGGCAGGTGGCCGCCGAAAAAGCGGCCGACCGCACCTCCACCTTAACTCGCCCCACTACCGGCACAGGTAGGGCCCGTGTACCGGTCGCTGTTTGCGGCCGGCGCGGGGGAGGCGGCAGCAACCAAATATGGCCAGCGGGGCGATAGCGGGGCGCTGCGCACACCGATGACATCATCGGTGGCGGCGCAGCGCTACTGGCTAACGCTGCCATTAGCGCCCCGCTAAATATCGCGGTAGGTTTGCACAGTGGCGCAAAAGCCCTCTTTGGGCGCAAACTGGTGGCGCAGGCCACTGAATTTCTAGCCCTAAGCCTCTTTTAATGTACAATAAGGATCCTATAACATACATCAAACCCCGACTGCCATTTTAGGATAGAACTGGTCAGAGTGTGCGGCATGCAGGAGTGTTCCTCCAGTCCCAACAAAAATAATCTGGGCCGCTGCCTCCACGATCATGTCACCCCCCTGTAAGGGGTGGTGTGTGTGGTCAGCTTTGCCTCTGGCTCCCTGAGTGGTTCGAATCGCTCCCACTCCCTTGGTTTTAGACTTTGGACTTATTTGGGGGTTGTAATGAAATTGCAACAGACAACTGAGTTGGTGAAAAGAACTTAGATCTTTATTTGAGACAAGAAAATATACACAACACAATAATCTTATCACTCTAAAAGGGGGAACACTTCGGAATATACGAGGGAGAATGACAATAGACAAAATACTTCACCCCTCCCAATCCCACTACACTAACTAGGTTGGATTCCAGAGGACCAGGGAAATGCTCACCAAACGACTTTCTTGACATTTGTAGAGGTTCGCGATTTCGGGGTTCGCTTTAGGTGTGGCGGTTGGGGCCTGCTGTACCCCAGACGTGGTGGAAGACTTCACCTGCGTTGGTTTATCAGTCTTTACGTGTCCGCTGATGCGGTCGGGTACGTATTGGATCTATCGGGTAAGTACCCAATCTCCTTTGGTTAGTTATCGGGCTTAGAGTCTTTTTCGTCAAATCTTACCCAGGGGTAAGTCAGGATAGCTTGTAGAGTGGAAACAAATTTGTGAATCTTCGGTTTCTTCCACGTTGGTTTCTTGTTGGTCGCGGTGGCCCAATATTATCTAGTTGTTGGTAATATCGTTGGTTGTTTGTTTCTTGGGGCCCTTGGTTGCTGCGATTCCTTTCTGTTCCTGCCGTTCTCCTTCTGTCGATTGATTGTCCTGAGGCTGAATGAAAAACTGAGTTGTGCCTCTGTCTGTGTGAACTGTACCTTCAAGTTCACACACCGTCCGAATAACCTTCACCCAATTCACTGACTGTCTGTAAAAGCAGGCCTCAATTATACCATTTGAGGCCTTGCTTATCTGCCCGACAAATCTTCTCTGGCCCATTGTTAATTATGGCGGGCTCATTAACTTTAATAGTTTTAAATTCTTTATCGAGTTTCAACTTGGTCCCATCTACTTTTAATTGATTTTAAACTAGTTTCAGGATTGCTTCAAAATTGGTTTAAGTGTGTGAAGTGGTTTTGGATGTCTCTCTGAGTGGTTAAGCTGTTGTCCGATTGTCTTCTTCTGCTGGGGTCAGGGTCCCTTTTGTTGATCAGTGGCATGTACTGTATTATTCATATTCTTGATGGCTCTGTAATTTTGGCGGGGACTGTCCTTCCGTAAGCCTATTGTCATTTATGTTGTCGACAGTGCTATCAAGCGGCACTTACTCACCAATAACCTGCTCAGCGATGCTCAGTTTGAGTTCCGCCAGGATCACTCAGCTCCAGACCTCATTATAGCCTTGGTCCAAACATGGACAAAAAAGCTGAATTTTAGTGGTGAGGCGAGAGTGACTGTCCTTGACATCAAGGCAGCATTTGACTGAGTGTGGCATCAAGGAGCTCTCGTAAAATTGAAGTCAATGGGAACCATTTGATAAATAGCAATAAAATTAGAATTAACAAGTTTACATTAAAAAAAAGAACAATTGCATCTTTGCAGTTTTATTTTTGGGAAAATATACTTTTGGGCACCTACAGACTCCTTCAGGCTGTCTGGTGAAGGGCTGAGCAGGAAAGGAAGGGCCACTCAGATAACTAATTATATGCAAGTGCAATTTGATCAACACTTTAAACCTTTTTTATTATTTGTTTATGGGATCAGGGCATCGCTGGCAATGCCAGCATTTATTGCCTATCCCTAGTTGCCCTTGAGAAGGTGGTGGTGAGCCACCTTCTTGAACCGCTGCAGTCCGTGTGGTGATGATATGCCCACAGTGCTGTTAGGTAGGGAGTTCCAGGATTTTGACCCAGCGACGATGAAGGATCGGCGATATACTTCCAAATCAGGATGGTGTGTGACTTGGAGGGGAACTTGGACGTGGTGGTGTTTCCATGCGCCTGCTGCCCTTGTCGTTCTAGGTGGAAGAGGTCGCGGGTTTGGGAGGTGCTGCCGAAGAAGCCTTGGTGAGTTGCTGCATTGCATTTTGTAGATGGTACACACTGCAGCCATGGTACGCCGGTGGTGGAGGAAGTGAATGTTTAAGGTGGTGGATGGGGTGCCAATCAAGCGGGCTGCTTTGTCCTGGATGGTGTCGAGCTTCTTGAGTGTTGTTGGAGCTGCACTCATCCAGGCAAGTGGAGAATATTCCATCACACTCCTGACTTGTGCCTTGTAGATGGTGGAAAGGCTTTGGGGATTCAGGAGGTGAGACACTCGCCGCAGAATACCCAGCCTCTGACCTGCTCTTGTTGCCACAGTATTTATGTGGCTGGTCCAGTTACGTTTCTGGTCAATGGTGACCCCCAGGATATTGATGGTGGGGGATTCGGCGATGGTAATGCCGTTGAATGTCAAGGGGCGGTGGTTAGACTCTCACTTGTTGCAGATAGTCATTGCCTGGCACTTGTGTGGTGCAAATGTTACCGGCCACTTATCAGCCCAAGCCTGAACGTCGTCCAGGTCTTGCTGCATGCGGGCATGGACTGCTTCATTATCTGAGGAGTTGCAAATGGCACTGAACACTGTGCAGTCATCAGCAAACATCTCCACTTCTGACCTTATGATGGAGGGAAGGTCATTGATGAAACAGCTGAAGATGGTTGGGCCTAGGTCATTGCCCTGAGGAACACCTGCAGCGATGTCCTGGGGCTGTGATGATTGACCTTCAATCACCACATCCATCTTCCTTTGTGTTAGCTATGACTCCAGCCAGTGGAGAGTTTTCCCCCCGGTTCCCATTGACTTCAGTTTTACTAGGGCTCCTTGATGCCACACTCGGTCAAATGCTGACTTGAAGTCAAGGGCTGTCACTCTTGCCTCACCTCTGGAATTCAGCTCTTTTGTCCATGTTTGGACCAAGGCTGTAATGAGGTCTGGAGCCGAGTGGTCCTGGTGGAACCCAAACTGAGCATCGGTGAGCAGGATTTTGGTGAGTAAGTGTCACTTGATAGCACTGTGGACAACACCTTCCATCACTTTGCTGATGATTGAGAGTAGACTGATGGGGCGGTAGTTGGTCAGATTGGATTTGTCCTGCTTTTTGTGGACTGGACATACCTGGGCAATTTTCCACATTGTCGGATAGATGCCAGTGTTATAGCTGTACTGGAACTGCTTGGCCCGAGGCATGGCTAGTTCTGGAGCACAACAGCCGGGATATTGTCGGGGCTCACACCCTTTGCTGTATCTGGTGTGCTCAGCCATTTCTTGATATCATGTGGAGTGAATCAAATTGGCTGAAGACTGGCTTCTGTGGTGGTGGGGACCTCAGGAGGAGGACGATATGGATCATCCACTCGGCACTTCTGGCTGAAGATGGTTGCAAACACTTCAGCTTTGTCTTTTGCACTCACGTGCTGGGCTCCACCATCATTGAGGATGGGGATATTCGTAGAGCCTCCTCTTCCCGTTAGTTGGTTAATGATCCACCACCATTCACGACTGGATGTGGCAGGACTGCAGAGCTTTGATCTGATCCATTGATTGTAGGATCACTTAGCTCTGTCTATAGCATGCTGCTTCCACTTTTTAGCATGCATGTAGTCCTGTGTTGCAGCTTCCCCAGGTTGGCACCGCATTTTTAGGTGCACCTGGTGCTGCTCCTGGCATGCTCTTCTATGCTCCTTATTGAACCAGGGTTGGTCCCCTGGCTTGATGGTAATGGTAAAGTGAGGGATATGTCGGGCCATGAGGTTACAGATTGTGGTGGAATACAATTCTGCTGATGCTGATGGCCCACAGTGCCTCATGGATGCCCAGTTTTGAGCTGCTAGATCTGTTCTGAATCTATCCCATTTAACACAGTGGTAGTGCCACACAACACGATGGAGGGTGTCCTCAGTGTGAAGACGGGACTTTGTCCCCATAATTCTTATGTTCATTAATAAATAGACATTCTTATTATGAACACAGCTAGCTTTTGCTAGACACTTTTATTGAGCACATGTGGACTAGGTACAGTATCTGTAGAGGCGTCCATCTTGACTGTTGCCTTGTGGGTAGCCTAGTGCCTCATGGGTAATGTAGTCTTAATATACATACAGCTGGGTAGTGTAGTCTTATACATACAGTTATATACAGCTCTACACAGCTCTACGGCTCCACCTAGTGTCCACTATAGAATGACATGTTATTGATCATTACATCCCCCTTTCTTTGAGGTTTAACAAAATCAATATCAATCAACTTTCAAGAAAACAATAAAGATAATATCAGTAACACTTTTGTTAGTGCTCTATAAACATAAACATTTTCAAAACAGTCAACACATTTTCAAAGCTTTACATTGTACTCAAAGATTAAGTCTATCAGGCTTTTTTACTTCACGTGTGGATCTTCTCAACACGGGTAAGTCTGATGTGTCTTCATGAGATTGTTCTGGCGGTGAATGACAAGATGCAGTTGCGGCATTGTCATCAATCTGGTCTTGAATAGTCTCTTGTGTTTTTAGGAGGGAACGGCGGTTCCTCCTGAGAATCTGTCCTTCCTCAGTTCTAACAGTGTATGACCTTGGTCCTACTTCCTCAAGAACCGTAGCTTTCCTGTTCCATGCATCTGGATCCTCAATCCTGACAACATCATCCCTTGTCAATTGGTGTTTCTGACATGTCTCACATTTGCCTATCATGTTCTCAATGTCCTTATTTATGCCAGGCCAATAAACAGTGGGCTAGATTTTCAGTCGCTTGCGCCAGCAGTTAGCGCCTTAAGAGAAGTGATTTCCGGGCGCTATGCGTGTAGCGCCCGGGCGCAGCGCAGTTTGCGCCCCGCCCCAAATTAAGTTGCCCGTTAGCGCCGGCGCAAAGTTTAGCGCCCGC
This sequence comes from Somniosus microcephalus, assembly GCF_052327205.1. Classification (NCBI taxonomy): domain Eukaryota; kingdom Metazoa; phylum Chordata; class Chondrichthyes; order Squaliformes; family Somniosidae; genus Somniosus; species Somniosus microcephalus. The sequence continues at coordinate 75,913,368 of NC_141001.1, read as the reverse complement.
CCGGATGCGCGCGCAGAAAATGACGTCACATCCTCGTGCAACGCCCTTTGGCCGCCCCGATTGCAAACTTCAGTCGGACCGCCCCATTGTGCGGCGGGCGGCCGGAGCGTTTGGAAAAAGGAACGCAACACAACCAGCGCGGGCCCCGGGGGGCGCTAATTAAAGGGAACGTCCTCTCCAGTATAAAGGCCAGCCTTTTTTCAGAAAACAGTCTTGTGCAACGCATTTCTGGAGACACAACAAGGAGGATAGCTAACTGGTTTCAAGCAGCAAGAGCCAGGTATTTTTGGACTCAGGCCATAGCGCTGCAAGTGGCCATTTGGAAATTAGACTGTTTGCCAGGATTTGATGGGGGCTGCATGGGGTGCCAACGCGCAGCTGCAGCGCCATGTCCGCAGGGCTCGCAGACGCATTGTGAGAGGGGCAGCCCTGGCTAGAGGCAGAGGGGGCTACAGGCGTCGGCCACGTAGGCCTTACCCAGTCAGGCTATACCGCCAGCAGCGCTCCTACCTAAACATGAGTGCCGCGCGATGTGTTAGAAGGCTCCGATTCCGAAAGGAGGTGATTGCAGAGATCTGCCACCTGCTTCGCCGAGATCTGCGGCCAAAGCTCAGGTGCAGGACGTCTCTGTCGGTGGAAGTGAAGGTGACGGTGGCATTGAACTTCTATGCTACCGGCTCCTTCCAATACGCTGCTGGGGACATAGCAAACATCTCCCAGTATGGCGCGCATCGCTGCATCCGCCACGTGACCGAAGCACTGTTCAGAAGGAGAAGCCAATTCATCTCCTTCCCCATGGCCCTCGAGAGCCAGCATCAGCGCGCATTGGGATTTGCCAGACTCGGGGAATTCCCCTTGGTGCAGGGCGCCATTGACTGTACGCATGTGGCTTTGCGGGCCCCTCTGGAGCATGGCGAGCAGTATCGCAACAGGAAGGGCTACCATTCTCTGAATGTGCAGCTGGTATGTGACCACAAGCAGCGCATCATGGCAGTCAATGCCAGCTTCCCAGGCAGCAGCCACGATGCCTTTATCCTGCGGCAGAGTACTGTGCATGACATGTTCCAGGCACAGCCTCCCCCAAGAGGATGGCTCATCGGGGACAAAGGCTATCCTTTGTGCACCTGGCTCATGACCCCGCTCCGCGCGCCCAGGACCGCTGCTGAAGAGGCCTACAACGAGAGCCATCAAACCACCCGCAACATCATCGAGCTAACTATTGGGGTCCTCAAGCAGCGGTTCCGCTGCCTTGATCGCTCCGGAGGAGCTCTCCAGTATTCGCCGGACCGGGTCTCCCAATTTGTGGTGGTTTGCTGCATGCTACACAACCTGGCTATCCGCAGGACTCAGGCACTGCCACCTGACGTTGGACCAGCACCTCAGGAGGAGGAGCAGGAGGAGCATGAGGAGGAGGAGGAGGAGGAGCAGGAGTACGTTCCCAGGAGGGAGCGACCAGGGCCAAGGGCCGCACGACGCCACCTTATTACACGGTACTTCTAAGCCCCCTGTCAGGGAATGCCTTGTGGCCATGAGGGAAGATGAATGCAGCCGCTCCGCAAGCCCTCAGCCGGCGAAGCCAACAAACACTAAGAAGAACAACCATGGAGACTGCATGAATAAAGATAATTTTTTATTGCACAAAAATGAAAAGCCCTTCCCACATGAATCCCCAAAAACAATAAACGGGCCCCACAAAAAGCCCAACAAACGACTCACTCCCACAAACTGGGGAGGAGTCACTCCACCTTTCTTCAAACCGGGCCTCAACGTCGGCCTAACGCAAAAAATAAGCCCTCCAAAAGCACAACCATGGGCAAAATAAAGATGGCCACCGCCATATTAAAGGAAAGCTGCCCACACCCTCTACTGAGTGGCCCGCGAGGGCGAGACCTTGGCCAGCCTTTTGCCTCCCCTGCCCGGCCTGCTGCTCCTTCGCAAGCTCTGCCCAGTGGCTGCTGCGAGGCTGGGGGAAGGCGCCTGAGGCTCAGATGCCCTTCCGCCAGATGCCGCTGGGGGGCGGCCTACACGGCGTTTGGGCCTCGAGGGGCCCTCTGCTGAGTGGCGCACCTGAGCCTGGCCACCATCAGCTGCAGCCGCTTGCCCTTGACGCCCCAGTGGGGGAATGGCGGCGACGGATGGCGCAATGTGGGCCAGCTGGCGTCTGGGATGCGCTGGCTGGTGCTGTGGCGCGGTGGCACTCGGCCGGGCCCGCACTGCAGGATCCGCAGCAATCAGCCGACGGGCGGCTTGCTGGGATGGTCCAGCGTGGCGGCTGCCCTGGCGATGCCTGCCTGAGACAGCGCGTGTGGCAGCAGTGAGTGCCCCTGTGGTCCTGGTGTGCGCGCGCATCTCATCCGCCAGGGTCTTGACGGCATCAGTCAGCATGCGGCCACTCGCGGCAGTTGCTGCCCTGAACTCGCGCACACTGGTCGCCAGCGACTCGATGGCCTCAGGCATGCGCCCCACCACGCTCATGAGCTCCGTGTGGCGCCGGTCCGAGTCGTCGGCCATCTTATCCAGCTTCCGCACCTCCTCCGAAGTGAAGGTGTCCGGACTGGAGTCGCGACTCTCCCGCTGGGGAGGAGGGGGCCGAACTAGGGGACCCTTGCCGCGTTGGTGACGGCGAGTGTGCCGAGCAGCAGCACTCCCCTCTGATCCTTCCCCCCTTTGGGGGGAAGGCTGCGGGCCATGCGCACGGCTGCTGGGTGGCTGGACGCCACTGGTCCCAGAAGCTGCATTGCCCTGCGACAGTTCCTCCAGGCACTCGTCCAGTGAGGAGGTGTCAAGCATTTCCTCCTCTCCTGCGGGACGTGACTGTTCCCCCGAAGGTCCGGCTTGCTCCTCCTCCTCCTCCTGGTCGGAGGTGCTGTCACTGGCAGCTTCAGGGTCCTGGTCGTCACCAGCTGAAAGCAGGAATGCACAAGAGTAGCTTCAGAGTGAGGAGACGGCGTCAGCGAGGGAGTTAGGACTGGTGGGATTCAGCGCATTGGTGGGACAGTGGCAAAGGAGGTAGCTCGGATGGGCCAGTGCGACGCGAGAGGGCCAAAAGGCGAGGTCCTTACCATTGCCGGGCAGTGGAGGGTCGGATACACCGCACGCTGTGGGGACAATCACACGGGCTCCCATGAGCACACACACGCGCTCCTCCAGCCGAGTGAGCTTCTGCAGCTTGGCGCGGCCACCCCTGGCACGGGCCTGGCGATTAAACGCTACTTTAGCCTGCAAGAGAAAGGACGGGCTGTAAGTGCGCAGTGAAGCCCTGATGTAGTGTGCACTGCCTCCCATGGTGGAATAGCTTGGACAGAGTGAAGCCCTGATGTAGTGTGCACTGCCTCCCATGGTGGAATAGCTTGGACAGAGTGAAGCCCTGATGTAGTGTGCACTGCCTCCCATGGTGGAATAGCTTGGACAGAGTGAAGCCCTGATGTACTGTGCACTGCCTCCCATGGTGGAATAGCTTGGCCAAAGTGTAGAGTGCCGAATGGCCATTTGATGCTCATGACTGTCCCAATGCTGCTGGCTGAGGCCTGGCCAATAGGACTTTCAGCTCCCTTTGCCCATCATGTCAGGTGTACATGCAAGAATGAGGAGGAGACTGGAAAGGCTACTCACCTTCACAATCCTGGTCAGATCGTTGTATTTTTTACGACATTGTTTGTGGGTCCTGGGGGCCTCGCCGGTGAACGTCACCCTCTGGGCGGTCTGCTTCCAGGCTTTGGTGTAGTCATGGTGGGTTGGATTCCTCCCACTCTCTGGAAACAAGATCTTGCGCCTCACCTCCAGAGCTGTGACCATTATGTCCAGATCACCCTCTGAGAAGCGCAGGGCACGCTGACGGGCCTTCTCTGGCGTTGCCATGACTCCCTGGGGCTGAGCAGCAGTGTTGAGGCCTCTTTGCAAGGCTGCAGTGTGCAGGGCGTGGCAGCAGACCAATTCGTCCCTTCCCCCTTTAACAGCTGGTCGGCACCACGGGGTCTGCTGTCAGTGCAAAAATGACCGCACCCGCGCTGCGCCCCGCCTGGGCGCTATCCCTCTGGACCGCCGGCTTAGCGCCTAAAGGTAGGAGTGGAACGCCTCTTTTAGCGCTCCACCACTCTCTTAGGGCGAAGCCACTGAATTTCCGGCAACGGGGCGCTACTTTGGGGCGGGCGCTAACTTCGGGCGGACGCTAAGGTTAGCGCCCCAAAACTGTCTATACTGAAAATCTAGCCCAGTGTCTCTTGCTCTCCTTTTGCATTTTTCAATTCCGAGGTGTCCCTCATGAATCCTTTTGAGCATGTCTTGACGTAGAGCCTGTGGAATGACTATTCTGTTCTGTTTTAGTAATAGTCTACTTGCGACACTCAATTCTGACCTTATGTGAAAATATTTTGGACAGGAACCTTTTGGCCAACCATGATGAATGTTCTCTATTACTGTTTGTAATACTGTGGCCTAGAAATTCGGTATAGCTCCGTTTGGGGCGTTAGATCTGGCGAAGCGCTAAGAGTACCGCCAGCTGTGAATTAGCGCCACCTGGCGCGATATTGGGTCGTTGCGCCCCTGATGGTGTTTGCGGCGGTAAATCAGGCGCTGTATGCGACTCTTAAGGCGCTAACGTGGAGGCGCTACCCAATATCGCTGCGGCGGGGCGCAGCGCAGGTGCTTTCAATAATCACTTTCCCTGAGACACACTGGCGCCGGCCAGCTCTTAAAGGGGCAGGTCAATTGGCATCACTAGACACACTCACTGCCTTGTAGGCCTTCAAAGCGGTGGGAGCCTACCTGTGGCACACCAGCCTAGCAAGAAATGGAAAGGGTGAGGCAGAGGGCGGAACGCCTCACTGATGGGGCATTGGATGCTTTGGTTGGCGAAGTGGAATCAAGGCCAAGGAAGATGGTCGGAATGTGATTTATGTTTTGGACAGTCTCCCGGGTGTGAGAGTCAGTTATGTGCCAATGTATTAGTTTTGCTTTCTGTTGCCATAGCTTTCTCATGTTTGAAGGAACCACATTTTGTGTAATGAAACACTTTCTTCATTTACAATGGCCATGCCTGCTATTTACATGCATCTTGCCCTTCACAGGCTTGGGGGTATCAGACCGGCTGCAGATCTGGCTGAAGCAGCTGGTACAGCTCAGTCACCACCTCCTTTCTAAATCGCAGCCTTCTGACACACTGCTCCTCCGGCATGTTCATGTAGGAAAACTGCTGTCGGAAAACCCTGCCAGCGTAATGTCTGCTGTGGCGACGTCTTTTGGCCCTCCTCCGTCTGGCCATGCCCGCCCCCCTCTCCCAGCGTCTCAGTGCCCTTTCCAGATGATTCAGCAGCAGGACGTTCCCCTCCAATGCAGGCCCCATAATAAGTGCCCACAGGAAGGTTCCCCGTTGTCAAGGCTCACCAACAGCAAGGCGATGGTCAGAAGGCTGCTGTTCCTCTGCCAGCGTGGGCCCAGTGGTCAAATGGCTCTCAGTGTGCAGGTCAGCAACTCTTTGTAGCTCTCGAGGAAGTTGTGCACCAGAAAGGTGTGCCGTTTTTAAACCACACCAGTCCCCTTTAAATAACGCTCCTCCAGCCCGAAAGCGACTTGGTAAGGCCCAGGAAAACTGTCACTAATAGCGCCAGGCGCTACGGAGGGGGGCGCCACTGAATTTCCCGTCTGGGGCGCCGAAAAGGCGTTGCACACTCAGATGACATCATAATTAGCCTGCGCCCATGAGCGGGCGCTCAGCGTTAGCACCGGCGCTAAATGCATACTCAATATGGGGCGAGGCGCTAAACGCCTTGTGCCCCACCGGAATTTGGCTATCGCCCCAGTTATTGCCCTCTTTAGGCACTAATCCCTGGCGCAACCAACCCAATTTCTAGGCCTGTATCTTTTACTGTTTCTTCTGCTATTTGCTTTGATTTTGTGTCTGACACGGGCAGCGCAGCAGTGACCATACTCACATGAACATCCACGTCTTCTTCAGTAGAGCTCACATGACTCATTGTGGGTGCTTGGGATAGTGCATCTGCTAACACTATGGGCTAAAAATTCAGTTTGGGGCGCCAAGCTCGCCTGGGCGCCGGAATTACCGCTGCGCGCGGAGCCACTTGCGTCATCGGGATATTCAGTTTCTGTGCCCCAAATGGAAACCGGCCGCTAAACGAGGCCTCCCGCGCCCCGCTTGGGGCGCTGAAACTGAATATCGGTGCGCAAAGTGCCGCAGCGCCACCCGCTGCGGCACGGCACGCTGCAGTACTGCAGGCCTTCCTCCCACTGTTAAGGGGGAGGTGGCTGCAACAGCGCGATCCCCGCTCGCGAGTGCCGGCAAATGAGCCCGGCACCAAGGAGAAGTGCCGGGCCGGGCTCTCGGGAAACAGCCGGCAATGCCGCGGGGGGGGGTGTAGGAGGCCGGGGACGAAGGTGCGGGCAGGCTGCCACCGAAAAAGCGGCCGGCCGCACCTCCACCTTAACTCGCGCCACTACCGCCACAGGTTGGCCCCTGTGTACCAGTCGCTATTTGCGGCCGGCGCGGAAGAGGCGGGCGCGACCTAATATGGCGTTCGGGGCGGTAGCGGGGTGCTGCGCACACCGATGACGTCATCGGTGGCGGCGCAGCACTACAGGCTAACGCCGCCATTAGTGCCCCGCTAAATATCGCGGTGGTTGTGGCCAGTGGCGCTAAAGCCTCTGAGTGGCCTCTTTGGGCGCAAACTGGTGGCGCAAGCAACTGAATTTCTAGGCCTATGTATTTGCCTGGTGTGTAGATCAGTTCAAAGTCATATCTTTGCAGCTTCATCATGAGTCGTTGAATCCTTGGAGACATCTCATTCAGGTTTTTTTTTTATGATGGCAACCAGAGGGCTGTGGTCTGTCTCAACTGTGAAGGTGGGAAGTCCATATATGTAGCCATGAAACTTTTCTAGTCCAACTACCAAGCCTAGACATTCCTTTTCGATCTGGGCGTATCAACACTCAGTATCAGTCATAGACCTGGAGGCATAGGCAACAGGCTTCCAATCTTCACCCTCTGCTTGTAGCAAGACCACACCTAGGCCATCTTTTGATGCATCCGTTGACACTTTGATTCTTTTTGTTGGGTCAAAGAAGGTGAGTACAGGTGTGGTTGTCAGCACTGTTTTGAGGTTTATCCACTCTTGTTCATGTCTTTCTGTCCATGCGAACTCATTTGTTTTATGTAGCAGGTCTCGCAGATAGGCTGTCTTGGCTGACAAGTTAGGAATGAACTTTCCAATGAAGTTTATCATCCCCATGGTGCGTAGCACTCCTTTTTTGTCAGTGGGTCGGGGCATTTTGAGTATGAAACATATAGAAACATATACATATAGAGATAGGAACAGGAGTAGGCCATTCGGCCCTTCGAGCCTGCTCCGCCATTCAATGAGATCATGGCTGATCTTCATCTGAGATCTTAGCTGATCTTACCAGTTCAGTACCCCGTCCCCGCCTTTTCTCCGTAACCCTTAATCCCCTTAGCCTTCAGAAATATATCCAATTCTCTCTTGAAAATATTTATTGAATTAGCCTTCACAGCCCTCTGTGGCAGGGAATTCCACAGGCTCACCACTCTTTGAGTGAAGAAATTCTTCCTCATCTCTGTTTTAAATGATTTGCCCGCTATTTTTAGACTGTGGCCCCTGGTTCTGTGCTCCCCTGCCATTGGAAACATTCTCTCTGAATTCAGCCTGTCCAGGCCTGCCATAATTTTATATGTTTCGATGAGATCCCCTCTCAATCTTCTAAACTCCAGTGAGTACAAGCCCAAACTATTCAATCTCTCCTCGTAGGTCATTCCCGCCATTCCAGGTATCAGCCTGGTGAATCGCCGCTGCACTCTTTCCATGGCAAGAACATCCTTCCACAGATGGGGCGACCAAAACTGTACACAATACTCCAGATGCGGTCTCACCAGCACCTTGTACAGCTGTAGTAAGGTATCCCTATTCCTATACTCGAACCCCCTTGATATGAAGGCCAACATACCATTTGCCTTCTTAATCGCCTGTTGCACCTGCATGCTCTCCTTCAGTGACTGGTGCACAAGAACACCCAGGTCCCTCTGCACTTCCCCATCTCCCAATCTATTGCCATTTAGATAATAATCTACCCTCCTGTTTTTACCCCCAAAGTGGATAACCTCGCATTTATCCACATTATAGTGCATCTGCCACGTATCCGCCCATTCCCCCAACCTGTCCAAATCGCACTGTAGCCTCCTGACATCCTCATCAGAGCCCACCCCTCCTCCTAGTTTAGTGTCGTCAGCGAATTTGGAAATATTGCATCCAATTCCCTGATCCAGATCATTTATATATATTGTGAACAGCTGGGGTCCCAGGACAGATCCTTGCGGCACCCCGCTGGTCACTGCCTGCCACTCCGAAAACGAGCCGTTTATTCCAACTCTCTGTTTTCTATCCGCCAGCCAGTTCTCTATCCACGTTAATACTTTGCCCCCAATCCCATGAGCCTTAATTTTGCATGATAATCTTTTGTGTGGAACCTTATCGAAGGCTTTCTGGAAGTCAAGGTACACCACATCCACTGGCTCTCCCCCATCTATTTTACCAGTTACTTCCTCAAAAAATTCCAGCAGATTAGTCAAACACGATTTACCCTTTGTAAATCCATGTTGACTCTGTCCGATCCTTTCCCCATTTGTCAAGTGCTCCGCTATTTTATCCTTAATAATGGACTCTAGCATTTTGCCCACAACCGATGTAAGGCTTACTGGTCTATAATTCCCTGCTTTCTCTCTACCCCCCTTTTTAAATATTGGGGTAACATTAGCTACCCTCCAATCCACGGGTACTGTTCCCGAGTCAATGGAGTTCCGGAAGATGATCCTTAGAGCATCTGCTATCTCCAGGGCCACCTCCTTAAGTACCCTAGGATGTAGTTTATCAGGCCCCGGGGATTTGTCGGCCTTCAGTCCCCTCAACTTACCCAACACCATATCCCTAGAGATACTAATTTCTGTCAGCTCCTCCCTCTCATTAGTCCCTATGTTTGCCGATATTCCTGGGAGGTTATTTGTGTCCTCCTTTGTGAATACAGAACCAAAGTATGAGTTTAATTGGTCTGCCATTTCCTTATTCTCCATTATATATTCTCCCGAATCGGACTGCAAGGGACCGACTTGGGATTTTACCAGTCTTTTCCTCCTGATATACCGATAAAAGCTTTTGCAGTCTGTCTTTATGTTTGCTGCAAGTTTACTTTTGTATTCTATTTTCCCCTTCCTGATTAATCCCTTTGTCCTCTTTTGCTGTATCCTGTACTGCCCCCAATCTTCCGGTCTGGTGCTTTTTTTTGCCAGTTGATATGCCCTTTTTTTTGATTTTATGCTGTCCCTAATTTCCCTCGTTATCCACGGTTGAGCCACCTTTTTAGGTTTATTTTTACGCCAAACCGGTATAAACATGTTCTGGAATTCTTCCATTCTATCTTTGAATGCTTGCCATTGTCTATCCACTGTCAATCCCCCCAGAAACACCACCCAATCAATCTTACCCAATTCCTGTCTCATACCCTCGTAATTCCCTTTATTTAAGTTCTGGACCTTAGTCTCTGATTCAATTTCCTCACTCTCCATCTCGACTGAGAGCTCGATCATATTATGATCGCTCTGACCCAAGGGGCCTCGTACAAGAAGATTGTTGATAAGTCCCTTCTCATTGCACAATACCCAGTCTAAAATGGCCTGATCTCGAGTCGGCTCCTCGACATATTGGTCCAGATAACCGTCCCGAAAACATTCCAGGAATTCCTCCTCCTCAGAATTTTTACTAATTTGGGTAGTCCAATCAATATGTAAATTAAAGTCACCCATGATGACAGCTGTGCTCTTATCGCACGCTTCTCTAATTTCCCTTTTTATGCCTTCCCTCACCTCCATATTACTATTTGGAGGCCTATATATCACACCCACTAACGTTTTCCTCCCCTTGCTATTTCTCATTTCTACCCATACAGATTCCGTTTCATCCGAGTTAATATCCTTCCTTTCCATATGGCGTTTACTTTTTCCATATCTGGCTCTATTCCTTTACCAGATAGATTATCTCCTAGGAAAGTGACTTCCTGGACGCCAAACTGACACTTGCCTTTGTTGAGCTTCAGTCCACTCCAGCGTATGCTCTGTAGCACTTTAGTCAGTCTCTCATTGTGTTCTTTCAGTGTGGAGCCCCAGATGATGATGTCATCAACATAGACCCGAACTCCTTCCAGACCTTCAATTATGTGTTCCATCGCTCTATGAAAGATTTCAGATGCAGATATTATCCCGAAAGGCATTCTGAGGAAACAATACCTGCCAAATGGTGTGTTGAAGGTACAGTATTTGGTGCTCTCTTCATCCAGTTTTAGTTGCCAAAATCCTTGTGAGGCATCGAGCTTTGTAAAGTATTTGGCACCTGACATTTCACTGGTGATTTCTTCTCGCTTGGGAATCTGGTAGTGTTCACATTTTATGTTTGCATTTAAGTCCTTTGGATCCATGCATATTCTTAGATCATTGTTCTTTTTCTTTACACATACCATGGAGTTAACCCAGTCTGTTGGCTCTTCAACTTTCCTGATGACTCCTAGTGTGGTCATTCTGTCCAGTTCATTCTTGAGCCGGTCACGCAGGGGTGCTGGAACTCTTCGTGGAGCATGTACCACTGGCTGAGCATTCTCCTTTAGCTGGATCTTGTATGTGAATGGTAGAACTCCAAATCCTTTGAACATATCCTGGAAATTACTCACTACAGAATCCACTGAGTCATCTGGTCTGCTTATGGCACAGTTTATACGGTAGACTCTCTTGACCAGTTCTAAGTCTTCACAAGCTTTGTCACCTAATAGTGAATCAAGTCTTTCAGCCACAACAGAAAGCATGAGATGATGCACTTTGTCTTTGACTGTCACTTTAAGTCTGCATACACCTAAGCTATCTATTTTCTGTCCATTATAGTCCTTCAGTAGTACTGACTTTTTCTGTATTTTGGGCTTTTCTTTCATATTGTTAATGTCACTCATACTGATTAAGTTTGCTTTTGCCCCAGTGTCTAGTTTCAAGGTAACTAATGCTCCATTTACCTGCAGTGGGATCATCCATTTGTCCTCTTTTACTGCATTAACTTTATGTTCAGCATTGTCCATTTCTGAGGGCTGCACATTTTCTGTATCCTTTTTGATATTGTCACATGACACCATTCCTACAAAAAATGTCTCACTTAAATCAGTGTCCTCAATTACATTAACTCGTTGTCCTTTCTTAGTTTTTACTTTTGAAAAGCATTGTTTGGCAAAGTGATTCTTCCCATTACACTTTGTGCACATTTTTCCAAATGCTGGGCATTGTCTTAACTGGTGTTTGTAACCACAGCGTTTACAATTAAAAATGTCATCCTCCGATTGCTTTTCATTTCTGTTCTGCCCATGTTTCTTCCCCTTATAGGACACAGCACCGACAGCAGCATTATCACTCATTACAATCGCATCATTATTGATTTCACTGAAAGTCTTCGCGTGCTTTCGAGCTAGCTCGCTGGCTTGGCATATTTTCACAGCATTTTCCAAATTTAGTTTGGTTTCTCTCAACAGACGTTCCCTGACTATTTTATCATGAATACCAAACACAATCTGGTCACAAATCATGGATGCTTTGAGCTCAGAGAAATTACATGTCTGTGCTTTCAGTTTCAGATCAGTTATAAAGCTATCAAAAGTCTCATTTTGCTGCTGTGTCTGAGAACGGAAGATATATCTTTCATAGGTCTCATTCTTTTTGGGAGAGCAATGTGCATCAAATTTTTTTTAGCACATCTTCTAATTTTTCTCTGTTCTCCTCTGGATTAAATACAAATGTATTAAATACCTCTATCATCTGTGGGCCTGCAACCGTAAGCAGCAACGCTATCTTCCTTGCGTCTGGCTTCGTACCGAATCCGATGGCTGCAATGTAGAGTTCGAATTGTTGTTTAAGAGTCTGCCAATTGTAGTCGATGTTTCCTGTGAGTTTCAAACGCTCTGGTGGCTTCAAATTCTCCATGTCGCTTTTCACAATTTTCAGCAGATGTTCACCATCCTGGTACCATCTTATGTTCATTAATAAATAGACATTCTTATTATGAACACAGCTAGCTTTTGCTAGACACTTTTATTGAGCACATGTGGACTAGGTACAGTATCTATAGAGGCTTCCATCTTGACTGCCGCCTTGTGGGTAGCCTAGTGCCTCATGGGTAATGTAGTCTGAATATACATACAGCTGGGTAGTGTAGTCTTATACATACAGCTATATACAACTCTACGGCTCCACCTCATGTCCACTATAGAATGACATGTTATTGATCATTACAATAATGACTGTGCGTTGGTCACTGCTACCAATGCTGTCATGGACAGATGCATCTGTGACAGGTAGATTGGTGAGGACGAGGTCAAGTAGGTTTCTCCCTCTTGTTGGTTCTCTCACCACCTGTCGCAGGCCCAGACTGACAGCTATGTCATTCAGGACTTGGCCAGCTCGGTCAGTAGTGGTGCTACCGAGCCACTCTTGGTGATGGACATTGAATTCCCCCGCCCAGAGTATATTCTGAGCTTCTTCCAAGTGGTGTTCAACATGGAGGAGTACTGATTCATCAGTTGAGGGAGGGCAGTAGGTGGTAATCAGCAGGAGGTTTCCTTGCCCATGCTTGACCTGAAGCCATGAGACCATTGTGTCTGGAGTCAATGTTGAGGAGTCCCAGGGCCACTCTTCCTCTCTGTATACCACTGTGCTGCCACCCCTGGTGGGTCTTTCCTGCCAGTGGGACAGGACATAGCCAGGGGTGGTGATGAAGGAGTTTGGGACATTGGCTGAAAGGTATGATTCTGTGAGTATGTCTATTCTGTTGCTTGACTAGTCTGTGGGACAGCTCTCCCAAATTTGGCACAAGTCCCCAGATGTTGGTGAGGACTTTGCAGGGCCGACTGGGCTGGGTGTGCCATTGTCGTGTCCGTAGCCGGTGCTGAGGTCAATGCCGGGTGTATTCCTATTGCGTTTCGTAGCGTTTTTTTTATAACTGAGTGGTTTGCTAGGCAATTTCAGAGGGCAGTTAAGAGTCAACCACATTGCTGTGGGTCTAGAGTCACATATAGGCCAGACCAGACAAGGATGGCAGATTTCCTTCCCTAAAGGACATTAGTGAACCAGGTGGGTTTTTACGACAATCCGATAGTTTCATGGTAACCATTACTGAAACTAACTTTTTATTCCAGATTTATTTAATTAACTGAATTTAAATTCCTCAGTTGCCATGGTGCGATTTGAACTCACGTCTGTCGGATCATTAGTCCAGGTCTCTGGATTACTAGTCTAAGAATATAACCATTATGCTACCGTTCCCTTAACAGTGGGGGACACTTGCTGTTCGACCTTGAGGAGCTGGTAGCTGGGAGTGTGAAATAGACTGATGGCGTTTCTTCTTCTTCTTCACTCTCCTCTCCCTCTTTCTAGGGTGTGTGAAATGAGGAAGGCACAAGGGTGGAGTTGTGGTGAGCGGAGGGTGGGAAAGCACGAAGTGCATGCGAGAAAGAGGAGGTTACAGAGCTAGGGAGGGGCGAGGCCATGGGGGAATTTGAAAACAAGGATGAGAATTTTAAAATTGAGGGGTTGCTTAACCTGGAGTCAATGTAGATCAGCGAACAATGGGGTGATGGGTGGACAGGATTTGGTGCAAGTTAGGATACAGGCAGCAGAGTTTTAAATGAGCTTAAATTTATGGAGGGTGTAAGATGGGAGGCCGGCCTGGAGAGCGTTGGAATAGTCAAGTCTGAAGGTAACAAAGGCATGGATGAGGGTTTCAGCAGGAGATGAGCTGAGGCAGGGGCGGAGTCGGGCAATGTTACGGAGGTGGAAATGGACAGTCTTAGTGATGGCACGGTTATGTGGTCGGAAGCTCATCTCGGGGTCAAATACAACACCAATGTTGCAAACAGCCTAGTACAGCCTCAGACAGTTGCCAGTTGAATAAGGAGAATGCCACAAGTCAATTAACGTGCAACCAGGAAATCAAATCTCATACATTTATAAGAACTGAGTAAATTTGCTACTTTTCTCGGGTTAACTTGTGCATTTCATATTACAGAGGGGTTTATTTATGCTTAATGCAAGGAATATAGGTGCCATTTTCTGTTTTAGGGAAATTATTATAGCCCATTCTTAGCATAAAATTTGGTTTAAGGGATATAAAGGGGTCCTCAATATTCGACCGGTATAAAACTAACTGAAAGGTACCATTTAGTCTTGTTAGCTGGAAAATGAAACGCAAAGCACCATGGGATACTTGGCTATATTAACTCTTTTTAAACTAACAAATAGATTTACATGACCAAGGACATTCCAAAGCTCCGCTCATAAATTACTCCGAGTATATGTTTGGAGGAGGCCTCTTGAAAGAGATAACGGCACAAAGGCACATTGATGAGGCCTTTGCAGGCAGGTCTCAGAAAATAGTCAGCTGGCCCTTTTTGACTAGGGCTTTGGTCAGCGAGGCCATGTCGTGCTGAAGATGCCTGCCTCCCTATTTTGATAACAAAAATAAGAGATAAGCTCATGAATGCGAAGTTAGGATGAAGCCTTTGCAGCCCATCAACCTCTCACTGATGTATTCAGTGGGTACTCGAGTTTGAAGGACAGGCTTAGTAGTTGATTGATTAACCATGTAAACCAATGAAGTATCAATATTCCCATGTATACACCCCATTAGTAAGAAGTAGGTGTTGTCTAATAAACTGTATAAACTAAGCTGTATTGTCACTTTTCCTCTGAGAACGGTGCCCCTAGCTGGGGGTGGCTGAGGTGGTTCTCCTGTGTGCACTCGTAATAAAACTATTGATCTGGGTAACACCTGAGTCTGTTAGTTCTGTTTTACCATCCAGATTTTCCTCGCTTACAGCTTGGTGTCAGAAGTGGGATACCACCGGACTGCTGATCGATCTTCCACAACGGCATACATGGAGGGGGTGAGTAGCAATATTCACCCTTAACGTGGAAGTCCGCGAGGCGGATCGGGGTAGCGGTGGTATAAAGAACAGCAAGTGAAGGAGCAACAGGTTTCAGGTGTGGACCAATAGGACAAACAGACCTGAGGAGTTTAGAAACTCTCAGCTGGGAAAAGTGCTGGGGAAAGCGCTAGGTGGGAAAAGCGCTGGGAAAAGCGCTAGGTGGGAAAAGCACTGGGAAAAGCGCTAGGTGGGAAAAGCGCTAGGTGGGAAAAGCGCTGGGAGAAGCGTTGGGTGGGAAAAGCGCTGGGAAAAGCGCTAGGTGGGAAAAGCGCTGGGAAAAGCACTAGGTGGGAAAAGCGCTGGGTGGGAAAAGCGCTAGGTGGGGAAGCGCTAGGTAAAAATCGCCGATGGTCAAGAGAGGGCCAGGGGAGAGAGCTTAAAGGCTGTCTCTCTGGGGATAGGAATTCCCCGCGAAGGGTTAAGTGTCGCCAACGGTCAGGAGAGGGCCGGGGGGGAGAGCTTAAAGGGTGTCTCTCTGGGGATAGGGGATCCCCGCGATACAAAATACCGGGTGACGATCCGGAGGGATTAAAGGGTAGTTAGAGCATAAGTGTCTGCTTAGAGCATAAGTGTTTGTCTGTCTAGAGCATAAGTGTTTGTCTGTCTAGAGCATAAGTGTTTGTCTGCTTAGAGCATAAGTGTTTGTCTGTCTAGAGCATAAGTGTTTGTCTGTCTAGAGCATAAGTGTTTGTCTGTTTAGAGTATAAGTGTTTGTCTGTTTAGAGTATAAGTTTTGTGTCGTCGTTCCGATAAAGCATAAGATTGGATCCTTGAGAGTCACGGGGTGATCGACACGGACAAGGGTGGTGCACTATCTCAAACACCTTGCCTGAGCCTGAATTAAGAGGATGTAGTCCCACGTGACGGCCAGGATCAAGTAGGTGTAGGGAACCATAAGCAGCACAGGATCATGATCCCGTGACGAGTGAGTGTGCGCAAAATAAGTGTGTGTGAGTGAATGATAGAGTAACATAAGAGTTTGAGAAGTAAGTCGGAAGCTATATAGATTGCCTAAAAAGGATGCAGAGATAAAGAAGGAAAAAGATCTAATTTGCAGGCTAACCAATTTAAAAACTCAGCAAAAAAAAAAACAGGGATTTGGAAAGCCAGGAAAAGCTGCTGAGTCATCGATTTAAAAAAAAAAGGAAAAAAAACATAAAATTAAAGCTTTACTAACATGGAAGTTATTAACATCTGTGCTGAGACAAATAAAACACAAGATTTGCTGAGTGAAAGGAACCTTAAAAATATGCTGGAATTTCAGGTTGTATGAAATTGTGTGTTAAAGTGTGAATGTTTTCCTGACTATGAATGTTTAAGAAGTTACAATATTCCTTTGTCTGAAAGTCTGTTCTTAAAATAAAAGGAAAAATGTCTGTTGTGTGTTTTAGCTCCACCCACTTCTCTGTGTTAAAAAAAAGCATTTAACCCTTTTGTCTTGTCTTGGATTTTGGAAGTTTTAAGAATGTGCGAATAAGATTGTGCCCTCAGAATTGGAAAAAACTTTGAACTAATTTAAGTTTAGCTGGTGTGTAAAAAAAAACTGAGAAGAACAAAAACAATTTGTTTAACAAAAGATTAAGTTTCAGTCTAAGATTTAACCTTGGAGTTATGAGGTAAATTAACCTATTAAAACCAGACTTTCATTGTGGCCACGGGGTGTAAATTGGTGTAGTCTGAATTGAATAAGATAACTCCGCTCCGCAAGAACATCCGATAGTGACAGGTCCCTCTACAATATTTGATTGACTATGGTACTGGGAGCCCTACAGAATGCGGGACTCAAGTTAAATCCTAGAAAGGTACAGGTAGGGAAGGACGAAGAAATCTACCTAGGATACATAACACAAGGGAAGAGACAAATGCCCAAAGATAGATGGGAGGGGCACCAGGACCAAGAGGGAAGCTAGCAGGAGCAGCACACAATCACTGGCTGCGTGCTTTGATTTCTCACAGTCCCGTACTTACAAGCAGCTAGAGATGGCAGCAGGAAGGGACCATGCCAGAGAGGGGAGGGGGTCAAGCAGGTATTAGGGCTATTTAATTATTGCCGGAACTTTATCCCAGAATATGCAGAAATGGCCCAGCCTATACAGGGTTTGATCAAAGGGAGGAAACCATCCCAGGAGCTGGTGGACTGGGGCCCCGACCATGAAACAGCTTTTGTAAAGTGAAACAAGCCCTCGTAAGTGCGCCTGCCCTGGGATTACCAGACCAGAATAGGCCATTCCACATCTATAACTACCACAATAAGGATCATTACAATGGCAACGGACAGGTTAAAAGGGAAAGTCAGCTAGAAGGAAGCATATCGGCTCAGGTAGCAGACTTGATGGCTCTCACCAAAGCCCTGAGGTTAGCCGAAGGAAAAAGTGTAAACATATACAGATAGTCGGTATGCCTTTGGGGTGGTGCCTGATTACATGGTAGCCTGGAGTAGGCGAGGATATATGACATCAGGAGGAGGACCCATAAGACATGAGGATATAATCAAGGAATAAATAGGAGCCTCTCTCCTACCCCACGAGTGCGCAATAATAAATTAAAGCGCACAAGAAGATTACTGACCGACACCAAAAGAGCAATGCATGGGCAGACGAGGCAGCCAAGTGGGCAGCTGAGAAAGGGAATCTGACCAATGAAGCCCAAGTGTTTGTGTTTAGTTAAAGTGTGAAAACACAACTGTCTTTTTCGATCGGAAATGTTTTTTTTTATTTATGTGAAGTGACGCAATTGCGTAAGGCTGATAATGTTTTGCTCCACCTTCAAAAGCCTGCAAATGAGTTAATCCTTTCCACTGACAGCTGTTTAAGTTCACCAAGCAACAACTTTAGTATGAAATTTAAAGATAGTGGACATTATTAAATTTAAGTTTCTTAATGTTAAGTTAATATTTCCCTGCAGTGATAGAAGGAAAATTATGATTTGATAAATGGAAGTTATCTTGTAAACCAATTGTATGATAACGTGCAACATGAGCTTGTACTGGTAGTGCTAGATTTAACCAATACGGCCTTACCTACGTGGTGTTCTAAGAAAACTCAACAATTATATTAACACCTTCTAACTCAATTGTTAAAACAAGGCGCGACATGGCATGGAGGTGGGCACCGTAAAAGAGATAGACAGATATGGAGACATAAAAGGTCTGTGATAAATGACGCAGCAACTGCCTTTAATATGGGTACCTCAGTTGTTAATACTATTGATTTGGCGACACTGGATCAAAAGGTTAGAGACATAGGGCTAGATTTTCAGTTGCTTGCGCCAGCAGTTAGCGCCTTAAGAGAAGTGATTTTCGGGCGCTATTCGTGTAGCGCCCGGGCGCAGCGCAGTTTGCGCCCCGCCCCAAATTAAGTTGCCCGTTAGCGCCGGCGCAAAGTTTAGCGGCCGCCCGGATGCACGCGCAGAAAATGACGTCACATCCTCGTGCAACGCCCTTTGGCCGCCCCGAATCCAAACTTCAGTCGGACCGCCCCATTCTGCGGCTGGCGTCCAGAGCGTTTGTAAAATGGAACGCAACACACCCTGGGGAGCGCAAATTAAAGGGCACTCCTCCTGCACTATAAACGGCAGTCTGCATGTGTTGTGTGGATGGATCCAGTGTGTTGTTGAGAACGGCGTATTTATGTTCCCGTCCTCCTCCTCCTCCTCCTCCTCCTCCTCCTCCTCCTCAAAAAAACACATGCACCCTTCCCCTTTAAGAGCTCACTGGCACCAGAGTGTCTGCCGTGCGCTGCGCCCGAGCTCGGGCGCTGCGCTCTGCACCGCCGGCTTAGCGCCTAAAGATAGTAGTGGAACGCCTCTTTTAGCGCTCCACCAACCTCTTAGGGCGAAGCCACTGAATTTCCAGCAACGGGGCGCTACTTTGGGGCGGGCGCTAACTTCGGGCGGGCGCTAAGGTTAGCGCCCCAAAACTGTCTATACTGAAAATCTAGCCCCTAGGGTCTCGCATTAAAGCTGAAAATACAGATAAGGAATTATCTGAGGATCAAACGCTGACCATATATCTGCAAAAGATAGCTACAGTGCTAGAAACACATGCCTAAACCATTAATAAATTAATAAAAGAAGAGTACAATGCATCTCAGCAGGTGGCTGCTAATGACATATGTAGCACGTATGGTAACTGGATTGTGGAACAAACCCGAGAAAACCTGGCCCAGATACAGGCAGGGGAAGTACCCTTATGGATAATGAATCAACAATTAAGGGCGAACCTGACACAAGGGGGACGGTACCTCTAAATGGGCATTAGCAGGCAGAGGCTTGATGGCTTGCCAGTTGAGAGCAATGGTTCGGGTACACCCCACACAAGTCAAATGTAAACCTGACGGAGAAGGGCTCCTAGGGTTGGTATTGGTAATACCAGTGATGGCACCCGAGGCCCAAGGACGAGAGGTGTATCAAATACAGAATATTGGGGTAGTGAAGGACGGCATGCACATATCCCATCACAATATGTTACCATATGCTGTAAAGATTAAAGGGAATTTGGCTAGAACAAAATTAGAGGGATGTGTTACTAGGCACGCTATCACTATGTGTCCACATAGCATTGGACACAGCCCAGAGGCACAGTGTGGGTTTAACAATACCGGTACCAATCAAGATATTAATTGTACCATGGAAGCCCTAGAGGCGGATTTAAAACCTATTTTATAAAAGCACGGTGGCATAGTGGTTAGCACTGTTGCCTCACAGCACCAGGGACCCGGGTTCAAATTCAGCCTCAGGTGACTGTCTGTGTGGAGTTTGCACATTCTCCCTGTGTTTGCGTGGGTTTTCTCCGGGTGCTCCGGTTTCCTCCCACAGTCCAAAGATGTGCGGGTTAGGTTGATTGGCCATGATAAAAAATTGGCCCTTAGTGTTAGGGGGGATTAAATACATGGGGTTACGGGGTTACGGGGATAGGGCTTGGGTGGGATGGCTGTCGGTGTAGGGACCGGGTGCTAGGGTTTGGATGATCAACCATGATCTTGTTGAATGGCAGAACAGGCTCGAAGGGCCGAGTGGCCTACTCCTGCTCCTATCTTCTATGTTTCTATGTCTATGTTTCTATGTTTCTATTCAAGTGGCATACGCCGGAAAGGGTGAATATTGCGTTACAACTAATTTGAAAATATTTAAATATGCCAATCTAACTTGTGATATTCCAAGGTCAGAGTTCTGCTTCACTCCTGAAATCCCAGTACGGATTGGACACGAGGAATTGGTGGAGATACACCAGCATAACCTCACCACCTTACAAGTTTCTGAAGATATCGAGAAAGACTTAAAAGACTATCAGAACACATTTGGGTATCCGATACCCCTGTTGCCTGAACACTTGAAAGTATTGCGAATGGAGATACGCCTCTCCCAGAAGGTTTATTATAACCTACAACAGAACAATAAAAACATTAAGCATGACATTGATCAAATTAAAGTCACCACTTGGTGGGATGACCTGTGGAGTTGGGGGCTGAATATATAGATCCATCCTTGGATTAGATTAATTTCACATGTATTAGTCATAGTGCAGTTTGTTGTAATGTGCTTCTTGATCTTCATGGCCTGTAATAAATGTCGTACGCAGAGAATGAAAAGGTTGGCCAAGGCAGTAAAGCAGAGATTGGGTGAGAATGTCCCCAGTGCCTCTTTGGCCTCAACAAAGGACACATCTGAGTGGTACCGGGAGTAGTATCTACCGGGGTAAGGTGCATATAAAAGGGGAGACAATCATAGTTTGATAGGACTATCAAATGTTCTGCCTCTCTTCCACTCGGGCTGGTGGCCACCACGAAGGGAACCTGGTTAAGATAAGGTACAGCATCCTGCATATAGGTGACGAATAAGGATTGGCTACCTTGGGTTTAGCCAAGAGCCAAAAGGGGGGATTGTTAGGATAACATTTGGTTTAAGGAATATAAAGGGGTCCTCAATATTCGACTGGTATAAAACTATCTGAAAGGTACCATTTAGTCTTGTTAGCTGGAAAACGAAACACAAAGCACCATGGGATACTTGCCTATATTAACTCTTTTTAAACTAACAAATAGATTTAGATGACCAAGGACATTCCAAAGCTCCGCTCGTAAATTACTCCGAGTACATGTTTGGAGGAGGCCTCTGAAAGAGATAAGGGCACAAAGGCACATTGATGAGGACTTTGCAGGCAGGTCTTGGAGAATAGTCAGCTGGCCCTTTTTGACTAGGGCTTTGTTCAGCGAGGCCATGTCATGCTGAAGATACCTGCCTCCCTATTTTGATAACAAAAATAAGAGATAAGCTCATGAATGCGAAGTTAGGATGAAGCCTTTGCAGCCCATCAGCCTCTCACTGATGTATTCAGTGGGTACTCGAGTTCGAAGGACAGGCTTAGTAGTTGATTGATTTACCATGTAAACCAATGAAGTATCAATATTCCCATGTATACACCCCATTAGCAATAAGTGGGTGTTGTCTAATAAACTGTATAAACTAAGCTGTATTGTCACTTTTCCTCTGAGAACGGTGCCTCTAGCTGGGGGTGGCTGAAGTGGTTCTCCCGTGTGCACTCGTAATAAAACTATTGATCTGGGTAACGCCTGAGTCTGTTAGTTCTGTTTTACCATCCAGGTTTACCCCACTTACAGCCCTTTACAACTAGAATGATCTTGGCAATCTTAAAGCCTGCAGATCCTGTGATGGGCATGCAGAAATCAAACCATTATTGTCCACGATATAAGATTCTTCTGCTGGCTTACATCCACACCCCTTGTGAGTCAAACTTCAACAACCAATGTGAATTTCTGTAAACACAGCTTAGGAATTTTCATAGTCAGGAGATCCTGTTGATAAGTTGCCTTTGACTGAGGTGACAATAGAGATGAGAGGCTGTCTCTCTTTTATTGCCGCTGTCCCAGAATTGGCCATTGGCCACTGGCTGCAGTGCTTCTAATTCGCCGCAATGCTTGCTGCGGTATATTCTAATCAGTTCTTGGAAATGTAGCAAACAATGAGGCGGATAGTAATAGACTTCAGGAGGACATAGACAGACTGGTGAAATGGACAGACACATGGCAGATGCGATTTAATGCACAGTAGTCTGAAATATTGCATTTTGGTAGGAAGAATGAGGAGAGGCAATATAAACTAAATGGTACAATTTTAAAGGTGGGGGACACAGGAACTGAGACACCTGGGGGTGTACGTACACAAGTCTTTGAAGGTGGCAGGACAAGTTGAGAAAGCTGTTAAAAAAAGTATACGAGATCCTTGGTTTTAGAAACTGAAGCATTAGGAATAATTTTGACCTCACAGGGTGGGTGATGGTTGTAGTGTATGTACCTTTAAGAGAGAACTACTTTTACAGCTCCTGTATACTGTAGTACCGGCAGTGACCACACCTGTATATAAGCCTTGAGCAGGCATCTGTACTGTTAGTTTTTTAGACTACCCTCATCCAGTAAACACCTGTTGATTGTTGATCTGCAGTCTCCGTCTATTTATTGAAGAACACCATACCTTAAGATTCACGGATTCAACAGTGGCGATGAGGTCGATTCGAATCTACCTGCAACTCTGCATTTCCTCCCAAGGATTCGCTCTGGGAGGACAGTGGAAGAAGGTCGAGGCCAGAAGCACGGGCGTCGACCACGAGCAACCGCCCAGTCATCCGGCAGAGAGTGAACATCGCAGGGGAGGCTGTTGAGAGCTGGGCTTGGTTCTCCAGCCACGACGATCCAGCAACAGGCGGGCAACAGGTACAGCGCAGACCCTTCCCGGACAGCGGCGGCTGGAGCTGACCGACGGCACAGAAAAGGCCGAGCAGCGTCGACGGGGTAAGAGAGAGGGTAAAGCGCACAGGGCGCAGCCGGGTGTTGAAGACCAAGCGGCGTCGACGGAAAACAAAAAGAGAGAGGGGGTAAAGCACAGCCGGGGTTCAGGACCGAGCGGCGGCAACGAGAGAGGCGCACAGGAGAATGCGCAGAGCGCAGCCAGGGCTCAAGGGCTGAGCAGTGTCCGTGGGGAAAGAAAGGAAGCGCGGGAGACGCTATTTGAGCTGCGGAGAAGAAGGGAGAGCGCGGGAGACGCCATTTTAGCCAGTCTAACCACACCCAGGGATGCCGAAGAGTGGCAGTGTCACAGCGTTCGACAATGAAGTCGAAGATTGGACAACATATGTGGAACGCATTGAGGTGTACTGCAAGGCGAATGAAGTGCCAGATGCCAGGAAAGCACTGGTTTTGTTGACTTCCATGGGTGCAAAAACATATGGCTTACTGCGAAACCTAGTAACCCCAGAGAAGCCAGTGGATAAGGATTTCGAAAGCATAGTGGAAATCCTACAGGACCACTTAAAACCCACACCGCTGCTGATAGCAGAAAGATTTAAGTCCCACAAAAGGAACCAGCATAAAGATGAAAGTAATGCTGAGTATTTAACGGAACTGCGCAAGCTATCGAAACACTGCCAGTTTGGAATGGGACTAGCAGATACGTTAAGGGACAAGTTTGTGTGTGGGCTTCAAAGTGAAGGAACCCAGAAACGGCTTCTATCAGAAAAGGATCTTACGCTGGACAAGGCTTTCAGCATGGCAGTATCACATGAAGCAGCCGCACGGGGCGCTGCAGAGATACAACGGAGACCGCAAGAATATGGCACCAATGAAATGTCATATGGAGCAGGGAAGTGTTATCGCTGCGGCAGAACAACACACGACCAGAAGGATTGTTGGTTCAAGGACCAAGTGCAGACAGTGTGGAAAAGCAGGACACATAGCAAGAGTCTGCAGGTCAGGAAGAAAACCAGCAGCAAGAAATCTCCACAGGAGAAGTACAAAAAGGTACATAAGGTGACGGAGAGTAGTGCAGATGAACAGAAAAGTGATACAGACTCCGGAAGCAAGGAGCTGGGTTGTCTGAAAGTACATAATATAATCAAAATGGAGGATCACCAGACTATCTGGGTCACGCTCAAGATAGACGGAGTCCAAGTGAAAATGGAATTGGACACAGGATCAGCCCTAACAGTCATAAACCGAAGGGACTACAAGTGGCTATTCGCACATATACCCTTGAAAGCTACAGAGATTGTCTTGAAGACGTACACGGGGCAAAAAGTCTACCCCAAAGGAAAAATAATGGTGAACGTGATATACAACGGCCAGGAAATACCAAAAATTGACCTATATGTATTGCCAGATGGCGGACCACCACTACTAGGACGTGAATGGATCCGGAAGATACAATTAGATTGGCATTCCATACAGGCACTGAAGGTTGAGGCCAAAAAGGATGACGACGTCACACCTGGGCGACTGTCAAAAATGTTAACTGACGCACAAGAAGTGTTCCAGGGGGGACTCGGAACACTAAAAGGCATAACAGCGACGATTAAAATAGCGGAAAATGCAAGCCCAAAGTTTTTTAAGGCCAGACCGGTGCCTTATGCGATCCGCCCAGCCGTTGAAGCAGGGCTGGAAGGCTTGGAATGTTCAGGAGTACTGTCCAAAGTGGACTGGAGCGAGTGGGCTACACCCATCGTTCCTGTAATGAAGAGGTCGTTGAGTAATACGCCTGGGGAACCAAAGAAGGTTCGCATCTGTGGGGACTTTAAGGTGACAGTGAACCCAGTCCTTCACACGGTACAATATCCGCTTCCGCGGATTGAAGATATTTTCGCCTCGCTATCTGGAGGAAAACGCTTCACTAAGATTGATCTGGCCCAGGCGTACCTGCAAATGGAGGTAGAAGAAGCCTCGAAACAATACCTCACGATCAACACTCACAAAGGTCTCTACCAATACAACCGGCTGGTGTTCGGGGTAGCATCGGCTCCGGCTATTTGGCAAAGGGCAATGGATCAAGTCCTGCAAGGGATTCCAGGGACCCAGTGTTATTTGGACGACATCCTGGTCACGGGCAAAAATGATAGTGATCACCTCGCCAACCTGGAGAAGATGCTCACTAGATTGAAGGAATATGGGCTACGAGCTAATTGCCACAAGTGCGAGTTTTTCCAGAAGCATATCTCGTATTGTGGCCACGTTATTGATGAAGAGGGGTTACATTAGTCCCCTGAAAAGATTGAGGCAGTAGTCAAGGCTCCAGCACCGGAAAATGTGTCACAACTGAGGTCGTTCCTCGGGCTGGTGAACGACTACCATAAGTTCTTACCAAATTTGTCTACAATATTACACCCACTGAACACCCTACTGCAAACGGGGGTACCATGGAAGTGGAATGACGAATGTAAACGAGCTTTCCAGAAGTGCAAAGAATTAATCACATCAAAAGAGGTGTTGGCCCATTTCAACCCAGCACTACCAATTCGGTTGGCGTGTGATGCATCACCCTATGGTATTGGAGCAGTGCTGTTGCACAAATTCCCAGACGGGTTGGAGAAGCCAGTAGCCTTTGCATCTCGGTCACTAACCTCAGCCGAGCACAACTACGCCCAGATTGACAGGGAGGCCCTCAGCCTAGTGTGGGGAGTAAAAAAATTCAACCACTATCTGCATGGGCAGAAGTTCACCTTGCTGACTGACCACCAACCACTTGTCTCCATCTTTAATCCAAAGAAGGGCGTTCCGGTGATGACTGCACAACGGCTACAAAGATGGTCCCTTTTTCTAGGGGCGAACCAATATGAAATAGAGTATAAGGGCACGAAACAGCATGGAAACACTGATGGGCTATCACGCCTGCCACTGCCTACTGCGGAGGAAGCACCAGCAGTGGACCCTGTCAAAATATTTTATTCGGCGATAATTGAACGCTTGCCAGTAGCTAATGCGGATATAGAGAAGGAGACCCGAAATGATCCGACACTGTCTCGGGTATATGATTTGACGGTGAAGGGATGGCCAACACATGGCGACTCACTGTTGCCAGCATTCTCATCCAGAAGAGAACAGCTGTCAGTATGCCAGGGGACCGTGACGTGTGGATCCCGAGTGGTAATTCCACAAAAGTTAAGGGAGAGAGTGCTCAATGAGCTTCACGAAGGCCATCTGGGAGGGGTGAAAATGAAAAGCCTTGATAGGGCTTATGTGTGGTGGCCGGGGATCGATCAACAAATCGAGGACCTAATAAAGAGCTGCTCAGGATGCCAGAAGGTCCAAAATGCACCACCACATGCCCCTCTACACCCATGGGAGTGGCCCTCCTCTCCATGGCAACAGGTGCATATTGATTTTGCTGGTCCATTCATGGACTCAATGTTCTTAATAGCAGTGGATGCGCACTCGAAATGGCCTGAGGTGATCAAAATGTCCTCCACCACTACGGAGAAAACGATTGCAGTCCTATGAACCATATTTGCCAGGAACGGCTTGCCAGAGCAGATTTGCTCTGATAACGGACCACAGTTTGTGACCGAAGAGCTTCGGAAATTTATGAGAAGGAATGGGGTAAGGCATTACACATCCGCCCCGCATCATCCATCCACAAATGGATTGGCTGAGAGGTTCGTACAAACCTTTAAAAAGGCAGTAAGGGCCATGTGTGATGATGACATTCCACTACAGCATAAGGTGGACAATTTCCTGTTAGCCTACAGAAATGCGGCACATGCAGTTACCAACCAGGCCCCGGCCATGATGTTCTTTAACCGAAGGTTGAGATCTCGTCTGGATTTGCTCAGACCAAATGTGCGAAGAAATGTTGAGAATAAGCAATTCCAGCACATCAATGAGAAGCCGACAAGGACAACCAGTCTTGGCCCGCGACTACCGAACAGAGAAATGGCAACCCGGAACGATATGCACACGGCAGGGGCCATTAATGTACACAGTGGATGTCGGGGAGAACATTATGAGATGCCATGTCGACCAGATCCTAGCGTCACAGGAATGAGTCAACCCCATGTCTCGCGTACCTGGGGATGAACCCAACATACATCTACCCCAGAAACAGTAGCAGCGGAAACTGATGAACTAACCGACGACAGGGGGCCAGAATCGCCTCTGCACCAAGAACAAGACACTCAGGAAAGGCGCTATCCAGAAAGGATCAGGAAGCTGCCCCAAAGACTGAATCTATAAATGAACTATTTCAGTTAATGTGCATGTTAAAGTGTTAACTGTTATTTGAATGTTATGGTACTGTTAATCTAAAAGGGGAGGAATTGTAGTGTATGTACCTTTAAGAGAGAACTACTTTTACAGCTCCTGTATACTGTAGTACTGGCAGTGACCACACCTGTATATAAGCCTTAAGCAGGCATCTGTACTGTTAGTTTTTTAGACTACCCTCATCCAGTAAACACCTGTTGATTGTTGATCTGCAGTCTCCGTCTATTTATTGAAGAACACCATACCTTAAGATTCACGGATTCAACAATGGTGAGGCGGATGAGGGGGTTAAAAATAAAAGAAATGGGCATCCCAACCCTAACCCGCCTCTAACCCACCCAGAGGCAGATTGGGGGAAGACGACCAACCCGCTTTCAGGAGGCGGGTCGGTCCTTAAAATATTTTAAGGTGGCTGCGTGCCTCCATTTTAAAGTAGCCCTGCAGGTCGGATTTCCTGGGCCTCTGGAAACCTGGCAACTGAAGGAAGGCGTGAAGGGCCGGATCCATAAGCTAAGTGCCTTTACAGCTCTGCTTGTGCACCAGGAGGAGCAGGTGTGTTTCCCCCCGGCCCAAGGGGAAAGATTTGCAGAGCTATGGGGAAAAGGCAGGGGAGTGGGACTAATTTGATAGCTCTTTCACCGATATGGCACAGGCAAAATGGGCCAAATGCCCTCCTTCTGTGCTGTATCATTCTATGACCTTCCAGTAAATTTTGGCAGAAATTCACTACTGGAGAATTGGGGTGCACAACGGTCTAACTAATGGCATTCGTCGCCAATATCACCATTGCAGGATATTGCTGACCAATACAAAGATAAAGCTGATCATTCTTTGAATAGGTTTAATTCCTGAAATTGATACTTTAAAAAAAAACACTTCCTGCACTGCCGATCAGTTACTTTGTCTATGGTTGATAGAGCCATCACAACCGTGGTCAAAATAATTTGTCCTGTAGCAGCCAAACTCGATTTTATGCTTGAAGACAAATCAGAGGTTGAGATTGCTGAGTCTACCGTATGACCATATCAAATCTTCAAAGTTATGTGTCGTAATTGTCTGGGGAAAAAACAGCCTTTGGAGTACTTTTACAACCAGTGAGGAAATTTTTACTAATTTGCTTCCACCTTCAAAATGATTGGCAGCAATATCAGCAAAAACATCAAAATTATTTTAAAAAGGTACAAAATAGTCACTTATTTTTGATGGTAAAATCAATAATAACAATAAAAGCACATCTGTGTACAGGCACTTTCTGCATTTTATAGTCTCATTTAGAAAAATAGGGCTGGATTTTCTCAATGGGGAGCTTCTGGAGGCGGGACTCCCACTTGTTGGGTTTTAGTCCCGCCTCCATCGACTTGTGGCCAACCCACGCTATTGTCCCTTGATTGACTTTGTTATGCCCGCCCAACGGGCTTAGCAGGCCAATTAAGGAAAAGCCGGTTACTGGTGACGTCAGCGAGAGACGTTTCATCTGTCAAGAGCTTTTGACAGATGAAATGTCAGCATCTGACGGCTCTGTGAAGCTGACAAACACTGACAATCTGTCCTCTAAGTTGAGCCTTGCCACTCAGGCTCAGTTAGAGAGCTCTCCTGAGCAGAAAGCAGAAGGCTGCAGCTTTTGACAGTTCAGCGGCCATTCTGCTTTCTGTGCTGGTGAGCTGAGGGACTCCCGAGACTTGAAGGGAGGAAGCCTGTAGGAAGAAGTAAAGGTAAGTAAAACTTATTAAAACACTTTGCACACACCTCACACACTTACCTCTCCACACTTGCACTCATCACTCACCTGCACACCGGATATCTCGACCCCTCCAGCCCCCGCAGACCAACGGCCCACCTCGCGAGGTTCGGAGCCGTCGGGAAGCCCACACTTCAGGGCTGAAAATAGGGATTCTCAAAAAGACTGCCTGTTAACTACCTGTTAACAGACAGTTAATTGCACTAATCCCCTTTACGCCTCAGGGAGGCGGCTCCCAGCGCGAGTCGTTTACCCGCCTCCTGGGAAGATGGCATGGAGGCGGGATGGGGGTGGGATGGGTACCCGCCCCCAGATTCTGTCATTTTCCCAGCAGTCCCGCCTCCTTACCCGCCTCCCCAGAGCTGGCAAAATTCGCCCCATAGAATCATACAGCTCAGAAGGAGGCTATTTGGCCCATCATGCCTGTTCCAGCTCTTTGAAAGAACTATCTAATTAGCACCACTCCCCTGCTCTTTCCTCATAGCCCAGCAAATTTCTTCTTTTCAAGTATATATCCAATTACTTTTTGAAAGTTACTATTGAATCTGCTTTCACCACCCTTTCAGGCAATGCATTCTAGAACATAACTCGCTGCGTAAATCGCTCCTCTGGTTCTTTTGCCAATGATGTTAAATCTGTGCCCTCTGGTTACCAACCCACCCAGCAGTAGAAACAGTTTGTCGTTATTCTTCTATCAAAACCACTCATAATTTTGAATCTCCTTTAACCTTCTTTGCTCTAAGGAGAACAATTCCAGCTTCTCTAGTTTCTCCACATAACTGAAGTCCCTTAACCCGGATATAATTCTGGTAAATCTCCTCTGTTCCCTCCTTGGCAACCTTCCTGAAGTGTGATGCCCAGAATTGGACAAAATTCTCCAGTTTAGGCCTAACCAGTGACTTAGAAAGGTTTAGCATAACTTCCTTGCTTTTGTACTCTGCCTCTATTTATAAAGCCAAGGATCCCAAATGCTTTTTTAAATGTAAAATACTTTTACATTTAAAAATAAGTTGTCATCCTTTAATATATTTTCTGTTTAAGATCTTACCTGCTGAATATGATTAAGGAAAATATTATGTGCAGTGGTTATTTGTTGTACTGGATGCCTTTGTAAGGCAAGAGGATGTTCATCTGTTTAGGAGGTCTCAACTCTCTGTCCCCATAAGTGGCGTCCAGTCCTCGTCAACTCTGTCTTTCTCCCTCCTACCCTGCTATCTTCCAAACTATCTTTATTCCTTTCTAGGCCTGTTCCTTCTTGCTTTGTCTCCACTTTCCTATCCCTCCTCTTTTCATTTGCACATCTCGCCTTTCCTCATTTTCCCATTATTCTCACTCCTCACCTCCCCTCAGAAGCCTGATTTGCATATATAAAATGGTTGGCCGGGTGCAAGAAGTCCCAAAATCCTGGCAGCATTCCGAATTTCCTTGTCCATCATGCACTGCTCTGGCTGCTGGAGCACTGATAAGTCTGTTGCACTGATGTACAAGTCCCTCTGCCATTCTTATCTGGGACAAAAATCCACTTAAAACATATGAGTTCCATGTGTAGGGGGTGGCATGTGCCCAGTCAGCTTCACCTCTGACTGTCTTTTGAGCAGTTCGAATCACTCCCACACCCCTGAGTTCTTGGCACAGGACTTAGGTACAGGCGGCGACACAGAAAATCGAGTAGACAAGTGGTTTGGTGTAATAAAACCAAAATTTTATTAAAAGCAGAATAAAACAGTCTTATGAAAATTACTGGTATGAAAATACAGGCATAAACAATTACACTTATATGGGGATGGGGAACACACGGCACATCGAGGGAAAACAATTACATTAAACAATCCCCTTATCCTTAATCCCACCCCCTATACCTAACTAGATTAAGCAATGAGGGGCCAGGAATTCATGCTCACCAATCCAAAACCTGTTGCTTAATTGGGTTGCTTTGAGGTCCGCTCTTGCTGTCCTTTGGGGTATCCCGTCGCCACGTGGTCTCAGGGTGCGGTGCTGAAGTTGTTGATGCGAAGCACCCTCCCTTTCCTCAGCTACCGTCGTCGTCTCGTCGCGATGGGTCTTCTTCTTCTCCCTCGGGCGGTCAGCGGCGGTAACGTTACGGTCGGGGGTCGATTGGCGGTCTTTACCATCTGAATGATTTCACTATCCAAGCTTCGAACGCCAGTATATTCTTTAGCCGGGCTATTATTGTCCATGTGACAAACGCCAGCTGATAACTAGGCTGTATGTCTCGATTCTTCTACCCATCCTTCGAATGCCAGCATATTCTTAAATTGGGGTTACACTATACGTCAACTTATTCACCAAACACCAGCTTATAACTGGGCGTTGGTCCCCAAATGCGTCTTTCCGCTGCCCTTCTCTGCCTTTACCGGTTTACCTTCTTCTTCATCTCGTCTCGTCTCATCTGCCCGTTTGTGGCCTGTGTGTCCTGTGTGGTTTTGAACTCGGGTCTCGTTCTCCTCCCGCGTTTGGCCCCGGTGTAATGGGCGTCCTTGGTTGTTGAGCAGTGCGGGGAGCAAGAAGAGAGCCCACCATGAGGCCAGGGCGTGAGAACGAGCGGCAGCAGGCCAAAAGCCAAACAATGAGAGGCCAGAGCAAGAGAGTGATTGCTACTGATGGGCCTACAATTATACCCGTTCTTCAACTCCTTATTATTATGTCCGTGTGTAATTGAGACACGGACTGCAGGAGCTGGTTACAACAGGTCTTTACTGAGTGGAGACAAAACTGGAACTACTATGCAAAGTTACTTCACAGGCTTATATACAGGGGTGGTCACTACTGGTACTGCAGTATACAGGGGCTGCAGAATATAGTTCCTTCTGCAAAGTACATACACTACAATTCCTCCCCTTTTAGCTAAACAGTACATAACATTCGATTAATAATTAAATAACATATTTACAATTACAGTTGCTAGATACATTAGCTGAAGTTAAGCAATTATAAGTTCAGTCTTTGAGGAGGCTTCCTGATTCTGTCTGGATAACGCCTCTTCGGTGTAGTGTATGTACCCGTCTACCTTTAAGGGAACGATTGAGTGTAACCGTTCACCTTTAAGAGAACTACTTTAGGTGTGGCACTATTTGATTGGCTTCTGTATACGGTAATACTGACAGTGACCACACCAGTATATAAGTGATGTTACAGGATAACTAGGGCAGATTCGCCCTGACCTCTGAATAGTAAAGACCTGTTTGTTTGTACTTCAAAAGTCTGTGTATTTATTTACTGCACAACCCACAGGGCTAGATTTTCAGTTGCTTGCGCCAGCAGTTAGCGCCTTAAGAGAAGTGATTTCCGGGCGCTATGCGTGTCATTTCATGGGTGCCGTATTCCTGTGGCTTTTGCTGTATTTCCGCAGCTCCCCTTGCTGCTGCTTCGTACGATACTGCCAAGCTGAAAGCCTTATCTAGCGTCAGCTCTTTCTCTGAGAGTAACCTCTTCTTGGTTCCTTCACTCAGGAGTCCACAGACAAATTTGTCCCGTAGTGTATCTGTCAGTCCTGCTCCGAACTGGCAGTGCTTTGATAGCTTGCGTAGTTCCGTAAGGTAATCAGCATTGCTCTCATCTTTATGCTGATTTCTCCTGTGGAATTTAAATCTTTCTGCTATCAGCAGTGGTGTAGGATTTAGGTGCTCCTGTAGGATATCAACAATTTCGTTAAAACTCTTCGCCATCGGTTTGGCTGGAGTGATCAGGTTCCGCAATAGGCCGTACGTTCTTGCGCCCATTAAGTTTAGTAGTACCGATGCCTTTTTCTCATCGGCTACTTCGTTTGCCTTGCAATATACTTCGACTCTTTCCACATACGTGGTCCAGTCTTCTATTGCATTATCGAAGGCAGTGATATTGCCAGTCTTCGGCATCTTGGAAATCTAAGATGGCGCCTCCCGCGCTTTGCCTTCTTCCCCGATTGAACAAAATGGCGCCTCCCGCGCTTTGCCTTCTTCCTTGCTGGATTAAGATGGTGCCTCCTGCACTTTCTGTCTTCTCCGCTGCTGCTAGCACTGTTGCTGGCGTTTTTATGCCTTGATGGTGACGCCCTATGGTCTTCGCGCACTTCCCCCCTGCGCTGCTGCTAACGCCGCTCTCTGCGGTCCCCGTGGCAAACTGCAGCTCCTCGCAGCTTTCTGCGCTTCTAATTTCTTTTATTTTCCCGTCGTCAGAGCAAACCCTACGGGACACTTTCCTCCCTCTTCTCGGGTCTGTACACTGCCCGCCTTCGTAGCACTGGCCGCGCCCTGTGTGCTCCACCCTCTCTCTCTCTCTTCTCTTCCCGACAACGCTGCTCGGCCCCGTTGAAAAGCCCCCCGATCGAGCCCTAGCCCGCCGCAGCCCAGGAAGGATCAGTGTATTACCTGCCACCAGCCCGATTAGCTGGAACACCATAGACAGGATAACCAAGCCCCGCTCTCGACAGCCTCTCCAGCAAATCTTCAAATCCGATGAATCAGAGGCGGTTGCCCCCGATCGACGCCCGTTTCTTCTGTTTGTGTTTTTTTCTTTCTTCCTTCTGGCCTCGACCTCTGACAACTTCGCTTCAGGGATGGATCCCCATGAGGTGGTGCAGACTGTAGGTAAGTTCGGATCTGCTCGTCGCCAGTATTATGTCCGTGTGTAATTGAGACATGGACTGCAGGAGCTGGTTACAACAGGCGTTTACTGAGTGGAGACAAAACTGGAACTGCTATGCAAAGTTACTACACCGGCTTATATACAGGGATGGTCACTACTGGTACTGCAGTATACAGGGGCTGCAGAATATAGTTCCTTCTGCAAAGTACATACACTACACTTATCTGCATGCCAAATCAGGTCAGTCCATTGTTTAACTTTTGGCGGGCTTGTTTAAATGATTAAAACCATTTACTTTAACGACTTTTGGAGTGGTTGTCTCCAGGTCTAATGGCCCCGATGTCCTGGTTGTTTGTCATGGATAAGACTTAATTGTCCCCATCCTGACTTGATGGCTACTGTGAGCTGTTACTGATTAAATATGCAGAAACCTAATGGCCTTGATTTTAGGCCCATTCTAGCTTGATTTGTTACAAGTCGAATGAATGCATATTCTGTGTTTACTTTGGCTGTCTGTCTCTACAGAGTCCTTTTCACACATTCCTGCATTTTAAGTTTCATCTCTGGGCCTGCCTGTCTGCAGAGCCTTGCTTTAAAAATCCTGTCAGTTTTGGTCACGAGGTTACAGAAGCCATTTTGGGTAGCCTGTTTTTAATAACTTGTCCAAACAGGGTCCCTTGATCCATAATTTGGGGAGTGCGGGAATTTTGAGAACCCTGGACTTACACGTCAGATTTTATAGTAATTGCCACTGCAATTACTTATCTCAGAGACAATTTCTTTTCCAGCAGCCACAACACAAGCATTACATATTTGGGAGATATCAAACATGAGCAGATATCCTCAGGTAATTTATGTATCATCTCCTTCTTTACACTGTAACAATAAAAAAAATAGCAGCGGTAGATTTTCAGCAGGGTATGTGTTGTTATCAGCACTAGGTTAATTATTATCAACAGCAGGAATATTGAAATGATGACACAGCAGGAATTCTGATGCAATTTCATTCTGAAATCATAAAATACTTTGTGGGGGACTTAAAAAAACACACTACAAGGCTCTTAAAGGAAATGGCAACAGTCTCATCTCAGACAATATTAAAAAGTATGCGTGCTAATCTTGATTCGCAATTACATGTCCTGTAAATGTTCAGAAATGATGATCATTTCCCCCCTGAATCAGACCCATTCACTGGGCTGTTGCATAAATGTATCTAAAAAAATGGCATGTTAGCAATGTTGTATCATTTACAAAAGAAAATAATCAATGCAGTGCTTGGTTAACTGGATGCAATATCGTACAATTGCCATTGTTCAAGGAAATGTCCATGATTACATTCCTAACAGCACATTCAGATATTTAAAAACTAATCATACAGCATTCTTTTGAATTAAGATCCTCTGCTAATCTGAAAGTTTCATTCCTACAAAGACTGGTAATCACACCTTAAAGGAGATACTTCACTCTGCGCTATTCCTATAGACCAGCTATTTTAGAATTTAACTGAGCAGCAGTGAAGCAGTGTGTGAGCAAACGCCCACTTAAAGCAAATGTTAAAGGGAGAGCATTAACTAGCTTGTTCTGTATATTATGCAGCTAAATTTGACAACAACGCCTCCTAAAAATGTATGCTTGCTAATGTGGTGAAACACAGGTTCTAATGTATTTCTTGAGATACTGCAGCCTGGTAAAACTGAGATTAATTGAATAGCATTTTAACATTATTGAATATTTTCAGTAGTTTGATTTGCAAGCCTGGGGGCCTATTTTAATCCACCTGGCTAAAATATTTCAAATGAAATTCAAGTAAATAACATTCATTGCCTAAAATCAATTCGTGCAATGTGTTACCTCCTCAAAGAGAAGCTAGTAAATTGTTTAGCCATCACCTACCCCTTCTGAGTCCATGCTGTTAAAACTATGTTACTTAGGTAAGAATTTCAAATGTCCAGAAATCAAAAGTTGTTGCAGCCAATATTTTCACACTGGAATAAAGAATAAAATATTTATTTATATAAAGATAAAATCTTAAATGATCCAAAACTTCTCTGCACCACCACCTATTGCCAGTTGTAGGAATCAGTAAACAGTCACAGTTTGTTAGCATGTTTCACACAGTGAGCCATAGAATGGTAGGATGTTAGCTTGCAGCCACAATTCATAACAGTGAATTTCCAATAAAATGTGTCAGTGTGCAAACACCACACTCATGTTTTATTACTCACTGCATCTGAACTATTGGATTTTAAGGACTAACTTTTCCAGCCATCCAAACAGTGCAAAATTCAGATTTACTCAGTTGATAATGCTCTTGCCTCTGATTCAAAATGTACCAAGTTGAAACCCCACTTCAGGATGAGCATATAAACTAGGCAAACACTCCAATACAGTACTGAGGGAGTGCTGCACTGTCAGAGGTGGTGTCCTTTGGAAAAAACACTCAACCAAGGCTCTGTCTGCTTGTTTCAGTGGTTCAGGTGAATGTTAATGATCCAATAGCACTATTGAATGGAAAGTAGGGAGAGCTGGTATGCTGGTCAACCCTCTTCCCTCATCCAACATTACATAAAAACATAAAAGAAAGATTAGCTGGTTTTCATCTATTTGTGAAGGGGTTGGATCGGGTGGATGCGGGGAGGATGTTCCAGATGATGGGTGAAACTAGAACTAGGGGGCATAGTCTTAGAATAAGGGGCTGCTCTTTCAAAACTGAGATGAGGAGGAACTACTTCACTCAGAGGGTGGTAGGTCCATGGAATATGCTGCCCCAAAAAGCTGTAGAAGCTACATCATTACATAAATTTAAAACAGAAATAGACAGTTTCCTAGAAGTAAAGGGAATTAAGGGTTACGGGGAGCGGGCAGGAATTTGGACATGAGTCTAGGTTCGGATCGGTCATGGCCCTGTGGGTAGCGGAGCGGGCCCAGGGGCCGTGTAGCCTGATCCTGCTCCTATTTCATGTGTCTAATTCTGTTAGATTCAGGAGATAGTTCTGTGATAGTAGATTGGCGGTTAGGATCAGATCAGCCATGATCTTATTTAATGGCGGAGCAGGCTCGAGGGACCGATTGGCCTACTCCTGCTCCTATTTCTTATGTTCTTATGTTCTTATGTTTATTGTAAGCAAAATGCTGCATTTGCCTACATAACAGCTAGTATACTTCAAAATACTTAATTGTATGTGAAGCCTTTTGAAACATTTCTGAGAGACATCATGAAGTTCTATATAAACGCAAGCTTTTCTATTTTTTGGGACATGTAGTAAGCCTTCTAGAGTTGCCTTACGTACCAGTACATGGCAAACCTCCCTCACCTTCAAAGGCAGACATTTTATGTGGCATGTTGAACACCCTGCAAAGAAAAATGATTATGGTCCAAAAATTGTGGTCGGAGGTGTGCCTCCAGAGTACGCCTCCGACCTGCGAAAGGAATGCACACTTACTTGATGGCGGTTCTCCTGCGTAAACTTGCGGTCTGACACTGAGAGGCGGAGGGCAGCATAATGGCCCATCGATCCCAGGGACACAGCCTGTGCGGAAGCGTACCTGGGATCACTTGAGCCCGGTCCTCCAATCACAAAATAGAATTAGATTTTAATCATTTCCAAAGGGAAACCTGTAATCAGATTAAATGGAATCCCGAAATCAGATTTAATGACAATTTACAGGATTGGAATTTAATTCCTAATTAAGTTTATTTCACCAACTTCACTAAAGATTTAATTTTTTTGATAATTTTCAACATCATTAAAACTTATATTTGCAGAAACATTGAAAAACTCATTTGATACAGTGTATGTATGATTTCCAAGATGAAAACATTTAAACCTTGCCTGAGGTATCCCCTAACGCTGATGCAAACAGGCCCTTATCCTGTTTGCATCACCCGCAACATTTCCGTGCCCAATTGCTGGCCAGTCAGTGGGCAAATAGCCCAACGCTGCGTCCACAAAATTTTTGTGGGCCGTGCGGATGGCCTGTCAACGCACACGTTGACAGACCGCAAGTTCCGGATTTCGCACGTGTGCAAGCACAGGCGGAAATCCCGAAGTTGCGGTAAATTTCAAAGGCGGTATGACAGTGTACTCTGAGTACACCGCCATACCCACCACAAAATCCGGGCCTATGTTTTTTACTTGAAATGTAATATATATTTGGCATTATATCTCTGTGCTCCATAAAGGTTATGTTAAATTAAATAAGTTTTCTGAAAATGTGTTATTATGATGCTGCTGGAAGGTCCTCAAACAAAGAACATTTAGAGGTTTAAAAATAGAACAATTTTAATTGTAGAACTATCAATTCAGAATCCAAACATGCGCAGCTGTCAAACTCCCAGCTAATCTCTAATCTTCATCTACTAAACTTTACCCACTAGGTTGACCAAACTTTCAATCACCACACTGCTACTCCTTCTAGGGGGCCTTCTGGTGATTCGAGATTCTACACAAAAAAACAGCACCTGCACCAGCTTCTGAAGCCATGGATTGTAACAGAATAAAACTATCATGGGACTCTTTCTATATATAAAACAATTCAAGCGGAGAACTAATAGGAACTGGTGAATTAAGTGAGTTATGAGCATGGGCTTTAAAGTTAACATGGAATTGGTGAGAAGAGTCTGTCATTGATATAATTTTGCAATAACAAGCCATATGAATCTCGACTGGTAGCACCAGGCCTTGGGAGCTCAGGCAAGACTGAGCTATTGGCCCATGATTTCAACCTCCATTGAGTGCTTCTTCCTCTCCCCTCAATCATAACATACAGAGTGACAGTTGAGGTCTGTGTCGGCATTCATCTGTGAGATGAAGCACCAAGAATACATTGTACTGACTCTTTATTAGAATTCTATTGTACATATTCCTTGATATTTCCCTTCTCCTTCTCTGCTGTACATTTCTTTCCTTTTCGCTGGTGCAATGTGTACATTGTAGTGGCATTTCCTTTAGCCACCACCCCCCTCCCTTCCTGTTCGAACTCAAGTAGGTGGTTTGTTACTGAAAAACATAAAATAATTTGCATATTCTACAGTAGAAACTGTCCAACAATACAGTGATAGTAAAAATTTGAATATATTATTTTATAATCAAAACAATTATAACTTACATAAGTCACCCAAAATCCTGAACTGAACATTAACAGAATTTTCTAAGTAAATAACAAAAATGTCTATAAATGATTTTCATGCTTGCAGCAAACGTAACAAAGT
This sequence comes from Somniosus microcephalus, assembly GCF_052327205.1. Classification (NCBI taxonomy): domain Eukaryota; kingdom Metazoa; phylum Chordata; class Chondrichthyes; order Squaliformes; family Somniosidae; genus Somniosus; species Somniosus microcephalus. The sequence goes on along the minus strand of NC_141001.1, from coordinate 75,874,769 downwards.
TCTTTGCTGGAAATGATTAGTTTGCCAAAATATAACATTAACAGGTCAAATACTAATGATAAACCTCAGGAAACAGAGGTTTGCTGTTGCTGCTTTTATTATGAGTGGGTCAAAGGGTTAAGAACATAAGAAATATGAGCGGGAGTAGGCCATTCGGCCCATCTAGCCTATTCCACAATTCAATAAGATCATGGCAGATCTTCTACCTCAACTCCACTTTCCTGCACTATCCCCATATCCCTTGATTCCCTTAATATCCAAAAATCTATCGATCTCTGTCTTGAATATACTCAACGACTGAGCCTCCACAGCCCTCTAGGTTAGAGAATTCCAAAAATTCACCACCCTTTGAATGAAGAAACTGCTCCTCATCTCAATCCTAAAGGGCCGACCCCTTAGTCTAAGATTGTGACCCCTGGTGCTAGACTCCCCAGCCAGGGGAAACATCCTCCCTGCATCTACCCTGTCAAGCCCTGTAAGAATTTTGTATGTTTCAATGAGATCAGCTCTCATTCTTCTAAACTGGAGAGAATATAGGCCTAGTCTACTCAATCTTTCCTCATAGAACAATCCCCCCATCCCAGGAATCATTCTGGTGAACCTTCGTTGCACTCCCTCTATGGCAAGAATATATCCTTCCTTAGCTAAAGAGCCCAAAACTGTACACAATACTCCAGTTGTGGTCTCACCAGGGCCCTAAATAAAAAAAAAAAATTATTCGTTCATGGGATGTGGGCATCGCTGGCAAGGCCAGCATTATTGCCCATCCATAGTTACCCTTCAGAAGTTGGTGGTGAGCCGCCTTCTTGAACTGCTGCAGTACGTGTGCTGAAGGTACTCCCACAGTGCTGTTAGGTAGGGAGTTCCAGGATTTTGACCCAGCGGCGATGAAGAAACGGTGATATAGTTCCAAGTCGGGATGTGTGACTTGGTGCAGTGAATCTTGTAGATGGTATACATTGCAGCCACAGTGCGCCGGTGGTGGAGGGAGTGAATGTTTAAGGTGGGGAATGGGGTGCCAATCAAGCGGGCTGCTTGGTCCTGGATGGTGTTGAGCTTCTTGAGTGTTGTTGGAGCTGCTCTCATCCAGGCAGGTGGAGAGTATTCTATCACACTCCTGACTTGTGCCTTGTAGATGGTGGAAAGGCGTTGGGGTGAGACACTCGCTGCAGAATACCTAGCCTCTGACCTGCTCTTTTTGCCACAGTATTTATGTGGCTGGTCCAGTTAAGTTTCTGGTCAATGGTGACCCCCAGGGTATTGAAGATGGGGGATTCAGCGATGGTAATGCCGTTGAATATCAAGGGGCAATGGGTAGATGCTCACTTGTTGAAGATAGCCATTGCCTGGCACTTGTGTGGTGCGAATGTTACCTGCCACTTATCAGCCCAAACCTGAATGTCGTCCAGGTCTTGCTGCATGTGGGCATGGATTGCTCCATTATCTGAGGAGTTGCGAATGGCACTGAACACTGTGCAGTCATCAGCGAACATCCCCACTTCTGACCTTATGTTGGAGGAAAGGTCATTGATGAAGCAGCTGAAGATGGTTGGGCCTAGGACACTGCCCTGAGGAACTCCTGCAGCGATGTCCTGGGGCTGTGATGATTGAACTTCAACCACGACAACCATCTTCCTCTCTGCTAGGTATGACTTCAGCCAGTGGAGAGTTTTCACCCTGATTCCCATTGACTTCAGTTTTACTAAGGCTCCTTGATGCCACACTTGGTCAAAAGCTGCCTTGATGTCAAGGGCAGTCAGTCTCACCTCAACTCTGGAATTCAGCTCCTTTGTCCAGTAAGACGTTTTTACTCTTATACTCAAATCCTCTTGTAATAAAGGTCAACATACCATTTGCTTTCTTAATTGCTTGCTGTACCTACATGTTAACTTCCAGTGATTCATAAACAAGGACATCCAGGTCCCTCAGAACACCAACATTTCCCAATCTCTCACCATTTAAAAAATACTCTGCTTTTCTATTTTTCCTACTAAAGTGGATAACTACACATTCCTCCACATTATATTCCATTTGCCATGTTCTTGCCTGCTCACTTAGCTCTTCTATATCCCGTTGAAGCCTCTTGGCATCCTCCTCACAACTTACATTCCCACGCAGCTTTGTATCATCAGCAAACTTGGATATATTACATTTGGTCCCCTCATCCAAATAATTGATACAGATTGTGAATAACTGAGGCCCCAGCACTGATCCTTGCGGTACCCGACTAGTTACAGCCTGCCAACCTGAAAATAGAAACATAGAAACATAGAAGATAGGAGCAGGAGTAGGCCATTCGGCCCCTCGAGCCTGCTCCGCCATTCAATGAGATCATGGCTGATCATTCAAACTCAGTACCCTGTGTTATAAATCTCATCATCATGAAGAAACAACTCATGAAATAACAGCTGAATGGCCAGCTGGTGGCGCCGTCCAAGGAGTATAAATATTCGGGCGCGGCCCAGCTTGCCCAGGGACATTTTGTAAGACAGGAACTAGTGAAGTACAACTAGATGTCCATGTTTTGAAACAAGTTGATTAAAGTCTTGCTTTATACTCGAGCCAAGTGCGTAGTGAGTTTTATTAAGTCACCCTGTCCCTGCATTCTTCCCAGATCCCTTGATCCCTTTAGCCTTAAGAAATATATCTAACTCCTTCTTGAATATATTTAATGAATTGGCCTCAACTGCCTTCTGTTGTAGAGAATTCCACAGGTTCACCACTCTCTGGGTGAAGAAATTCCTCCTCATTGCTGTCCTAAATGGCATACCGTTTATCCTTAGACTGTGATCCCTGGTTCTGGACTCCCCGATCATCGGGAACATCCTTCCTGCATCTAGTCTGTCTAGTCCTGTTAGAATTGTCTAAGTTTCAATGAGATCCCCTCTCATTCTTCTAAACTCCAGCGAGTATAAGCCCAATCGACCCAATCTCTCCTCATACGTCATTCCTGCCATCCCAAGTATTAGTCTGGTGAATCTTCGCTGCACGCCCTCCATGGCAAGAACATCCTTCCTCAGATAAGGTGACCAAAACTGCACACAATACTCAAGGTGTGGTCTCACCAAGGCCCTGTACAACTGCAGCAAGACATCCTTGTTCCTGTACTCGAACCCTCTCGCTACGAAGGCCAACATACCATTTGCCTTCTTAACTGCCTGCTGCACCTGCATGCTTACCTTCAGCGATTGGTGCACAAGGACACCCAGGTCTCGTTGCACTTCCCCTTCTCCCAATCTATTACTGTTCAGATAACAATCTGCCTTCCTGTTTTTATCACCAACGTGGATAACCTCGCATTTATCCACATTATACTGCATCTGCCATACATCTGCCCAATCACCCAACCTGTCCAAATTATACTGGAGTTTCTCAGCATCCTCCTCACAGCACACATGCCCACCCAGCTTTGTGTCGTCTGCAAACTTGGAGATATTACATCTAGTTCCCTCGTCTAGATCATTTATGTGTATTGTGAATAGCTGGGGTCCTAGCACCAATCCCTACGGTACCCCACTAGTCACTGCCTGCCACTCGGCAAAAAAGCCATTTATTCCAACTCTTTACTACCTGTCTGCCAGCCAGTTCTCTATCCAAGTCAGTAACTTGCCCCCAATCCCATGTGCTTTAACTTTACATGCTAATCTCTTACACGGGACCTTATCGAAAGCCTTCTGAAAGTCCAAATACACGACACCTACTGGTTCTCCCTTATCTATTCTACCAGAAACATCCTCAAAAAATTCCAGTAGATTAGTCAAGCACGATTTACCTTTTGTAAATCCATGTTGAATTTGTCCGATCCTGTCACTGTTTTTCAAGTGCTCTGCTATTACTTTTTTTATAATGGACTCTAGCATTTTCCCCACTACCGATGTCAGGTTTACCGGTCTATAATTCCCCGTTTTCTCTCCACCACCTTTTTTGAATAGTTGGGTAACATTAGCTACCCTCCAATCCATGGGAACTGTTCCAGAATCTATAGAATTTTGGAAGATGACCAGCAATGCATCTACTATTTCTAGGGCCACTTCCTTAAGTACCCTAGGATGTAGATTATCAGGCCCTGGGGATTTATTGGCCTTCAATCCCGTCAATTTCCTTAACACCATTTCCCTACAAATACTGATTTCATTCAGTTCCTCCCTCTCATTAGACCCTATGTTCCCCGACATCTCTGGGAGGTTATTTGTGTCCTCCTTTGTGAAGACAGAACCAAAGTATGTATTTAATTGGTCTGCCATTTCTTTGTTCCCCATTATAAATTCCCCTGATTCTGACTGCAAGGGACCTACACTTGACTTCACCAATCTTTTTCTCTTCACATATCTATAGAAGCTTTTACAGTCAGTTTTTATGTTCCCTGAAAGCTTACTCTCATACACTATGTTCCCCCTCTTAATTAATCCTTTTGTCCTCCTTTGCTGAATCCTAAACTGCTCCCAATCCTCAGGTTTGCTGCTTTCTCTGGCCAATTGATATGTCCTCTCCTTGGATCTTATGCTATCCCTAATTTCCCTTGTTAGCCATGGTGGAGTCACCTTTTTGTTTTATTTTTATGCCAAACAGGGATGAACACATTCTGTAGTTCATCCATGCGATCTTTAAATGTTTGCCATTGCCTTTCCACCATCAACCCTTTAAGTAACATTCCCCAATCCATCCTACCCAACTCGCGCCTCATACCATCGTAGTTTCTTTTATTTAAATTCAGGACCCTAGTCTCTGAGTCAAATACTTCGCTCTCCATCTTAATGAAGAATTCTATCATATTATGATTGCTCTGCCCCAAGGGGCCTCGCACAACAAGATTGCTAATTAATCCTTTCTCATTACATAATACCCAGTCTAAGATGGCCTGATCTCTAGTTGGTTCCTCAACATATTGGTCCAGGAGACCATCCTGTATACACTCCAGGAATTCCTCCTCCACAGTATTGTTACTAATTTGGTTAGCCCAATCTATATGTAGATTAAAGTCACCCATGATAACTGCTTATTGCACGCGTCTCTAATTTCCCATTTAATGCCATCCCCAACCTCGGCATTACTGTTTGGGGGTCTGTATACAACTCCCACTAACGTTTTCTGCCCCTTGGCATTTCTCAGCTCTACCCATACAGATTCCACATCATCAGAGCTAATATCCTTCCTTACTATTGTGTTAATCTCCTCTTTAACCAGCAATGCTACCCCACCTACTTTTCCTTTTTGCCTGTCTTTCCTGAATATTGCATACACCTGGATGTTGAGTTCCCAGCCTTGGTCACCCTGGAGCCATGTTTCCATAATCCCAATCATATCATATCCATTTACATCTATTTGCGCAGCTAATTCATCCACCTTATTACGAATGCTCCTCGCATTAAGACACAAAGCCTTCAGGCTTGTTTTATTAACACTCTTAAACCTTTTAGAACTATTATTTACTGTGGCCATGTTTGATTTAAACCGTTGACTTCTCTGCCTGCCACTTTTGCTTTTCTCCTTCCTGTCTTTTGCTTCTATCCTTGTTTCCCTTTCCTCTGTCTCCCTGCACAGGTTCCCAACCCCCTGCCATTTTAGTTTAAACCCTCCCCAACAGCACTAGCAAACACTCCCCCTAGGACATCAGTCCCGGTCCTGCCCAGGTGCAAACCGTCCAGTTTGTACTGCTCCCACCTCCCCCAGAACCGGTTCTAATGTCTCAGGAATTTGAATCCCTCCCCCTTGCACCATTCCTCTAGCCATGTATTCATCTGAAATATCCTTCTATTTCTACTCTGACTAGCACGTGGCACTGGTAGCAATCCTGAGATTACTACCTTTGAGGTCCTATTTTTTAATTTACCTCCTAACTCCCTATATTCAGCTTTTAGGACCTCGTCCCGGTTTTTACCTATATTGTTGGAACCTATATGCACCACGACAACTGGCTGCCCATCCTCCTCCTCCAGAATGCTCCGCAGCTGCTCCGAGATATCCTTGACCCTTGCACCAGGGAGGCAACATAACATCTTAGAGTCTCGTTTGCGGCCGCAAAAACACCTATCTATTCCCCTTACAATAGAATCCGCTATTACTATAGCTCTCCCACTCTTTTTCCTTCTGTCCTGTGCAGCAGAACCACCCATGGTGCCACGAAGTTGGCTGCTGCTGTCTTCCCCCGATAAGCCATTACCCCCAACAATATCCAAAGCGCTATATCTGTTTGAGAGGGGGATGGCCACAGGGGACCCCTGCACTACCTGCCTGCACCTACTACTCTGCCTGGTGGTCACCCATTCCCTTCCTGCCTGTGCAGCCTTTACCTGTGGTGTGACCAACTCCCTAAACGTGCTTTCCACGACATCCTCAGCATCGCGA